>NC_137705.1:16873660-17566567 GCF_964034855.1 Anser brachyrhynchus
TAATGATTTATCAGCAGCCCTGGCTATCCAGGAAGGTCTCAGTTGACTGGAGGTTAGCAAACGTGACGCCTGTCTACAAGGACAGCAAGGAGGCTCTGGGGAACTGCAGGCCTGTCGGTCTGACCTTGGTGCCAGGGAAGGTGATGGAACAGATCATCCTGAGTGCCCTCACACAGCACATGCAGAACAAACAGGTGATCAGAGCCAGTCAGCATGGGTTTATGAAAGGCAGGTCCTGCCTGACTAACCTGATCTACTTCTGTGAGAGCATGACCTATTTAGTGGATGTGGGAAAGGCTGTAGACTTTGTTTACTTGAACTTTAGTAAAGCAGTTGATACTGTTTCCCACAGCCTTCTCCTCGAGAAACTGGCTGCTCGTGGCTTGGATGGCTGTGCCGTTCACTAGGTAAAAAATAACTGGCTGCATGGCCAGGTCCCAAGGGTCGCTATGAATGGAGTTAAATCCGTCTGGCAGCCAGTCACAAGTGGTCTTCCCCAGGGCTCAGTACTGGGGCCAGCTTTGGTTAACATTACATACATATCCCTGTAGTTCCCTGGGTCCTTTTTGAAGGTAGGAGTGATGCTTTTCCTCTAGTCCTCAGGCACCTCTACCAGTCACTATTGCTTTGGATTTCCTATGTAAGAGTGGCATAAAAGTGAGCTTCACAATTTTAGGCCACGTGTTGCAGGTAGTTCAAGAATTTTCTGGGTTATTCTGTGCAATATTTACTGGTGAACTAAGCTTGTTTCGGATTTAGTGTCTACCTAGAGCACACAGATAACATCTTGAAAGCTATAGAAGAAATCTCCAGTGTTGGTGTTCCTGAATTGATCAACTCTGCCAAAGATGGATGTTCTTCTACGTATCCTACACTGAGCAGGTAATTATATCAGTAGAGACTTTGTATATCACAAGATGCACAATGACTTTTTATATTCAATTATTTTGTAGTCTATTATAGTTTCATGCTAGTACTGCCGTGGACAGCTCTGGGCACTTCTAAACTTTTTTTTTGGCAGTCCAAAATAGGTTAGTGCGTAGTTAGCTTTAAATGGATGTGGAATGTCATTGTGCATTGCCGCAATATTAACTTTATTATTTGTGAGCCGTTTCAATTGGAGAATGAACTGCCATCCATCATCAAGTATGCTGCCTCTTTAAGTGCTGCTACTGTTGTGATATAAAGCACTCTAAAAGTCACCTTCATAGACCTGGGGCAGCTCTAAGCAGTCCTGGGCTGGTATGTGGTTTGCAAAAGCTCTGTACATGGACTCAGGGTATTCCTGCTACCAGCACAGGAATTAAGAAGCATGGCTTACCTAGGGATGGCCAAATTTCCTGCACTTCAGAACAACTAAAATCTTCTTAGATCTTTGGAGAGACATGCTTATGAGTCCTAGGCTCAGTCTTCTTGGATTTGCTACTAAGGAGAATGCTCAGCTGGGCAATCTTTAAATATTCCACATTGTTCTGGGGACAAGAAGTCTGTCTAGATGCTCAGGGATGGCTTTTAATTTTGCTCTCGCTTACTCCACAGGCAGACATTCCCAGTTTTCTTCAGAGTAATGATAGCTCAGCTGGAGAGTTCAGTGAAAAGCATCCCAGCTGGGAAACCATCAGACTCAAGTGAGGTAGGAAAACAAATGCAATGGAATCGTTGAGGGGAAAAGGGCATAAGTTAAACTATACAGTATAATAAAGTTGTACAGCTTTTAAAGGAATCTACTGCTGAACGTGGTCTGTGAAAAGCAGTCAGAGAGGCTCATTGATCATACAAAACTGATACACAGGAGTAGCATCCTTTTTTTCTTGGTTTGCACCATGTAAAAAACAGTAAATTCATTAGAAGCTATAACTGGAAATCAGATAGTAATCAGCAAAATAAAAAGCTTTGCAGTTGGCCTGCACACCTGTGTGGCAGCACAAAATTATTCTCCAACCAAGAGTTTCTCTAAGATCGAGGAAGTGTATTAACTCTGAGCGTTTTTTAAGGCGTGTGGGAACTGATCAGGCTGGCATTGCCATTGAGTGGTTTTGCTCTGATAAATCTGCCTGTGGGGAAGCTTTGTCCATCTGTTCTCAAAAACAACCATGCTTTGGGTACAGTTCTTCAAGCCAATTCCTTATCCATTGAACGGTCCACCCTTAAATACCTTCCCTCTCTAGTTTGGAGATCAGGATGTGATGTGGGACCGTGTCAAAGGCCTTACAGAAGTCCAGGTAGATGACATTGGTTGGTTTTCCCTTGTCAACTGATGCAGTCACTCCATCATAGAAGGCCACCAGATTGGTCAGGCACGATTTGCCCTTGGTGAAGCCGTGCTGGCTGTCTCGGATCACCTCCTTGTCTTTCATGTGCCTTAACATTGTTTCCAGGAGGTTCTAATTATGGTCCCCTTGCATCCCACTAGACACAACTGGAGAAACTGCTGCAGTGGAACATTGCTGTGCGGAATTTCCATATCCTTGTTAACTTGGTCAAGGTGAGGATTGATGATGATCTGGGATATTTTTCTGGTTTTACCTTCAGATTCCTAGCAATGTACCCAGGTTCGTGAGCACAAGGGAAGAATGTGAAGGATGATTTACTAGTGAAATAACCTGGAAGTGGTAATTAAAGGCAATTACAATTTGTGTACAAGGCTTTCCATTTAGCTTTCTCTTTAGTACTTTCTAATTCTACAGTCTGCACATCTTACTAATATAGTTGTCACAAATAAAAAGTCTGTAAAAGGGAAGGATGATGTACAGTGGTGCAGGCAAAGTACAGAATGACCCCCCTATCATCTAGTACAATATCTTGTGTATGACAGAGTCCACTGCCAGCTGTGGAAGAGGCAGATGGAAGAAGCCTTACAGGTAGATCTGGAATAGCATCTGACAGAAGGAGGCATTCTCCTGCTGTACTCAGTTAGAGGCAGGCTAATACTCTGAACTCAGAAGGCTTGGATTCCTGTCTAGAACTTCCATTCAGTGTTTATCTGATAGCCCTCAGCTTCTCACTCACACCCAATGTGTGCTTCCTTTGAACCCTGCCAATGTTTCAGGTCACCCTGTGGTGATAAATTCCAGAGGCCAGCCCCACTGGATGAAATATTCCCTTCCATCAGTTTTTGAGTTGGCACAATCAGTGTCACCGATTGTGACCATGTTTTGGGC
Source organism: Anser brachyrhynchus (assembly GCF_964034855.1). Taxonomy (NCBI): domain Eukaryota; kingdom Metazoa; phylum Chordata; class Aves; order Anseriformes; family Anatidae; genus Anser; species Anser brachyrhynchus. Next base: position 16,876,822 of record NC_137705.1, read on the forward strand.
AGAAGGTAGCAAGTATGGCTGCACTTTGCTCTATGCCTAGATTGATCATTACTGTTTGCTTTTGTCATATTTGCAGCAAGTTCAGGTTTTTCAAGTACAGCTTATGAGTTCTGGTGAATTGAGCTGGATTCTTCTGTACAACAGCATTCACTGGGGCCCTACCTGCACTCCAGATTCTCTCACAGCACCTGCCATCTGAGAGCATAAAGGGTAGAGCTGACTCAACTAGTTGTGTTTTTTGCAGTCCATAGCAGCACCAGAGTACCTTCTCAGCCTTTACTGACATCTGTGTGCTATGCCAGTTAAAATGCTCATTATTAGGTTATAGAATTGGTCACTGGCAAAAAATATACATGCAAAAATATACCAGAAGAAAGCCCACAAGAGAGCTGAGACCATCTATTTGGTTTCTTTGTTGTTAGACCACAGCTGCGTGACCTGTGCAGTGACACCTGCTGCCTTTTCATGGCTGACACCATTAATATAACAGCTTCATTATTTCCTCCAAAATACATTATTTTGAACGCCTTAGTTTTGCTTTGTCTGTTAGGCAGTTACTTGCCCACCAGCTGGACTGGGTCTCTCAGTTCCCAGACTATCAATAATTTCAGACTCACTGGGATGATTTTGTGCCATCTGCAAAAGGTATACCTCCCTGCTCCCTTTAGATGACTGCATAGCCATCCTGCAAAGTACTTCTGTCTGACAACCGCTACATTTCATGCACTTACATGGTGTTCTCTGTTGAAATTTGAGAATGGATGGTGCCTTAGAACAGATTTCACACACTGTGAATGAATGGCTTGTAACTGAGGGCTATTTGCAATTGTCTGCTGTGCTTGTGTTGTTGCCTTTAGACTTGCAGACTGATCTAGCTCTCCTCTTGCCCACGTAGGTATTTGACAGCAGGCCTGTGCTCAACATCTGCCTGAAGGTAAGCAAGAATTCAAAATATTTGAAGAGAGCTATTAAAATACCAGCTTTCTTGAATCACTGCTTCCAGTGAAGAAAAGAGTAGTTACTTATTTCTCTGGAAGAAGCAGATATAACTTATTCTCATACACTTAGCTGTCTTCCAGTTATCCTTCTCAAATGGCTCAGTCACAAAGACTTTGCTGCTAATGGCATTACTGACTTAAGCCCTTTTCTGTCTCTCCTTTCCCTGGGGTACTTCAAATCAGAGGAGACATCACAGCGGGCAGGTTTCCTTTGGAGCCCAGAGAGACAGTGTGTCCTCCTGCAACTCTTCCTTTTCTGGCTAGGATTTACGTAGTGACTCTGTCATTTTCTTTACTTAGATTTATCACCAGTTTGCTAGTGAATAAAACCAGGGATGCGTACAATTATGAGACCATGTACAAGACCATGTATGAGCCTACCTTTGCAGTGACTAGAGTGGGACCCTTTACTGAGCTTGTACATTCCAGTACAGCTTTTACATGAACATTATCTTTTACTAAGCAAGAACAGTCTCTCCAGGATAGCTTGAAAGAATGTATTACTCTTATCTGACTTCATGATGGTTCTTTGAAAAGGAATTTAAATTTGCCTTCTAATGTATTTATTGTTCTTTTATAGTATGGACGTCTTTTTGTAGAAGCATTTCTGAAGCTTGCCATGCCTCTCCTGGATCACAGCTTTAAAAAACATAGGGTAAATATTTTGGAGATAGAACTATCTAGAACTGGTTGAGAAGCATGACTGATACTTGCTCTAAGGAGATTCCTGCCTTTGGTCAAATGTTGGCACAACACTTGCAGTGCTTCATGACAAATGTGTCTGCTGTTTCCAGCTGTGCTGCTGTTACATGCCTGTGCAGTGCTCTCTTAGCAAACAGATTGCTATTTGTGAGCTCTTTGCCATGAACTCTTGGAAAAGCTGAATGGATTCACTGTTAGCAAAGGAAGCCCTCTCGACCTCCTTCTCCTTCAAAAGTTACCACCACAAAGGTGTCCCTCAAAGTAGGAAGCTCACGTTGCGCAGTTGGTGTTGGTGGGGTCTAGGGATCTAGTGGGAGGGTGTTTTTGCAAAAATTCTTTTTTTTGAGCAGTTTTGAGCAGTACAACATGCATGAATGCAGATGGACTGAGCAACCTCAGTGCTCTATGTAATAAGCAAGAACAGTCCATTTATTCCCTTTCCTTTGTTGCAAGATGAACTTCCTTTGCTGGTGAGACTCATTCTTTGGCTCCGTCTTCACAACTTGTCTGATTCTTTAATAGATAACCCATTTCTGTTGCAAATATGAGATCTGTTCTCATGGCTGTTTGGTGGAATGAGGTTATCAAAAAGATATCTAGTCATTACTACTGCACAATAGAAAGTGCCTCATAATTTGCTCAGTAGAGAGAATTGATGCCCAGAGTTCACGTTGGAAGTGTTTCAAATATCACAATCTAGCAGTATGTTACGTATTTTCCTTCCGGTTCCCCTGATAAAGAAGGTTGTACTTGAGCAAAGATGTGACAAGACGGTCTTGATCTTAAATGTTCCACTTTCACTGTTAGGTTCCAAAGTCTGACTCAAAATCAGTTTTCAAATTGCTTGGCCTGATAGTGCTTATAATGTGTGATCCTACTTCTGTTACCAGTTACTTGACGATGTGCACGGTGCAAGTCTCCTGTGGTTTGTCCCGTTCATCTGATGATCTCTGCATCATATCTTTAAAAAGATTACTGGGACTCTCGCATTATTCTTGTTTTCCTTATGGAAAAATCCTTTGACCATGATTTGCTGATCTACTTTTTTTTTTTTTTTATTGCAGGATGATGTGCAGGGTTTGCTGAAAACCTTGCAGCTGAGTACCAGGCAACTTCATCACATGTGTGGCCACTCCAAGGTAAGATAACTTCCAATTGCAGCACAAACTCCTGTCATAAGAATTGATTATTTTCCTCTCACTGTTTTTTCTAGGGCATAGACAGGTTCTACTTGCAGGCTTACAGCAGTATCAGTTAGAGCAAAAGCTCTGGGAGGAGGAGAAATAGCCTTAGTTAATGGCCCTAGAGTTGAAGTATTTGGTTTGGAAGTGGCTGAGGTGGATATCAGATCAGGTTAGCGTACCCTATTTTTTAGGACAGGTTCTTGATATCTTCGGCCGTTGGCATCTGCAAGAGGATGTTTCTGAGGACACAAGCTAAGACCCTAGAGACCTGGAATAAAGTACAAGTGCTAGACTGATAATATGGGAGAGAAGCCTTGGCAAAGATCAACAGCCTTGTGAGTTAAAAGAATGGACAAGGCAAAACCATATTCAAAATCCTCTTGAGGTGCCTTTTTGGCTTTATACATTTATATTAAAGAATAGGGCAAAGGGAGAGGAGTAAGATGGTGACACCCAACCAGTCTGCAGTTCTCTATAGGAGACTGGGGGAACGAAGGAAGAAGACTAGCACCCTGCTTGCAGTGTGGAGAGCCAGTACTTAGCAAAAGAGAGAATCACAGGGGAAAAATGCAGTAAAAAGGAATTTCACTTGTCAGACTCCTCAGAGCTCCAAGAACATGTCTGAGAAAAGCTTTTCCAAAGTAGTTGAAGCAGTGCTCCCCAAGCTAGATTTGCTAGCAATGTAATCCAGAGCTGGCATCAGGAGCAGAAAAGCCTCGCTGAAAAACAGAACGTGCCATTGCAGCTCTCAGCATAGAGGAGAACCTGTCTAATCAGTCTTGTGAACTAGAGCCTAGCACAAACCCTGGAAATGATAAAAAGCCAGTCTGACACTTGAAACTTAATTCCTCGTGCCCACTTTAAAGTCCCAGTTCACCTCAAAAGCAGCATAACACCACTGCAGCTTGTGATGGTTGCTTTTGCACTTGACCTGGATATCTAAGCGTGGTGTCCCACAGTCCCTCTTAGCAAATAACTGTGATTAGTGAACACCTTTGTTTTACAATTGTTCTTGTATCCACTGCAATCTGATCAGGTTTCTGTGCCAAATCGTTTTGGCAAGAGTGAGAAGGCAGCGACTGATTCTAGGCAAATAAATAAATGTATGCAATGAATGAAGAGGATTACCTGAAAATTACCTGTGTGGAGTTAATGCCAACATTTGTTGAAACGGTCTTGATATCATTTTCATACAACACTAGTAGATGCTCACTGACTTACATGTGGTGTTATCTAACATTTGCTACTCCCTCAATATGAATGTCTTTAAAGAACTTCTCGTACCAGATAGCAGTGATCAGCTTCACCTGAGGTATTTAGCATTTGCTCTTCTGCATCAGCTTGCATATCTAATGCTGGACATAAGGGGACAGATTTTTCCAAAGGACCTGGTGCTTTGTCGAGTCTCCAAACTGCTTGCAGGAAACTGGATGGGTTCCAAGACCCAGGGAGCACTGTGGTGTTGGTAGTGTCACTGGCAAGGTCTTCCCTGATTAAGTTCTGATTAATGCTGACGATTGCTAGCTCCTGCCTCTTACGCAGACCAGAGAACAGATTGCTGTTGGTACTCAGTTGCTCATTCCCTGCTGGCAGAACACGAAGCAAGGCAGTGCCCCTCTTCCCATACATGCTGAACTCGTCCAAGAAATAAAGTTAATCTGATTTCAGACTACAGCTAATGAGAGCAAGAAGCTTGCAAAGTATTCTCGTGAATGAAGAAAACACTTATGCACAAAGTAATTGTTCATGACTCTTGGCAGGTTCTCTGGTTTAGCAATGGCTCTAGATCCAAGCCTAGCAGGAAGGGACTGCTCAGACAAGCACGCTCACCTGGAGCTAAATCTCACACAATACTTGGCATAGCTGCCCTTCCTCAGCTGATTTTTGCTTACATCAGCTCCAACTGTCGTAGTCCTCCAAAAGCCAGTGCTGCTTTGGTCTGCATAAGCTGGCTTTGGAGTTGATAGTGCAAATACATTCCATGTAGCTAAGGTAAAGGAACTATGTCAGGCACTAAGCAAGAAAAGATTGTCATCACAGTGGTTTATTCAACACCTTTCTCATGCTGTCTTCTCTGTATTTGGGAATCTGGCAATTTCCTGACGTGAAACTCCCTCGGGATTAGTTTGCAGTTTGTGGCTATCAGCAAGCAGCTACTTCCCTTCCTAGGCAGGGAGTGTGGTGGTCTGCAGTTTGTAGTGTCGCTTTTTGCTGTGCATTGGATCTGTGCAATTGTCCATTGCTGACCTACATAGAAGGTTGATATTTCACCATTAGCTTGCACGTGAGAGCCAGATTTACCCAAACATTATCAGTTGCACGTGCCACCAGCAGCAGTGCATCTTTCAGACACTTGTGTGCAAGCAAGCTGTGGCTGCCATGAGCAAGGTGGCAGCAGTGTGAGATCTGTCTGTCAGGAGCTGTGTTGTTCTTGGAGGAAAGAGCAAGTGACACCAGCCTGTTGCTGAGAGGATGGAGCAAATGAAAAGCAGATTCTCAAAAGATTTCCCAAGGGTCAGCAGAATTCATCTGACTTGGTAGAGATGTTAGTGGCCTGCCTGTAAGGTTTATGAGAAAAGCTGAGGATCCTCCTGTTCTTACCCTGAGAGGATGCAGCTGCTTGGGTTATTGGAAATGACTTATTTGCTGTTTTAGACAAAATGCTTGTCTGAGTTTTATTTTTGTATGTGAAAGAATTTGGCTAAGAAATTACATAGTCTGGGCAACCTTTGCAAGAACTGTGTCCCATCCCTCCCACCTGTATAACCATGGCTTGGACTAGCCCAGTTTCCTGTAACATCAGAACATAATTTGCCAATGAAATTCTCCTCCCAGCCTGAGTCTGTACTGCCTAATTTTTACAGGCAGAAAATGTAGGCAAGAATCAATTGTAACCATGTTGTTCAACTGTTTTGTAGATTCGCCAAGATATTGGACTGACTAACCATGTGCCTTTGTTGAAGAAGTCACTGGAACAATTTGTATACCGAGTAAAGGCAATGCTGGCATTCAACCACTGCCAGGAGGCATTCTGGGTGGGCATCCTCAAAAATCGGGATCTTCAGGTGAGAATTGTTTGGGGCAATTATAAGCTGGGAAAGGATGGTGCTCACCTTACCCCGACAGCTGTAACTCTGCCTTGGTGTGTGGGTAGTATCGAAAGGCTGCATTCAATGTGGCCATACTACAGCCGTATCTAGTGCAGCAGGAAACATTTTACGTCAAGTTTTCAAGGTCCTGCATCTCTGGGGGCTTTCTCACAGTGTGCCTCTCACACTGAAGGGGTCAGCTCTTCTTGTTCCCAACAAGTGGGTATGGGGACCCTTCCTCTCCTCAGGGCTAAGAACTTGCAAAAGGAGGAGGTGACCCCTCTTGAACACCTCTTTGTGTCTGCATGGCTGTCCACACGTTAACGGAAACCCGTTCTGGCCATTTTCTTCATCTTGCACTCTAAAGGCAGGCCAGCCAGAACAAAGCCTGCTTTTTACCCAAAACCTATTTATTCGAGACAGTAACGAAAACGCCTTCTTCCATTCCATCCCAGCACGCTTTTGCTACTTCACATACACTCAACACAGGTCTCCTGTGTTAAATTTAGGGAGAAGAGATTTTGTCTCAAGCTTCTGAAGCCAGGGACTCTGAGGAGGACTCTGCAGAAAGTCCCGCTGAGGTACGGCTGTGAGGGCACCGCCGCCTGGCCCCCGCTTAGAGGTGTACGGGTGGTGACGGCGGGATGCTGGAGCCCTGCTTTCCTCTCGGCTGCATCCTCTGCGCCCCTCTTAACGCCCCCACGAAGGCACGGCGGCGGGCGAGCCCCCGTGCCCCCTGCCCTGGCTGTGCTGCCAGCGCCCCCCGGTTCTGAGGCCGGCCTCTCCCGCAGGAGCCCAGCGGCGCGGCGGGCGAGAGCGCCTCGGACGGCAGCGACCAGGAGGAGGAGGAAGAGGAGGAGGAAGGCCGGGGGGCGGCGGGGCCGGGCCGCGGCCCTGCCCCCTGAGCTCCGCGGCGGCCGGGGCGGGGAAGGGGAAGGGGAAGGGGAGGGACCGGGGGGGGCGGGGGGAAGGCGGCCGAGGCGGGCGGAGCGCGGCGGCGGCCATGTCGGTGCAGGAGGACCCGGTGCAGCGGGAGATCCACCAGGACTGGGCCAACCGCGAGTACATCGAGGTGATCACCAGCTCCATCAAGAAGATCGCCGACTTCCTCAACTCCTTCGGTGAGGGGGCTGGGCTGGGCTGAGCGGGGCCGGGCCGGGGGGCCGGGGCGGGGGCCGCGGTGCGTCTCACTGCCGCTCCCGCAGACATGTCGTGCCGCTCCCGCCTGGCCACCCTGAACGAGAAGCTGACGGCGCTGGAGCGCAGGATCGAGTACATCGAGGCGCGGGTGAGCCTTGCGGTGGGCCCGGGGGCGGCGGGGCCGGGCGCGGGGCGGGCCCCGCCTGAGGCGCTCCCTCTCGCGGCAGGTCACCAAGGGCGAGACGCTGACATAGGCCGGGGGCGGCCCCGGGCCCCCCGCCGCTGGAGCACCGCCGTCCCACGGCCTGCACCGGGCCCGCCGCCGCCTCCTCCGCTCGTGTTGCCAATAAACCGCTGTGCTCCTGCCCTGCCTGCTCTCTGCCTGCCCGGGACCGGCTGCTGCGCGGCTGCCTGCCACCCTAAGGGATGTCCGGAGCCCGCCCTCCTGCCTGCCCACCCCTCCGGCCCCGCGGGGTCCGGGCTCTCGATCCTCCCCTTTGCAGAGGGGAGACGCTCCCGGCGCCTCAGGCCTGGCTGCTGGTGACTCCGTGAGGCATCCGGCCAGCGTGCCTCAGCCTCCGAGGTGCTTTGTGCTCCTGCTGGGGTCCGGAGGAAAAGCTGGTGATCCTGAGGGTTTGCGGGGTGACTCAGCCTGCGCCTGTGCACGCTGTAAGGGCTAGCTGGGGGCAGCAGGCTCACCCGTGTCGTGCACGTAGCACCGAGAGCACCCTTTGATAGCATCAAGGAAGAGGTATGTCTCCTCCTCTGGGAGGCAAGTGTCAAGGAGAAAGCAATCTCTCCTCCCTTTGTACCACTCTTCCATTTTTCTCGGTTCTTCAGGGGGCATCTAAAGCTGCTATCTCACTGCTCTTATTTTTATTGTGGAGACCATGGGGTTGGGGTCAGTAAAAGTCTTCTTGCTTCCCAGCAGGCTTTAAACGTCTCCGTACATTATTCAGCTTGAAAGCTCACCTTTTTGTGGTGATAATGTAACGTCAGCAGTTTTTACTGAACACCTGAGTAACTGTGTTCCCCTTTTTATCATCAAGGCTGGCAGGTCTGACATCAGCTGGCTGTACCCCAGTATGTGTTTTCTCCCAAAGTCGTGGCTTTGCTGTCCATGGGAAGTCCTGTTTTATCTGCCATTTGAGTAAGAAAACTCCAAGCTTCCTTGCTGTTGCATAGCCAGTTGCATGTGCTTTCCTGTCAGGTCAGGATGCACATCCAGGAGGTTTGGCTGCTTCTGCTGTGTAGTTCTAGCAGAAAGAACTGTTTTGTACCAGCCCAGCAGAGCTTACAGCAAAGAGTGGGGATGTTGTGCTTTTGCTCAGGGGTGCTGTCATACAAGGTAGGTAGAGGGAAAGCACCTAGCTCTTCTTGGAAGGCAGTTGCACTGTGACCCACACTCATCAAAAGTCCACCCATGACTCACGTGCTGCCTATTCTGGATGTGCTCATGGGTGGGCTGGTATGGAGTCCGTGGAGATAATTGATACTTGTCTGGATGAGGCCCTGAACAGCTTGATTGGACTTGAAGTTAGCCCCACTTTGAATGCGTGTGTGAAGTGGGGTGGGGTGAGCTAGTCCCTTCTGCCTAAATCATCGTAAGATTCTTCAGCCTAAAATGAAATAGGAGACAGGATTTTCTGGGTGGAGAAGCCTGGTTCTCAGGATACTTCAGCTGCTGCTGCAGTGTGCAGCCTTGGAGTAGATAGAACTTTGATATGTTCAAAGCACTTGGATTATTGTATAGAGTGGAGAATTCTGCTGGTCTGTCTCAAAATCACAGTGGCTGAGCCCAACAGGGACCCCCGGAGGCCACCTGGTGCCCTGCTCCAGCAGGGCCACCCAGCGCACGCTGCCCAGGACCACGTTCGGGAGGCTGCTGTCTGGCTCCAAGAAGAGGGACTCACGGCCTCTCTGGGCAACCTGGGCCGCTGCTCCGTCCCCCACACGGTACACCAGCACGTGCTGACGTTCAGAGAGAACCTCCTGTGGTCCGGTTTGTGCCCGCTGCCGCTCGCCCTGTCCCTGGGCATTACTGCCAAGAGCCTGGCTCCATCCTCCCCGCACCCTCCCCTTGGGTGATTTGGGACATGGACGAGATCCCCCTGAGCCTCCTCTTCAGGCTTAGTCCCAGCTCTCCCGGCCTGTCCTCCCTGGAGAGATGTTCGGTACCTTCAGCATCTTTGTGGCCCTTCCTTGGGCTCTCTGGATATGATGCCCTAGGCACCTACATTAAATTTTTTTTGGCATGGATTCACGTATTCTAAATCAGGAGACTTGATTTTTTTTTTCTTTTGTGCATTTTCCCCACCACACATTTAATGTAGCAGGAGATTAAAGCATGCTGTGTATGCATCCTTTTGCACTGAGAGAGCCGAGTGCTCAGGTAGCCCTGCAGCTCTGCTTGGTGCCAGCTGACCAGTCCAGGACCTCGCCTCAGAGGCTGAACCAGAGAGCAAGCTCATCCAAAGCCTCTTACGAATCTGCCTGAATGGAGCAGTTTCATTAGAGCCAGAGCCACAGCCCTAACTTGAGAAATGTCTGCACAGCGAGAGCTGTGCCCCTGCTTGTAGGGAGCACTACCTGTCACACAGGCAGCCAGACCTCACAGAGGGAGCGATCAGAGCAGTCCCGCAGTCCTCATTTGGGTCAACAATTCCCAGATCTCCAGGTCTGGGAATCAGAGATAGTACTGAATTTTTCACCGTTTTTCTGGTGGCAGCAGAAAAGTGAGAAAATGCAAAGTTTAAATTCAGGCTCCATGCCATGGAAGTTGCAGTCGATGATCCAAAGCACACGTTTTAACATACGTTATTCTCAAATAATTGTAGCTACTAGTTGTGGTTTTACTCAGCCGGGCAGCTGAGCTCCACTGCAACTGCTCTCTCACTCCCCCTCCTCAAAGGGAAAGGGGGAGAAAATATGATGAAAAGGGCTCAAGGGTTGCCCATCACTCAAGCCTGCCCATCACTTCAAGGTGGAGGAAAAATAAAAGTAAGAAGATCACAAGCCTTTTCCTGAAGGTGGTGGTCTTGCTGGCCTGCTGTCAGATCAGGTGTAGGCTTGTTTGCACAATTCAGCTGAGGGATGTGCAGTGCTGGGCTGGATCCCAATGATTTTAAGCCATCGTCCTTTGAATTGTCTTCTGCTACGTCAGGGAACATTCATGCTAAGGTTTGTCCTTGCTTATTTTTGACAGCTACCCAGATCCGATTGACCTGATATAAACCAGCTAACGGAAATACAAGTTGAGACAAAGCAGAGACAACTTGTAGTGATACATTTTTGGTAGTTGTGGTAGTTGATACTTGGGACCGTACCAACACATTAGTGTCTTCCCAAAAGAGCCAAGAACCTTTCCACTTCTGCACTGAGGATTATAAAGCTGTCGATAGCCAGCTTTTGCAGTCATGCTGGCTGCATCAGCTCCACTTTCTCACACTAGTGACAATTTGTTAGTGTTTCAATATCAAATGAATTCAATAGTCCTGGTACACCTCCCACACCCTCCAGTGCGTGGCAGGAGGGCAAAGTGCTGCGGGGGTAATGAGGTTTTGGACTCTTAAAATACCAGGAGGCAAGGGGCAGTGAGGAGGAGGAGAGGGCATCTTGTATCTCCAGGTCAGGCTTTGGAGCTGAAACCTGGGCTTTGGACTCTGCAGCTCAGGGTCTGGATCCTAAAGTGGTGCTTTGTTCCTTCGAAATGGATGTTTGGACCCGAAAAGGAGGCTTTGGACCCTAAAATTCAGGCCTCGTCTCCTAACATGAGGATTTGGGAATTTGAAAGCAGGGGTGTTCCTGTCAAATAAGACTTTGACATCTAAGAAGGCCACGTTGCATCTTACAATAAAATTCTGGATCCTAAAAACAGGGCATTGTGCCCTAAAAATGGCAGCCTGGTCCATAAGATAGTGGGTGTAAGCAAGAAAAAGCCAGTAAAAAGGAGGGTTTATCCTTTCAAACAAGGCTTTGGAGCCCAAGGAAGAGGCTTTCTGCCCTAATATGTGACGCTGTGGCCTAAAAAGAATGCTTTGGACCCTAAAAATGAGAGCCTAGGTCCAAAAACGGAGGGTGTAGGTGATAAAAAGATGACTTTCGGTCCCAAGTATAGGCTCTCTTGCCCTGAAAATGTCCTGAAAGCTGGGTGCTTAAGGACAAGGCTGTGGTCTATAAAGAGGAGCCTTGGTGCCATACCTGTATGCTTTTCAGGTGCAAAGAAAAGGTGATAAAAAGGTTTTGGATCCACAAAAGGTGCTCTTAGCCCTGAAGTGAAGGGGTTACAGGGTGAAAATGAGACATTTGGCCCTAAAAATGAGGCTTTGATTCCTCAGAAAGGGTCTTTTCTGTGTGCCCGGAGCATCCCAAAGGCCCTGCTGGCAGCTGGTCACAGGTTTGCTGGCTCAAATGGGGCCTCGTGGGGCTGAAGAGCTGCTGGGGGAAACTGCTCTCGGCCGCTCTGGTTCAGAAGAGCTGGCCTCTGGAGGGAACCCACTTCGAGACTCTGTCCCCAGTGCTACAGCGCCTGGCTGTCGTCGTGCAGCCTGGCAGCATCCCAAAAGGACGCTCGCTGCTGGCCAGAGTCAGAGGGGGCAGATCCTTCCTCCGGGCACATGGTGAAATGGAGAAAGGCAGCACTCCAGCACGCCCCTGCTGTCACAGTGTGGTGGTTTTCCTCAGGCGGGCAGCCGAGTTCCACCACGGCCGCTCTCTCACTCCCCCTCCTCAAAGAGGAAGGGGGAGAAAATATGACACAAAGAGCTCGAGGTTTGAGATAAGGATGATTTAATTAAAGGGAAAAGGGAGCGGGGAAAAAATAAAAAGGAAAAGGAAAAGAAAAAAAATAAAAAAGAAAAAAAGGACGAAAAAGAAGAAAAAAAAAGAAAAAAGGGAAAGACCACGCGAAAGGACAGAGAGAGGGAAAAGCAGCGAGGCCACCAGGCGTGGGGCGTGTGCGGAGAGCTCCGCTCCAGGGAGGGCTGCACAGTGCCCCCGGGGCTGGGGAGGCACAGCCGTCGTGTAGATGAGGATGCTGATGGCCAGCTCTGATGGCAAGGAGGAGGACACTTTCCGCGCTGAGGGCGGTGCAGCCCTGGGGCGGGTGGCCCAGCGGAGCTGCGGCTGTCCCATCCCTGGCAGTGTCCCAGGCCTAAGCGGGGGTCTCAGGTCTGAGCGGGGGTCTTAGACCAGGCTCGCTGCTGGAGAGGCGACGGCTGAAGCCCTGTTGTTCATGGGGTTCGTGAGCTGGTTCGGGCGTGCCACCAGCACGTAGAAGGACGGAGAAGTGGAGGGAGTGTGCCCGGGGAGCGGGGCTGCGCCGCAGGCAGGAGGAGATGCCGGGAGCTTTCCAGCACGCTCAGCTGCCTGCCGGGGAAGAGCGTCGCCTCCTCCACGCCTTCTGCAGCCTGGAGCACAGCTGCCGAAAGCTGAACCGCGAGCGTGGCCTTGCTGCTTGCAGGATCAGCAGTGTCTGAAGTGCCAGCGAAGAGACCGACTCGCAGGGGTCTTGCCTCAAGCCGTGAAGGACTGAGAGAACAGAGAAGGAGAGGCGAGCTGACGGCCCTGTACCCGCAGAGCGCCCGGCCCCCCGCAGACGTCGCCCCCAGCTCTCCGCCCAGCCAGGAGGGAGCAGGGGACAGGCGCGTCACCTGGCGGCTGCCCTGCGATCCCCCTCCCCGGCTCACCTTCGCAGATGTACTGGCTCTTGTTCTCGCGCTGATCCACCAGGTGCCTCCCCACGAGCCCTGGGGACACACGGCCTGTCAGCGCCCCCGGCTGCTCCCCGGGGCGCAGCACGAAGGCACAGGGACGGGGGGCCCCAGGCTCGCGGCTCACCAATGAACCTCACAGCCTCCCGCCGCAGGGGCTCCTGCAGGCTCTGCAGGTAGGGCAGGCTCTGGCCCAGGTACTCCTCTGCTCCGCTCCTCCTCCTGGCCAGCTGGAGAGGGAAGGGCGCGGGGTCAGCGCAGGGCGGCCCCGTCCCTGGCCCCGTCCCCGTCCCCGTCCCCGGGTGCAGAACTGCGCGTACCAGGCACTCGCCGATCTTACACGTCTGCACCGTCTCGGCCAGGTGCGCCAGCTGCCTCCAGCGCAGGAACCGCGCGACACCAAGGAGGGCTTCGCGGGAGGCCTGCAGAACAGCTGAGATGGCACCAGAGCCTGGGCAGAAGACCCTGCCCCCCCCCGCAGCCCCTCCGCAGGGAGGGTGCCTCAGTGGAGACTGACGCTGCCAGCAGCTGCAGCACCCCTGGTGCTCGGGGGCCCCCGAGGCAGTCAGCGTCGCCCTCCCCAGAGGAGCAAAACGCCCACCTCGGCCACGCTCTCGTCCTGGTCGTGCAGGTGGAAGGACAGCGGGACAAGGCTCCTGCACACCTCCTTCTGCATCTTCTTCTTTTCGCTGCCCTCCACAAAGCCCAGCGTGTCGAGGAGGAGGCGAATAGAGAGAACCCGCACTGCGCTTGACTCCTGGGGAGGAGGAGAGGGGGACATCAGTCCCGGTGGCTCCAAGCCCTCCGCAAGCAGGGCCAGCACGACCGACAAAGCGGGGGCAAAGTCTCCGAGCCAAGAGGCAGAGGGCACACCTTGAGGACGGCCCCCAAAAGTGAGCAAGCTGTGGCCTGCCGAAAGTCTGCCCAAGGGCACGCAGCGCCCAGGGCTGGGAACCGGGCAGGGAGAGCCCACAGTGGGGTGTCACAGGGACGCAGGCATGGGGACGCAGCCTTACGTCGTCAAAGAGTGATGGGAGCTTGCCGGCCAGCTCCAGAGCCGTGAGGCTGAGCGTCCTCCCCTCCAGGAGCCGCAGCATGGTGCTGAGCACGGGCAGAGCGACAGTGCGGGTGTCGCTGTCTGCACCCTGCAGCTGCTCTGTGATGCTCGGCAGCAGGACGAGTGTTTGCCTTGCCTGTGTGAAAAAAACACCTTCCTTTGGGTAAAGCAAGGACTGCCCCCTGGGCGAAAACACTCTCCGATCCCAGCCGTCCCGTCCCGCTGGCTTCTCCCCATGGGACAGCGTGGTGCTGGCAGGCAGGGCTGCCCGGCACAGCCCCAAAGAAAGAGAGCCGGAGGCGCGGGGATGGACGCACAGCGCCGGCCCCCTGCCGCCCCTTCCCCGCTGCCTGGAAAGGTGCCGAGCCACGACAGCCCGGGGCCAGCCCAGCCCAAGCCGCTGCACTCGTGGTGTTGCCGGCTGCCCCTGCTCACCGTGTCCGGCCTCTGGGTGAGCCCCAGGATCGCCCTGAGCACCAGGCTCTGCATGCCCAGGCATTGGCTCCGCAGGTAGGTGGCAAAGAGGCTCACGACGCAGTCCAGCTCGTTGCCGAGGTCTGTGCACTCCAGCATCTGAAAAAGCCGTGGTGGGTGGTGCTGGATCCGCCCCTCCTCTTGGGGCAAGGATGCCAGGGCAGGGCAGCAGGGCTTGCGCCGAGCCCCCGCAGCCCCACGCTCGCTGCTCCTGCTGCCCCTGCTCACCTCGCTGAGGAAGACCATGGCCACCAGCTCCCAGGAGGAGTCCTCCGTGCTGAGCAGCTCGGCCAGCAGGCGGATGATGGTGGCGCGCAGGCTTCCGGGCAACTCCTTCATTTCCCTGGCAGGGAAAACGGCAAGCAGGCGCCGTCAGCCCCGAGCCGGGCGGGCACAGCTCTCCTGGCTTTGCACCGCTCTCGCCACCACCCCAGCGGCCACGGGCACCCATGCTGTGGCAGCACTTTCTCCAAGACCCAGGGACCCCGCCCCAGGAAGGGGATGGTGCCGACAAGGGGCTCTCACCTGGCCATCACCTGCACGCCCCAGAGGTGGCTCTCGGCGCTGAGAAGCGCGGCCCAGCCGCCCTGCGCCTCGATGGCCAGCACCTGGCTCCCCAGGCCCACGCTGCGGAGCAGCGCTTTCAGGGACTGCACCGTGGACCTGCGGGCAGAGAAGGGCCCGGGTCACGCCGGGAGCCCCAGCCCTGGGTTCCTCTGAGCAGCAGGGGACGGGGATGTGGCACCTGATGGGAGTGAGCAGGTCCTGCCGGTGCTTCTTGCGGAAGACCTGCACCTCCTGCAGCGTCAGCTCCGTGGTGAAGGACGCTTGGACGAGGAGGGCCAGGAAGAGCTGGGGGAAGATGGCCTTCGCCTCCTCCAGGCAGCTGGGCAGCAGGAGGATCTCGTGGAGGGGCCTTGCTGCCTGCAGAAAGCACCCAGAGGCGTGGGCAGGGAGGGACAGAGGAGGGTGGAGACCCCCAGGCTGGCCCCGTGGGCGCGCCCGGGTGCCCCAGGGTGCGGATAAGGCTGGGAGGGGTCAGGGGAGGGGAGCGGGGCCCCTGTCCATCGGAGATGGGCAAGCGAGGAACTCACGGCCAGGGCCAGGATGCGCGGGTGGTCCTTGATGGAGGTGGATGTCTTGCACCCAGACTGGTTCATGAGGACGCGGAGCAGCTCCCGCAGCACCCTCTCTGTGGCTGGGGGCTCAGACACCATCGCCCTCCACATGGTGACGGCGACGCTGCGGGACCCCCGGGCTGTCAGCAGGGCCTCCCCCGGCCCGGCTGCTGTCCTCGCTGGTGGTGGTGGGGGGGGGTGGATGAGAAGCGCTGGGCCCCGTACCTGGTGCAGGTCGGCGAGCACTGCAGCAGGCTGGCAACCGTCTCCCTGGGGTGCTTGCTGGCCAGCGCCAGCAGGGCCCTGTCCAGGCTCTGAAGGGCCAGCGCGGCTCTGACGGACGGCAGGGTTCTGTAGATGGCCCACACGATGTTCAGCACCTGGAGGTGGGACACGGGTGAGACGGGGCCGGCACCAGAGCAGGAACAGAGCCCCGAGGGCTGGAGCCGTGGCCGGGCCGCTGGCGGGTACCCACCTGTCCCGAATGGAAGTCGGTCTCTGCCGCCAGCACGTCCACCATGTGGGCAGCCAGCTTGGTGCTGTAGAGGCTCGGGGCTCTCATGCTCTCGACGGCGGCGAGGAAGACGCCCAACCGTTCAGAGGGCTGCAGGTACTTCATAAACGTCTGTGGGAGGAAGGACAAGACGTCAGTCACCCCGAGGGCTGCGATGGCCCCGCTCAGCCCTGCTGCTCCCAGCGCCCCAGGAGAGCTGGGAGCAGGGGCTGGGCCGGGCGACGGCTGGGGTGCGGCCGCGTGCGGGCCCCGTGGGGACCGGGCTTTGTCGGGGACAGCGCCGGTCCTCTTCCTGACGTCGCAGGGCCGGGGTCTCCTCCGGGGCTCAGGGCTGGCGCTTCTCACCATGAAGATTCTGCTGGTGTTGCCGTCTTCTGAGAGCCGTAAGGACAGCCGAGCTCGCCAGCGCTCCCGGAGCTGCGGCGGCTCGGCATCCTGGTCCCAGAGCCTTGTTCCTGGAGAAAAGCGGACACAGTGTCAGCGGGGGGGCCTGGGGACCTGGCAGTGGCAGCCAGGGGCTCGGGCACAAGCCTCCCTGGCAGGAAGGGGGCATGCCAGAGCAGAGCTGGGGGCAGCGCTTCCAGGGAGGGCCCGGGCTCTCGCGCTCAGGGCAGGGGGAACGGCTCGTCAGCCCGCGGAAAGGCAGCCGGGCTCGCTCGGTTGGGTCTCTCCTGCTGAGGAGAGGGGCGCAGGCGGCCTGGTGCTGGCCTGGCTGTGCCGGCGTGCCCGTGTCTGGAGGGACCCAGCCCGACGCGGCTCCTCTCACTTCTTTGCTGCCCGATGAAGATGTAGAGGTGGCGCACAGCCTCCGCTGCCTCGTGCCTGGTCCCCTCGTTCTTGGAAGTGCAGCACAGGAGGAGGCTCCCCACCAGCCTCCCCAGCATGGAGAAGCGGTGCTTCTCGGGGTGGTGATGCCTCACCACTGTGGCTCCTGCAAAGCAGGAGCTGACCTGGGGAGAGAGGCAGCGCGGGACCGCGGCTGAGCGGGGCGGCGGGGCCCCAGCCCCAGCCCCGGCTCTGCGCAAGCCTGGAGTGGAGATGGGGAGAGCCGCGGCCGTGGAGCGAGGACGGGGGCGCCGGGGCTGCCTGCACCAGGGGCTCCCTACCTGGGGCAAGGAGCAGGTGTTGATGAAGGCGGCCAGCCTGGCGATCCGCGCCATGGCCCTCTCCTCCACGGCCTCTGGCTGCCGCTGGGTGAAGGGCAGCAGGAGCTGGGGAGAGAAAAGCTGCTGGTGTGCCCGCAGCACGGGGCACTGGTCCTTCCAGCTGTCCCCCTGCTGCGGTGGCCAGGCGGGTGGCCATGCCCCTGTCCTGCTGAAGCCCCCGCTCCCTTCCCGTTGCTCCCCAGACATCCCTCCAGCCTCGCAAGGGCCAGCTGTGGGCCAGCCCCCGCCTTGGGGACCCCTGCCTGCACCAGGCGTTGCGGCACAGAACTGACCGCGTGCGTGAAGCCCAGCCTTTGCCAAAGCCAGACCTTCAAGATGTTCTGCAGCTCCAGGAGGCCGGAGGCGCCGGCGCTGCCCACCAGCACCTGCAGCAGGCTGTCCAGGGCTTCCATGGTCTGCAAGGAGGACAGGGGTTGGGGCACCCGAACAGGGAGCAGTGGTGTCCCAAGCGCCCAGCCCGTGCATACCTTGAAGTAGAGAGACGTGTCCGTGTCTCTCGTGTCCTCGTGGCCAGGGAGGTGGAAGACGCTGCAGAGGCAGGCGCGCAGGAGGCCGTTCGTCCTGTCCTGCGGCAGCAGCCCCGCTCTGCTGCAAGGGGAGGAGGGGAGAGGTGTGGAACGCCCCCTGTGCGGCACCCTGTGCCCCACTCGGGGCCCCTGGCCGGGACCGGGGCCACCGTGGCGGCCAAGCCCGCGCTGGCCCAGGTACCTCATGGCGGCGATGGCGAGCATGGCTTTCTGCCGCACTGCCGTGTCCAGGCGATCGGTGGGCTCCTCCTGCAGCAGCGCCTGGAGGGCACAGCGCGAGGGCACAGGGCAGTGTCCCCCGGCCAGCGAGCGGCTACAGGGGCTGGCCTGCAGGGCTGCCCCATCCCAGCGCCCCCACCAGAGCCACCTCCCGGCTCCTGGGGCTCCCCGGCGGCCCCCGCAGCCCTGCAGCGGGAAGGGCCGTGCCCAGCACCCAGCCAGAGGGTGCTCCCCGCGGGGCAGGGCGTCCCCTCACCTTGATTCTCTGCGCCACCTCCAGCTGGCAGAAATACACCGCGTCCCAGGTGGTGTGGTCCGCGACGGCGGCTTTGCAGGCGTCGCAGACGGAGGCCAGAAACCTCAGCTTCTGTGCCTCTCGCTGAGCCGCGGAGGGGAGAGACAAGCGAGCGGGTCAGGGGAGCCCAGCAGTCTCCCTGCGGGCACAGCCGGGGCAGGGGCTGCCCGGAGGAGGCCAGCAGCCGCAGCACAAAGGGCGAGCGGTACCTTGGGTCTGCGGCTGCAGCAAGCGCGGATGAAGCTCAGGGCGTCCTCTTCCTCCTGCCGCGGCGCGGCCGAGGCAGAAGGGCCCACGCCTGAGCCAGAGGGCGCCTGCAGTGGCTGCACCTCACTCTCCTCATAGGGCTGCGGCCGGGGCCTGGAGGCCGGGGAGGCCCCAGCCTCCTCCAGCCAGGCCGCTCGCGGGGAGCAGGGGGGGATCCCCGACATCCTGCAGGGAGTGCCCAGGAGTGAATGTGGCTCCCGCTCCTGTCGCGGGGTAGGGATGCCACAGAGTGCCACCGCTGCCGCCAGCCCCAGGCCCCCACCCAGGCCCCCTCCTCTTGCCCTCGGGCGGGCGGCCCCAGAGCCCCGCGGGGGTCCTGTCCCCAGGGGCCTGCAGACGCCATCCCCTGCACTGGAGGGAGGTCCCCCTGCCCGGGGCTGCCCCCAGCCCCACTGCCGAACCAGGCCCCTTGGGGCCGGCCCCGCTGCGCAGCCCTGGCAGCGCTGACCCACCTGCTCCTCAGCCCTGGCTCCTGCGCTGGGTTTCTGTGGCAAGGTGCCCGCGGTTTGTGCCTTTGCTTCGCACCTGGAGCACCGGAAAGCACTCCAAGCAGTCGCAGCTGCACGGAACCAGGTCCGTTGTGTCCGTTGGGACGGGGACCCGCCCCAGAGGCCCTGCTCCCGGATCCGGAGACGCAGGGGCCGGGGTGGGAGTCGTTGGGGAAGGGGGGGGGGGGGGGGGGGGGGGGGGGGGGGGGGGGCTTGAGAATGGCAGCCTGCTCCTTAAGATTGACTTGTAAGCAAGAAAAAGCTACTAAAAAGGAGGGTTTATCCTCTCAAACAGGGCTTTCGAGCCCAAGGAAGAGGCTTTCTGCCCTAATATGTGACGCTGGGCCCTAAAAATGACAGGGCAGCGTGGCCCGCCCTCCTCTGTCTGGATCAAAAAATGATGCTTTGTTCCCTCCAGATGGGTGTTTGGACCTGAAAAGGAGGCTTTGGACCCTAAAATTCAGGCCTCGTCTCCTAGCATGAGGATTTGGGAATATGAAAAGAAGGGGTGTTCCTCTCAGATAAGGCCTCGCCATCTAAAAGGCCGCTTTGCACCTTCCAATGAAAGTGTGGACCCTAAAACTAGGGCATTGTGCCCTAAAAATGGCAGCCTGGTCCATATGAGTGTGGCTGTAAGCAAGAAAAAGCTAGCTTTGGATCCAGAAGCGGGTGTGAGGGCCCTGACCAAAAGCACTTGGTGACTTAAAAGAAGCACCCTGGTCCTGAAAATCGAGGATTTAGGCAATCAGAAGAAGGGTTTGGATCCCAAGTGGAGGTTCCGGAGCCTGAAAATAGGGGATTGGAGCCTAAGAAGAACACAGTGGGTCCTAATAATGACGCTTGTACCGGTGAAAGACCCGAGGGTGGTCGGGGGTAAAGGGTGAGGGCAGTGAAGGGGAGCTTGTACCTCCAAGTCAGGCTTTGGAGCTGAAACCTGGGCCTTTGGACTCTGCAGCTCAGGGTCTGGATCCTGAAGTGATGCTTTGTTCCTTCGAAATGGATGTCTGGACCCGAAAAGGAGGCTTTGGACCCAAAAATTCAGGCCTCGTCTCCTAGCATGAGGATTTGGGAATTTGAAAGCAGGGGTGTTCCCCTCTAATAGGGCCAGACCGTCTAAGAAAGCCGCTTTGCACCTTCCAATGAAAGTGTGGACCGTAAAACTAGGGCATTGTGCCCTAAAAATGGCAGCCTGGTCCATATGAGTGTGGCTGTAAGCAAGAAAAAGCCAGTAAAAAGGAGGGTTTTTCCTTTCAAACAAGGCTTTTGAGCCCAAGAAGAGGCTTTTGCCTTAGCATGTTACACTGGGGCGTAAAAATGAAAGACAGTGTGGCCTGCCCTCTTCTTTCTGGATCCTGAAGTGATGCTTTGTTCCTTCGGAATGGGTGTTTGGACCCGCAAAGGAGGCTTTGGACCCTAAAATTCAGGCCTCGTCTCCTAGCATGAGGATTTGGGAATTTGAAAGCAGAGAAGTTCCTGTCAAATAAGACTTTGACATCTAAGAAGGCCGCGTTGAATTAGAATTTGGACCCTACAAATAGGGATTAGTGCTTGAAATGGCAGTTAAATTATGGACCCGTACAGAATAGGGATTTGTTCCTTGAAAATGCAGCCTTGTCGAAGATTTGGAAGAAAAGAGAGAAGGGGTTTATCCTTTCAATCAAGGCTTTGGAGCCCAAGGAAGAGGCTTTCTGCTCTAATATGTGACGCTGAGGCCTAAAAAGAATGCTTTGGGCCCTAAAAATGAGAGCCTGGGTCCAAAACTGGAGGGTGTAGGTGATAAAAAGTTGGCTTTGGATCCCAAGTATAGGCTCTCTTGCCCTGAAAATGTCCTGAAAGCTGGGTGCTTAAGGACAAGGCTGTGGTCTGTAAAGAGGAGCCTTGGTGCCATACCTGTATGCTTTTCAGGTGCAAAGAAAAGGTGATAAAAAGGTTTTGGATCCACAAAAGATGCTCTTAGCCCTGAAGTGAAGGGGTTACGGGGTGAAAATGAGACATTTGGCCCTAAAAATGAGGCTTTGATTCCTCAGAAAGGGTCTTTTCTGTGTGCCCGGAGCATCCCAAAGGCCCTGCTGGCAGCTGGTCACAGGTTTGCTGGCTCAAATGGGGCCTCGTGGGGCTGAAGAGCTGCTGGGGGAAACTGCTCTCGGCCGCTCTGGTTCAGAAGAGCTGGCCTCTGGAGGGAACCCACTTCGAGACTCTGTCCCCAGTGCTACAGCGCCTGGCTGTCGTCGTGCAGCCTGGCAGCATCCCAAAAGGACGCTCGCTGCTGGCCAGAGTCAGAGGGGGCAGATCCTTCCTCCGGGCACATGGTGGGCATTTGCCAAACCCTGCTGGCAACCTCCAGCCCCAAATGCCCTCGGCACACAGAGCTGGGGCTGTGCTGGGAAGGCAGGCAGCGATGAGCCCGCCCAAGGACAGGGACACCCCAGCACTATTTGGGTCTGTAGGGGCCAGGCTCAGCCTGGTTTGGTGCTTCAGTCACAAGCTGGGTGCTGATGTCAGTCGGGAAGGGGCTGTGTCAGGGATGGTGCCCTGTCAGTGTCCCAGGCCGGGCTGGACGGAGTTGCAAGCCCCCTGGGGCCGGGGCAGCTGTCCCTGCCTGCGGCAGGGGGTGGCCAGGTGCCCTCTGAGGGTCCCTTCCAAGCCGGCAGTGCCGGGGGCAGCGACGGCACAGCAGCGCTCTCCCCAGCACCCCGTCTGCACACGCTTGCTCTGCTTGCCCTGCGCCCCGAGCGCTGATGCCACGCGGCCCCAGCCCCATGCATGCAGCCCCTGTGCCAGCAGGGCGCGGCCATGAGGTCACAGCGCCGCGCTGTGACGCTGTGCCAGGCCACGGGCACCTCTCTGCGCCGGCCCCAACGGGCGGCACTCACGCGGCGGTGGCAGCATGGGGCGGATGTGGGGGGCTGCGGCCCCCACCCGCCTCCTCCTCCTCCTCCTCGTGCTGGCAGGCCTGTGTGCCCGGGATGCCTGGGCTATGCCAAGGCGAGCGCTGGCAGCAGGTGGGTGCCAGCGCCGGGGGCAGCGGCAGGGCCGTAGCCGGGCGAGTCGCCGGAGGGGCTGGGGGCTGAAGCCTGGGCTGAGCCCCCCCGGGGCCCCTGTGAGCCGAGCCACGCGCCGCGCTGCCCCGGGTCCGGCCTTCCCGTACGTTTGTCCGCCTGGCCCTCGAGGGGTGCTGCGCGTGGCCTTCAGCCTGCGTCCCGAAAGCTGGCGGGGGCCGGCCGGGAGGTCCCTGAGCACCGCCGCAGCCTCAGGAGTCTCGCCCCGTGCCTGGGTCCCGCACCATGCCCCGGCCCCTCCGTCACTGCAGGGTGCTCAGGGGCACAGCGGGCAACGGGAATGTGTCTTCTCTCTGGTTGCTTCCAGGTGACGATGCGCGCGGCAGCGCTTACCCAGCTCCTCAGCTGGATCCTGGAGTGGAGCTTCAGGGGCATCCCAGCGGTAAGTTGTCACCGTCCCTTGCCTCGAAAGAAGCAGCATTTGCTTTGTGATCACTGGTCCACGTGCGACTGGAGATCCCCTGAAGGCCTTCCGAGGGGTTGTCCGCTCACTGGGGGGGCTTCCCGAGGGCAGAACTGGTTGCAGCACGCAGTGGAAGCCCTCCTCACCTGTCCTGGACCCCCTTTGTGCCCGCAGGCCGTGCTGTTCCAGCTGCCCCGTGGAATCCTGCTCCTGAGACTGGGTGGCACCCCACAGGTACGTCGATGTCGATCTTCATTTCCTTGGGGTTTGTTAGTGGCTTTCTGCGCTAGCTGAGCAGTGCTGCAGCCTCTCCCTGGCCAGTGGGCTCTTCTCCACAAGAAGCGGGGATGATTGTTTTTCCCCCATGCTTTAGCGTGGGCTTCCCGTGCGTCTGTTAGGAATGTCCTGGTAAGGAAGCACCGGCAGGCCTCTGTGCATTTGTCCGCCCGGCCCCGGAGGGGTGCCGCACGTGGCCTGCAGGCAGAGTTTTGAAAGCTGCCGGCACCAGCCAGGAGGTCCCCAGGCCCTGCTGCAGCCTCGGGAATCTTGCCCTGCTCCTGGGCCCTGTGCCGTGCCCCGGCCCCTCCGTCACTGCAGGGCACTGGGGAAGAAGGAGGTCACAGCGCGCAGTGGGAACGTTTTTGCTCTGTGCCCGTAGGTGATGGCTACGTGACGTCTGAGCATGGTCCTGTCCCCGTGCCCCAGGGCGATCCCACAAGTAAGTCACTGGGAGGAGTGAGCATTTACCGCTTTGGTTGCTGTCCGCGTGAAATGGACCTTCAGCCTTCCTTGGCCTCAGACATGCAGGAGAGCAGAGAGGGAAGGGGTCAGGCTCGGTGACACGCCTGGGGCGCTTTGCCTTGCCAGGCTGTCTTTGCCAGCCGCTCCGCCCCCGTGCTGCAGAGCCAGCGGGCACGTTGGGGTTGAGTTTAGAGCCTGGGGTGAGCTCTGGGGAGGCCCTTCTCTGGGCAGCTGCACGCATGGTTAGTTTTGTCCCAGCACGGTGGCACTGCAGGCCCCTGGTGACTGTTTGCAAGAGGCTCCGGGGCGGGAGGGAGAGCCGAGGGCCATGCAGCAGTCCCCTGTTGGAACTGCATTCACTGCTGTGCGATGGGAAGAAGCATCCTGCCCCGTTTGGTGGGAGCTGCTCTGCTCTGTGTTTGTTTGCAGGCGTGGCTGTAGGCGATGGCTATCCAGCTTCCCCGCTGGGTCCCGGCGCCGAGCTGCAGGGAGGTCACACGGGTAGGGCCTTTTAGTTGCGTTGAGAGCTGCCGGCTCCAAGCCCAAACGTCAGCCCGGTGTCTCTGGTGTGCTCACTCTGCACCTTCGGAGCCTGCTTTTCAGTGCTTTATTCACACGGAATTTAACGTCCTCCTTTCTGCTTAGGTCCTCGAAGAGCGATGCGTCAAGCTAAAAGAGGCAAAAGTTCCCAGAGGACCTCGGAAATCCTGAAGGAAATCCTGAAGGAACTGGAGGGAGCACAGGGTGGGTGTGTTGCACGTGGAAGCCTGAGGGGCTGGGTACAGCCCCGGACACGCCGTAGCCTGCACGGCAGGAAGGCCCCAGTCGGAGCCTCGCGGTGATCTCCCGGGGTGATCGGTTGGTTGGACTAGCGACTAGGAGCACCCCCAAAAGCCTAGGCTTTGTTGCAAAGCCACCTGTGTGCATGTTGAGAAGCATCGCCTCCTGAAGATAGCCCGTTCCTGCTGAGGAACGGTCGCTCCCCATCCAACTGTGCCGCTTTCTTTCTAAAGGGGCGGACGGAGAGGCTGTGAAGCAGGAGGCGTTTCCGAGGGGAAACACGCTGCCAGGCTCTGAGGGAGCGACAGAGGCAGCGCAAGCGACCGTCCCGCCAGGTAACTGCCGTCCGCTGGCACGGTTAGCACAGAGCAGGTGCTGCCAAAGGAGCCTGGAACCGCTCTGGAGGAGGGCTGTGGTCTCTGGCGTGCGGAGCTCAGCGCCAGCAGTGTGCCAGACAGAGATGCTCGCGGGCCTCCGTGCCTGTGGTTAGGGATTGCCTGCCTCCCACCGCAGCCAGTTCCCAGGGGCTTCGGCACTTTTCCCTTGGGGGAAAGAGGCATCTGAAGCGCCTTCAGCAGGTGACTGACGGGGCCCGTGACCCTTAATGGAGCGTACCTCCCGCAGCACCTGAGTCCCGCAGCTTGCCAAAGTCCCCAGGGGCCCAAAGCAGCACCGCAGCACCGAGTGGGACCCCTCCTGCGACCTGCGGCCCAGGGGGCTGCACGGACTCGCAGATGGGGCACGGGCCCAGAGGGAGCCTCTCCGTCCTTCTGCATCCTCTGTGCCTAAGCCGCGCTGAGGCTTTCCCTTTCTCTGATTCTTGGCAGTGCTCTCGGAGCCCGGAGAAGCCCGCCACACCGGGGTGTTTCAGTTTTTTCGAGAGAATCCAGGTACTGAGCAGGCCGTAAGCGGGAGCCGCGTGCTGGGAGCTGGGAGCATGGCGGCGGTGCCTTCTGCTGAAAGCAAGGCAGCTTCTTCACTGAGAGGCTGGCAGCGGGAGAGCAGACATCTCGGCACTGCCAGAGCTCCCGCAGGCTGCCCAGCAGCGCAAGCACGCGCTAAGGCCCCGAGCTGTTCCTCCAGGTGCGGCTGGCGAGAGGACCGCGAGTGCCTCGGACGGTGCCGCCGTGCGCAAGCACTGCCTCGTGAGCACGGCGGCAATCTTGGGCTCCCTGCTCTTCGTCATGCTTCTGTGCTGCGGGGTCATCCGGCTGCGCAGGAAAAGACAGCAGTGAGTGGCCGTCTCTTGCCCCAGCTCCCCGTCGGCCGGCTGCCGCTGGCCTTGCAGCACCGCCGGTGAGGTGCTGCGGCGCGGCCGCCGGGTGCTGCCCAGCCTCCTCTCTCCGCAGGCGCCTCTCCGCAGCCTCGGAAGCCCGGGCACCGAGACGGGCCCAGCGCCAGCGGCCGCCACCCGTGCCCGGACGAGTACAGCGCACCCGCCCGCCCCCGGCCAGCTGGCTGCAGCGCGACCAGCCCAGCACCCTCCAGCCCCCGCAGCCGCCATGGACACCACCCCCCCGTCCCCCACCACCCCCCCGTCCCCCACCACCGTCCCGGCCCTCCTACGAGGGCTGGGGGCGGCCCCCCCGGCGTGCGGGGCAGCGGGGGGGTGAGGACTGGCAGCCGTCCGGCAGCTTTGCCGAGCGGCATGCCTTCTCAGAATAAAGCTCTGCACCCGAGTCGCCAGTGTCCGGGCCGTGCTTCGCCTCGCGCTAACTGCCCAGAGCAGCGAGAAGCTACAAGCAACCTGCGGACACCTTTCCGCCCGCTCCAGCCTCTTCTGCCGCCTGCCCCGAGCTCTGCGGGGGAACGGGCT
This sequence comes from Anser brachyrhynchus, assembly GCF_964034855.1. NCBI lineage: Eukaryota > Metazoa > Chordata > Aves > Anseriformes > Anatidae > Anser > Anser brachyrhynchus. The sequence continues at coordinate 16,902,570 of NC_137705.1, forward strand.
CAGTCCCGAATGCTCCTTCCCGGCCGCTCTCTTGCCCTGCTCCAGCATGCGGTCCCTCCCATGCCATTGCAGGCCTTCCCAAAGTGGTCCTGCGTGGGCTGCCCACGGGCTGCAGGACTTGCAGAGCTGCTGCAGCATGGGTCCGTGCCATGGGGTCCATCCTTCAGGAGCACACTGCTGCAGCGGGGGTCCCGCACAGGTGGCAGCTCCTGCCCTCCTGCTACCAAACCCTTGCCATGAAAGATGAATACAAGGGCGGCCAGGGCGTCAAGGTGACATCAAAGACACCTCCTGCGTCGCCCTCGTTGATGGGCTGTAGGTGGAGAAGCTGCAGCAAAGCGGGACCCATGGCCTCACCGGCTCCAAGGCTGGACCCCATAGCTCTGCTCTTCAGACCGATGACATCTTCCCCATTCCCAGTCCAGAAAAAGTCCCGAGGTGCGGACTCTGCGAGACCAGGAAAGGGGAGGCACCGCGATAAACAGGCTTTTCCCAGTGCTGGCGGCCTTGGGGACACCAGACAATTCCAGACAGGAGCTGGGGCTCTCTTCCGAGCAGCTGCGAACGAGGCTGTCCCTTTTCAGATCCGCTTCCTTACCCAGCGGCAGAACAGAGGCAGAACCTCTTCTGCGAGGTTTTCTGCTTCTTTCGCACTGTTTGGCTGGCTGTTCTTTGTCTCCTTGTCCTGGCCAGCCTGTTGTGCGGCGCCCCGTGGGCTGGTGACACAGCTCTCTGTCTCCTCAGGCTTTTCCTTAGAGCATCAACAAGTCCTGAGCCCTGCTGGTTGGATGGGTACGTTCAGCCCTGCAGCGAGGTCTGCCACACAGGGAAATTTCTGAGCAGCAGCCCCCAAACTAGGTGCTGGATCCCCAGTCACAGAAAAAGGGTATAGCTTTTCCTATCTTTCGAGCTTTGTCTCCCTTATGCGGGGGTCTTGGTCCAGGCTCGCTGCTGGAGAGGCGACGGCTGAAGCCCTGTTGTTCATGGGGTTCGTGAGCTGGTCCGGGCATGCCACCAGCACGTAGAAGGACGGAGAAGAGCCCAGGGCCCTGCTGTGCCCCGCAGCGCTGCTTCAAAGGTGGTGTCCTTGCTGGTGTTCCAGCTGTGCGGCTGCAGGATCTCCTCCAGCCCCAGCTCCCACTTCCCGCAGAGCTCCGGGGGCCTGAGCAGCGCTACGGGCAAGTCCCAGCTGGTGTTCTGGGGGCAGGTTCTGGCATGGCTGGGCAGCGTGATGTGGAAAGCCCTGTCTGCCATTCTTCTTCTGCCCTGCTCGGCAGCCAGGCCCTGGATGGCTGGCAGCTGGGAGGCTTCTGCCCAGCTGGGAAATTCCTTCCTATAGAGTGTCTGCAGCTTCGCACCTCACCCCCCTGAAAAAAAAAAAATAAAATAAAATAAAATAAAATTTAATCCCAAAGCCCTGATACTTCACAACCTGGTTTGCCTGGAGCCGTGCTTGGATAACAAGGCTAGCACCTTGGCGACGTACTCAGCGCCATCGTGTCTGGAAAACTTCCCTATCCACCAAGCCCGCCAAGCACTGCGCAGCCACCTCTGCCACAAGCACCTTGTTTCTCACACACACCTCTCCACGTATGTGGACGTCCATAAATAAAGGAGTGCGGAGCTACACTACATCTCTTGCATGTATTTTGGGGTAAAAGTCTCACGGCAACTGCCAGTTGTAGGAGGCTCACTTACCTGGGCCTGAAAGAGGTCAGTGCTCCAGCAGTGTTTCCAGGACCTGTGGTCTGTCCCCACCACCAGGCTCTCCTCCATCCGTTGCGTGTGGCCAGTTCCAGTGCGCCTCCGCTGGCTGCACTGCGCTGTGGAGGGTGCCTTGAGAATGAGCCTTTGTACCCCAAACTGAGGGTTTGGGTCCCAAAGAGAAGGCTCTGGGCACTAAAAAAGAGGCTTTGGGCTCTCAGGATGAGCCTTTGGACCCTGAAATTCAGGCCTCGTCTCCTAGCATGAGGATTTGGGAATTTGAAAGCAGGGGTGTTCCCCTCTAATAGGGCCTGACCGTCTGAGAAGGCCGCTTTGCACCTTCCAATGAAAGTGTGGCCCCTAAAACTGGGGCATTGTGCCCTAAAAATGGCAGCCTGGTCCATATGAGTGTGGCTGTAAACAAGAAAAAGCCAGTAAAAAGGAGGGTTTATCCTTTCAAACAAGGCTTTCGAGCCCAAGGAAGAGGCTTTCTGCTCTATTATGTGACGCTGAGGCCTAAAAAGAATGCTTTGGGCCCTAAAAATGAGAGCCTGGGTCCAAAACTGGAGGGTGTAGGTGATAAAAAGTTGGCTTTGGATCCCAAGTATAGGCTCTCTTGCCCTGAAAATGTCCTGAAAGCTGGGTGCTTAAGGACAAGGCTGTGGTCTGTAAAGAGGAGCCTTGGTGCCATACCTGTATGCTTTTCAGGTGCAAAGAAAAGGTGATAAAAAGGTTTTGGATCCACAAAAGATGCTCTTAGCCCTGAAGTGAAGGGGTTACGGGGTGAAAATGAGACATTTGGCCCTAAAAATGAGGCTTTGATTCCTCAGAAAGGGTCTTTTCTGTGTGCCCGGAGCATCCCAAAGGCCCTGCTGGCAGCTGGTCACAGGTTTGCTGGCTCAAATGGGGCCTCGTGGGGCTGAAGAGCTGCTGGGGGAAACTGCTCTCGGCCGCTCTGGTTCAGAAGAGCTGGCCTCTGGAGGGAACCCACTTCGAGACTCTGTCCCCAGTGCTACAGCGCCTGGCTGTCGTCGTGCAGCCTGGCAGCATCCCAAAAGGACGCTCGCTGCTGGCCAGAGTCAGAGGGGGCAGATCCTTCCTCCGGGCACATGGTGGGCATTTGCCAAACCCTGCTGGCAACCTCCAGCCCCAAATGCCCTCGGCACACAGAGCTGGGGCTGTGCTGGGAAGGCAGGCAGCGATGAGCCCGCCCAAGGACAGGGACACCCCAGCACTATTTGGGTCTGTAGGGGCCAGGCTCAGCCTGGTTTGGTGCTTCAGTCACAAGCTGGGTGCTGATGTCAGTCGGGAAGGGGCTGTGTCAGGGATGGTGCCCTGTCAGTGTCCCAGGCCGGGCTGGACGGAGTTGCAAGCCCCCTGGGGCCGGGGCAGCTGTCCCTGCCTGCGGCAGGGGGTGGCCAGGTGCCCTCTGAGGGTCCCTTCCAAGCTGGCAGTGCCGGGGGCAGCGACGGCACAGCAGCGCTCTCCCCAGCACCCCGTCTGCACACGCTTGCTCTGCTTGCCCTGCGCCCCGAGCGCTGATGCCACGCGGCCCCAGCCCCATGCATGCAGCCCCTGTGCCAGCAGGGCGCGGCCATGAGGTCACAGCGCCGCGCTGTGACGCTGTGCCAGGCCACGGGCACCTCTCTGCGCCGGCCCCAACGGGCGGCACTCACGCGGCGGTGGCAGCATGGGGCGGATGTGGGGGGCTGCGGCCCCCACCCGCCTCCTCCTCCTCCTCCTCGTGCTGGCAGGCCTGTGTGCCCGGGATGCCTGGGCTATGCCAAGGCGAGCGCTGGCAGCAGGTGGGTGCCAGCGCCGGGGGCAGCGGCAGGGCCGTAGCCGGGCGAGTCGCCGGAGGGGCTGGGGGCTGAAGCCTGGGCTGAGCCCCCCCGGGGCCCCTGTGAGCCGAGCCACGCGCCGCGCTGCCCCGGGTCCGGCCTTCCCGTACGTTTGTCCGCCTGGCCCTCGAGGGGTGCTGCGCGTGGCCTTCAGCCTGCGTCCCGAAAGCTGGCGGGGGCCGGCCGGGAGGTCCCTGAGCCCCGCCGCAGCCTCAGGAGTCTCGCCCCGTGCCTGGGTCCCGCACCATGCCCCGGCCCCTCCGTCACTGCAGGGTGCTCAGGGGCACAGCGGGCAACGGGAATGTGTCTTCTCTCTGGTTGCTTCCAGGTGACGATGCGCGCGGCAGCGCTTACCCAGCTCCTCAGCTGGATCCTGGAGTGGAGCTTCAGGGGCATCCCAGCGGTAAGTTGTCACCGTCGCTTGCCTCGAAAGAAGCAGCATTTGCTTTGTGATCACTGGTCCACGTGCGACTGGAGATCCCCTGAAGGCCTTCCGAGGGGTTGTCCGCTCACTGGGGGGGCTTCCCGAGGGCAGAACTGGTTGCAGCACGCAGTGGAAGCCCTCCTCACCTGTCCTGGACCCCCTTTGTGCCCGCAGGCCGTGCTGTTCCAGCTGCCCCGTGGAATCCTGCTCCTGAGACTGGGTGGCACCCCACAGGTACGTCGATGTCGATCTTCATTTCCTTGGGGTTTGTTAGTGGCTTTCTGCGCTAGCTGAGCAGTGCTGCAGCCTCTCCCTGGCCAGTGGGCTCTTCTCCACAAGAAGCGGGGATGATTGTTTTTCCCCCATGCTTTAGCGTGGGCTTCCCGTGCGTCTGTTAGGAATGTCCTGGTAAGGAAGCACCGGCAGGCCTCTGTGCATTTGTCCGCCCGGCCCCGGAGGGGTGCCGCACGTGGCCTGCAGGCAGAGTTTTGAAAGCTGCCGGCACCAGCCAGGAGGTCCCCAGGCCCTGCTGCAGCCTCGGGAATCTTGCCCTGCTCCTGGGCCCTGTGCCGTGCCCCGGCCCCTCCGTCACTGCAGGGCACTGGGGAAGAAGGAGGTCACAGCGCGCAGTGGGAACGTTTTTGCTCTGTGCCCGTAGGTGATGGCTACGTGACGTCTGAGCATGGTCCTGTCCCCGTGCCCCAGGGCGATCCCACAAGTAAGTCACTGGGAGGAGTGAGCATTTACCGCTTTGGTTGCTGTCCGCGTGAAATGGACCTTCAGCCTTCCTTGGCCTCAGACATGCAGGAGAGCAGAGAGGGAAGGGGTCAGGCTCGGTGACACGCCTGGGGCGCTTTGCCTTGCCAGGCTGTCTTTGCCAGCCGCTCCGCCCCCGTGCTGCAGAGCCAGCGGGCACGTTGGGGTTGAGTTTAGAGCCTGGGGTGAGCTCTGGGGAGGCCCTTCTCTGGGCAGCTGCACGCATGGTTAGTTTTGTCCCAGCACGGTGGCACTGCAGGCCCCTGGTGACTGTTTGCAAGAGGCTCCGGGGCGGGAGGGAGAGCCGAGGGCCATGCAGCAGTCCCCTGTTGGAACTGCATTCACTGCTGTGCGATGGGAAGAAGCATCCTGCCCCGTTTGGTGGGAGCTGCTCTGCTCTGTGTTTGTTTGCAGGCGTGGCTGTAGGCGATGGCTATCCAGCTTCCCCGCTGGGTCCCGGCGCCGAGCTGCAGGGAGGTCACACGGGTAGGGCCTTTTAGTTGCGTTGAGAGCTGCCGGCTCCAAGCCCAAACGTCAGCCCGGTGTCTCTGGTGTGCTCACTCTGCACCTTCGGAGCCTGCTTTTCAGTGCTTTATTCACACGGAATTTAACGTCCTCCTTTCTGCTTAGGTCCTCGAAGAGCGATGCGTCAAGCTAAAAGAGGCAAAAGTTCCCAGAGGACCTCGGAAATCCTGAAGGAAATCCTGAAGGAACTGGAGGGAGCACAGGGTGGGTGTGTTGCACGTGGAAGCCTGAGGGGCTGGGTACAGCCCCGGACACGCCGTAGCCTGCACGGCAGGAAGGCCCCAGTCGGAGCCTCGCGGTGATCTCCCGGGGTGATCGGTTGGTTGGACTAGCGACTAGGAGCACCCCCAAAAGCCTAGGCTTTGTTGCAAAGCCACCTGTGTGCATGTTGAGAAGCATCGCCTCCTGAAGATAGCCCGTTCCTGCTGAGGAACGGTCGCTCCCCATCCAACTGTGCCGCTTTCTTTCTAAAGGGGCGGACGGAGAGGCTGTGAAGCAGGAGGCGTTTCCGAGGGGAAACACGCTGCCAGGCTCTGAGGGAGCGACAGAGGCAGCGCAAGCGACCGTCCCGCCAGGTAACTGCCGTCCGCTGGCACGGTTAGCACAGAGCAGGTGCTGCCAAAGGAGCCTGGAACCGCTCTGGAGGAGGGCTGTGGTCTCTGGCGTGCGGAGCTCAGCGCCAGCAGTGTGCCAGACAGAGATGCTCGCGGGCCTCCGTGCCTGTGGTTAGGGATTGCCTGCCTCCCACCGCAGCCAGTTCCCAGGGGCTTCGGCACTTTTCCCTTGGGGGAAAGAGGCATCTGAAGCGCCTTCAGCAGGTGACTGACGGGGCCCGTGACCCTTAATGGAGCGTACCTCCCGCAGCACCTGAGTCCCGCAGCTTGCCAAAGTCCCCAGGGGCCCAAAGCAGCACCGCAGCACCGAGTGGGACCCCTCCTGCGACCTGCGGCCCAGGGGGCTGCACGGACTCGCAGATGGGGCACGGGCCCAGAGGGAGCCTCTCCGTCCTTCTGCATCCTCTGTGCCTAAGCCGCGCTGAGGCTTTCCCTTTCTCTGATTCTTGGCAGTGCTCTCGGAGCCCGGAGAAGCCCGCCACACCGGGGTGTTTCAGTTTTTTCGAGAGAATCCAGGTACTGAGCAGGCCGTAAGCGGGAGCCGCGTGCTGGGAGCTGGGAGCATGGCGGCGGTGCCTTCTGCTGAAAGCAAGGCAGCTTCTTCACTGAGGGGCTGGCAGCGGGAGAGCAGACATCTCGGCACTGCCAGAGCTCCCGCAGGCTGCCCAGCAGCGCAAGCACGCGCTAAGGCCCCGAGCTGTTCCTCCAGGTGCGGCTGGCGAGAGGACCGCGAGTGCCTCGGACGGTGCCGCCGTGCGCAAGCACTGCCTCGTGAGCACGGCGGCAATCTTGGGCTCCCTGCTCTTCGTCATGCTTCTGTGCTGCGGGGTCATCCGGCTGCGCAGGAAAAGACAGCAGTGAGTGGCCGTCTCTTGCCCCAGCTCCCCGTCGGCCGGCTGCCGCTGGCCTTGCAGCACCGCCGGTGAGGTGCTGCGGCGCGGCCGCCGGGTGCTGCCCAGCCTCCTCTCTCCGCAGGCGCCTCTCCGCAGCCTCGGAAGCCCGGGCACCGAGACGGGCCCAGCGCCAGCGGCCGCCACCCGTGCCCGGACGAGTACAGCGCACCCGCCCGCCCCCGGCCAGCTGGCTGCAGCGCGACCAGCCCAGCACCCTCCAGCCCCCGCAGCCGCCATGGACACCACCCCCCCGTCCCCCACCACCCCCCCGTCCCCCACCACCGTCCCGGCCCTCCTACGAGGGCTGGGGGCGGCCCCCCCGGCGTGCGGGGCAGCGGGGGGGGTGAGGACTGGCAGCCGTCCGGCAGCTTTGCCGAGCGGCATGCCTTCTCAGAATAAAGCTCTGCACCCGAGTCGCCAGTGTCCGGGCCGTGCTTCGCCTCGCGCTAACTGCCCAGAGCAGCGAGAAGCTACAAGCAACCTGCGGACACCTTTCCGCCCGCTCCAGCCTCTTCTGCCGCCTGCCCCGAGCTCTGCGGGGGAACGGGCTCAGTCCCGAATGCTCCTTCCCGGCCGCTCTCTTGCCCTGCTCCAGCATGCGGTCCCTCCCATGCCATTGCAGGCCTTCCCAAAGTGGTCCTGCGTGGGCTGCCCACGGGCTGCAGGACTTGCAGAGCTGCTGCAGCATGGGTCCGTGCCATGGGGTCCATCCTTCAGGAGCACACTGCTGCAGCGGGGGTCCCGCACAGGTGGCAGCTCCTGCCCTCCTGCTACCAAACCCTTGCCATGAAAGATGAATACAAGGGCGGCCAGGGCGTCAAGGTGACATCAAAGACACCTCCTGCGTCGCCCTCGTTGATGGGCTGTAGGTGGAGAAGCTGCAGCAAAGCGGGACCCATGGCCTCACCGGCTCCAAGGCTGGACCCCATAGCTCTGCTCTTCAGACCGATGACATCTTCCCCATTCCCAGTCCAGAAAAAGTCCCAAGGTGCGGACTCTGCGAGACCAGGAAAGGGGAGGCACCGCGATAAACAGGCTTTTCCCAGTGCTGGCGGCCTTGGGGACACCAGACAATTCCAGACAGGAGCTGGGGCTCTCTTCCGAGCAGCTGCGAACGAGGCTGTCCCTTTTCAGATCCGCTTCCTTACCCAGCGGCAGAACAGAGGCAGAACCTCTTCTGCGAGGTTTTCTGCTTCTTTCGCACTGTTTGGCTGGCTGTTCTTTGTCTCCTTGTCCTGGCCAGCCTGTTGTGCGGCGCCCCGTGGGCTGGTGACACAGCTCTCTGTCTCCTCAGGCTTTTCCTTAGAGCATCAACAAGTCCTGAGCCCTGCTGGTTGGATGGGTACGTTCAGCCCTGCAGCGAGGTCTGCCACACAGGGAAATTTCTGAGCAGCAGCCCCCAAACTAGGTGCTGGATCCCCAGTCACAGAAAAAGGGTATAGCTTTTCCTATCTTTCGAGCTTTGTCTCCCTTATGCAGGGGTCTTGGTCCAGGCTCGCTGCTGGAGAGGCGACGGCTGAAGCCCTGTTGTTCATGGGGTTCGTGAGCTGGTCCGGGCATGCCACCAGCACGTAGAAGGACGGAGAAGAGCCCAGGGCCCTGCTGTGCCCCGCAGCGCTGCTTCAAAGGTGGTGTCCTTGCTGGTGTTCCAGCTGTGCGGCTGCAGGATCTCCTCCAGCCCCAGCTCCCACTTCCCGCAGAGCTCCGGGGGCCTGAGCAGCGCTACGGGCAAGTCCCAGCTGGTGTTCTGGGGGCAGGTTCTGGCATGGCTGGGCAGCGTGATGTGGAAAGCCCTGTCTGCCATTCTTCTTCTGCCCTGCTCGGCAGCCAGGCCCTGGATGGCTGGCAGCTGGGAGGCTTCTGCCCAGCTGGGAAATTCCTTCCTATAGAGTGTCTGCAGCTTCGCACCTCACCCCCCTGAAAAAAAAAAAATAAAATAAAATAAAATAAAATTTAATCCCAAAGCCCTGATACTTCACAACCTGGTTTGCCTGGAGCCGTGCTTGGATAACAAGGCTAGCACCTTGGCGACGTACTCAGCGCCATCGTGTCTGGAAAACTTCCCTATCCACCAAGCCCGCCAAGCACTGCGCAGCCACCTCTGCCACAAGCACCTTGTTTCTCACACACACCTCTCCACGTATGTGGACGTCCATAAATAAAGGAGTGCGGAGCTACACTACATCTCTTGCATGTATTTTGGGGTAAAAGTCTCACGGCAACTGCCAGTTGTAGGAGGCTCACTTACCTGGGCCTGAAAGAGGTCAGTGCTCCAGCAGTGTTTCCAGGACCTGTGGTCTGTCCCCACCACCAGGCTCTCCTCCATCCGTTGCGTGTGGCCAGTTCCAGTGCGCCTCCGCTGGCTGCACTGCGCTGTGGAGGGTGCCTTGAGAATGAGCCTTTGTACCCCAAACTGAGGGTTTGGGTCCCAAAGAGAAGGCTCTGGGCACTAAAAAAGAGGCTTTGGGCTCTCAGGATGAGCCTTTGGACCCTGAAATTCAGGCCTCGTCTCCTAGCATGAGGATTTGGGAATTTGAAAGCAGGGGTGTTCCCCTCTAATAGGGCCTGACCGTCTGAGAAGGCCGCTTTGCACCTTCCAATGAAAGTGTGGCCCCTAAAACTGGGGCATTGTGCCCTAAAAATGGCAGCCTGGTCCATATGAGTGTGGCTGTAAACAAGAAAAAGCCAGTAAAAAGGAGGGTTTATCCTTTCAAACAAGGCTTTCGAGCCCAAGGAAGAGGCTTTCTGCTCTATTATGTGACGCTGAGGCCTAAAAAGAATGCTTTGGGCCCTAAAAATGAGAGCCTGGGTCCAAAACTGGAGGGTGTAGGTGATAAAAAGTTGGCTTTGGATCCCAAGTATAGGCTCTCTTGCCCTGAAAATGTCCTGAAAGCTGGGTGCTTAAGGACAAGGCTGTGGTCTGTAAAGAGGAGCCTTGGTGCCATACCTGTATGCTTTTCAGGTGCAAAGAAAAGGTGATAAAAAGGTTTTGGATCCACAAAAGATGCTCTTAGCCCTGAAGTGAAGGGGTTACGGGGTGAAAATGAGACATTTGGCCCTAAAAATGAGGCTTTGATTCCTCAGAAAGGGTCTTTTCTGTGTGCCCGGAGCATCCCAAAGGCCCTGCTGGCAGCTGGTCACAGGTTTGCTGGCTCAAATGGGGCCTCGTGGGGCTGAAGAGCTGCTGGGGGAAACTGCTCTCGGCCGCTCTGCTTCAGAAGAGCTGGCCTCTGGAGGGAACCCACTTCGAGACTCTGTCCCCAGTGCTACAGCGCCTGGCTGTCGTCGTGCAGCCTGGCAGCATCCCAAAAGGACGCTCGCTGCTGGCCAGAGTCAGAGGGGGCAGATCCTTCCTCCGGGCACATGGTGGGCATTTGCCAAACCCTGCTGGCAACCTCCAGCCCCAAATGCCCTCGGCACACAGAGCTGGGGCTGTGCTGGGAAGGCAGGCAGCGATGAGCCCGCCCAAGGACAGGGACACCCCAGCACTATTTGGGTCTGTAGGGGCCAGGCTCAGCCTGGTTTGGTGCTTCAGTCACAAGCTGGGTGCTGATGTCAGTCGGGAAGGGGCTGTGTCAGGGATGGTGCCCTGTCAGTGTCCCAGGCCGGGCTGGACGGAGTTGCAAGCCCCCTGGGGCCGGGGCAGCTGTCCCTGCCTGCGGCAGGGGGTGGCCAGGTGCCCTCTGAGGGTCCCTTCCAAGCTGGCAGTGCCGGGGGCAGCGACGGCACAGCAGCGCTCTCCCCAGCACCCCGTCTGCACACGCTTGCTCTGCTTGCCCTGCGCCCCGAGCGCTGATGCCACGCGGCCCCAGCCCCATGCATGCAGCCCCTGTGCCAGCAGGGCGCGGCCATGAGGTCACAGCGCCGCGCTGTGACGCTGTGCCAGGCCACGGGCACCTCTCTGCGCCGGCCCCAACGGGCGGCACTCACGCGGCGGTGGCAGCATGGGGCGGATGTGGGGGGCTGCGGCCCCCACCCGCCTCCTCCTCCTCCTCCTCGTGCTGGCAGGCCTGTGTGCCCGGGATGCCTGGGCTATGCCAAGGCGAGCGCTGGCAGCAGGTGGGTGCCAGCGCCGGGGGCAGCGGCAGGGCCGTAGCCGGGCGAGTCGCCGGAGGGGCTGGGGGCTGAAGCCTGGGCTGAGCCCCCCCGGGGCCCCTGTGAGCCGAGCCACGCGCCGCGCTGCCCCGGGTCCGGCCTTCCCGTACGTTTGTCCGCCTGGCCCTCGAGGGGTGCTGCGCGTGGCCTTCAGCCTGCGTCCCGAAAGCTGGCGGGGGCCGGCCGGGAGGTCCCTGAGCCCCGCCGCAGCCTCAGGAGTCTCGCCCCGTGCCTGGGTCCCGCACCATGCCCCGGCCCCTCCGTCACTGCAGGGTGCTCAGGGGCACAGCGGGCAACGGGAATGTGTCTTCTCTCTGGTTGCTTCCAGGTGACGATGCGCGCGGCAGCGCTTACCCAGCTCCTCAGCTGGATCCTGGAGTGGAGCTTCAGGGGCATCCCAGCGGTAAGTTGTCACCGTCCCTTGCCTCGAAAGAAGCAGCATTTGCTTTGTGATCACTGGTCCACGTGCGACTGGAGATCCCCTGAAGGCCTTCCGAGGGGTTGTCCGCTCACTGGGGGGGCTTCCCGAGGGCAGAACTGGTTGCAGCACGCAGTGGAAGCCCTCCTCACCTGTCCTGGACCCCCTTTGTGCCCGCAGGCCGTGCTGTTCCAGCTGCCCCGTGGAATCCTGCTCCTGAGACTGGGTGGCACCCCACAGGTACGTCGATGTCGATCTTCATTTCCTTGGGGTTTGTTAGTGGCTTTCTGCGCTAGCTGAGCAGTGCTGCAGCCTCTCCCTGGCCAGTGGGCTCTTCTCCACAAGAAGCGGGGATGATTGTTTTTCCCCCATGCTTTAGCGTGGGCTTCCCGTGCGTCTGTTAGGAATGTCCTGGTAAGGAAGCACCGGCAGGCCTCTGTGCATTTGTCCGCCCGGCCCCGGAGGGGTGCCGCACGTGGCCTGCAGGCAGAGTTTTGAAAGCTGCCGGCACCAGCCAGGAGGTCCCCAGGCCCTGCTGCAGCCTCGGGAATCTTGCCCTGCTCCTGGGCCCTGTGCCGTGCCCCGGCCCCTCCGTCACTGCAGGGCACTGGGGAAGAAGGAGGTCACAGCGCGCAGTGGGAACGTTTTTGCTCTGTGCCCGTAGGTGATGGCTACGTGACGTCTGAGCATGGTCCTGTCCCCGTGCCCCAGGGCGATCCCACAAGTAAGTCACTGGGAGGAGTGAGCATTTACCGCTTTGGTTGCTGTCCGCGTGAAATGGACCTTCAGCCTTCCTTGGCCTCAGACATGCAGGAGAGCAGAGAGGGAAGGGGTCAGGCTCGGTGACACGCCTGGGGCGCTTTGCCTTGCCAGGCTGTCTTTGCCAGCCGCTCCGCCCCCGTGCTGCAGAGCCAGCGGGCACGTTGGGGTTGAGTTTAGAGCCTGGGGTGAGCTCTGGGGAGGCCCTTCTCTGGGCAGCTGCACGCATGGTTAGTTTTGTCCCAGCACGGTGGCACTGCAGGCCCCTGGTGACTGTTTGCAAGAGGCTCCGGGGCGGGAGGGAGAGCCGAGGGCCATGCAGCAGTCCCCTGTTGGAACTGCATTCACTGCTGTGCGATGGGAAGAAGCATCCTGCCCCGTTTGGTGGGAGCTGCTCTGCTCTGTGTTTGTTTGCAGGCGTGGCTGTAGGCGATGGCTATCCAGCTTCCCCGCTGGGTCCCGGCGCCGAGCTGCAGGGAGGTCACACGGGTAGGGCCTTTTAGTTGCGTTGAGAGCTGCCGGCTCCAAGCCCAAACGTCAGCCCGGTGTCTCTGGTGTGCTCACTCTGCACCTTCGGAGCCTGCTTTTCAGTGCTTTATTCACACGGAATTTAACGTCCTCCTTTCTGCTTAGGTCCTCGAAGAGCGATGCGTCAAGCTAAAAGAGGCAAAAGTTCCCAGAGGACCTCGGAAATCCTGAAGGAAATCCTGAAGGAACTGGAGGGAGCACAGGGTGGGTGTGTTGCACGTGGAAGCCTGAGGGGCTGGGTACAGCCCCGGACACGCCGTAGCCTGCACGGCAGGAAGGCCCCAGTCGGAGCCTCGCGGTGATCTCCCGGGGTGATCGGTTGGTTGGACTAGCGACTAGGAGCACCCCCAAAAGCCTAGGCTTTGTTGCAAAGCCACCTGTGTGCATGTTGAGAAGCATCGCCTCCTGAAGATAGCCCGTTCCTGCTGAGGAACGGTCGCTCCCCATCCAACTGTGCCGCTTTCTTTCTAAAGGGGCGGACGGAGAGGCTGTGAAGCAGGAGGCGTTTCCGAGGGGAAACACGCTGCCAGGCTCTGAGGGAGCGACAGAGGCAGCGCAAGCGACCGTCCCGCCAGGTAACTGCCGTCCGCTGGCACGGTTAGCACAGAGCAGGTGCTGCCAAAGGAGCCTGGAACCGCTCTGGAGGAGGGCTGTGGTCTCTGGCGTGCGGAGCTCAGCGCCAGCAGTGTGCCAGACAGAGATGCTCGCGGGCCTCCGTGCCTGTGGTTAGGGATTGCCTGCCTCCCACCACAGCCAGTTCCCAGGGGCTTCGGCACTTTTCCCTTGGGGGAAAGAGGCATCTGAAGCGCCTTCAGCAGGTGACTGACGGGGCCCGTGACCCTTAATGGAGCGTACCTCCCGCAGCACCTGAGTCCCGCAGCTTGCCAAAGTCCCCAGGGGCCCAAAGCAGCACCGCAGCACCGAGTGGGACCCCTCCTGCGACCTGCGGCCCAGGGGGCTGCACGGACTCGCAGATGGGGCACGGGCCCAGAGGGAGCCTCTCCGTCCTTCTGCATCCTCTGTGCCTAAGCCGCGCTGAGGCTTTCCCTTTCTCTGATTCTTGGCAGTGCTCTCGGAGCCCGGAGAAGCCCGCCACACCGGGGTGTTTCAGTTTTTTCGAGAGAATCCAGGTACTGAGCAGGCCGTAAGCGGGAGCCGCGTGCTGGGAGCTGGGAGCATGGCGGCGGTGCCTTCTGCTGAAAGCAAGGCAGCTTCTTCACTGAGGGGCTGGCAGCGGGAGAGCAGACATCTCGGCACTGCCAGAGCTCCCGCAGGCTGCCCAGCAGCGCAAGCACGCGCTAAGGCCCCGAGCTGTTCCTCCAGGTGCGGCTGGCGAGAGGACCGCGAGTGCCTCGGACGGTGCCGCCGTGCGCAAGCACTGCCTCGTGAGCACGGCGGCAATCTTGGGCTCCCTGCTCTTCGTCATGCTTCTGTGCTGCGGGGTCATCCGGCTGCGCAGGAAAAGACAGCAGTGAGTGGCCGTCTCTTGCCCCAGCTCCCCGTCGGCCGGCTGCCGCTGGCCTTGCAGCACCGCCGGTGAGGTGCTGCGGCGCGGCCGCCGGGTGCTGCCCAGCCTCCTCTCTCCGCAGGCGCCTCTCCGCAGCCTCGGAAGCCCGGGCACCGAGACGGGCCCAGCGCCAGCGGCCGCCACCCGTGCCCGGACGAGTACAGCGCACCCGCCCGCCCCCGGCCAGCTGGCTGCAGCGCGACCAGCCCAGCACCCTCCAGCCCCCGCAGCCGCCATGGACACCACCCCCCCGTCCCCCACCACCCCCCCGTCCCCCACCACCGTCCCGGCCCTCCTACGAGGGCTGGGGGCGGCCCCCCCGGCGTGCGGGGCAGCGGGGGGGTGAGGACTGGCAGCCGTCCGGCAGCTTTGCCGAGCGGCATGCCTTCTCAGAATAAAGCTCTGCACCCGAGTCGCCAGTGTCCGGGCCGTGCTTCGCCTCGCGCTAACTGCCCAGAGCAGCGAGAAGCTACAAGCAACCTGCGGACACCTTTCCGCCCGCTCCAGCCTCTTCTGCCGCCTGCCCCGAGCTCTGCGGGGGAACGGGCTCAGTCCCGAATGCTCCTTCCCGGCCGCTCTCTTGCCCTGCTCCAGCATGCGGTCCCTCCCATGCCATTGCAGGCCTTCCCAAAGTGGTCCTGCGTGGGCTGCCCACGGGCTGCAGGACTTGCAGAGCTGCTGCAGCATGGGTCCGTGCCATGGGGTCCATCCTTCAGGAGCACACTGCTGCAGCGGGGGTCCCGCACAGGTGGCAGCTCCTGCCCTCCTGCTACCAAACCCTTGCCATGAAAGATGAATACAAGGGCGGCCAGGGCGTCAAGGTGACATCAAAGACACCTCCTGCGTCGCCCTCGTTGATGGGCTGTAGGTGGAGAAGCTGCAGCAAAGCGGGACCCATGGCCTCACCGGCTCCAAGGCTGGACCCCATAGCTCTGCTCTTCAGACCGATGACATCTTCCCCATTCCCAGTCCAGAAAAAGTCCCGAGGTGCGGACTCTGCGAGACCAGGAAAGGGGAGGCACCGCGATAAACAGGCTTTTCCCAGTGCTGGCGGCCTTGGGGACACCAGACAATTCCAGACAGGAGCTGGGGCTCTCTTCCGAGCAGCTGCGAACGAGGCTGTCCCTTTTCAGATCCGCTTCCTTACCCAGCGGCAGAACAGAGGCAGAACCTCTTCTGCGAGGTTTTCTGCTTCTTTCGCACTGTTTGGCTGGCTGTTCTTTGTCTCCTTGTCCTGGCCAGCCTGTTGTGCGGCGCCCCGTGGGCTGGTGACACAGCTCTCTGTCTCCTCAGGCTTTTCCTTAGAGCATCAACAAGTCCTGAGCCCTGCTGGTTGGATGGGTACGTTCAGCCCTGCAGCGAGGTCTGCCACACAGGGAAATTTCTGAGCAGCAGCCCCCAAACTAGGTGCTGGATCCCCAGTCACAGAAAAAGGGTATAGCTTTTCCTATCTTTCGAGCTTTGTCTCCCTTATGCGGGGGTCTTGGTCCAGGCTCGCTGCTGGAGAGGCGACGGCTGAAGCCCTGTTGTTCATGGGGTTCGTGAGCTGGTCCGGGCATGCCACCAGCACGTAGAAGGACGGAGAAGAGCCCAGGGCCCTGCTGTGCCCCGCAGCGCTGCTTCAAAGGTGGTGTCCTTGCTGGTGTTCCAGCTGTGCGGCTGCAGGATCTCCTCCAGCCCCAGCTCCCACTTCCCGCAGAGCTCCGGGGGCCTGAGCAGCGCTACGGGCAAGTCCCAGCTGGTGTTCTGGGGGCAGGTTCTGGCATGGCTGGGCAGCGTGATGTGGAAAGCCCTGTCTGCCATTCTTCTTCTGCCCTGCTCGGCAGCCAGGCCCTGGATGGCTGGCAGCTGGGAGGCTTCTGCCCAGCTGGGAAATTCCTTCCTATAGAGTGTCTGCAGCTTCGCACCTCACCCCCCTGAAAAAAAAAAAATAAAATAAAATAAAATAAAATTTAATCCCAAAGCCCTGATACTTCACAACCTGGTTTGCCTGGAGCCGTGCTTGGATAACAAGGCTAGCACCTTGGCGACGTACTCAGCGCCATCGTGTCTGGAAAACTTCCCTATCCACCAAGCCCGCCAAGCACTGCGCAGCCACCTCTGCCACAAGCACCTTGTTTCTCACACACACCTCTCCACGTATGTGGACGTCCATAAATAAAGGAGTGCGGAGCTACACTACATCTCTTGCATGTATTTTGGGGTAAAAGTCTCACGGCAACTGCCAGTTGTAGGAGGCTCACTTACCTGGGCCTGAAAGAGGTCAGTGCTCCAGCAGTGTTTCCAGGACCTGTGGTCTGTCCCCACCACCAGGCTCTCCTCCATCCGTTGCGTGTGGCCAGTTCCAGTGCGCCTCCGCTGGCTGCACTGCGCTGTGGAGGGTGCCTTGAGAATGAGCCTTTGTACCCCAAACTGAGGGTTTGGGTCCCAAAGAGAAGGCTCTGGGCACTAAAAAAGAGGCTTTGGGCTCTCAGGATGAGCCTTTGGACCCTGAAATTCAGGCCTCGTCTCCTAGCATGAGGATTTGGGAATTTGAAAGCAGGGGTGTTCCCCTCTAATAGGGCCTGACCGTCTGAGAAGGCCGCTTTGCACCTTCCAATGAAAGTGTGGCCCCTAAAACTGGGGCATTGTGCCCTAAAAATGGCAGCCTGGTCCATATGAGTGTGGCTGTAAACAAGAAAAAGCCAGTAAAAAGGAGGGTTTATCCTTTCAAACAAGGCTTTCGAGCCCAAGGAAGAGGCTTTCTGCTCTATTATGTGACGCTGAGGCCTAAAAAGAATGCTTTGGACCCTAAAAATGAGAGCCTGGGTCCAAAAACGGAGGGTGTAGGCGATAAAAAGACGGTTGCATCTCCGCTGGCTGCACTGCACTGTGGAGGGCGCCTTGTCAAAACCGAGGTGTCCTGTGTGGCCTGGTCACAGACAGGCGCTGCAGCAGGCTGTCGCTGTGACAGGGCAGCATGGCCCACCTTCCTCTGGATCCCAAAGTGATGATTTGTTGCCTCCAAATTGGGGTTTGCACCTGCAAAGAAGGCTTTGGACCCGAAAATTCAGGCCTCGGCTCCTAACATGAGGATTTGGGAATTTGAAAAGAAGGGCTGTTCCTCTCAGATAAGGCCTCGCCATCTAAAAGGCCGCTTTGCACCTTCCAATGAAAGTGTGGACCCTAAAACTAGGGCATTGTGCCCTAAAAATGGCAGCCTGGTCCACATGAGTGTGGCTGTAAGCAAGAAAAAGCTAGCTTTGGATCCAGAAGCAGGTGTGAGGGCCCTGACCAAAAGCACTTGGTGACTTAAAAGAAGCACCCTGGTCCTGAAAACCGAGGATTTAGGCAATCAGAAGAAGGGTTTGGATCCCAAGTGGAGGTTCTGGAGCCTGAAAATAGGGGATTGGAGCCTAAGAAGAACACAGTGCGTCCTAATAATGACGCTTGTACCAGTGAAAGACCCGAGGGTGGTCGGGGGTAAAGAGTGAGGGCTGTGAAGGGGAGCTTGTACCTCCAAGTCAGGCTTTGGAGCTGAAACCTGGGCCTTTGGACTCTGCAGCTCAGGGTCTGGATCCTGAAGTGATGTTTTATTCCTTCCAGATGGGTGTTTGGACTCGAAAAAGAAGGCTTTGGACCCTAAAATTCAGGCCTCGTCTCCTAGCATGAGGATTTGGGAATTTGAAAGCAGGGGTGTTCCCCTCAAAGAAGGCCTCTCCATCTAAGAATGCCGCGTTGCATCCTATAATAAAATTGTGGACCCTAAAAATAAGGATTTTTTCCTTGAGAATGGCAGTCTGCTCTGTAAGATTGACGTGTAAGGAAGAAAAAGCTACTAAAAAGGAGGGTTCATCCTTTCAAACAAGGCTTTCGAGCCCAAGGAAGAGGCTTTCTGCTCTATTATGTGACGCTGAGGCCTAAAAAGAAAGCTTTGGGCCCTAAAAATGAGAGCCTGGGTCCAAAAACGGAGGGTGTAGGCGATAAAAAGACAGTTGCATCTCCGCTGGCTGCACTGCACTGTGGAGGGCGCCTTGTCAAAACCGAGGTGTCCTGTGTGGCCTGGTCACAGACAGGCGCTGCAGCAGGCTGTCGCTGTGACAGGGCAGCATGGCCCACCTTCCTCTGGATCCCAAAGTGATGATTTGTTGCCTCCAAATTGGGGTTTGCACCTGCAAAGAAGGCTTTGGACCCGAAAATTCAGGCCTCGGCTCCTAACATGAGGATTTGGGAATTTGAAAAGAAGGGCTGTTCCTCTCAGATAAGGCCTCGCCATCTAAAAGGCCGCTTTGCACCTTCCAATGAAAGTGTGGACCCTAAAACTAGGGCATTGTGCCCTAAAAATGGCAGCCTGGTCCACATGAGTGTGGCTGTAAGCAAGAAAAAGCTAGCTTTGGATTCAGAAGCGGGTGTGAGGGCCCTGACCAAAAGCACTTGGTGACTTAAAAGAAGCACCCTGGTCCTGAAAACCGAGGATTTAGGCAATCAGAAGAAGGGTTTGGATCCCAAGTGGAGGTTCTGGAGCCTGAAAATAGGGGATTGGAGCCTAAGAAGAACACAGTGCGTCCTAATAATGACGCTTGTACCAGTGAAAGACCCGAGGGTGGTCGGGGGTAAAGAGTGAGGGCTGTGAAGGGGAGCTTGTACCTCCAAGTCAGGCTTTGGAGCTGAAACCTGGGCCTTTGGACTCTGCAGCTCAGGGTCTGGATCCTGAAGTGATGTTTTATTCCTTCCAGATGGGTGTTTGGACTCGAAAAAGAAGGCTTTGGACCCTAAAATTCAGGCCTCGTCTCCTAGCATGAGGATTTGGGAATTTGAAAGCAGGGGTGTTCCCCTCAAAGAAGGCCTCGCCATCTAAGAATGCCGCGTTGCATCCTATAATAAAATTGTGGACCCTAAAAATAAGGATTTTTTCCTTGAGAATGGCAGTCTGCTCTGTAAGATTGACGTGTAAGGAAGAAAAAGCTATTAAAAAGGAGGGTTCATCCTTTCAAACAAGGCTTTCGAGCCCAAGGAAGAGGCTTTCTGCTCTATTATGTGACGCTGAGGCCTAAAAAGAAAGCTTTGGGCCCTAAAAATGAGAGCCTGGGTCCAAAAACGGAGGGTGTAGGCGATAAAAAGACAGTTGCATCTCCGCTGGCTGCACTGCACTGTGGAGGGCGCCTGGTCAAAACCGAGGTGTCCTGTGTGGCCTGGTCACAGACAGGCGCTGCAGCAGGCTGTCGCTGTGACAGGGCAGCATGGCCCACCTTCCTCTGGATCCCACAGTGATGATTTGTTGCCTCCAAATTGGGGTTTGGACCTGCAAAGAAGGGACTGCACCGTGGACCTGCGGGCAGAGAAGGGCCCGGGTCACGCCGGGAGCCCCAGCCCTGGGTTCCTCTGAGCAGCAGGGGACGGGGATGTGGCACCTGATGGGAGTGAGCAGGTCCTGCCGGTGCTTCTTGTGGAAGACCTGCACCTCCTGCAGCGTCAGCTCCGTGGTGAAGGACGCTTGGACGAGGAGGGCCAGGAAGAGCTGGGGGAAGATGGCCTTCGCCTCCTCCAGGCAGCTGGGCAGCAGGAGGATCTCGTGGAGGGGCCTTGCTGCCTGCAGAAAGCACCCAGAGGCGTGGGCAGGGAGGGACAGAGGAGGGTGGAGACCCCCAGGCTGGCCCCGTGGGCGCGCCCGGGTGCCCCAGGGTGCGGATAAGGCTGGGAGGGGTCAGGGGAGGGGAGCGGGGCCCCTGTCCATCGGAGATGGGCAAGCGAGGAACTCACGGCCAGGGCCAGGATGCGCGGGTGGTCCTTGATGGAGGTGGATGTCTTGCACCCAGACTGGTTCATGAGGACGCGGAGCAGCTCCCGCAGCACCCTCTCTGTGGCTGGGGGCTCAGACACCATCGCCCTCCACATGGTGACGGCGACGCTGCGGGACCCCCGGGCTGTCAGCAGGGCCTCCCCCGGCCCGGCTGCTGTCCTCGCTGGTGGTGGTGGGGGGGGGTGGATGAGACGCGCTGGGCCCCGTACCTGGTGCAGGTCGGCGAGCACTGCAGCAGGCTGGCAACCGTCTCCCTGGGGTGCTTGCTGGCCAGCGCCAGCAGGGCCCTGTCCAGGCTCTGAAGGGCCAGCGCGGCTCTGACGGACGGCAGGGTTCTGTAGATGGCCCACACGATGTTCAGCACCTGGAGGTGGGACACGGGTGAGACGGGGCCGGCACCAGAGCAGGAACAGAGCCCCGAGGGCTGGAGCCGTGGCCGGGCCGCTGGCGGGTACCCACCTGTCCCGAATGGAAGTCGGTCTCTGCCGCCAGCACGTCCACCATGTGGGCAGCCAGCTTGGTGCTGTAGAGGCTCGGGGCTCTCATGCTCTCGACGGCGGCGAGGAAGACGCCCAACCGTTCAGAGGGCTGCAGGTACTTCATAAACGTCTGTGGGAGGAAGGACAAGACGTCAGTCACCCCGAGGGCTGCGATGGCCCCGCTCAGCCCTGCTGCTCCCAGCGCCCCAGGAGAGCTGGGAGCAGGGGCTGGGCCGGGCGACGGCTGGGGTGCGGCCGCGTGCGGGCCCCGTGGGGACCGGGCTTTGTCGGGGACAGCGCCGGTCCTCTTCCTGACGTCGCAGGGCCGGGGTCTCCTCCGGGGCTCAGGGCTGGCGCTTCTCACCATGAAGATTCTGCTGGTGTTGCCGTCTTCTGAGAGCCGTAAGGACAGCCGAGCTCGCCAGCGCTCCCGGAGCTGCGGCGGCTCGGCATCCTGGTCCCAGAGCCTTGTTCCTGGAGAAAAGCGGACACAGTGTCAGCGGGGGGGCCTGGGGACCTGGCAGTGGCAGCCGGGGGCTCGGGCACAAGCCTCCCTGGCAGGAAGGGGGCATGCCAGAGCAGAGCTGGGGGCAGCGCTTCCAGGGAGGGCCCGGGCTCTCGCGCTCAGGGCAGGGGGAACGGCTCGTCAGCCCGCGGAAAGGCAGCCGGGCTCGCTCGGTCGGGTCTCTCCTGCTGAGGAGAGAGGCGCAGGCGGCCTGGTGCTGGCCTGGCTGTGCCGGCGTGCCCGTGTCTGGAGGGACCCAGCCCGACGCGGCTCCTCTCACTTCTTTGCTGCCCGATGAAGATGTAGAGGTGGCGCACAGCCTCCGCTGCCTCGTGCCTGGTCCCCTCGTTCTTGGAAGTGCAGCACAGGAGGAGGCTCCCCACCAGCCTCCCCAGCATGGAGAAGCGGTGCTTCTCGGGGTGGTGATGCCTCACCACTGTGGCTCCTGCAAAGCAGGAGCTGACCTGGGGAGAGAGGCAGCGCGGGACCGCGGCTGAGCGGGGCGGCGGGGCCCCAGCCCCAGCCCCGGCTCTGCGCAAGCCTGGAGATGGGGAGAGCCGCGGCCGCGGAGCGAGGACGGGGGCGCCGGGGCTGCCTGCACCAGGGGCTCCCTACCTGGGGCAAGGAGCAGGTGTTGATGAAGGCGGCCAGCCTGGCGATCCGCGCCATGGCCCTCTCCTCCACGGCCTCTGGCTGCCGCTGGGTGAAGGGCAGCAGGAGCTGGGGAGAGAAAAGCTGCTGGTGTGCCCGCAGCACGGGGCACTGGTCCTTCCAGCTGTCCCCCTGCTGCGGTGGCCAGGCGGGTGGCCATGCCCCTGTCCTGCTGAAGCCCCCGCTCCCTTCCCGTTGCTCCCCAGACATCCCTCCAGCCTCGCAAGGGCCAGCTGTGGGCCAGCCCCCGCCTTGGGGACCCCTGCCTGCACCAGGCGTTGCGGCAGAGAACTGACCGCGTGCGTGAAGCCCAGCCTTTGCCAAAGCCAGACCTTCAAGATGTTCTGCAGCTCCAGGAGGCCGGAGGCGCCGGCGCTGCCCACCAGCACCTGCAGCAGGCTGTCCAGGGCTTCCATGGTCTGCAAGGAGGACAGGGGTTGGGGCACCCGAACAGGGAGCAGTGGTGTCCCAAGCGCCCAGCCCGTGCATACCTTGAAGTAGAGAGACGTGTCCGTGTCTCTCGTGTCCTCGTGGCCAGGGAGGTGGAAGACGCTGCAGAGGCAGGCGCGCAGGAGGCCGTTCGTCCTGTCCTGCGGCAGCAGCCCCGCTCTGCTGCAAGGGGAGGAGGGGAGAGGTGTGGAACGCCCCCTGTGCGGCACCCTGTGCCCCACTCGGGGCCCCTGGCCGGGACCGGGGCCACCGTGGCGGCCAAGCCCGCGCTGGCCCAGGTACCTCATGGCGGCGATGGCGAGCATGGCTTTCTGCCGCACCGCCGTGTCCAGGCGATCGGTGGGCTCCTCCTGCAGCAGCGCCTGGAGGGCACAGCGCGAGGGCACAGGGCAGTGTCCCCCGGCCAGCGAGCGGCTACAGGGGCTGGCCTGCAGGGCTGCCCCATCCCAGCGCCCCCACCAGAGCCACCTCCCGGCTCCTGGGGCTCCCCGGCGGCCCCCGCAGCCCTGCAGCGGGAAGGGCCGTGCCCAGCACCCAGCCAGAGGGTGCTCCCCGCGGGGCAGGGCGTCCCCTCACCTTGATTCTCTGCGCCACCTCCAGCTGGCAGAAATACACCGCGTCCCAGGTGGTGTGGTCCGCGACGGCGGCTTTGCAGGCGTCGCAGACGGAGGCCAGAAACCTCAGCTTCTGTGCCTCTCGCTGAGCCGCGGAGGGGAGAGACAAGCGAGCGGGTCAGGGGAGCCCAGCAGTCTCCCTGCGGGCACAGCCGGGGCAGGGGCTGCCCGGAGGAGGCCAGCAGCCGCAGCACAAAGGGCGAGCGGTACCTTGGGTCTGCGGCTGCAGCAAGCGCGGATGAAGCTCAGGGCGTCCTCTTCCTCCTGCCGCGGCGCGGCCGAGGCAGAAGGGCCCACGCCTGAGCCAGAGGGCGCCTGCAGTGGCTGCACCTCACTCTCCTCATAGGGCTGCGGCCGGGGCCTGGAGGCCGGGGAGGCCCCAGCCTCCTCCAGCCAGGCCGCTCGCGGGGAGCAGGGGGGGATCCCCGACATCCTGCAGGGAGTGCCCAGGAGTGAATGTGGCTCCCGCTCCTGTCGCGGGGTAGGGATGCCACAGAGTGCCACCGCTGCCGCCAGCCCCAGGCCCCCACCCAGGCCCCCTCCTCTTGCCCTCGGGCGGGCGGCCCCAGAGCCCCGCGGGGGTCCTGTCCCCAGGGGCCTGCAGACGCCATCCCCTGCACTGGAGGGAGGTCCCCCTGCCCGGGGCTGCCCCCAGCCCCACTGCCGAACCAGGCCCCTTGGGGCCGGCCCCGCTGCGCAGCCCTGGCAGCGCTGACCCACCTGCTCCTCAGCCCTGGCTCCTGCGCTGGGTTTCTGTGGCAAGGTGCCCGCGGTTTGTGCCTTTGCTTCGCACCTGGAGCACCGGAAAGCACTCCAAGCAGTCGCAGCTGCACGGAACCAGGTCCGTTGTGTCCGTTGGGACGGGACCCGCCCCAGAGGCCCTGCTCCCGGATCCGGAGACGCTCCCTGGGCCCTGGCGTGGGAATACTAAAATTATAATAAAATTGTGGGCCCTAAAAATAGGGATTTGTTCCTTGAGAATGGCAGCCTGCTCCTTAAGATTGACTTGTAAGCAAGAAAAAGCTACTAAAAAGGAGGGTTTATCCTCTCAAACAGGGCTTTCGAGCCCAAGGAAGAGGCTTTCTGCCCTAATATGTGACGCTGGGCCCTAAAAATGACAGGGCAGCGTGGCCCGCCCTCCTCTGTCTGGATCAAAAAATGATGCTTTGTTCCCTCCAGATGGGTGTTTGGACCTGAAAAGGAGGCTTTGGACCCTAAAATTCAGGCCTCGTCTCCTAGCATGAGGATTTGGGAATATGAAAAGAAGGGGTGTTCCTCTCAGATAAGGCCTCGCCATCTAAAAGGCCGCTTTGCACCTTCCAATGAAAGTGTGGACCCTAAAACTAGGGCATTGTGCCCTAAAAATGGCAGCCTGGTCCATATGAGTGTGGCTGTAAGCAAGAAAAAGCTAGCTTTGGATCCAGAAGCGGGTGTGAGGGCCCTGACCAAAAGCACTTGGTGACTTAAAAGAAGCACCCTGGTCCTGAAAATCGAGGATTTAGGCAATCAGAAGAAGGGTTTGGATCCCAAGTGGAGGTTCCGGAGCCTGAAAATAGGGGATTGGAGCCTAAGAAGAACACAGTGGGTCCTAATAATGACGCTTGTACCGGTGAAAGACCCGAGGGTGGTCGGGGGTAAAGGGTGAGGGCAGTGAAGGGGAGCTTGTACCTCCAAGTCAGGCTTTGGAGCTGAAACCTGGGCCTTTGGACTCTGCAGCTCAGGGTCTGGATCCTGAAGTGATGCTTTGTTCCTTCGAAATGGATGTCTGGACCCGAAAAGGAGGCTTTGGACCCAAAAATTCAGGCCTCGTCTCCTAGCATGAGGATTTGGGAATTTGAAAGCAGGGGTGTTCCCCTCTAATAGGGCCAGACCGTCTAAGAAAGCCGCTTTGCACCTTCCAATGAAAGTGTGGACCGTAAAACTAGGGCATTGTGCCCTAAAAATGGCAGCCTGGTCCATATGAGTGTGGCTGTAAGCAAGAAAAAGCCAGTAAAAAGGAGGGTTTTTCCTTTCAAACAAGGCTTTTGAGCCCAAGAAGAGGCTTTTGCCTTAGCATGTTACACTGGGGCGTAAAAATGAAAGACAGTGTGGCCTGCCCTCTTCTTTCTGGATCCTGAAGTGATGCTTTGTTCCTTCGGAATGGGTGTTTGGACCCGCAAAGGAGGCTTTGGACCCTAAAATTCAGGCCTCGTCTCCTAGCATGAGGATTTGGGAATTTGAAAGCAGAGAAGTTCCTGTCAAATAAGACTTTGACATCTAAGAAGGCCGCGTTGAATCTTATAATAAAATTATGGACCCTACAAATAGGGATTTGTTCCTTGAAAATGGCAGCCTGGTCCGTAAGATAGATTTGTAAGCAAGAAAAAGGCAGTAAAAAGGAGGGTTTATCCTTTCAATCAAGGCTTTGGAGCCCAAGGAAGAGGCTTTCTGCTCTAATATGTGACGCTGAGGCCTAAAAAGAATGCTTTGGGCCCTAAAAATGAGAGCCTGGGTCCAAAACTGGAGGGTGTAGGTGATAAAAAGTTGGCTTTGGATCCCAAGTATAGGCTCTCTTGCCCTGAAAATGTCCTGAAAGCTGGGTGCTTAAGGACAAGGCTGTGGTCTGTAAAGAGGAGCCTTGGTGCCATACCTGTATGCTTTTCAGGTGCAAAGAAAAGGTGATAAAAAGGTTTTGGATCCACAAAAGATGCTCTTAGCCCTGAAGTGAAGGGGTTACGGGGTGAAAATGAGACATTTGGCCCTAAAAATGAGGCTTTGATTCCTCAGAAAGGGTCTTTTCTGTGTGCCCGGAGCATCCCAAAGGCCCTGCTGGCAGCTGGTCACAGGTTTGCTGGCTCAAATGGGGCCTCGTGGGGCTGAAGAGCTGCTGGGGGAAACTGCTCTCGGCCGCTCTGGTTCAGAAGAGCTGGCCTCTGGAGGGAACCCACTTCGAGACTCTGTCCCCAGTGCTACAGCGCCTGGCTGTCGTCGTGCAGCCTGGCAGCATCCCAAAAGGACGCTCGCTGCTGGCCAGAGTCAGAGGGGGCAGATCCTTCCTCCGGGCACATGGTGGGCATTTGCCAAACCCTGCTGGCAACCTCCAGCCCCAAATGCCCTCGGCACACAGAGCTGGGGCTGTGCTGGGAAGGCAGGCAGCGATGAGCCCGCCCAAGGACAGGGACACCCCAGCACTATTTGGGTCTGTAGGGGCCAGGCTCAGCCTGGTTTGGTGCTTCAGTCACAAGCTGGGTGCTGATGTCAGTCGGGAAGGGGCTGTGTCAGGGATGGTGCCCTGTCAGTGTCCCAGGCCGGGCTGGACGGAGTTGCAAGCCCCCTGGGGCCGGGGCAGCTGTCCCTGCCTGCGGCAGGGGGTGGCCAGGTGCCCTCTGAGGGTCCCTTCCAAGCTGGCAGTGCCGGGGGCAGCGACGGCACAGCAGCGCTCTCCCCAGCACCCCGTCTGCACACGCTTGCTCTGCTTGCCCTGCGCCCCGAGCGCTGATGCCACGCGGCCCCAGCCCCATGCATGCAGCCCCTGTGCCAGCAGGGCGCGGCCATGAGGTCACAGCGCCGCGCTGTGACGCTGTGCCAGGCCACGGGCACCTCTCTGCGCCGGCCCCAACGGGCGGCACTCACGCGGCGGTGGCAGCATGGGGCGGATGTGGGGGGCTGCGGCCCCCACCCGCCTCCTCCTCCTCCTCCTCGTGCTGGCAGGCCTGTGTGCCCGGGATGCCTGGGCTATGCCAAGGCGAGCGCTGGCAGCAGGTGGGTGCCAGCGCCGGGGGCAGCGGCAGGGCCGTAGCTGGGCGAGTCGCCGGAGGGGCTGGGGGCTGAAGCCTGGGCTGAGCCCCCCCGGGGCCCCTGTGAGCCGAGCCACGCGCCGCGCTGCCCCGGGTCCGGCCTTCCCGTACGTTTGTCCGCCTGGCCCTCGAGGGGTGCTGCGCGTGGCCTTCAGCCTGCGTCCCGAAAGCTGGCGGGGGCCGGCCGGGAGGTCCCTGAGCCCCGCCGCAGCCTCAGGAGTCTCGCCCCGTGCCTGGGTCCCGCACCATGCCCCGGCCCCTCCGTCACTGCAGGGTGCTCAGGGGCACAGCGGGCAACGGGAATGTGTCTTCTCTCTGGTTGCTTCCAGGTGACGATGCGCGCGGCAGCGCTTACCCAGCTCCTCAGCTGGATCCTGGAGTGGAGCTTCAGGGGCATCCCAGCGGTAAGTTGTCACCGTCGCTTGCCTCGAAAGAAGCAGCATTTGCTTTGTGATCACTGGTCCACGTGCGACTGGAGATCCCCTGAAGGCCTTCCGAGGGGTTGTCCGCTCACTGGGGGGGCTTCCCGAGGGCAGAACTGGTTGCAGCACGCAGTGGAAGCCCTCCTCACCTGTCCTGGACCCCCTTTGTGCCCGCAGGCCGTGCTGTTCCAGCTGCCCCGTGGAATCCTGCTCCTGAGACTGGGTGGCACCCCACAGGTACGTCGATGTCGATCTTCATTTCCTTGGGGTTTGTTAGTGGCTTTCTGCGCTAGCTGAGCAGTGCTGCAGCCTCTCCCTGGCCAGTGGGCTCTTCTCCACAAGAAGCGGGGATGATTGTTTTTCCCCCATGCTTTAGCGTGGGCTTCCCGTGCGTCTGTTAGGAATGTCCTGGTAAGGAAGCACCGGCAGGCCTCTGTGCATTTGTCCGCCCGGCCCCGGAGGGGTGCCGCACGTGGCCTGCAGGCAGAGTTTTGAAAGCTGCCGGCACCAGCCAGGAGGTCCCCAGGCCCTGCTGCAGCCTCGGGAATCTTGCCCTGCTCCTGGGCCCTGTGCCGTGCCCCGGCCCCTCCGTCACTGCAGGGCACTGGGGAAGAAGGAGGTCACAGCGCGCAGTGGGAACGTTTTTGCTCTGTGCCCGTAGGTGATGGCTACGTGACGTCTGAGCATGGTCCTGTCCCCGTGCCCCAGGGCGATCCCACAAGTAAGTCACTGGGAGGAGTGAGCATTTACCGCTTTGGTTGCTGTCCGCGTGAAATGGACCTTCAGCCTTCCTTGGCCTCAGACATGCAGGAGAGCAGAGAGGGAAGGGGTCAGGCTCGGTGACACGCCTGGGGCGCTTTGCCTTGCCAGGCTGTCTTTGCCAGCCGCTCCGCCCCCGTGCTGCAGAGCCAGCGGGCACGTTGGGGTTGAGTTTAGAGCCTGGGGTGAGCTCTGGGGAGGCCCTTCTCTGGGCAGCTGCACGCATGGTTAGTTTTGTCCCAGCACGGTGGCACTGCAGGCCCCTGGTGACTGTTTGCAAGAGGCTCCGGGGCGGGAGGGAGAGCCGAGGGCCATGCAGCAGTCCCCTGTTGGAACTGCATTCACTGCTGTGCGATGGGAAGAAGCATCCTGCCCCGTTTGGTGGGAGCTGCTCTGCTCTGTGTTTGTTTGCAGGCGTGGCTGTAGGCGATGGCTATCCAGCTTCCCCGCTGGGTCCCGGCGCCGAGCTGCAGGGAGGTCACACGGGTAGGGCCTTTTAGTTGCGTTGAGAGCTGCCGGCTCCAAGCCCAAACGTCAGCCCGGTGTCTCTGGTGTGCTCACTCTGCACCTTCGGAGCCTGCTTTTCAGTGCTTTATTCACACGGAATTTAACGTCCTCCTTTCTGCTTAGGTCCTCGAAGAGCGATGCGTCAAGCTAAAAGAGGCAAAAGTTCCCAGAGGACCTCGGAAATCCTGAAGGAAATCCTGAAGGAACTGGAGGGAGCACAGGGTGGGTGTGTTGCACGTGGAAGCCTGAGGGGCTGGGTACAGCCCCGGACACGCCGTAGCCTGCACGGCAGGAAGGCCCCAGTCGGAGCCTCGCGGTGATCTCCCGGGGTGATCGGTTGGTTGGACTAGCGACTAGGAGCACCCCCAAAAGCCTAGGCTTTGTTGCAAAGCCACCTGTGTGCATGTTGAGAAGCATCGCCTCCTGAAGATAGCCCGTTCCTGCTGAGGAACGGTCGCTCCCCATCCAACTGTGCCGCTTTCTTTCTAAAGGGGCGGACGGAGAGGCTGTGAAGCAGGAGGCGTTTCCGAGGGGAAACACGCTGCCAGGCTCTGAGGGAGCGACAGAGGCAGCGCAAGCGACCGTCCCGCCAGGTAACTGCCGTCCGCTGGCACGGTTAGCACAGAGCAGGTGCTGCCACAGGAGCCTGGAACCGCTCTGGAGGAGGGCTGTGGTCTCTGGCGTGCGGAGCTCAGCGCCAGCAGTGTGCCAGACAGAGATGCTCGCGGGCCTCCGTGCCTGTGGTTAGGGATTGCCTGCCTCCCACCGCAGCCAGTTCCCAGGGGCTTCGGCACTTTTCCCTTGGGGGAAAGAGGCATCTGAAGCGCCTTCAGCAGGTGACTGACGGGGCCCGTGACCCTTAATGGAGCGTACCTCCCGCAGCACCTGAGTCCCGCAGCTTGCCAAAGTCCCCAGGGGCCCAAAGCAGCACCGCAGCACCGAGTGGGACCCCTCCTGCGACCTGCGGCCCAGGGGGCTGCACGGACTCGCAGATGGGGCACGGGCCCAGAGGGAGCCTCTCCGTCCTTCTGCATCCTCTGTGCCTAAGCCGCGCTGAGGCTTTCCCTTTCTCTGATTCTTGGCAGTGCTCTCGGAGCCCGGAGAAGCCCGCCACACCGGGGTGTTTCAGTTTTTTCGAGAGAATCCAGGTACTGAGCAGGCCGTAAGCGGGAGCCGCGTGCTGGGAGCTGGGAGCATGGCGGCGGTGCCTTCTGCTGAAAGCAAGGCAGCTTCTTCACTGAGAGGCTGGCAGCGGGAGAGCAGACATCTCGGCACTGCCAGAGCTCCCGCAGGCTGCCCAGCAGCGCAAGCACGCGCTAAGGCCCCGAGCTGTTCCTCCAGGTGCGGCTGGCGAGAGGACCGCGAGTGCCTCGGACGGTGCCGCCGTGCGCAAGCACTGCCTCGTGAGCACGGCGGCAATCTTGGGCTCCCTGCTCTTCGTCATGCTTCTGTGCTGCGGGGTCATCCGGCTGCGCAGGAAAAGACAGCAGTGAGTGGCCGTCTCTTGCCCCAGCTCCCCGTCGGCCGGCTGCCGCTGGCCTTGCAGCACCGCCGGTGAGGTGCTGCGGCGCGGCCGCCGGGTGCTGCCCAGCCTCCTCTCTCCGCAGGCGCCTCTCCGCAGCCTCGGAAGCCCGGGCACCGAGACGGGCCCAGCGCCAGCGGCCGCCACCCGTGCCCGGACGAGTACAGCGCACCCGCCCGCCCCCGGCCAGCTGGCTGCAGCGCGACCAGCCCAGCACCCTCCAGCCCCCGCAGCCGCCATGGACACCACCCCCCCGTCCCCCACCACCCCCCCGTCCCCCACCACCGTCCCGGCCCTCCTACGAGGGCTGGGGGCGGCCCCCCCGGCGTGCGGGGCAGCGGGGGGGTGAGGACTGGCAGCCGTCCGGCAGCTTTGCCGAGCGGCATGCCTTCTCAGAATAAAGCTCTGCACCCGAGTCGCCAGTGTCCGGGCCGTGCTTCGCCTCGCGCTAACTGCCCAGAGCAGCGAGAAGCTACAAGCAACCTGCGGACACCTTTCCGCCCGCTCCAGCCTCTTCTGCCGCCTGCCCCGAGCTCTGCGGGGGAACGGGCTCAGTCCCGAATGCTCCTTCCCGGCCGCTCTCTTGCCCTGCTCCAGCATGCGGTCCCTCCCATGCCATTGCAGGCCTTCCCAAAGTGGTCCTGCGTGGGCTGCCCACGGGCTGCAGGACTTGCAGAGCTGCTGCAGCATGGGTCCGTGCCATGGGGTCCATCCTTCAGGAGCACACTGCTGCAGCGGGGGTCCCGCACAGGTGGCAGCTCCTGCCCTCCTGCTACCAAACCCTTGCCATGAAAGATGAATACAAGGGCGGCCAGGGCGTCAAGGTGACATCAAAGACACCTCCTGCGTCGCCCTCGTTGATGGGCTGTAGGTGGAGAAGCTGCAGCAAAGCGGGACCCATGGCCTCACCGGCTCCAAGGCCGGACCCCATAGCTCTGCTCTTCAGACCGATGACATCTTCCCCATTCCCAGTCCAGAAAAAGTCCCGAGGTGCGGACTCTGCGAGACCAGGAAAGGGGAGGCACCGCGATAAACAGGCTTTTCCCAGTGCTGGCGGCCTTGGGGACACCAGACAATTCCAGACAGGAGCTGGGGCTCTCTTCCGAGCAGCTGCGAACGAGGCTGTCCCTTTTCAGATCCGCTTCCTTACCCAGCGGCAGAACAGAGGCAGAACCTCTTCTGCGAGGTTTTCTGCTTCTTTCGCACTGTTTGGCTGGCTGTTCTTTGTCTCCTTGTCCTGGCCAGCCTGTTGTGCGGCGCCCCGTGGGCTGGTGACACAGCTCTCTGTCTCCTCAGGCTTTTCCTTAGAGCATCAACAAGTCCTGAGCCCTGCTGGTTGGATGGGTACGTTCAGCCCTGCAGCGAGGTCTGCCACACAGGGAAATTTCTGAGCAGCAGCCCCCAAACTAGGTGCTGGATCCCCAGTCACAGAAAAAGGGTATAGCTTTTCCTATCTTTCGAGCTTTGTCTCCCTTATGCGGGGGTCTTGGTCCAGGCTCGCTGCTGGAGAGGCGACGGCTGAAGCCCTGTTGTTCATGGGGTTCGTGAGCTGGTCCGGGCATGCCACCAGCACGTAGAAGGACGGAGAAGAGCCCAGGGCCCTGCTGTGCCCCGCAGCGCTGCTTCAAAGGTGGTGTCCTTGCTGGTGTTCCAGCTGTGCGGCTGCAGGATCTCCTCCAGCCCCAGCTCCCACTTCCCGCAGAGCTCCGGGGGCCTGAGCAGCGCTACGGGCAAGTCCCAGCTGGTGTTCTGGGGGCAGGTTCTGGCATGGCTGGGCAGCGTGATGTGGAAAGCCCTGTCTGCCATTCTTCTTCTGCCCTGCTCGGCAGCCAGGCCCTGGATGGCTGGCAGCTGGGAGGCTTCTGCCCAGCTGGGAAATTCCTTCCTATAGAGTGTCTGCAGCTTCGCACCTCACCCCCCTGAAAAAAATAAAATAAAATAAAATAAAATAAAATTTAATCCCAAAGCCCTGATACTTCACAACCTGGTTTGCCTGGAGCCGTGCTTGGATAACAAGGCTAGCACCTTGGCGACGTACTCAGCGCCATCGTGTCTGGAAAACTTCCCTATCCACCAAGCCCGCCAAGCACTGCGCAGCCACCTCTGCCACAAGCACCTTGTTTCTCACACACACCTCTCCACGTATGTGGACGTCCATAAATAAAGGAGTGCGGAGCTACACTACATCTCTTGCATGTATTTTGGGGTAAAAGTCTCACGGCAACTGCCAGTTGTAGGAGGCTCACTTACCTGGGCCTGAAAGAGGTCAGTGCTCCAGCAGTGTTTCCAGGACCTGTGGTCTGTCCCCACCACCAGGCTCTCCTCCATCCGTTGCGTGTGGCCAGTTCCAGTGCGCCTCCGCTGGCTGCACTGCGCTGTGGAGGGTGCCTTGAGAATGAGCCTTTGTACCCCAAACTGAGGGTTTGGGTCCCAAAGAGAAGGCTCTGGGCACTAAAAAAGAGGCTTTGGGCTCTCAGGATGAGCCTTTGGACCCTGAAATTCAGGCCTCGTCTCCTAGCATGAGGATTTGGGAATTTGAAAGCAGGGGTGTTCCCCTCTAATAGGGCCTGACCGTCTGAGAAGGCCGCTTTGCACCTTCCAATGAAAGTGTGGCCCCTAAAACTGGGGCATTGTGCCCTAAAAATGGCAGCCTGGTCCATATGAGTGTGGCTGTAAGCAAGAAAAAGCCAGTAAAAAGGAGGGTTTATCCTTTCAAACAAGGCTTTGGAGCCCAAGGAAGAGGCTTTCTGCTCTATTATGTGACGCTGAGGCCTAAAAAGAATGCTTTGGGCCCTAAAAATGAGAGCCTGGGTCCAAAACTGGAGGGTGTAGGTGATAAAAAGTTGGCTTTGGATCCCAAGTATAGGCTCTCTTGCCCTGAAAATGTCCTGAAAGCTGGGTGCTTAAGGACAAGGCTGTGGTCTGTAAAGAGGAGCCTTGGTGCCATACCTGTATGCTTTTCAGGTGCAAAGAAAAGGTGATAAAAAGGTTTTGGATCCACAAAAGATGCTCTTAGCCCTGAAGTGAAGGGGTTACGGGGTGAAAATGAGACATTTGGCCCTAAAAATGAGGCTTTGATTCCTCAGAAAGGGTCTTTTCTGTGTGCCCGGAGCATCCCAAAGGCCCTGCTGGCAGCTGGTCACAGGTTTGCTGGCTCAAATGGGGCCTCGTGGGGCTGAAGAGCTGCTGGGGGAAACTGCTCTCGGCCGCTCTGGTTCAGAAGAGCTGGCCTCTGGAGGGAACCCACTTCGAGACTCTGTCCCCAGTGCTACAGCGCCTGGCTGTCGTCGTGCAGCCTGGCAGCATCCCAAAAGGACGCTCGCTGCTGGCCAGAGTCAGAGGGGGCAGATCCTTCCTCCGGGCACATGGTGGGCATTTGCCAAACCCTGCTGGCAACCTCCAGCCCCAAATGCCCTCGGCACACAGAGCTGGGGCTGTGCTGGGAAGGCAGGCAGCGATGAGCCCGCCCAAGGACAGGGACACCCCAGCACTATTTGGGTCTGTAGGGGCCAGGCTCAGCCTGGTTTGGTGCTTCAGTCACAAGCTGGGTGCTGATGTCAGTCGGGAAGGGGCTGTGTCAGGGATGGTGCCCTGTCAGTGTCCCAGGCCGGGCTGGACGGAGTTGCAAGCCCCCTGGGGCCGGGGCAGCTGTCCCTGCCTGCGGCAGGGGGTGGCCAGGTGCCCTCTGAGGGTCCCTTCCAAGCTGGCAGTGCCGGGGGCAGCGACGGCACAGCAGCGCTCTCCCCAGCACCCCGTCTGCACACGCTTGCTCTGCTTGCCCTGCGCCCCGAGCGCTGATGCCACGCGGCCCCAGCCCCATGCATGCAGCCCCTGTGCCAGCAGGGCGCGGCCATGAGGTCACAGCGCCGCGCTGTGACGCTGTGCCAGGCCACGGGCACCTCTCTGCGCCG
Source organism: Anser brachyrhynchus (assembly GCF_964034855.1). Taxonomy (NCBI): domain Eukaryota; kingdom Metazoa; phylum Chordata; class Aves; order Anseriformes; family Anatidae; genus Anser; species Anser brachyrhynchus. The sequence continues at coordinate 16,936,009 of NC_137705.1, forward strand.
GCCCCAACGGGCGGCACTCACGCGGCGGTGGCAGCATGGGGCGGATGTGGGGGGCTGCGGCCCCCACCCGCCTCCTCCTCCTCCTCCTCGTGCTGGCAGGCCTGTGTGCCCGGGATGCCTGGGCTATGCCAAGGCGAGCGCTGGCAGCAGGTGGGTGCCAGCGCCGGGGGCAGCGGCAGGGCCGTAGCCGGGCGAGTCGCCGGAGGGGCTGGGGGCTGAAGCCTGGGCTGAGCCCCCCCGGGGCCCCTGTGAGCCGAGCCACGCGCCGCGCTGCCCCGGGTCCGGCCTTCCCGTACGTTTGTCCGCCTGGCCCTCGAGGGGTGCTGCGCGTGGCCTTCAGCCTGCGTCCCGAAAGCTGGCGGGGGCCGGCCGGGAGGTCCCTGAGCACCGCCGCAGCCTCAGGAGTCTCGCCCCGTGCCTGGGTCCCGCACCATGCCCCGGCCCCTCCGTCACTGCAGGGTGCTCAGGGGCACAGCGGGCAACGGGAATGTGTCTTCTCTCTGGTTGCTTCCAGGTGACGATGCGCGCGGCAGCGCTTACCCAGCTCCTCAGCTGGATCCTGGAGTGGAGCTTCAGGGGCATCCCAGCGGTAAGTTGTCACCGTCCCTTGCCTCGAAAGAAGCAGCATTTGCTTTGTGATCACTGGTCCACGTGCGACTGGAGATCCCCTGAAGGCCTTCCGAGGGGTTGTCCGCTCACTGGGGGGGCTTCCCGAGGGCAGAACTGGTTGCAGCACGCAGTGGAAGCCCTCCTCACCTGTCCTGGACCCCCTTTGTGCCCGCAGGCCGTGCTGTTCCAGCTGCCCCGTGGAATCCTGCTCCTGAGACTGGGTGGCACCCCACAGGTACGTCGATGTCGATCTTCATTTCCTTGGGGTTTGTTAGTGGCTTTCTGCGCTAGCTGAGCAGTGCTGCAGCCTCTCCCTGGCCAGTGGGCTCTTCTCCACAAGAAGCGGGGATGATTGTTTTTCCCCCATGCTTTAGCGTGGGCTTCCCGTGCGTCTGTTAGGAATGTCCTGGTAAGGAAGCACCGGCAGGCCTCTGTGCATTTGTCCGCCCGGCCCCGGAGGGGTGCCGCACGTGGCCTGCAGGCAGAGTTTTGAAAGCTGCCGGCACCAGCCAGGAGGTCCCCAGGCCCTGCTGCAGCCTCGGGAATCTTGCCCTGCTCCTGGGCCCTGTGCCGTGCCCCGGCCCCTCCGTCACTGCAGGGCACTGGGGAAGAAGGAGGTCACAGCGCGCAGTGGGAACGTTTTTGCTCTGTGCCCGTAGGTGATGGCTACGTGACGTCTGAGCATGGTCCTGTCCCCGTGCCCCAGGGCGATCCCACAAGTAAGTCACTGGGAGGAGTGAGCATTTACCGCTTTGGTTGCTGTCCGCGTGAAATGGACCTTCAGCCTTCCTTGGCCTCAGACATGCAGGAGAGCAGAGAGGGAAGGGGTCAGGCTCGGTGACACGCCTGGGGCGCTTTGCCTTGCCAGGCTGTCTTTGCCAGCCGCTCCGCCCCCGTGCTGCAGAGCCAGCGGGCACGTTGGGGTTGAGTTTAGAGCCTGGGGTGAGCTCTGGGGAGGCCCTTCTCTGGGCAGCTGCACGCATGGTTAGTTTTGTCCCAGCACGGTGGCACTGCAGGCCCCTGGTGACTGTTTGCAAGAGGCTCCGGGGCGGGAGGGAGAGCCGAGGGCCATGCAGCAGTCCCCTGTTGGAACTGCATTCACTGCTGTGCGATGGGAAGAAGCATCCTGCCCCGTTTGGTGGGAGCTGCTCTGCTCTGTGTTTGTTTGCAGGCGTGGCTGTAGGCGATGGCTATCCAGCTTCCCCGCTGGGTCCCGGCGCCGAGCTGCAGGGAGGTCACACGGGTAGGGCCTTTTAGTTGCGTTGAGAGCTGCCGGCTCCAAGCCCAAACGTCAGCCCGGTGTCTCTGGTGTGCTCACTCTGCACCTTCGGAGCCTGCTTTTCAGTGCTTTATTCACACGGAATTTAACGTCCTCCTTTCTGCTTAGGTCCTCGAAGAGCGATGCGTCAAGCTAAAAGAGGCAAAAGTTCCCAGAGGACCTCGGAAATCCTGAAGGAAATCCTGAAGGAACTGGAGGGAGCACAGGGTGGGTGTGTTGCACGTGGAAGCCTGAGGGGCTGGGTACAGCCCCGGACACGCCGTAGCCTGCACGGCAGGAAGGCCCCAGTCGGAGCCTCGCGGTGATCTCCCGGGGTGATCGGTTGGTTGGACTAGCGACTAGGAGCACCCCCAAAAGCCTAGGCTTTGTTGCAAAGCCACCTGTGTGCATGTTGAGAAGCATCGCCTCCTGAAGATAGCCCGTTCCTGCTGAGGAACGGTCGCTCCCCATCCAACTGTGCCGCTTTCTTTCTAAAGGGGCGGACGGAGAGGCTGTGAAGCAGGAGGCGTTTCCGAGGGGAAACACGCTGCCAGGCTCTGAGGGAGCGACAGAGGCAGCGCAAGCGACCGTCCCGCCAGGTAACTGCCGTCCGCTGGCACGGTTAGCACAGAGCAGGTGCTGCCAAAGGAGCCTGGAACCGCTCTGGAGGAGGGCTGTGGTCTCTGGCGTGCGGAGCTCAGCGCCAGCAGTGTGCCAGACAGAGATGCTCGCGGGCCTCCGTGCCTGTGGTTAGGGATTGCCTGCCTCCCACCGCAGCCAGTTCCCAGGGGCTTCGGCACTTTTCCCTTGGGGGAAAGAGGCATCTGAAGCGCCTTCAGCAGGTGACTGACGGGGCCCGTGACCCTTAATGGAGCGTACCTCCCGCAGCACCTGAGTCCCGCAGCTTGCCAAAGTCCCCAGGGGCCCAAAGCAGCACCGCAGCACCGAGTGGGACCCCTCCTGCGACCTGCGGCCCAGGGGGCTGCACGGACTCGCAGATGGGGCACGGGCCCAGAGGGAGCCTCTCCGTCCTTCTGCATCCTCTGTGCCTAAGCCGCGCTGAGGCTTTCCCTTTCTCTGATTCTTGGCAGTGCTCTCGGAGCCCGGAGAAGCCCGCCACACCGGGGTGTTTCAGTTTTTTCGAGAGAATCCAGGTACTGAGCAGGCCGTAAGCGGGAGCCGCGTGCTGGGAGCTGGGAGCATGGCGGCGGTGCCTTCTGCTGAAAGCAAGGCAGCTTCTTCACTGAGAGGCTGGCAGCGGGAGAGCAGACATCTCGGCACTGCCAGAGCTCCCGCAGGCTGCCCAGCAGCGCAAGCACGCGCTAAGGCCCCGAGCTGTTCCTCCAGGTGCGGCTGGCGAGAGGACCGCGAGTGCCTCGGACGGTGCCGCCGTGCGCAAGCACTGCCTCGTGAGCACGGCGGCAATCTTGGGCTCCCTGCTCTTCGTCATGCTTCTGTGCTGCGGGGTCATCCGGCTGCGCAGGAAAAGACAGCAGTGAGTGGCCGTCTCTTGCCCCAGCTCCCCGTCGGCCGGCTGCCGCTGGCCTTGCAGCACCGCCGGTGAGGTGCTGCGGCGCGGCCGCCGGGTGCTGCCCAGCCTCCTCTCTCCGCAGGCGCCTCTCCGCAGCCTCGGAAGCCCGGGCACCGAGACGGGCCCAGCGCCAGCGGCCGCCACCCGTGCCCGGACGAGTACAGCGCACCCGCCCGCCCCCGGCCAGCTGGCTGCAGCGCGACCAGCCCAGCACCCTCCAGCCCCCGCAGCCGCCATGGACACCACCCCCCCGTCCCCCACCACCCCCCCGTCCCCCACCACCGTCCCGGCCCTCCTACGAGGGCTGGGGGCGGCCCCCCCGGCGTGCGGGGCAGCGGGGGGGTGAGGACTGGCAGCCGTCCGGCAGCTTTGCCGAGCGGCATGCCTTCTCAGAATAAAGCTCTGCACCCGAGTCGCCAGTGTCCGGGCCGTGCTTCGCCTCGCGCTAACTGCCCAGAGCAGCGAGAAGCTACAAGCAACCTGCGGACACCTTTCCGCCCGCTCCAGCCTCTTCTGCCGCCTGCCCCGAGCTCTGCGGGGGAACGGGCTCAGTCCCGAATGCTCCTTCCCGGCCGCTCTCTTGCCCTGCTCCAGCATGCGGTCCCTCCCATGCCATTGCAGGCCTTCCCAAAGTGGTCCTGCGTGGGCTGCCCACGGGCTGCAGGACTTGCAGAGCTGCTGCAGCATGGGTCCGTGCCATGGGGTCCATCCTTCAGGAGCACACTGCTGCAGCGGGGGTCCCGCACAGGTGGCAGCTCCTGCCCTCCTGCTACCAAACCCTTGCCATGAAAGATGAATACAAGGGCGGCCAGGGCGTCAAGGTGACATCAAAGACACCTCCTGCGTCGCCCTCGTTGATGGGCTGTAGGTGGAGAAGCTGCAGCAAAGCGGGACCCATGGCCTCACCGGCTCCAAGGCCGGACCCCATAGCTCTGCTCTTCAGACCGATGACATCTTCCCCATTCCCAGTCCAGAAAAAGTCCCGAGGTGCGGACTCTGCGAGACCAGGAAAGGGGAGGCACCGCGATAAACAGGCTTTTCCCAGTGCTGGCGGCCTTGGGGACACCAGACAATTCCAGACAGGAGCTGGGGCTCTCTTCCGAGCAGCTGCGAACGAGGCTGTCCCTTTTCAGATCCGCTTCCTTACCCAGCGGCAGAACAGAGGCAGAACCTCTTCTGCGAGGTTTTCTGCTTCTTTCGCACTGTTTGGCTGGCTGTTCTTTGTCTCCTTGTCCTGGCCAGCCTGTTGTGCGGCGCCCCGTGGGCTGGTGACACAGCTCTCTGTCTCCTCAGGCTTTTCCTTAGAGCATCAACAAGTCCTGAGCCCTGCTGGTTGGATGGGTACGTTCAGCCCTGCAGCGAGGTCTGCCACACAGGGAAATTTCTGAGCAGCAGCCCCCAAACTAGGTGCTGGATCCCCAGTCACAGAAAAAGGGTATAGCTTTTCCTATCTTTCGAGCTTTGTCTCCCTTATGCGGGGGTCTTGGTCCAGGCTCGCTGCTGGAGAGGCGACGGCTGAAGCCCTGTTGTTCATGGGGTTCGTGAGCTGGTCCGGGCATGCCACCAGCACGTAGAAGGACGGAGAAGAGCCCAGGGCCCTGCTGTGCCCCGCAGCGCTGCTTCAAAGGTGGTGTCCTTGCTGGTGTTCCAGCTGTGCGGCTGCAGGATCTCCTCCAGCCCCAGCTCCCACTTCCCGCAGAGCTCCGGGGGCCTGAGCAGCGCTACGGGCAAGTCCCAGCTGGTGTTCTGGGGGCAGGTTCTGGCATGGCTGGGCAGCGTGATGTGGAAAGCCCTGTCTGCCATTCTTCTTCTGCCCTGCTCGGCAGCCAGGCCCTGGATGGCTGGCAGCTGGGAGGCTTCTGCCCAGCTGGGAAATTCCTTCCTATAGAGTGTCTGCAGCTTCGCACCTCACCCCCCTGAAAAAAATAAAATAAAATAAAATAAAATAAAATTTAATCCCAAAGCCCTGATACTTCACAACCTGGTTTGCCTGGAGCCGTGCTTGGATAACAAGGCTAGCACCTTGGCGACGTACTCAGCGCCATCGTGTCTGGAAAACTTCCCTATCCACCAAGCCCGCCAAGCACTGCGCAGCCACCTCTGCCACAAGCACCTTGTTTCTCACACACACCTCTCCACGTATGTGGACGTCCATAAATAAAGGAGTGCGGAGCTACACTACATCTCTTGCATGTATTTTGGGGTAAAAGTCTCACGGCAACTGCCAGTTGTAGGAGGCTCACTTACCTGGGCCTGAAAGAGGTCAGTGCTCCAGCAGTGTTTCCAGGACCTGTGGTCTGTCCCCACCACCAGGCTCTCCTCCATCCGTTGCGTGTGGCCAGTTCCAGTGCGCCTCCGCTGGCTGCACTGCGCTGTGGAGGGTGCCTTGAGAATGAGCCTTTGTACCCCAAACTGAGGGTTTGGGTCCCAAAGAGAAGGCTCTGGGCACTAAAAAAGAGGCTTTGGGCTCTCAGGATGAGCCTTTGGACCCTGAAATTCAGGCCTCGTCTCCTAGCATGAGGATTTGGGAATTTGAAAGCAGGGGTGTTCCCCTCTAATAGGGCCTGACCGTCTGAGAAGGCCGCTTTGCACCTTCCAATGAAAGTGTGGCCCCTAAAACTGGGGCATTGTGCCCTAAAAATGGCAGCCTGGTCCATATGAGTGTGGCTGTAAACAAGAAAAAGCCAGTAAAAAGGAGGGTTTATCCTTTCAAACAAGGCTTTCGAGCCCAAAGAAGAGGCTTTCTGCTCTATTATGTGACGCTGAGGCCTAAAAAGAATGCTTTGGGCCCTAAAAATGAGAGCCTGGGTCCAAAACTGGAGGGTGTAGGTGATAAAAAGTTGGCTTTGGATCCCAAGTATAGGCTCTCTTGCCCTGAAAATGTCCTGAAAGCTGGGTGCTTAAGGACAAGGCTGTGGTCTGTAAAGAGGAGCCTTGGTGCCATACCTGTATGCTTTTCAGGTGCAAAGAAAAGGTGATAAAAAGGTTTTGGATCCACAAAAGATGCTCTTAGCCCTGAAGTGAAGGGGTTACGGGGTGAAAATGAGACATTTGGCCCTAAAAATGAGGCTTTGATTCCTCAGAAAGGGTCTTTTCTGTGTGCCCGGAGCATCCCAAAGGCCCTGCTGGCAGCTGGTCACAGGTTTGCTGGCTCAAATGGGGCCTCGTGGGGCTGAAGAGCTGCTGGGGGAAACTGCTCTCGGCCGCTCTGGTTCAGAAGAGCTGGCCTCTGGAGGGAACCCACTTCGAGACTCTGTCCCCAGTGCTACAGCGCCTGGCTGTCGTCGTGCAGCCTGGCAGCATCCCAAAAGGACGCTCGCTGCTGGCCAGAGTCAGAGGGGGCAGATCCTTCCTCCGGGCACATGGTGGGCATTTGCCAAACCCTGCTGGCAACCTCCAGCCCCAAATGCCCTCGGCACACAGAGCTGGGGCTGTGCTGGGAAGGCAGGCAGCGATGAGCCCGCCCAAGGACAGGGACACCCCAGCACTATTTGGGTCTGTAGGGGCCAGGCTCAGCCTGGTTTGGTGCTTCAGTCACAAGCTGGGTGCTGATGTCAGTCGGGAAGGGGCTGTGTCAGGGATGGTGCCCTGTCAGTGTCCCAGGCCGGGCTGGACGGAGTTGCAAGCCCCCTGGGGCCGGGGCAGCTGTCCCTGCCTGCGGCAGGGGGTGGCCAGGTGCCCTCTGAGGGTCCCTTCCAAGCCGGCAGTGCCGGGGGCAGCGACGGCACAGCAGCGCTCTCCCCAGCACCCCGTCTGCACACGCTTGCTCTGCTTGCCCTGCGCCCCGAGCGCTGATGCCACGCAGCCCCAGCCCCATGCATGCAGCCCCTGTGCCAGCAGGGCGCGGCCATGAGGTCACAGCGCCGCGCTGTGACGCTGTGCCAGGCCACGGGCACCTCTCTGCGCCGGCCCCAACGGGCGGCACTCACGCGGCGGTGGCAGCATGGGGCGGATGTGGGGGGCTGCGGCCCCCACCCGCCTCCTCCTCCTCCTCCTCGTGCTGGCAGGCCTGTGTGCCCGGGATGCCTGGGCTATGCCAAGGCGAGCGCTGGCAGCAGGTGGGTGCCAGCGCCGGGGGCAGCGGCAGGGCCGTAGCCGGGCGAGTCGCCGGAGGGGCTGGGGGCTGAAGCCTGGGCTGAGCCCCCCCGGGGCCCCTGTGAGCCGAGCCACGCGCCGCGCTGCCCCGGGTCCGGCCTTCCCGTACGTTTGTCCGCCTGGCCCTCGAGGGGTGCTGCGCGTGGCCTTCAGCCTGCGTCCCGAAAGCTGGCGGGGGCCGGCCGGGAGGTCCCTGAGCCCCGCCGCAGCCTCAGGAGTCTCGCCCCGTGCCTGGGTCCCGCACCATGCCCCGGCCCCTCCGTCACTGCAGGGTGCTCAGGGGCACAGCGGGCAACGGGAATGTGTCTTCTCTCTGGTTGCTTCCAGGTGACGATGCGCGCGGCAGCGCTTACCCAGCTCCTCAGCTGGATCCTGGAGTGGAGCTTCAGGGGCATCCCAGCGGTAAGTTGTCACCGTCCCTTGCCTCGAAAGAAGCAGCATTTGCTTTGTGATCACTGGTCCACGTGCGACTGGAGATCCCCTGAAGGCCTTCCGAGGGGTTGTCCGCTCACTGGGGGGGCTTCCCGAGGGCAGAACTGGTTGCAGCACGCAGTGGAAGCCCTCCTCACCTGTCCTGGACCCCCTTTGTGCCCGCAGGCCGTGCTGTTCCAGCTGCCCCGTGGAATCCTGCTCCTGAGACTGGGTGGCACCCCACAGGTACGTCGATGTCGATCTTCATTTCCTTGGGGTTTGTTAGTGGCTTTCTGCGCTAGCTGAGCAGTGCTGCAGCCTCTCCCTGGCCAGTGGGCTCTTCTCCACAAGAAGCGGGGATGATTGTTTTTCCCCCATGCTTTAGCGTGGGCTTCCCGTGCGTCTGTTAGGAATGTCCTGGTAAGGAAGCACCGGCAGGCCTCTGTGCATTTGTCCGCCCGGCCCCGGAGGGGTGCCGCACGTGGCCTGCAGGCAGAGTTTTGAAAGCTGCCGGCACCAGCCAGGAGGTCCCCAGGCCCTGCTGCAGCCTCGGGAATCTTGCCCTGCTCCTGGGCCCTGTGCCGTGCCCCGGCCCCTCCGTCACTGCAGGGCACTGGGGAAGAAGGAGGTCACAGCGCGCAGTGGGAACGTTTTTGCTCTGTGCCCGTAGGTGATGGCTACGTGACGTCTGAGCATGGTCCTGTCCCCGTGCCCCAGGGCGATCCCACAAGTAAGTCACTGGGAGGAGTGAGCATTTACCGCTTTGGTTGCTGTCCGCGTGAAATGGACCTTCAGCCTTCCTTGGCCTCAGACATGCAGGAGAGCAGAGAGGGAAGGGGTCAGGCTCGGTGACACGCCTGGGGCGCTTTGCCTTGCCAGGCTGTCTTTGCCAGCCGCTCCGCCCCCGTGCTGCAGAGCCAGCGGGCACGTTGGGGTTGAGTTTAGAGCCTGGGGTGAGCTCTGGGGAGGCCCTTCTCTGGGCAGCTGCACGCATGGTTAGTTTTGTCCCAGCACGGTGGCACTGCAGGCCCCTGGTGACTGTTTGCAAGAGGCTCCGGGGCGGGAGGGAGAGCCGAGGGCCATGCAGCAGTCCCCTGTTGGAACTGCATTCACTGCTGTGCGATGGGAAGAAGCATCCTGCCCCGTTTGGTGGGAGCTGCTCTGCTCTGTGTTTGTTTGCAGGCGTGGCTGTAGGCGATGGCTATCCAGCTTCCCCGCTGGGTCCCGGCGCCGAGCTGCAGGGAGGTCACACGGGTAGGGCCTTTTAGTTGCGTTGAGAGCTGCCGGCTCCAAGCCCAAACGTCAGCCCGGTGTCTCTGGTGTGCTCACTCTGCACCTTCGGAGCCTGCTTTTCAGTGCTTTATTCACACGGAATTTAACGTCCTCCTTTCTGCTTAGGTCCTCGAAGAGCGATGCGTCAAGCTAAAAGAGGCAAAAGTTCCCAGAGGACCTCGGAAATCCTGAAGGAAATCCTGAAGGAACTGGAGGGAGCACAGGGTGGGTGTGTTGCACGTGGAAGCCTGAGGGGCTGGGTACAGCCCCGGACACGCCGTAGCCTGCACGGCAGGAAGGCCCCAGTCGGAGCCTCGCGGTGATCTCCCGGGGTGATCGGTTGGTTGGACTAGCGACTAGGAGCACCCCCAAAAGCCTAGGCTTTGTTGCAAAGCCACCTGTGTGCATGTTGAGAAGCATCGCCTCCTGAAGATAGCCCGTTCCTGCTGAGGAACGGTCGCTCCCCATCCAACTGTGCCGCTTTCTTTCTAAAGGGGCGGACGGAGAGGCTGTGAAGCAGGAGGCGTTTCCGAGGGGAAACACGCTGCCAGGCTCTGAGGGAGCGACAGAGGCAGCGCAAGCGACCGTCCCGCCAGGTAACTGCCGTCCGCTGGCACGGTTAGCACAGAGCAGGTGCTGCCAAAGGAGCCTGGAACCGCTCTGGAGGAGGGCTGTGGTCTCTGGCGTGCGGAGCTCAGCGCCAGCAGTGTGCCAGACAGAGATGCTCGCGGGCCTCCGTGCCTGTGGTTAGGGATTGCCTGCCTCCCACCGCAGCCAGTTCCCAGGGGCTTCGGCACTTTTCCCTTGGGGGAAAGAGGCATCTGAAGCGCCTTCAGCAGGTGACTGACGGGGCCCGTGACCCTTAATGGAGCGTACCTCCCGCAGCACCTGAGTCCCGCAGCTTGCCAAAGTCCCCAGGGGCCCAAAGCAGCACCGCAGCACCGAGTGGGACCCCTCCTGCGACCTGCGGCCCAGGGGGCTGCACGGACTCGCAGATGGGGCACGGGCCCAGAGGGAGCCTCTCCGTCCTTCTGCATCCTCTGTGCCTAAGCCGCGCTGAGGCTTTCCCTTTCTCTGATTCTTGGCAGTGCTCTCGGAGCCCGGAGAAGCCCGCCACACCGGGGTGTTTCAGTTTTTTCGAGAGAATCCAGGTACTGAGCAGGCCGTAAGCGGGAGCCGCGTGCTGGGAGCTGGGAGCATGGCGGCGGTGCCTTCTGCTGAAAGCAAGGCAGCTTCTTCACTGAGAGGCTGGCAGCGGGAGAGCAGACATCTCGGCACTGCCAGAGCTCCCGCAGGCTGCCCAGCAGCGCAAGCACGCGCTAAGGCCCCGAGCTGTTCCTCCAGGTGCGGCTGGCGAGAGGACCGCGAGTGCCTCGGACGGTGCCGCCGTGCGCAAGCACTGCCTCGTGAGCACGGCGGCAATCTTGGGCTCCCTGCTCTTCGTCATGCTTCTGTGCTGCGGGGTCATCCGGCTGCGCAGGAAAAGACAGCAGTGAGTGGCCGTCTCTTGCCCCAGCTCCCCGTCGGCCGGCTGCCGCTGGCCTTGCAGCACCGCCGGTGAGGTGCTGCGGCGCGGCCGCCGGGTGCTGCCCAGCCTCCTCTCTCCGCAGGCGCCTCTCCGCAGCCTCGGAAGCCCGGGCACCGAGACGGGCCCAGCGCCAGCGGCCGCCACCCGTGCCCGGACGAGTACAGCGCACCCGCCCGCCCCCGGCCAGCTGGCTGCAGCGCGACCAGCCCAGCGCCCTCCAGCCCCCGCAGCCGCCATGGACACCACCCCCCCGTCCCCCACCACCCCCCCGTCCCCCACCACCGTCCCGGCCCTCCTACGAGGGCTGGGGGCGGCCCCCCCGGCGTGCGGGGCAGCGGGGGGGTGAGGACTGGCAGCCGTCCGGCAGCTTTGCCGAGCGGCATGCCTTCTCAGAATAAAGCTCTGCACCCGAGTCGCCAGTGTCCGGGCCGTGCTTCGCCTCGCGCTAACTGCCCAGAGCAGCGAGAAGCTACAAGCAACCTGCGGACACCTTTCCGCCCGCTCCAGCCTCTTCTGCCGCCTGCCCCGAGCTCTGCGGGGGAACGGGCTCAGTCCCGAATGCTCCTTCCCGGCCGCTCTCTTGCCCTGCTCCAGCATGCGGTCCCTCCCATGCCATTGCAGGCCTTCCCAAAGTGGTCCTGCGTGGGCTGCCCACGGGCTGCAGGACTTGCAGAGCTGCTGCAGCATGGGTCCGTGCCATGGGGTCCATCCTTCAGGAGCACACTGCTGCAGCGGGGGTCCCGCACAGGTGGCAGCTCCTGCCCTCCTGCTACCAAACCCTTGCCATGAAAGATGAATACAAGGGCGGCCAGGGCGTCAAGGTGACATCAAAGACACCTCCTGCGTCGCCCTCGTTGATGGGCTGTAGGTGGAGAAGCTGCAGCAAAGCGGGACCCATGGCCTCACCGGCTCCAAGGCCGGACCCCATAGCTCTGCTCTTCAGACCGATGACATCTTCCCCATTCCCAGTCCAGAAAAAGTCCCGAGGTGCGGACTCTGCGAGACCAGGAAAGGGGAGGCACCGCGATAAACAGGCTTTTCCCAGTGCTGGCGGCCTTGGGGACACCAGACAATTCCAGACAGGAGCTGGGGCTCTCTTCCGAGCAGCTGCGAACGAGGCTGTCCCTTTTCAGATCCGCTTCCTTACCCAGCGGCAGAACAGAGGCAGAACCTCTTCTGCGAGGTTTTCTGCTTCTTTCGCACTGTTTGGCTGGCTGTTCTTTGTCTCCTTGTCCTGGCCAGCCTGTTGTGCGGCGCCCCGTGGGCTGGTGACACAGCTCTCTGTCTCCTCAGGCTTTTCCTTAGAGCATCAACAAGTCCTGAGCCCTGCTGGTTGGATGGGTACGTTCAGCCCTGCAGCGAGGTCTGCCACACAGGGAAATTTCTGAGCAGCAGCCCCCAAACTAGGTGCTGGATCCCCAGTCACAGAAAAAGGGTATAGCTTTTCCTATCTTTCGAGCTTTGTCTCCCTTATGCGGGGGTCTTGGTCCAGGCTCGCTGCTGGAGAGGCGACGGCTGAAGCCCTGTTGTTCATGGGGTTCGTGAGCTGGTCCGGGCATGCCACCAGCACGTAGAAGGACGGAGAAGAGCCCAGGGCCCTGCTGTGCCCCGCAGCGCTGCTTCAAAGGTGGTGTCCTTGCTGGTGTTCCAGCTGTGCGGCTGCAGGATCTCCTCCAGCCCCAGCTCCCACTTCCCGCAGAGCTCCGGGGGCCTGAGCAGCGCTACGGGCAAGTCCCAGCTGGTGTTCTGGGGGCAGGTTCTGGCATGGCTGGGCAGCGTGATGTGGAAAGCCCTGTCTGCCATTCTTCTTCTGCCCTGCTCGGCAGCCAGGCCCTGGATGGCTGGCAGCTGGGAGGCTTCTGCCCAGCTGGGAAATTCCTTCCTATAGAGTGTCTGCAGCTTCGCACCTCACCCCCCTGAAAAAAAAAAAATAAAATAAAATAAAATAAAATTTAATCCCAAAGCCCTGATACTTCACAACCTGGTTTGCCTGGAGCCGTGCTTGGATAACAAGGCTAGCACCTTGGCGACGTACTCAGCGCCATCGTGTCTGGAAAACTTCCCTATCCACCAAGCCCGCCAAGCACTGCGCAGCCACCTCTGCCACAAGCACCTTGTTTCTCACACACACCTCTCCACGTATGTGGACGTCCATAAATAAAGGAGTGCGGAGCTACACTACATCTCTTGCATGTATTTTGGGGTAAAAGTCTCACGGCAACTGCCAGTTGTAGGAGGCTCACTTACCTGGGCCTGAAAGAGGTCAGTGCTCCAGCAGTGTTTCCAGGACCTGTGGTCTGTCCCCACCACCAGGCTCTCCTCCATCCGTTGCGTGTGGCCAGTTCCAGTGCGCCTCCGCTGGCTGCACTGCGCTGTGGAGGGTGCCTTGAGAATGAGCCTTTGTACCCCAAACTGAGGGTTTGGGTCCCAAAGAGAAGGCTCTGGGCACTAAAAAAGAGGCTTTGGGCTCTCAGGATGAGCCTTTGGACCCTGAAATTCAGGCCTCGTCTCCTAGCATGAGGATTTGGGAATTTGAAAGCAGGGGTGTTCCCCTCTAATAGGGCCTGACCGTCTGAGAAGGCCGCTTTGCACCTTCCAATGAAAGTGTGGCCCCTAAAACTGGGGCATTGTGCCCTAAAAATGGCAGCCTGGTCCATATGAGTGTGGCTGTAAACAAGAAAAAGCCAGTAAAAAGGAGGGTTTATCCTTTCAAACAAGGCTTTCGAGCCCAAGGAAGAGGCTTTCTGCTCTATTATGTGACGCTGAGGCCTAAAAAGAATGCTTTGGGCCCTAAAAATGAGAGCCTGGGTCCAAAACTGGAGGGTGTAGGTGATAAAAAGTTGGCTTTGGATCCCAAGTATAGGCTCTCTTGCCCTGAAAATGTCCTGAAAGCTGGGTGCTTAAGGACAAGGCTGTGGTCTGTAAAGAGGAGCCTTGGTGCCATACCTGTATGCTTTTCAGGTGCAAAGAAAAGGTGATAAAAAGGTTTTGGATCCACAAAAGATGCTCTTAGCCCTGAAGTGAAGGGGTTACGGGGTGAAAATGAGACATTTGGCCCTAAAAATGAGGCTTTGATTCCTCAGAAAGGGTCTTTTCTGTGTGCCCGGAGCATCCCAAAGGCCCTGCTGGCAGCTGGTCACAGGTTTGCTGGCTCAAATGGGGCCTCGTGGGGCTGAAGAGCTGCTGGGGGAAACTGCTCTCGGCCGCTCTGGTTCAGAAGAGCTGGCCTCTGGAGGGAACCCACTTCGAGACTCTGTCCCCAGTGCTACAGCGCCTGGCTGTCGTCGTGCAGCCTGGCAGCATCCCAAAAGGACGCTCGCTGCTGGCCAGAGTCAGAGGGGGCAGATCCTTCCTCCGGGCACATGGTGGGCATTTGCCAAACCCTGCTGGCAACCTCCAGCCCCAAATGCCCTCGGCACACAGAGCTGGGGCTGTGCTGGGAAGGCAGGCAGCGATGAGCCCGCCCAAGGACAGGGACACCCCAGCACTATTTGGGTCTGTAGGGGCCAGGCTCAGCCTGGTTTGGTGCTTCAGTCACAAGCTGGGTGCTGATGTCAGTCGGGAAGGGGCTGTGTCAGGGATGGTGCCCTGTCAGTGTCCCAGGCCGGGCTGGACGGAGTTGCAAGCCCCCTGGGGCCGGGGCAGCTGTCCCTGCCTGCGGCAGGGGGTGGCCAGGTGCCCTCTGAGGGTCCCTTCCAAGCCGGCAGTGCCGGGGGCAGCGACGGCACAGCAGCGCTCTCCCCAGCACCCCGTCTGCACACGCTTGCTCTGCTTGCCCTGCGCCCCGAGCGCTGATGCCACGCAGCCCCAGCCCCATGCATGCAGCCCCTGTGCCAGCAGGGCGCGGCCATGAGGTCACAGCGCCGCGCTGTGACGCTGTGCCAGGCCACGGGCACCTCTCTGCGCCGGCCCCAACGGGCGGCACTCACGCGGCGGTGGCAGCATGGGGCGGATGTGGGGGGCTGCGGCCCCCACCCGCCTCCTCCTCCTCCTCCTCGTGCTGGCAGGCCTGTGTGCCCGGGATGCCTGGGCTATGCCAAGGCGAGCGCTGGCAGCAGGTGGGTGCCAGCGCCGGGGGCAGCGGCAGGGCCGTAGCCGGGCGAGTCGCCGGAGGGGCTGGGGGCTGAAGCCTGGGCTGAGCCCCCCCGGGGCCCCTGTGAGCCGAGCCACGCGCCGCGCTGCCCCGGGTCCGGCCTTCCCGTACGTTTGTCCGCCTGGCCCTCGAGGGGTGCTGCGCGTGGCCTTCAGCCTGCGTCCCGAAAGCTGGCGGGGGCCGGCCGGGAGGTCCCTGAGCCCCGCCGCAGCCTCAGGAGTCTCGCCCCGTGCCTGGGTCCCGCACCATGCCCCGGCCCCTCCGTCACTGCAGGGTGCTCAGGGGCACAGCGGGCAACGGGAATGTGTCTTCTCTCTGGTTGCTTCCAGGTGACGATGCGCGCGGCAGCGCTTACCCAGCTCCTCAGCTGGATCCTGGAGTGGAGCTTCAGGGGCATCCCAGCGGTAAGTTGTCACCGTCCCTTGCCTCGAAAGAAGCAGCATTTGCTTTGTGATCACTGGTCCACGTGCGACTGGAGATCCCCTGAAGGCCTTCCGAGGGGTTGTCCGCTCACTGGGGGGGCTTCCCGAGGGCAGAACTGGTTGCAGCACGCAGTGGAAGCCCTCCTCACCTGTCCTGGACCCCCTTTGTGCCCGCAGGCCGTGCTGTTCCAGCTGCCCCGTGGAATCCTGCTCCTGAGACTGGGTGGCACCCCACAGGTACGTCGATGTCGATCTTCATTTCCTTGGGGTTTGTTAGTGGCTTTCTGCGCTAGCTGAGCAGTGCTGCAGCCTCTCCCTGGCCAGTGGGCTCTTCTCCACAAGAAGCGGGGATGATTGTTTTTCCCCCATGCTTTAGCGTGGGCTTCCCGTGCGTCTGTTAGGAATGTCCTGGTAAGGAAGCACCGGCAGGCCTCTGTGCATTTGTCCGCCCGGCCCCGGAGGGGTGCCGCACGTGGCCTGCAGGCAGAGTTTTGAAAGCTGCCGGCACCAGCCAGGAGGTCCCCAGGCCCTGCTGCAGCCTCGGGAATCTTGCCCTGCTCCTGGGCCCTGTGCCGTGCCCCGGCCCCTCCGTCACTGCAGGGCACTGGGGAAGAAGGAGGTCACAGCGCGCAGTGGGAACGTTTTTGCTCTGTGCCCGTAGGTGATGGCTACGTGACGTCTGAGCATGGTCCTGTCCCCGTGCCCCAGGGCGATCCCACAAGTAAGTCACTGGGAGGAGTGAGCATTTACCGCTTTGGTTGCTGTCCGCGTGAAATGGACCTTCAGCCTTCCTTGGCCTCAGACATGCAGGAGAGCAGAGAGGGAAGGGGTCAGGCTCGGTGACACGCCTGGGGCGCTTTGCCTTGCCAGGCTGTCTTTGCCAGCCGCTCCGCCCCCGTGCTGCAGAGCCAGCGGGCACGTTGGGGTTGAGTTTAGAGCCTGGGGTGAGCTCTGGGGAGGCCCTTCTCTGGGCAGCTGCACGCATGGTTAGTTTTGTCCCAGCACGGTGGCACTGCAGGCCCCTGGTGACTGTTTGCAAGAGGCTCCGGGGCGGGAGGGAGAGCCGAGGGCCATGCAGCAGTCCCCTGTTGGAACTGCATTCACTGCTGTGCGATGGGAAGAAGCATCCTGCCCCGTTTGGTGGGAGCTGCTCTGCTCTGTGTTTGTTTGCAGGCGTGGCTGTAGGCGATGGCTATCCAGCTTCCCCGCTGGGTCCCGGCGCCGAGCTGCAGGGAGGTCACACGGGTAGGGCCTTTTAGTTGCGTTGAGAGCTGCCGGCTCCAAGCCCAAACGTCAGCCCGGTGTCTCTGGTGTGCTCACTCTGCACCTTCGGAGCCTGCTTTTCAGTGCTTTATTCACACGGAATTTAACGTCCTCCTTTCTGCTTAGGTCCTCGAAGAGCGATGCGTCAAGCTAAAAGAGGCAAAAGTTCCCAGAGGACCTCGGAAATCCTGAAGGAAATCCTGAAGGAACTGGAGGGAGCACAGGGTGGGTGTGTTGCACGTGGAAGCCTGAGGGGCTGGGTACAGCCCCGGACACGCCGTAGTCTGCACGGCAGGAAGGCCCCAGTCGGAGCCTCGCGGTGATCTCCCGGGGTGATCGGTTGGTTGGACTAGCGACTAGGAGCACCCCCAAAAGCCTAGGCTTTGTTGCAAAGCCACCTGTGTGCATGTTGAGAAGCATCGCCTCCTGAAGATAGCCCGTTCCTGCTGAGGAACGGTCGCTCCCCATCCAACTGTGCCGCTTTCTTTCTAAAGGGGCGGACGGAGAGGCTGTGAAGCAGGAGGCGTTTCCGAGGGGAAACACGCTGCCAGGCTCTGAGGGAGCGACAGAGGCAGCGCAAGCGACCGTCCCGCCAGGTAACTGCTGTCCGCTGGCACGGTTAGCACAGAGCAGGTGCTGCCAAAGGAGCCTGGAACCGCTCTGGAGGAGGGCTGTGGTCTCTGGCGTGCGGAGCTCAGCGCCAGCAGTGTGCCAGACAGAGATGCTCGCGGGCCTCCGTGCCTGTGGTTAGGGATTGCCTGCCTCCCACCGCAGCCAGTTCCCAGGGGCTTCGGCACTTTTCCCTTGGGGGAAAGAGGCATCTGAAGCGCCTTCAGCAGGTGACTGACGGGGCCCGTGACCCTTAATGGAGCGTACCTCCCGCAGCACCTGAGTCCCGCAGCTTGCCAAAGTCCCCAGGGGCCCAAAGCAGCACCGCAGCACCGAGTGGGACCCCTCCTGCGACCTGCGGCCCAGGGGGCTGCACGGACTCGCAGATGGGGCACGGGCCCAGAGGGAGCCTCTCCGTCCTTCTGCATCCTCTGTGCCTAAGCCGCGCTGAGGCTTTCCCTTTCTCTGATTCTTGGCAGTGCTCTCGGAGCCCGGAGAAGCCCGCCACACCGGGGTGTTTCAGTTTTTTCGAGAGAATCCAGGTACTGAGCAGGCCGTAAGCGGGAGCCGCGTGCTGGGAGCTGGGAGCATGGCGGCGGTGCCTTCTGCTGAAAGCAAGGCAGCTTCTTCACTGAGAGGCTGGCAGCGGGAGAGCAGACATCTCGGCACTGCCAGAGCTCCCGCAGGCTGCCCAGCAGCGCAAGCACGCGCTAAGGCCCCGAGCTGTTCCTCCAGGTGCGGCTGGCGAGAGGACCGCGAGTGCCTCGGACGGTGCCGCCGTGCGCAAGCACTGCCTCGTGAGCACGGCGGCAATCTTGGGCTCCCTGCTCTTCGTCATGCTTCTGTGCTGCGGGGTCATCCGGCTGCGCAGGAAAAGACAGCAGTGAGTGGCCGTCTCTTGCCCCAGCTCCCCGTCGGCCGGCTGCCGCTGGCCTTGCAGCACCGCCGGTGAGGTGCTGCGGCGCGGCCGCCGGGTGCTGCCCAGCCTCCTCTCTCCGCAGGCGCCTCTCCGCAGCCTCGGAAGCCCGGGCACCGAGACGGGCCCAGCGCCAGCGGCCGCCACCCGTGCCCGGACGAGTACAGCGCACCCGCCCGCCCCCGGCCAGCTGGCTGCAGCGCGACCAGCCCAGCGCCCTCCAGCCCCCGCAGCCGCCATGGACACCACCCCCCCGTCCCCCACCACCCCCCCGTCCCCCACCACCGTCCCGGCCCTCCTACGAGGGCTGGGGGCGGCCCCCCCGGCGTGCGGGGCAGCGGGGGGGTGAGGACTGGCAGCCGTCCGGCAGCTTTGCCGAGCGGCATGCCTTCTCAGAATAAAGCTCTGCACCCGAGTCGCCAGTGTCCGGGCCGTGCTTCGCCTCGCGCTAACTGCCCAGAGCAGCGAGAAGCTACAAGCAACCTGCGGACACCTTTCCGCCCGCTCCAGCCTCTTCTGCCGCCTGCCCCGAGCTCTGCGGGGGAACGGGCTCAGTCCCGAATGCTCCTTCCCGGCCGCTCTCTTGCCCTGCTCCAGCATGCGGTCCCTCCCATGCCATTGCAGGCCTTCCCAAAGTGGTCCTGCGTGGGCTGCCCACGGGCTGCAGGACTTGCAGAGCTGCTGCAGCATGGGTCCGTGCCATGGGGTCCATCCTTCAGGAGCACACTGCTGCAGCGGGGGTCCCGCACAGGTGGCAGCTCCTGCCCTCCTGCTACCAAACCCTTGCCATGAAAGATGAATACAAGGGCGGCCAGGGCGTCAAGGTGACATCAAAGACACCTCCTGCGTCGCCCTCGTTGATGGGCTGTAGGTGGAGAAGCTGCAGCAAAGCGGGACCCATGGCCTCACCGGCTCCAAGGCCGGACCCCATAGCTCTGCTCTTCAGACCGATGACATCTTCCCCATTCCCAGTCCAGAAAAAGTCCCGAGGTGCGGACTCTGCGAGACCAGGAAAGGGGAGGCACCGCGATAAACAGGCTTTTCCCAGTGCTGGCGGCCTTGGGGACACCAGACAATTCCAGACAGGAGCTGGGGCTCTCTTCCGAGCAGCTGCGAACGAGGCTGTCCCTTTTCAGATCCGCTTCCTTACCCAGCGGCAGAACAGAGGCAGAACCTCTTCTGCGAGGTTTTCTGCTTCTTTCGCACTGTTTGGCTGGCTGTTCTTTGTCTCCTTGTCCTGGCCAGCCTGTTGTGCGGCGCCCCGTGGGCTGGTGACACAGCTCTCTGTCTCCTCAGGCTTTTCCTTAGAGCATCAACAAGTCCTGAGCCCTGCTGGTTGGATGGGTACGTTCAGCCCTGCAGCGAGGTCTGCCACACAGGGAAATTTCTGAGCAGCAGCCCCCAAACTAGGTGCTGGATCCCCAGTCACAGAAAAAGGGTATAGCTTTTCCTATCTTTCGAGCTTTGTCTCCCTTATGCGGGGGTCTTGGTCCAGGCTCGCTGCTGGAGAGGCGACGGCTGAAGCCCTGTTGTTCATGGGGTTCGTGAGCTGGTCCGGGCATGCCACCAGCACGTAGAAGGACGGAGAAGAGCCCAGGGCCCTGCTGTGCCCCGCAGCGCTGCTTCAAAGGTGGTGTCCTTGCTGGTGTTCCAGCTGTGCGGCTGCAGGATCTCCTCCAGCCCCAGCTCCCACTTCCCGCAGAGCTCCGGGGGCCTGAGCAGCGCTACGGGCAAGTCCCAGCTGGTGTTCTGGGGGCAGGTTCTGGCATGGCTGGGCAGCGTGATGTGGAAAGCCCTGTCTGCCATTCTTCTTCTGCCCTGCTCGGCAGCCAGGCCCTGGATGGCTGGCAGCTGGGAGGCTTCTGCCCAGCTGGGAAATTCCTTCCTATAGAGTGTCTGCAGCTTCGCACCTCACCCCCCTGAAAAAAAAAAAATAAAATAAAATAAAATAAAATTTAATCCCAAAGCCCTGATACTTCACAACCTGGTTTGCCTGGAGCCGTGCTTGGATAACAAGGCTAGCACCTTGGCGACGTACTCAGCGCCATCGTGTCTGGAAAACTTCCCTATCCACCAAGCCCGCCAAGCACTGCGCAGCCACCTCTGCCACAAGCACCTTGTTTCTCACACACACCTCTCCACGTATGTGGACGTCCATAAATAAAGGAGTGCGGAGCTACACTACATCTCTTGCATGTATTTTGGGGTAAAAGTCTCACGGCAACTGCCAGTTGTAGGAGGCTCACTTACCTGGGCCTGAAAGAGGTCAGTGCTCCAGCAGTGTTTCCAGGACCTGTGGTCTGTCCCCACCACCAGGCTCTCCTCCATCCGTTGCGTGTGGCCAGTTCCAGTGCGCCTCCGCTGGCTGCACTGCGCTGTGGAGGGTGCCTTGAGAATGAGCCTTTGTACCCCAAACTGAGGGTTTGGGTCCCAAAGAGAAGGCTCTGGGCACTAAAAAAGAGGCTTTGGGCTCTCAGGATGAGCCTTTGGACCCTGAAATTCAGGCCTCGTCTCCTAGCATGAGGATTTGGGAATTTGAAAGCAGGGGTGTTCCCCTCTAATAGGGCCTGACCGTCTGAGAAGGCCGCTTTGCACCTTCCAATGAAAGTGTGGCCCCTAAAACTGGGGCATTGTGCCCTAAAAATGGCAGCCTGGTCCATATGAGTGTGGCTGTAAACAAGAAAAAGCCAGTAAAAAGGAGGGTTTATCCTTTCAAACAAGGCTTTCGAGCCCAAGGAAGAGGCTTTCTGCTCTATTATGTGACGCTGAGGCCTAAAAAGAATGCTTTGGGCCCTAAAAATGAGAGCCTGGGTCCAAAACTGGAGGGTGTAGGTGATAAAAAGTTGGCTTTGGATCCCAAGTATAGGCTCTCTTGCCCTGAAAATGTCCTGAAAGCTGGGTGCTTAAGGACAAGGCTGTGGTCTGTAAAGAGGAGCCTTGGTGCCATACCTGTATGCTTTTCAGGTGCAAAGAAAAGGTGATAAAAAGGTTTTGGATCCACAAAAGATGCTCTTAGCCCTGAAGTGAAGGGGTTACGGGGTGAAAATGAGACATTTGGCCCTAAAAATGAGGCTTTGATTCCTCAGAAAGGGTCTTTTCTGTGTGCCCGGAGCATCCCAAAGGCCCTGCTGGCAGCTGGTCACAGGTTTGCTGGCTCAAATGGGGCCTCGTGGGGCTGAAGAGCTGCTGGGGGAAACTGCTCTCGGCCGCTCTGGTTCAGAAGAGCTGGCCTCTGGAGGGAACCCACTTCGAGACTCTGTCCCCAGTGCTACAGCGCCTGGCTGTCGTCGTGCAGCCTGGCAGCATCCCAAAAGGACGCTCGCTGCTGGCCAGAGTCAGAGGGGGCAGATCCTTCCTCCGGGCACATGGTGGGCATTTGCCAAACCCTGCTGGCAACCTCCAGCCCCAAATGCCCTCGGCACACAGAGCTGGGGCTGTGCTGGGAAGGCAGGCAGCGATGAGCCCGCCCAAGGACAGGGACACCCCAGCACTATTTGGGTCTGTAGGGGCCAGGCTCAGCCTGGTTTGGTGCTTCAGTCACAAGCTGGGTGCTGATGTCAGTCGGGAAGGGGCTGTGTCAGGGATGGTGCCCTGTCAGTGTCCCAGGCCGGGCTGGACGGAGTTGCAAGCCCCCTGGGGCCGGGGCAGCTGTCCCTGCCTGCGGCAGGGGGTGGCCAGGTGCCCTCTGAGGGTCCCTTCCAAGCCGGCAGTGCCGGGGGCAGCGACGGCACAGCAGCGCTCTCCCCAGCACCCCGTCTGCACACGCTTGCTCTGCTTGCCCTGCGCCCCGAGCGCTGATGCCACGCAGCCCCAGCCCCATGCATGCAGCCCCTGTGCCAGCAGGGCGCGGCCATGAGGTCACAGCGCCGCGCTGTGACGCTGTGCCAGGCCACGGGCACCTCTCTGCGCCGGCCCCAACGGGCGGCACTCACGCGGCGGTGGCAGCATGGGGCGGATGTGGGGGGCTGCGGCCCCCACCCGCCTCCTCCTCCTCCTCCTCGTGCTGGCAGGCCTGTGTGCCCGGGATGCCTGGGCTATGCCAAGGCGAGCGCTGGCAGCAGGTGGGTGCCAGCGCCGGGGGCAGCGGCAGGGCCGTAGCCGGGCGAGTCGCCGGAGGGGCTGGGGGCTGAAGCCTGGGCTGAGCCCCCCCGGGGCCCCTGTGAGCCGAGCCACGCGCCGCGCTGCCCCGGGTCCGGCCTTCCCGTACGTTTGTCCGCCTGGCCCTCGAGGGGTGCTGCGCGTGGCCTTCAGCCTGCGTCCCGAAAGCTGGCGGGGGCCGGCCGGGAGGTCCCTGAGCCCCGCCGCAGCCTCAGGAGTCTCGCCCCGTGCCTGGGTCCCGCACCATGCCCCGGCCCCTCCGTCACTGCAGGGTGCTCAGGGGCACAGCGGGCAACGGGAATGTGTCTTCTCTCTGGTTGCTTCCAGGTGACGATGCGCGCGGCAGCGCTTACCCAGCTCCTCAGCTGGATCCTGGAGTGGAGCTTCAGGGGCATCCCAGCGGTAAGTTGTCACCGTCCCTTGCCTCGAAAGAAGCAGCATTTGCTTTGTGATCACTGGTCCACGTGCGACTGGAGATCCCCTGAAGGCCTTCCGAGGGGTTGTCCGCTCACTGGGGGGGCTTCCCGAGGGCAGAACTGGTTGCAGCACGCAGTGGAAGCCCTCCTCACCTGTCCTGGACCCCCTTTGTGCCCGCAGGCCGTGCTGTTCCAGCTGCCCCGTGGAATCCTGCTCCTGAGACTGGGTGGCACCCCACAGGTACGTCGATGTCGATCTTCATTTCCTTGGGGTTTGTTAGTGGCTTTCTGCGCTAGCTGAGCAGTGCTGCAGCCTCTCCCTGGCCAGTGGGCTCTTCTCCACAAGAAGCGGGGATGATTGTTTTTCCCCCATGCTTTAGCGTGGGCTTCCCGTGCGTCTGTTAGGAATGTCCTGGTAAGGAAGCACCGGCAGGCCTCTGTGCATTTGTCCGCCCGGCCCCGGAGGGGTGCCGCACGTGGCCTGCAGGCAGAGTTTTGAAAGCTGCCGGCACCAGCCAGGAGGTCCCCAGGCCCTGCTGCAGCCTCGGGAATCTTGCCCTGCTCCTGGGCCCTGTGCCGTGCCCCGGCCCCTCCGTCACTGCAGGGCACTGGGGAAGAAGGAGGTCACAGCGCGCAGTGGGAACGTTTTTGCTCTGTGCCCGTAGGTGATGGCTACGTGACGTCTGAGCATGGTCCTGTCCCCGTGCCCCAGGGCGATCCCACAAGTAAGTCACTGGGAGGAGTGAGCATTTACCGCTTTGGTTGCTGTCCGCGTGAAATGGACCTTCAGCCTTCCTTGGCCTCAGACATGCAGGAGAGCAGAGAGGGAAGGGGTCAGGCTCGGTGACACGCCTGGGGCGCTTTGCCTTGCCAGGCTGTCTTTGCCAGCCGCTCCGCCCCCGTGCTGCAGAGCCAGCGGGCACGTTGGGGTTGAGTTTAGAGCCTGGGGTGAGCTCTGGGGAGGCCCTTCTCTGGGCAGCTGCACGCATGGTTAGTTTTGTCCCAGCACGGTG
Source organism: Anser brachyrhynchus (assembly GCF_964034855.1). Classification (NCBI taxonomy): domain Eukaryota; kingdom Metazoa; phylum Chordata; class Aves; order Anseriformes; family Anatidae; genus Anser; species Anser brachyrhynchus. The sequence continues at coordinate 16,959,543 of NC_137705.1, forward strand.
GCACTGCAGGCCCCTGGTGACTGTTTGCAAGAGGCTCCGGGGCGGGAGGGAGAGCCGAGGGCCATGCAGCAGTCCCCTGTTGGAACTGCATTCACTGCTGTGCGATGGGAAGAAGCATCCTGCCCCGTTTGGTGGGAGCTGCTCTGCTCTGTGTTTGTTTGCAGGCGTGGCTGTAGGCGATGGCTATCCAGCTTCCCCGCTGGGTCCCGGCGCCGAGCTGCAGGGAGGTCACACGGGTAGGGCCTTTTAGTTGCGTTGAGAGCTGCCGGCTCCAAGCCCAAACGTCAGCCCGGTGTCTCTGGTGTGCTCACTCTGCACCTTCGGAGCCTGCTTTTCAGTGCTTTATTCACACGGAATTTAACGTCCTCCTTTCTGCTTAGGTCCTCGAAGAGCGATGCGTCAAGCTAAAAGAGGCAAAAGTTCCCAGAGGACCTCGGAAATCCTGAAGGAAATCCTGAAGGAACTGGAGGGAGCACAGGGTGGGTGTGTTGCACGTGGAAGCCTGAGGGGCTGGGTACAGCCCCGGACACGCCGTAGTCTGCACGGCAGGAAGGCCCCAGTCGGAGCCTCGCGGTGATCTCCCGGGGTGATCGGTTGGTTGGACTAGCGACTAGGAGCACCCCCAAAAGCCTAGGCTTTGTTGCAAAGCCACCTGTGTGCATGTTGAGAAGCATCGCCTCCTGAAGATAGCCCGTTCCTGCTGAGGAACGGTCGCTCCCCATCCAACTGTGCCGCTTTCTTTCTAAAGGGGCGGACGGAGAGGCTGTGAAGCAGGAGGCGTTTCCGAGGGGAAACACGCTGCCAGGCTCTGAGGGAGCGACAGAGGCAGCGCAAGCGACCGTCCCGCCAGGTAACTGCTGTCCGCTGGCACGGTTAGCACAGAGCAGGTGCTGCCAAAGGAGCCTGGAACCGCTCTGGAGGAGGGCTGTGGTCTCTGGCGTGCGGAGCTCAGCGCCAGCAGTGTGCCAGACAGAGATGCTCGCGGGCCTCCGTGCCTGTGGTTAGGGATTGCCTGCCTCCCACCGCAGCCAGTTCCCAGGGGCTTCGGCACTTTTCCCTTGGGGGAAAGAGGCATCTGAAGCGCCTTCAGCAGGTGACTGACGGGGCCCGTGACCCTTAATGGAGCGTACCTCCCGCAGCACCTGAGTCCCGCAGCTTGCCAAAGTCCCCAGGGGCCCAAAGCAGCACCGCAGCACCGAGTGGGACCCCTCCTGCGACCTGCGGCCCAGGGGGCTGCACGGACTCGCAGATGGGGCACGGGCCCAGAGGGAGCCTCTCCGTCCTTCTGCATCCTCTGTGCCTAAGCCGCGCTGAGGCTTTCCCTTTCTCTGATTCTTGGCAGTGCTCTCGGAGCCCGGAGAAGCCCGCCACACCGGGGTGTTTCAGTTTTTTCGAGAGAATCCAGGTACTGAGCAGGCCGTAAGCGGGAGCCGCGTGCTGGGAGCTGGGAGCATGGCGGCGGTGCCTTCTGCTGAAAGCAAGGCAGCTTCTTCACTGAGAGGCTGGCAGCGGGAGAGCAGACATCTCGGCACTGCCAGAGCTCCCGCAGGCTGCCCAGCAGCGCAAGCACGCGCTAAGGCCCCGAGCTGTTCCTCCAGGTGCGGCTGGCGAGAGGACCGCGAGTGCCTCGGACGGTGCCGCCGTGCGCAAGCACTGCCTCGTGAGCACGGCGGCAATCTTGGGCTCCCTGCTCTTCGTCATGCTTCTGTGCTGCGGGGTCATCCGGCTGCGCAGGAAAAGACAGCAGTGAGTGGCCGTCTCTTGCCCCAGCTCCCCGTCGGCCGGCTGCCGCTGGCCTTGCAGCACCGCCGGTGAGGTGCTGCGGCGCGGCCGCCGGGTGCTGCCCAGCCTCCTCTCTCCGCAGGCGCCTCTCCGCAGCCTCGGAAGCCCGGGCACCGAGACGGGCCCAGCGCCAGCGGCCGCCACCCGTGCCCGGACGAGTACAGCGCACCCGCCCGCCCCCGGCCAGCTGGCTGCAGCGCGACCAGCCCAGCACCCTCCAGCCCCCGCAGCCGCCATGGACACCACCCCCCCGTCCCCCACCACCCCCCCGTCCCCCACCACCGTCCCGGCCCTCCTACGAGGGCTGGGGGCGGCCCCCCCGGCGTGCGGGGCAGCGGGGGGGTGAGGACTGGCAGCCGTCCGGCAGCTTTGCCGAGCGGCATGCCTTCTCAGAATAAAGCTCTGCACCCGAGTCGCCAGTGTCCGGGCCGTGCTTCGCCTCGCGCTAACTGCCCAGAGCAGCGAGAAGCTACAAGCAACCTGCGGACACCTTTCCGCCCGCTCCAGCCTCTTCTGCCGCCTGCCCCGAGCTCTGCGGGGGAACGGGCTCAGTCCCGAATGCTCCTTCCCGGCCGCTCTCTTGCCCTGCTCCAGCATGCGGTCCCTCCCATGCCATTGCAGGCCTTCCCAAAGTGGTCCTGCGTGGGCTGCCCACGGGCTGCAGGACTTGCAGAGCTGCTGCAGCATGGGTCCGTGCCATGGGGTCCATCCTTCAGGAGCACACTGCTGCAGCGGGGGTCCCGCACAGGTGGCAGCTCCTGCCCTCCTGCTACCAAACCCTTGCCATGAAAGATGAATACAAGGGCGGCCAGGGCGTCAAGGTGACATCAAAGACACCTCCTGCGTCGCCCTCGTTGATGGGCTGTAGGTGGAGAAGCTGCAGCAAAGCGGGACCCATGGCCTCACCGGCTCCAAGGCCGGACCCCATAGCTCTGCTCTTCAGACCGATGACATCTTCCCCATTCCCAGTCCAGAAAAAGTCCCGAGGTGCGGACTCTGCGAGACCAGGAAAGGGGAGGCACCGCGATAAACAGGCTTTTCCCAGTGCTGGCGGCCTTGGGGACACCAGACAATTCCAGACAGGAGCTGGGGCTCTCTTCCGAGCAGCTGCGAACGAGGCTGTCCCTTTTCAGATCCGCTTCCTTACCCAGCGGCAGAACAGAGGCAGAACCTCTTCTGCGAGGTTTTCTGCTTCTTTCGCACTGTTTGGCTGGCTGTTCTTTGTCTCCTTGTCCTGGCCAGCCTGTTGTGCGGCGCCCCGTGGGCTGGTGACACAGCTCTCTGTCTCCTCAGGCTTTTCCTTAGAGCATCAACAAGTCCTGAGCCCTGCTGGTTGGATGGGTACGTTCAGCCCTGCAGCGAGGTCTGCCACACAGGGAAATTTCTGAGCAGCAGCCCCCAAACTAGGTGCTGGATCCCCAGTCACAGAAAAAGGGTATAGCTTTTCCTATCTTTCGAGCTTTGTCTCCCTTATGCGGGGGTCTTGGTCCAGGCTCGCTGCTGGAGAGGCGACGGCTGAAGCCCTGTTGTTCATGGGGTTCGTGAGCTGGTCCGGGCATGCCACCAGCACGTAGAAGGACGGAGAAGAGCCCAGGGCCCTGCTGTGCCCCGCAGCGCTGCTTCAAAGGTGGTGTCCTTGCTGGTGTTCCAGCTGTGCGGCTGCAGGATCTCCTCCAGCCCCAGCTCCCACTTCCCGCAGAGCTCCGGGGGCCTGAGCAGCGCTACGGGCAAGTCCCAGCTGGTGTTCTGGGGGCAGGTTCTGGCATGGCTGGGCAGCGTGATGTGGAAAGCCCTGTCTGCCATTCTTCTTCTGCCCTGCTCGGCAGCCAGGCCCTGGATGGCTGGCAGCTGGGAGGCTTCTGCCCAGCTGGGAAATTCCTTCCTATAGAGTGTCTGCAGCTTCGCACCTCACCCCCCTGAAAAAAAAAAAATAAAATAAAATAAAATAAAATTTAATCCCAAAGCCCTGATACTTCACAACCTGGTTTGCCTGGAGCCGTGCTTGGATAACAAGGCTAGCACCTTGGCGACGTACTCAGCGCCATCGTGTCTGGAAAACTTCCCTATCCACCAAGCCCGCCAAGCACTGCGCAGCCACCTCTGCCACAAGCACCTTGTTTCTCACACACACCTCTCCACGTATGTGGACGTCCATAAATAAAGGAGTGCGGAGCTACACTACATCTCTTGCATGTATTTTGGGGTAAAAGTCTCACGGCAACTGCCAGTTGTAGGAGGCTCACTTACCTGGGCCTGAAAGAGGTCAGTGCTCCAGCAGTGTTTCCAGGACCTGTGGTCTGTCCCCACCACCAGGCTCTCCTCCATCCGTTGCGTGTGGCCAGTTCCAGTGCGCCTCCGCTGGCTGCACTGCGCTGTGGAGGGTGCCTTGAGAATGAGCCTTTGTACCCCAAACTGAGGGTTTGGGTCCCAAAGAGAAGGCTCTGGGCACTAAAAAAGAGGCTTTGGGCTCTCAGGATGAGCCTTTGGACCCTGAAATTCAGGCCTCGTCTCCTAGCATGAGGATTTGGGAATTTGAAAGCAGGGGTGTTCCCCTCTAATAGGGCCTGACCGTCTGAGAAGGCCGCTTTGCACCTTCCAATGAAAGTGTGGCCCCTAAAACTGGGGCATTGTGCCCTAAAAATGGCAGCCTGGTCCATATGAGTGTGGCTGTAAACAAGAAAAAGCCAGTAAAAAGGAGGGTTTATCCTTTCAAACAAGGCTTTCGAGCCCAAAGAAGAGGCTTTCTGCTCTATTATGTGACGCTGAGGCCTAAAAAGAATGCTTTGGGCCCTAAAAATGAGAGCCTGGGTCCAAAACTGGAGGGTGTAGGTGATAAAAAGTTGGCTTTGGATCCCAAGTATAGGCTCTCTTGCCCTGAAAATGTCCTGAAAGCTGGGTGCTTAAGGACAAGGCTGTGGTCTGTAAAGAGGAGCCTTGGTGCCATACCTGTATGCTTTTCAGGTGCAAAGAAAAGGTGATAAAAAGGTTTTGGATCCACAAAAGATGCTCTTAGCCCTGAAGTGAAGGGGTTACGGGGTGAAAATGAGACATTTGGCCCTAAAAATGAGGCTTTGATTCCTCAGAAAGGGTCTTTTCTGTGTGCCCGGAGCATCCCAAAGGCCCTGCTGGCAGCTGGTCACAGGTTTGCTGGCTCAAATGGGGCCTCGTGGGGCTGAAGAGCTGCTGGGGGAAACTGTTCTCGGCCGCTCTGGTTCAGAAGAGCTGGCCTCTGGAGGGAACCCACTTCGAGACTCTGTCCCCAGTGCTACAGCGCCTGGCTGTCGTCGTGCAGCCTGGCAGCATCCCAAAAGGACGCTCGCTGCTGGCCAGAGTCAGAGGGGGCAGATCCTTCCTCCGGGCACATGGTGGGCATTTGCCAAACCCTGCTGGCAACCTCCAGCCCCAAATGCCCTCGGCACACAGAGCTGGGGCTGTGCTGGGAAGGCAGGCAGCGATGAGCCCGCCCAAGGACAGGGACACCCCAGCACTATTTGGGTCTGTAGGGGCCAGGCTCAGCCTGGTTTGGTGCTTCAGTCACAAGCTGGGTGCTGATGTCAGTCGGGAAGGGGCTGTGTCAGGGATGGTGCCCTGTCAGTGTCCCAGGCCGGGCTGGACGGAGTTGCAAGCCCCCTGGGGCCGGGGCAGCTGTCCCTGCCTGCGGCAGGGGGTGGCCAGGTGCCCTCTGAGGGTCCCTTCCAAGCCGGCAGTGCCGGGGGCAGCGACGGCACAGCAGCGCTCTCCCCAGCACCCCGTCTGCACACGCTTGCTCTGCTTGCCCTGCGCCCCGAGCGCTGATGCCACGCGGCCCCAGCCCCATGCATGCAGCCCCTGTGCCAGCAGGGCGCGGCCATGAGGTCACAGCGCCGCGCTGTGACGCTGTGCCAGGCCACGGGCACCTCTCTGCGCCGGCCCCAACGGGCGGCACTCACGCGGCGGTGGCAGCATGGGGCGGATGTGGGGGGCTGCGGCCCCCACCCGCCTCCTCCTCCTCCTCCTCGTGCTGGCAGGCCTGTGTGCCCGGGATGCCTGGGCTATGCCAAGGCGAGCGCTGGCAGCAGGTGGGTGCCAGCGCCGGGGGCAGCGGCAGGGCCGTAGCCGGGCGAGTCGCCGGAGGGGCTGGGGGCTGAAGCCTGGGCTGAGCCCCCCCGGGGCCCCTGTGAGCCGAGCCACGCGCCGCGCTGCCCCGGGTCCGGCCTTCCCGTACGTTTGTCCGCCTGGCCCTCGAGGGGTGCTGCGCGTGGCCTTCAGCCTGCGTCCCGAAAGCTGGCGGGGGCCGGCCGGGAGGTCCCTGAGCCCCGCCGCAGCCTCAGGAGTCTCGCCCCGTGCCTGGGTCCCGCACCATGCCCCGGCCCCTCCGTCACTGCAGGGTGCTCAGGGGCACAGCGGGCAACGGGAATGTGTCTTCTCTCTGGTTGCTTCCAGGTGACGATGCGCGCGGCAGCACTTACCCAGCTCCTCAGCTGGATCCTGGAGTGGAGCTTCAGGGGCATCCCAGCGGTAAGTTGTCACCGTCCCTTGCCTCGAAAGAAGCAGCATTTGCTTTGTGATCACTGGTCCACGTGCGACTGGAGATCCCCTGAAGGCCTTCCGAGGGGTTGTCCGCTCACTGGGGGGGCTTCCCGAGGGCAGAACTGGTTGCAGCACGCAGTGGAAGCCCTCCTCACCTGTCCTGGACCCCCTTTGTGCCCGCAGGCCGTGCTGTTCCAGCTGCCCCGTGGAATCCTGCTCCTGAGACTGGGTGGCACCCCACAGGTACGTCGATGTCGATCTTCATTTCCTTGGGGTTTGTTAGTGGCTTTCTGCGCTAGCTGAGCAGTGCTGCAGCCTCTCCCTGGCCAGTGGGCTCTTCTCCACAAGAAGCGGGGATGATTGTTTTTCCCCCATGCTTTAGCGTGGGCTTCCCGTGCGTCTGTTAGGAATGTCCTGGTAAGGAAGCACCGGCAGGCCTCTGTGCATTTGTCCGCCCGGCCCCGGAGGGGTGCCGCACGTGGCCTGCAGGCAGAGTTTTGAAAGCTGCCGGCACCAGCCAGGAGGTCCCCAGGCCCTGCTGCAGCCTCGGGAATCTTGCCCTGCTCCTGGGCCCTGTGCCGTGCCCCGGCCCCTCCGTCACTGCAGGGCACTGGGGAAGAAGGAGGTCACAGCGCGCAGTGGGAACGTTTTTGCTCTGTGCCCGTAGGTGATGGCTACGTGACGTCTGAGCATGGTCCTGTCCCCGTGCCCCAGGGCGATCCCACAAGTAAGTCACTGGGAGGAGTGAGCATTTACCGCTTTGGTTGCTGTCCGCGTGAAATGGACCTTCAGCCTTCCTTGGCCTCAGACATGCAGGAGAGCAGAGAGGGAAGGGGTCAGGCTCGGTGACACGCCTGGGGCGCTTTGCCTTGCCAGGCTGTCTTTGCCAGCCGCTCCGCCCCCGTGCTGCAGAGCCAGCGGGCACGTTGGGGTTGAGTTTAGAGCCTGGGGTGAGCTCTGGGGAGGCCCTTCTCTGGGCAGCTGCACGCATGGTTAGTTTTGTCCCAGCACGGTGGCACTGCAGGCCCCTGGTGACTGTTTGCAAGAGGCTCCGGGGCGGGAGGGAGAGCCGAGGGCCATGCAGCAGTCCCCTGTTGGAACTGCATTCACTGCTGTGCGATGGGAAGAAGCATCCTGCCCCGTTTGGTGGGAGCTGCTCTGCTCTGTGTTTGTTTGCAGGCGTGGCTGTAGGCGATGGCTATCCAGCTTCCCCGCTGGGTCCCGGCGCCGAGCTGCAGGGAGGTCACACGGGTAGGGCCTTTTAGTTGCGTTGAGAGCTGCCGGCTCCAAGCCCAAACGTCAGCCCGGTGTCTCTGGTGTGCTCACTCTGCACCTTCGGAGCCTGCTTTTCAGTGCTTTATTCACACGGAATTTAACGTCCTCCTTTCTGCTTAGGTCCTCGAAGAGCGATGCGTCAAGCTAAAAGAGGCAAAAGTTCCCAGAGGACCTCGGAAATCCTGAAGGAAATCCTGAAGGAACTGGAGGGAGCACAGGGTGGGTGTGTTGCACGTGGAAGCCTGAGGGGCTGGGTACAGCCCCGGACACGCCGTAGCCTGCACGGCAGGAAGGCCCCAGTCGGAGCCTCGCGGTGATCTCCCGGGGTGATCGGTTGGTTGGACTAGCGACTAGGAGCACCCCCAAAAGCCTAGGCTTTGTTGCAAAGCCACCTGTGTGCATGTTGAGAAGCATCGCCTCCTGAAGATAGCCCGTTCCTGCTGAGGAACGGTCGCTCCCCATCCAACTGTGCCGCTTTCTTTCTAAAGGGGCGGACGGAGAGGCTGTGAAGCAGGAGGCGTTTCCGAGGGGAAACACGCTGCCAGGCTCTGAGGGAGCGACAGAGGCAGCGCAAGCGACCGTCCCGCCAGGTAACTGCCGTCCGCTGGCACGGTTAGCACAGAGCAGGTGCTGCCAAAGGAGCCTGGAACCGCTCTGGAGGAGGGCTGTGGTCTCTGGCGTGCGGAGCTCAGCGCCAGCAGTGTGCCAGACAGAGATGCTCGCGGGCCTCCGTGCCTGTGGTTAGGGATTGCCTGCCTCCCACCGCAGCCAGTTCCCAGGGGCTTCGGCACTTTTCCCTTGGGGGAAAGAGGCATCTGAAGCGCCTTCAGCAGGTGACTGACGGGGCCCGTGACCCTTAATGGAGCGTACCTCCCGCAGCACCTGAGTCCCGCAGCTTGCCAAAGTCCCCAGGGGCCCAAAGCAGCACCGCAGCACCGAGTGGGACCCCTCCTGCGACCTGCGGCCCAGGGGGCTGCACGGACTCGCAGATGGGGCACGGGCCCAGAGGGAGCCTCTCCGTCCTTCTGCATCCTCTGTGCCTAAGCCGCGCTGAGGCTTTCCCTTTCTCTGATTCTTGGCAGTGCTCTCGGAGCCCGGAGAAGCCCGCCACACCGGGGTGTTTCAGTTTTTTCGAGAGAATCCAGGTACTGAGCAGGCCGTAAGCGGGAGCCGCGTGCTGGGAGCTGGGAGCATGGCGGCGGTGCCTTCTGCTGAAAGCAAGGCAGCTTCTTCACTGAGGGGCTGGCAGCGGGAGAGCAGACATCTCGGCACTGCCAGAGCTCCCGCAGGCTGCCCAGCAGCGCAAGCACGCGCTAAGGCCCCGAGCTGTTCCTCCAGGTGCGGCTGGCGAGAGGACCGCGAGTGCCTCGGACGGTGCCGCCGTGCGCAAGCACTGCCTCGTGAGCACGGCGGCAATCTTGGGCTCCCTGCTCTTCGTCATGCTTCTGTGCTGCGGGGTCATCCGGCTGCGCAGGAAAAGACAGCAGTGAGTGGCCGTCTCTTGCCCCAGCTCCCCGTCGGCCGGCTGCCGCTGGCCTTGCAGCACCGCCGGTGAGGTGCTGCGGCGCGGCCGCCGGGTGCTGCCCAGCCTCCTCTCTCCGCAGGCGCCTCTCCGCAGCCTCGGAAGCCCGGGCACCGAGACGGGCCCAGCGCCAGCGGCCGCCACCCGTGCCCGGACGAGTACAGCGCACCCGCCCGCCCCCGGCCAGCTGGCTGCAGCGCGACCAGCCCAGCACCCTCCAGCCCCCGCAGCCGCCATGGACACCACCCCCCCGTCCCCCACCACCCCCCCGTCCCCCACCACCGTCCCGGCCCTCCTACGAGGGCTGGGGGCGGCCCCCCCGGCGTGCGGGGCAGCGGGGGGGTGAGGACTGGCAGCCGTCCGGCAGCTTTGCCGAGCGGCATGCCTTCTCAGAATAAAGCTCTGCACCCGAGTCGCCAGTGTCCGGGCCGTGCTTCGCCTCGCGCTAACTGCCCAGAGCAGCGAGAAGCTACAAGCAACCTGCGGACACCTTTCCGCCCGCTCCAGCCTCTTCTGCCGCCTGCCCCGAGCTCTGCGGGGGAACGGGCTCAGTCCCGAATGCTCCTTCCCGGCCGCTCTCTTGCCCTGCTCCAGCATGCGGTCCCTCCCGTGCCATTGCAGGCCTTCCCAAAGTGGTCCTGCGTGGGCTGCCCACGGGCTGCAGGACTTGCAGAGCTGCTGCAGCATGGGTCCGTGCCATGGGGTCCATCCTTCAGGAGCACACTGCTGCAGCGGGGGTCCCGCACAGGTGGCAGCTCCTGCCCTCCTGCTACCAAACCCTTGCCATGAAAGATGAATACAAGGGCGGCCAGGGCGTCAAGGTGACATCAAAGACACCTCCTGCGTCGCCCTCGTTGATGGGCTGTAGGTGGAGAAGCTGCAGCAAAGCGGGACCCATGGCCTCACCGGCTCCAAGGCTGGACCCCATAGCTCTGCTCTTCAGACCGATGACATCTTCCCCATTCCCAGTCCAGAAAAAGTCCCGAGGTGCGGACTCTGCGAGACCAGGAAAGGGGAGGCACCGCGATAAACAGGCTTTTCCCAGTGCTGGCGGCCTTGGGGACACCAGACAATTCCAGACAGGAGCTGGGGCTCTCTTCCGAGCAGCTGCGAACGAGGCTGTCCCTTTTCAGATCCGCTTCCTTACCCAGCGGCAGAACAGAGGCAGAACCTCTTCTGCGAGGTTTTCTGCTTCTTTCGCACTGTTTGGCTGGCTGTTCTTTGTCTCCTTGTCCTGGCCAGCCTGTTGTGCGGCGCCCCGTGGGCTGGTGACACAGCTCTCTGTCTCCTCAGGCTTTTCCTTAGAGCATCAACAAGTCCTGAGCCCTGCTGGTTGGATGGGTACGTTCAGCCCTGCAGCGAGGTCTGCCACACAGGGAAATTTCTGAGCAGCAGCCCCCAAACTAGGTGCTGGATCCCCAGTCACAGAAAAAGGGTATAGCTTTTCCTATCTTTCGAGCTTTGTCTCCCTTATGCGGGGGTCTTGGTCCAGGCTCGCTGCTGGAGAGGCGACGGCTGAAGCCCTGTTGTTCATGGGGTTCGTGAGCTGGTCCGGGCATGCCACCAGCACGTAGAAGGACGGAGAAGAGCCCAGGGCCCTGCTGTGCCCCGCAGCGCTGCTTCAAAGGTGGTGTCCTTGCTGGTGTTCCAGCTGTGCGGCTGCAGGATCTCCTCCAGCCCCAGCTCCCACTTCCCGCAGAGCTCCGGGGGCCTGAGCAGCGCTACGGGCAAGTCCCAGCTGGTGTTCTGGGGGCAGGTTCTGGCATGGCTGGGCAGCGTGATGTGGAAAGCCCTGTCTGCCATTCTTCTTCTGCCCTGCTCGGCAGCCAGGCCCTGGATGGCTGGCAGCTGGGAGGCTTCTGCCCAGCTGGGAAATTCCTTCCTATAGAGTGTCTGCAGCTTCGCACCTCACCCCCCTGAAAAAAAAAAAATAAAATAAAATAAAATAAAATTTAATCCCAAAGCCCTGATACTTCACAACCTGGTTTGCCTGGAGCCGTGCTTGGATAACAAGGCTAGCACCTTGGCGACGTACTCAGCGCCATCGTGTCTGGAAAACTTCCCTATCCACCAAGCCCGCCAAGCACTGCGCAGCCACCTCTGCCACAAGCACCTTGTTTCTCACACACACCTCTCCACGTATGTGGACGTCCATAAATAAAGGAGTGCGGAGCTACACTACATCTCTTGCATGTATTTTGGGGTAAAAGTCTCACGGCAACTGCCAGTTGTAGGAGGCTCACTTACCTGGGCCTGAAAGAGGTCAGTGCTCCAGCAGTGTTTCCAGGACCTGTGGTCTGTCCCCACCACCAGGCTCTCCTCCATCCGTTGCGTGTGGCCAGTTCCAGTGCGCCTCCGCTGGCTGCACTGCGCTGTGGAGGGTGCCTTGAGAATGAGCCTTTGTACCCCAAACTGAGGGTTTGGGTCCCAAAGAGAAGGCTCTGGGCACTAAAAAAGAGGCTTTGGGCTCTCAGGATGAGCCTTTGGACCCTGAAATTCAGGCCTCGTCTCCTAGCATGAGGATTTGGGAATTTGAAAGCAGGGGTGTTCCCCTCTAATAGGGCCTGACCGTCTGAGAAGGCCGCTTTGCACCTTCCAATGAAAGTGTGGCCCCTAAAACTGGGGCATTGTGCCCTAAAAATGGCAGCCTGGTCCATATGAGTGTGGCTGTAAACAAGAAAAAGCCAGTAAAAAGGAGGGTTTATCCTTTCAAACAAGGCTTTCGAGCCCAAGGAAGAGGCTTTCTGCTCTATTATGTGACGCTGAGGCCTAAAAAGAATGCTTTGGGCCCTAAAAATGAGAGCCTGGGTCCAAAACTGGAGGGTGTAGGTGATAAAAAGTTGGCTTTGGATCCCAAGTATAGGCTCTCTTGCCCTGAAAATGTCCTGAAAGCTGGGTGCTTAAGGACAAGGCTGTGGTCTGTAAAGAGGAGCCTTGGTGCCATACCTGTATGCTTTTCAGGTGCAAAGAAAAGGTGATAAAAAGGTTTTGGATCCACAAAAGATGCTCTTAGCCCTGAAGTGAAGGGGTTACGGGGTGAAAATGAGACATTTGGCCCTAAAAATGAGGCTTTGATTCCTCAGAAAGGGTCTTTTCTGTGTGCCCGGAGCATCCCAAAGGCCCTGCTGGCAGCTGGTCACAGGTTTGCTGGCTCAAATGGGGCCTCGTGGGGCTGAAGAGCTGCTGGGGGAAACTGCTCTCGGCCGCTCTGGTTCAGAAGAGCTGGCCTCTGGAGGGAACCCACTTCGAGACTCTGTCCCCAGTGCTACAGCGCCTGGCTGTCGTCGTGCAGCCTGGCAGCATCCCAAAAGGACGCTCGCTGCTGGCCAGAGTCAGAGGGGGCAGATCCTTCCTCCGGGCACATGGTGGGCATTTGCCAAACCCTGCTGGCAACCTCCAGCCCCAAATGCCCTCGGCACACAGAGCTGGGGCTGTGCTGGGAAGGCAGGCAGCGATGAGCCCGCCCAAGGACAGGGACACCCCAGCACTATTTGGGTCTGTAGGGGCCAGGCTCAGCCTGGTTTGGTGCTTCAGTCACAAGCTGGGTGCTGATGTCAGTCGGGAAGGGGCTGTGTCAGGGATGGTGCCCTGTCAGTGTCCCAGGCCGGGCTGGACGGAGTTGCAAGCCCCCTGGGGCCGGGGCAGCTGTCCCTGCCTGCGGCAGGGGGTGGCCAGGTGCCCTCTGAGGGTCCCTTCCAAGCTGGCAGTGCCGGGGGCAGCGACGGCACAGCAGCGCTCTCCCCAGCACCCCGTCTGCACACGCTTGCTCTGCTTGCCCTGCGCCCCGAGCGCTGATGCCACGCGGCCCCAGCCCCATGCATGCAGCCCCTGTGCCAGCAGGGCGCGGCCATGAGGTCACAGCGCCGCGCTGTGACGCTGTGCCAGGCCACGGGCACCTCTCTGCGCCGGCCCCAACGGGCGGCACTCACGCGGCGGTGGCAGCATGGGGCGGATGTGGGGGGCTGCGGCCCCCACCCGCCTCCTCCTCCTCCTCCTCGTGCTGGCAGGCCTGTGTGCCCGGGATGCCTGGGCTATGCCAAGGCGAGCGCTGGCAGCAGGTGGGTGCCAGCGCCGGGGGCAGCGGCAGGGCCGTAGCCGGGCGAGTCGCCGGAGGGGCTGGGGGCTGAAGCCTGGGCTGAGCCCCCCCGGGGCCCCTGTGAGCCGAGCCACGCGCCGCGCTGCCCCGGGTCCGGCCTTCCCGTACGTTTGTCCGCCTGGCCCTCGAGGGGTGCTGCGCGTGGCCTTCAGCCTGCGTCCCGAAAGCTGGCGGGGGCCGGCCGGGAGGTCCCTGAGCCCCGCCGCAGCCTCAGGAGTCTCGCCCCGTGCCTGGGTCCCGCACCATGCCCCGGCCCCTCCGTCACTGCAGGGTGCTCAGGGGCACAGCGGGCAACGGGAATGTGTCTTCTCTCTGGTTGCTTCCAGGTGACGATGCGCGCGGCAGCGCTTACCCAGCTCCTCAGCTGGATCCTGGAGTGGAGCTTCAGGGGCATCCCAGCGGTAAGTTGTCACCGTCCCTTGCCTCGAAAGAAGCAGCATTTGCTTTGTGATCACTGGTCCACGTGCGACTGGAGATCCCCTGAAGGCCTTCCGAGGGGTTGTCCGCTCACTGGGGGGGCTTCCCGAGGGCAGAACTGGTTGCAGCACGCAGTGGAAGCCCTCCTCACCTGTCCTGGACCCCCTTTGTGCCCGCAGGCCGTGCTGTTCCAGCTGCCCCGTGGAATCCTGCTCCTGAGACTGGGTGGCACCCCACAGGTACGTCGATGTCGATCTTCATTTCCTTGGGGTTTGTTAGTGGCTTTCTGCGCTAGCTGAGCAGTGCTGCAGCCTCTCCCTGGCCAGTGGGCTCTTCTCCACAAGAAGCGGGGATGATTGTTTTTCCCCCATGCTTTAGCGTGGGCTTCCCGTGCGTCTGTTAGGAATGTCCTGGTAAGGAAGCACCGGCAGGCCTCTGTGCATTTGTCCGCCCGGCCCCGGAGGGGTGCCGCACGTGGCCTGCAGGCAGAGTTTTGAAAGCTGCCGGCACCAGCCAGGAGGTCCCCAGGCCCTGCTGCAGCCTCGGGAATCTTGCCCTGCTCCTGGGCCCTGTGCCGTGCCCCGGCCCCTCCGTCACTGCAGGGCACTGGGGAAGAAGGAGGTCACAGCGCGCAGTGGGAACGTTTTTGCTCTGTGCCCGTAGGTGATGGCTACGTGACGTCTGAGCATGGTCCTGTCCCCGTGCCCCAGGGCGATCCCACAAGTAAGTCACTGGGAGGAGTGAGCATTTACCGCTTTGGTTGCTGTCCGCGTGAAATGGACCTTCAGCCTTCCTTGGCCTCAGACATGCAGGAGAGCAGAGAGGGAAGGGGTCAGGCTCGGTGACACGCCTGGGGCGCTTTGCCTTGCCAGGCTGTCTTTGCCAGCCGCTCCGCCCCCGTGCTGCAGAGCCAGCGGGCACGTTGGGGTTGAGTTTAGAGCCTGGGGTGAGCTCTGGGGAGGCCCTTCTCTGGGCAGCTGCACGCATGGTTAGTTTTGTCCCAGCACGGTGGCACTGCAGGCCCCTGGTGACTGTTTGCAAGAGGCTCCGGGGCGGGAGGGAGAGCCGAGGGCCATGCAGCAGTCCCCTGTTGGAACTGCATTCACTGCTGTGCGATGGGAAGAAGCATCCTGCCCCGTTTGGTGGGAGCTGCTCTGCTCTGTGTTTGTTTGCAGGCGTGGCTGTAGGCGATGGCTATCCAGCTTCCCCGCTGGGTCCCGGCGCCGAGCTGCAGGGAGGTCACACGGGTAGGGCCTTTTAGTTGCGTTGAGAGCTGCCGGCTCCAAGCCCAAACGTCAGCCCGGTGTCTCTGGTGTGCTCACTCTGCACCTTCGGAGCCTGCTTTTCAGTGCTTTATTCACACAGAATTTAACGTCCTCCTTTCTGCTTAGGTCCTCGAAGAGCGATGCGTCAAGCTAAAAGAGGCAAAAGTTCCCAGAGGACCTCGGAAATCCTGAAGGAAATCCTGAAGGAACTGGAGGGAGCACAGGGTGGGTGTGTTGCACGTGGAAGCCTGAGGGGCTGGGTACAGCCCCGGACACGCCGTAGCCTGCACGGCAGGAAGGCCCCAGTCGGAGCCTCGCGGTGATCTCCCGGGGTGATCGGTTGGTTGGACTAGCGACTAGGAGCACCCCCAAAAGCCTAGGCTTTGTTGCAAAGCCACCTGTGTGCATGTTGAGAAGCATCGCCTCCTGAAGATAGCCCGTTCCTGCTGAGGAACGGTCGCTCCCCATCCAACTGTGCCGCTTTCTTTCTAAAGGGGCGGACGGAGAGGCTGTGAAGCAGGAGGCGTTTCCGAGGGGAAACACGCTGCCAGGCTCTGAGGGAGCGACAGAGGCAGCGCAAGCGACCGTCCCGCCAGGTAACTGCCGTCCGCTGGCACGGTTAGCACAGAGCAGGTGCTGCCAAAGGAGCCTGGAACCGCTCTGGAGGAGGGCTGTGGTCTCTGGCGTGCGGAGCTCAGCGCCAGCAGTGTGCCAGACAGAGATGCTCGCGGGCCTCCGTGCCTGTGGTTAGGGATTGCCTGCCTCCCACCGCAGCCAGTTCCCAGGGGCTTCGGCACTTTTCCCTTGGGGGAAAGAGGCATCTGAAGCGCCTTCAGCAGGTGACTGACGGGGCCCGTGACCCTTAATGGAGCGTACCTCCCGCAGCACCTGAGTCCCGCAGCTTGCCAAAGTCCCCAGGGGCCCAAAGCAGCACCGCAGCACCGAGTGGGACCCCTCCTGCGACCTGCGGCCCAGGGGGCTGCACGGACTCGCAGATGGGGCACGGGCCCAGAGGGAGCCTCTCCGTCCTTCTGCATCCTCTGTGCCTAAGCCGCGCTGAGGCTTTCCCTTTCTCTGATTCTTGGCAGTGCTCTTGGAGCCCGGAGAAGCCCGCCACACCGGGGTGTTTCAGTTTTTTCGAGAGAATCCAGGTACTGAGCAGGCCGTAAGCGGGAGCCGCGTGCTGGGAGCTGGGAGCATGGCGGCGGTGCCTTCTGCTGAAAGCAAGGCAGCTTCTTCACTGAGAGGCTGGCAGCGGGAGAGCAGACATCTCGGCACTGCCAGAGCTCCCGCAGGCTGCCCAGCAGCGCAAGCACGCGCTAAGGCCCCGAGCTGTTCCTCCAGGTGCGGCTGGCGAGAGGACCGCGAGTGCCTCGGACGGTGCCGCCGTGCGCAAGCACTGCCTCGTGAGCACGGCGGCAATCTTGGGCTCCCTGCTCTTCGTCATGCTTCTGTGCTGCGGGGTCATCCGGCTGCGCAGGAAAAGACAGCAGTGAGTGGCCGTCTCTTGCCCCAGCTCCCCGTCGGCCGGCTGCCGCTGGCCTTGCAGCACCGCCGGTGAGGTGCTGCGGCGCGGCCGCCGGGTGCTGCCCAGCCTCCTCTCTCCGCAGGCGCCTCTCCGCAGCCTCGGAAGCCCGGGCACCGAGACGGGCCCAGCGCCAGCGGCCGCCACCCGTGCCCGGACGAGTACAGCGCACCCGCCCGCCCCCGGCCAGCTGGCTGCAGCGCGACCAGCCCAGCACCCTCCAGCCCCCGCAGCCGCCATGGACACCACCCCCCCGTCCCCCACCACCCCCCCGTCCCCCACCACCGTCCCGGCCCTCCTACGAGGGCTGGGGGCGGCCCCCCCGGCGTGCGGGGCAGCGGGGGGGTGAGGACTGGCAGCCGTCCGGCAGCTTTGCCGAGCGGCATGCCTTCTCAGAATAAAGCTCTGCACCCGAGTCGCCAGTGTCCGGGCCGTGCTTCGCCTCGCGCTAACTGCCCAGAGCAGCGAGAAGCTACAAGCAACCTGCGGACACCTTTCCGCCCGCTCCAGCCTCTTCTGCCGCCTGCCCCGAGCTCTGCGGGGGAACGGGCTCAGTCCCGAATGCTCCTTCCCGGCCGCTCTCTTGCCCTGCTCCAGCATGCGGTCCCTCCCATGCCATTGCAGGCCTTCCCAAAGTGGTCCTGCGTGGGCTGCCCACGGGCTGCAGGACTTGCAGAGCTGCTGCAGCATGGGTCCGTGCCATGGGGTCCATCCTTCAGGAGCACACTGCTGCAGCGGGGGTCCCGCACAGGTGGCAGCTCCTGCCCTCCTGCTACCAAACCCTTGCCATGAAAGATGAATACAAGGGCGGCCAGGGCGTCAAGGTGACATCAAAGACACCTCCTGCGTCGCCCTCGTTGATGGGCTGTAGGTGGAGAAGCTGCAGCAAAGCGGGACCCATGGCCTCACCGGCTCCAAGGCTGGACCCCATAGCTCTGCTCTTCAGACCGATGACATCTTCCCCATTCCCAGTCCAGAAAAAGTCCCGAGGTGCGGACTCTGCGAGACCAGGAAAGGGGAGGCACCGCGATAAACAGGCTTTTCCCAGTGCTGGCGGCCTTGGGGACACCAGACAATTCCAGACAGGAGCTGGGGCTCTCTTCCGAGCAGCTGCGAACGAGGCTGTCCCTTTTCAGATCCGCTTCCTTACCCAGCGGCAGAACAGAGGCAGAACCTCTTCTGCGAGGTTTTCTGCTTCTTTCGCACTGTTTGGCTGGCTGTTCTTTGTCTCCTTGTCCTGGCCAGCCTGTTGTGCGGCGCCCCGTGGGCTGGTGACACAGCTCTCTGTCTCCTCAGGCTTTTCTTTAGAGCATCAACAAGTCCTGAGCCCTGCTGGTTGGATGGGTACGTTCAGCCCTGCAGCGAGGTCTGCCACACAGGGAAATTTCTGAGCAGCAGCCCCCAAACTAGGTGCTGGATCCCCAGTCACAGAAAAAGGGTATAGCTTTTCCTATCTTTCGAGCTTTGTCTCCCTTATGCGGGGGTCTTGGTCCAGGCTCGCTGCTGGAGAGGCGACGGCTGAAGCCCTGTTGTTCATGGGGTTCGTGAGCTGGTCCGGGCATGCCACCAGCACGTAGAAGGACGGAGAAGAGCCCAGGGCCCTGCTGTGCCCCGCAGCGCTGCTTCAAAGGTGGTGTCCTTGCTGGTGTTCCAGCTGTGCGGCTGCAGGATCTCCTCCAGCCCCAGCTCCCACTTCCCGCAGA
The DNA here is from genome assembly GCF_964034855.1 of Anser brachyrhynchus. Taxonomy (NCBI): domain Eukaryota; kingdom Metazoa; phylum Chordata; class Aves; order Anseriformes; family Anatidae; genus Anser; species Anser brachyrhynchus. Next base: position 16,977,637 of record NC_137705.1, read on the forward strand.
GCTCCGGGGGCCTGAGCAGCGCTACGGGCAAGTCCCAGCTGGTGTTCTGGGGGCAGGTTCTGGCATGGCTGGGCAGCGTGATGTGGAAAGCCCTGTCTGCCATTCTTCTTCTGCCCTGCTCGGCAGCCAGGCCCTGGATGGCTGGCAGCTGGGAGGCTTCTGCCCAGCTGGGAAATTCCTTCCTATAGAGTGTCTGCAGCTTCGCACCTCACCCCCCTGAAAAAAAAAAAATAAAATAAAATAAAATAAAATTTAATCCCAAAGCCCTGATACTTCACAACCTGGTTTGCCTGGAGCCGTGCTTGGATAACAAGGCTAGCACCTTGGCGACGTACTCAGCGCCATCGTGTCTGGAAAACTTCCCTATCCACCAAGCCCGCCAAGCACTGCGCAGCCACCTCTGCCACAAGCACCTTGTTTCTCACACACACCTCTCCACGTATGTGGACGTCCATAAATAAAGGAGTGCGGAGCTACACTACATCTCTTGCATGTATTTTGGGGTAAAAGTCTCACGGCAACTGCCAGTTGTAGGAGGCTCACTTACCTGGGCCTGAAAGAGGTCAGTGCTCCAGCAGTGTTTCCAGGACCTGTGGTCTGTCCCCACCACCAGGCTCTCCTCCATCCGTTGCGTGTGGCCAGTTCCAGTGCGCCTCCGCTGGCTGCACTGCGCTGTGGAGGGTGCCTTGAGAATGAGCCTTTGTACCCCAAACTGAGGGTTTGGGTCCCAAAGAGAAGGCTCTGGGCACTAAAAAAGAGGCTTTGGGCTCTCAGGATGAGCCTTTGGACCCTGAAATTCAGGCCTCGTCTCCTAGCATGAGGATTTGGGAATTTGAAAGCAGGGGTGTTCCCCTCTAATAGGGCCTGACCGTCTGAGAAGGCCGCTTTGCACCTTCCAATGAAAGTGTGGCCCCTAAAACTGGGGCATTGTGCCCTAAAAATGGCAGCCTGGTCCATATGAGTGTGGCTGTAAACAAGAAAAAGCCAGTAAAAAGGAGGGTTTATCCTTTCAAACAAGGCTTTCGAGCCCAAGGAAGAGGCTTTCTGCTCTATTATGTGACGCTGAGGCCTAAAAAGAATGCTTTGGGCCCTAAAAATGAGAGCCTGGGTCCAAAACTGGAGGGTGTAGGCGATAAAAAGACGGTTGCATCTCCGCTGGCTGCACTGCACTGTGGAGGGCGCCTTGTCAAAACCGAGGTGTCCTGTGTGGCCTGGTCACAGACACGCGCTGCAGCAGGCTGTCGCTGTGACAGGGCAGCATGGCCCACCTTCCTCTGGATCCCAAAGTGATGATTTGTTGCCTCCAAATTGGGGTTTGGACCTGCAAAGAAGGCTTTGGACCCGAAAATTCAGGCCTCGGCTCCTAACATGAGGATTTGGGAATTTGAAAACAAGGGCTGTTCCTCTCTAATAGGGCCTCACCATCTAAAAGGCCGCTTTGCACCTTCCAATGAAAGTGTGGACCCTAAAACTAGGGCATTGTGCCCTAAAAATGGCAGCCTGGTCCACATGAGTGTGGCTGTAAGCAAGAAAAAGCTAGCTTTGGATCCAGAAGCGGGTGTGAGGGCCCTGACCAAAAGCACTTGGTGACTTAAAAGAAGCACCCTGGTCCTGAAAACCGAGGATTTAGGCAATCAGAAGAAGGGTTTGGATCCCAAGTGGAGGTTCTGGAGCCTGAAAATAGGGGATTGGAGCCTAAGAAGAACACAGTGGGTCCTAATAATGACGCTTGTACCAGTGAAAGACCCGAGGGTGGTCGGGGGTAAAGAGTGAGGGCTGTGAAGGGGAGCTTGTACCTCCAAGTCAGGCTTTGGAGCTGAAACCTGGGCCTTTGGACTCTGCAGCTCAGGGTCTGGATCCTGAAGTGATGTTTTATTCCTTCCAGATGGGTGTTTGGACTCGAAAAAGAAGGCTTTGGACCCTAAAATTCAGGCCTCGTCTCCTAGCATGAGGATTTGGGAATTTGAAAGCAGGGGTGTTCCCCTCAAAGAAGGCCTCTCCATCTAAGAATGCCGCGTTGCATCCTATAATAAAATTGTGGACCCTAAAAATAAGGATTTTTTCCTTGAGAATGGCAGTCTGCTCTGTAAGATTGACGTGTAAGGAAGAAAAAGCTACTAAAAAGGAGGGTTCATCCTTTCAAACAAGGCTTTCGAGCCCAAGGAAGAGGCTTTCTGCTCTATTATGTGACGCTGAGGCCTAAAAAGAAAGCTTTGGGCCCTAAAAATGAGAGCCTGGGTCCAAAAACGGAGGGTGTAGGCGATAAAAAGACAGTTGCATCTCCGCTGGCTGCACTGCACTGTGGAGGGCGCCTTGTCAAAACCGAGGTGTCCTGTGTGGCCTGGTCACAGACAGGCGCTGCAGCAGGCTGTCGCTGTGACAGGGCAGCATGGCCCACCTTCCTCTGGATCCCAAAGTGATGATTTGTTGCCTCCAAATTGGGGTTTGCACCTGCAAAGAAGGCTTTGGACCCGAAAATTCAGGCCTCGGCTCCTAACATGAGGATTTGGGAATTTGAAAAGAAGGGCTGTTCCTCTCAGATAAGGCCTCACCATCTAAAAGGCCGCTTTGCACCTTCCAATGAAAGTGTGGACCCTAAAACTAGGGCATTGTGCCCTAAAAATGGCAGCCTGGTCCACATGAGTGTGGCTGTAAGCAAGAAAAAGCTAGCTTTGGATCCAGAAGCGGGTGTGAGGGCCCTGACCAAAAGCACTTGGTGACTTAAAAGAAGCACCCTGGTCCTGAAAACCGAGGATTTAGGCAATCAGAAGAAGGGTTTGGATCCCAAGTGGAGGTTCTGGAGCCTGAAAATAGGGGATTGGAGCCTAAGAAGAACACAGTGGGTCCTAATAATGACGCTTGTACCAGTGAAAGACCCGAGGGTGGTCGGGGGTAAAGAGTGAGGGCTGTGAAGGGGAGCTTGTACCTCCAAGTCAGGCTTTGGAGCTGAAACCTGGGCCTTTGGACTCTGCAGCTCAGGGTCTGGATCCTGAAGTGATGTTTTATTCCTTCCAGATGGGTGTTTGGACTCGAAAAAGAAGGCTTTGGACCCTAAAATTCAGGCCTCGTCTCCTAGCATGAGGATTTGGGAATTTGAAAGCAGGGGTGTTCCTCTCAAAGAAGGCCTCGCCATCTAAGAATGCCGCGTTGCATCCTATAATAAAATTGTGGACCCTAAAAATAAGGATTTTTTCCTTGAGAATGGCAGTCTGCTCTGTAAGATTGACGTGTAAGGAAGAAAAAGCTACTAAAAAGGAGGGTTCATCCTTTCAAACAAGGCTTTCGAGCCCAAGGAAGAGGCTTTCTGCTCTATTATGTGACGCTGAGGCCTAAAAAGAAAGCTTTGGGCCCTAAAAATGAGAGCCTGGGTCCAAAAACGGAGGGTGTAGGCGATAAAAAGACAGTTGCATCTCCGCTGGCTGCACTGCACTGTGGAGGGCGCCTTGTCAAAACCGAGGTGTCCTGTGTGGCCTGGTCACAGACAGGCGCTGCAGCAGGCTGTCGCTGTGACAGGGCAGCATGGCCCACCTTCCTCTGGATCCCAAAGTGATGATTTGTTGCCTCCAAATTGGGGTTTGCACCTGCAAAGAAGGCTTTGGACCCGAAAATTCAGGCCTCGGCTCCTAACATGAGGATTTGGGAATTTGAAAAGAAGGGCTGTTCCTCTCAGATAAGGCCTCGCCATCTAAAAGGCCGCTTTGCACCTTCCAATGAAAGTGTGGACCCTAAAACTAGGGCATTGTGCCCTAAAAATGGCAGCCTGGTCCACATGAGTGTGGCTGTAAGCAAGAAAAAGCTAGCTTTGGATCCAGAAGCGGGTGTGAGGGCCCTGACCAAAAGCACTTGGTGACTTAAAAGAAGCACCCTGGTCCTGAAAACCGAGGATTTAGGCAATCAGAAGAAGGGTTTGGATCCCAAGTGGAGGTTCTGGAGCCTGAAAATAGGGGATTGGAGCCTAAGAAGAACACAGTGCGTCCTAATAATGACGCTTGTACCAGTGAAAGACCCGAGGGTGGTCGGGGGTAAAGAGTGAGGGCTGTGAAGGGGAGCTTGTACCTCCAAGTCAGGCTTTGGAGCTGAAACCTGGGCCTTTGGACTCTGCAGCTCAGGGTCTGGATCCTGAAGTGATGTTTTATTCCTTCCAGATGGGTGTTTGGACTCGAAAAAGAAGGCTTTGGACCCTAAAATTCAGGCCTCGTCTCCTAGCATGAGGATTTGGGAATTTGAAAGCAGGGGTGTTCCCCTCAAAGAAGGCCTCGCCATCTAAGAATGCCGCGTTGCATCCTATAATAAAATTGTGGACCCTAAAAATAAGGATTTTTTCCTTGAGAATGGCAGTCTGCTCTGTAAGATTGACGTGTAAGGAAGAAAAAGCTACTAAAAAGGAGGGTTCATCCTTTCAAACAAGGCTTTCGAGCCCAAGGAAGAGGCTTTCTGCTCTATTATGTGACGCTGAGGCCTAAAAAGAAAGCTTTGGGCCCTAAAAATGAGAGCCTGGGTCCAAAAACGGAGGGTGTAGGCGATAAAAAGACAGTTGCATCTCCGCTGGCTGCACTGCACTGTGGAGGGCGCCTTGTCAAAACCGAGGTGTCCTGTGTGGCCTGGTCACAGACAGGCGCTGCAGCAGGCTGTCGCTGTGACAGGGCAGCATGGCCCACCTTCCTCTGGATCCCAAAGTGATGATTTGTTGCCTCCAAATTGGGGTTTGCACATGCAAAGAAGGCTTTGGACCCGAAAATTCAGGCCTCGGCTCCTAACATGAGGATTTGGGAATTTGAAAAGAAGGGCTGTTCCTCTCAGATAAGGCCTCGCCATCTAAAAGGCCGCTTTGCACCTTCCAATGAAAGTGTGGACCCTAAAACTAGGGCATTGTGCCCTAAAAATGGCAGCCTGGTCCACATGAGTGTGGCTGTAAGCAAGAAAAAGCTAGCTTTGGATCCAGAAGCGGGTGTGAGGGCCCTGACCAAAAGCACTTGGTGACTTAAAAGAAGCACCCTGGTCCTGAAAACCGAGGATTTAGGCAATCAGAAGAAGGGTTTGGATCCCAAGTGGAGGTTCTGGAGCCTGAAAATAGGGGATTGGAGCCTAAGAAGAACACAGTGCGTCCTAATAATGACGCTTGTACCAGTGAAAGACCCAAGGGTGGTCGGGGGTAAAGAGTGAGGGCTGTGAAGGGGAGCTTGTACCTCCAAGTCAGGCTTTGGAGCTGAAACCTGGGCCTTTGGACTCTGCAGCTCAGGGTCTGGATCCTGAAGTGATGTTTTATTCCTTCCAGATGGGTGTTTGGACTCGAAAAAGAAGGCTTTGGACCCTAAAATTCAGGCCTCGTCTCCTAGCATGAGGATTTGGGAATTTGAAAGCAGGGGTGTTCCTCTCAAAGAAGGCCTCGCCATCTAAGAATGCCGCGTTGCATCCTATAATAAAATTGTGGACCCTAAAAATAAGGATTTTTTCCTTGAGAATGGCAGTCTGCTCTGTAAGATTGACGTGTAAGGAAGAAAAAGCTATTAAAAAGGAGGGTTCATCCTTTCAAACAAGGCTTTCGAGCCCAAGGAAGAGGCTTTCTGCTCTATTATGTGACGCTGAGGCCTAAAAAGAAAGCTTTGGGCCCTAAAAATGAGAGCCTGGGTCCAAAAACGGAGGGTGTAGGCGATAAAAAGACAGTTGCATCTCCGCTGGCTGCACTGCACTGTGGAGGGCGCCTTGTCAAAACCGAGGTGTCCTGTGTGGCCTGGTCACAGACAGGCGCTGCAGCAGGCTGTCGCTGTGACAGGGCAGCATGGCCCACCTTCCTCTGGATCCCACAGTGATGATTTGTTGCCTCCAAATTGGGGTTTGGACCTGCAAAGAAGGGACTGCACCGTGGACCTGCGCGCAGAGAAGGGCCCGGGTCACGCCGGGAGCCCCAGCCCTGGGTTCCTCTGAGCAGCAGGGGACGGGGATGTGGCACCTGATGGGAGTGAGCAGGTCCTGCCGGTGCTTCTTGCGGAAGACCTGCACCTCCTGCAGCGTCAGCTCCGTGGTGAAGGACGCTTGGACGAGGAGGGCCAGGAAGAGCTGGGGGAAGATGGCCTTCGCCTCCTCCAGGCAGCTGGGCAGCAGGAGGATCTCGTGGAGGGGCCTTGCTGCCTGCAGAAAGCACCCAGAGGCGTGGGCAGGGAGGGACAGAGGAGGGTGGAGACCCCCAGGCTGGCCCCGTGGGCGCGCCCGGGTGCCCCAGGGTGCGGATAAGGCTGGGAGGGGTCAGGGGAGGGGAGCGGGGCCCCTGTCCATCGGAGATGGGCAAGCGAGGAACTCACGGCCAGGGCCAGGATGCGCGGGTGGTCCTTGATGGAGGTGGATGTCTTGCACCCAGACTGGTTCATGAGGACGCGGAGCAGCTCCCGCAGCACCCTCTCTGTGGCTGGGGGCTCAGACACCATCGCCCTCCACATGGTGACGGCGACGCTGCGGGACCCCCGGGCTGTCAGCAGGGCCTCCCCCGGCCCGGCTGCTGTCCTCGCTGGTGGTGGTGGGGGGGGGTGGATGAGACGCGCTGGGCCCCGTACCTGGTGCAGGTCGGCGAGCACTGCAGCAGGCTGGCAACCGTCTCCCTGGGGTGCTTGCTGGCCAGCGCCAGCAGGGCCCTGTCCAGGCTCTGAAGGGCCAGCGCGGCTCTGACGGACGGCAGGGTTCTGTAGATGGCCCACACGATGTTCAGCACCTGGAGGTGGGACACGGGTGAGACGGGGCCGGCACCAGAGCAGGAACAGAGCCCCGAGGGCTGGAGCCGTGGCCGGGCCGCTGGCGGGTACCCACCTATCCCGAATGGAAGTCGGTCTCTGCCGCCAGCACGTCCACCATGTGGGCAGCCAGCTTGGTGCTGTAGAGGCTCGGGGCTCTCATGCTCTCGATGGCGGCGAGGAAGACGCCCAACCGTTCAGAGGGCTGCAGGTACTTCATAAACGTCTGTGGGAGGAAGGACAAGACGTCAGTCACCCCGAGGGCTGCGATGGCCCCGCTCAGCCCTGCTGCTCCCAGCGCCCCAGGAGAGCTGGGAGCAGGGGCTGGGCCGGGCGACGGCTGGGGTGCGGCCGCGTGCGGGCCCCGTGGGGACCGGGCTTTGTCGGGGACAGCGCCGGTCCTCTTCCTGACGTCGCAGGGCCGGGGTCTCCTCCGGGGCTCAGGGCTGGCGCTTCTCACCATGAAGATTCTGCTGGTGTTGCCGTCTTCTGAGAGCCGTAAGGACAGCCGAGCTCGCCAGCGCTCCCGGAGCTGCGGCGGCTCGGCATCCTGGTCCCAGAGCCTTGTTCCTGGAGAAAAGCGGACACAGTGTCAGCGGGGGGGCCTGGGGACCTGGCAGTGGCAGCCGGGGGCTCGGGCACAAGCCTCCCTGGCAGGAAGGGGGCATGCCAGAGCAGAGCTGGGGGCAGCGCTTCCAGGGAGGGCCCGGGCTCTCGCGCTCAGGGCAGGGGGAACGGCTCGTCAGCCCGCGGAAAGGCAGCCGGGCTCGCTCGGTCGGGTCTCTCCTGCTGAGGAGAGAGGCGCAGGCGGCCTGGTGCTGGCCTGGCTGTGCCGGCGTGCCCGTGTCTGGAGGGACCCAGCCCGACGCGGCTCCTCTCACTTCTTTGCTGCCCGATGAAGATGTAGAGGTGGCGCACAGCCTCCGCTGCCTCGTGCCTGGTCCCCTCGTTCTTGGAAGTGCAGCACAGGAGGAGGCTCCCCACCAGCCTCCCCAGCATGGAGAAGCGGTGCTTCTCGGGGTGGTGATGCCTCACCACTGTGGCTCCTGCAAAGCAGGAGCTGACCTGGGGAGAGAGGCAGCGCGGGACCGCGGCTGAGCGGGGCGGCAGGGCCCCAGCCCCAGCCCCGGCTCTGCGCAAGCCTGGAGATGGGGAGAGCCGCGGCCGCGGAGCGAGGACGGGGGCGCCGGGGCTGCCTGCACCAGGGGCTCCCTACCTGGGGCAAGGAGCAGGTGTTGATGAAGGCGGCCAGCCTGGCGATCCGCGCCATGGCCCTCTCCTCCACGGCCTCCGGCTGCCGCTGGGTGAAGGGCAGCAGGAGCTGGGGAGAGAAAAGCTGCTGGTGTGCCCGCAGCACGGGGCACTGGTCCTTCCAGCTGTCCCCCTGCTGCGGTGGCCAGGCGGGTGGCCATGCCCCTGTCCTGCTGAAGCCCCCGCTCCCTTCCCGTTGCTCCCCAGACATCCCTCCAGCCTCGCAAGGGCCAGCTGTGGGCCAGCCCCCGCCTTGGGGACCCCTGCCTGCACCAGGCGTTGCGGCAGAGAACTGACCGCGTGCGTGAAGCCCAGCCTTTGCCAAAGCCAGACCTTCAAGATGTTCTGCAGCTCCAGGAGGCCGGAGGCGCCGGCGCTGCCCACCAGCACCTGCAGCAGGCTGTCCAGGGCTTCCATGGTCTGCAAGGAGGACAGGGGTTGGGGCACCCGAACAGGGAGCAGTGGTGTCCCAAGCGCCCAGCCCGTGCATACCTTGAAGTAGAGAGACGTGTCCGTGTCTCTCGTGTCCTCGTGGCCAGGGAGGTGGAAGACGCTGCAGAGGCAGGCGCGCAGGAGGCCGTTCGTCCTGTCCTGCGGCAGCAGCCCCGCTCTGCTGCAAGGGGAGGAGGGGAGAGGTGTGGAACGCCCCCTGTGCGGCACCCTGTGCCCCACTCGGGGCCCCTGGCCGGGACCGGGGCCACCGTGGCGGCCAAGCCCGCGCTGGCCCAGGTACCTCATGGCGGCGATGGCGAGCATGGCTTTCTGCCGCACCGCCGTGTCCAGGCGATCGGTGGGCTCCTCCTGCAGCAGCGCCTGGAGGGCACAGCGCGAGGGCACAGGGCAGTGTCCCCCGGCCAGCGAGCGGCTACAGGGGCTGGCCTGCAGGGCTGCCCCATCCCAGCGCCCCCACCAGAGCCACCTCCCGGCTCCTGGGGCTCCCCGGCGGCCCCCGCAGCCCTGCAGCGGGAAGGGCCGTGCCCAGCACCCAGCCAGAGGGTGCTCCCCGCGGGGCAGGGCGTCCCCTCACCTTGATGCTCTGCGCCACCTCCAGCTGGCAGAAATACACCGCGTCCCAGGTGGTGTGGTCCGCGACGGCGGCTTTGCAGGCGTCGCAGACGGAGGCCAGAAACCTCAGCTTCTGTGCCTCTCGCTGAGCCGCGGAGGGGAGAGACAAGCGAGCGGGTCAGGGGAGCCCAGCAGTCTCCCTGCGGGCACAGCCGGGGCAGGGGCTGCCCGGAGGAGGCCAGCAGCCGCAGCACAAAGGGCGAGCGGTACCTTGGGTCTGCGGCTGCAGCAAGCGCGGATGAAGCTCAGGGCGTCCTCTTCCTCCTGCCGCGGCGCGGCCGAGGCAGAAGGGCCCACGCCTGAGCCAGAGGGCGCCTGCAGTGGCTGCACCTCACTCTCCTCATAGGGCCGCGGCCGGGGCCTGGAGGCCGGGGAGGCCCCAGCCTCCTCCAGCCAGGCCGCTCGCGGGGAGCAGGGGGGGATCCCCGACATCCTGCAGGGAGTGCCCAGGAGTGAATGTGGCTCCCGCTCCTGTCGCGGGGTAGGGATGCCACAGAGTGCCACCGCTGCCGCCAGCCCCAGGCCCCCACCCAGGCCCCCTCCTCTTGCCCTCGGGCGGGCGGCCCCAGAGCCCCGCGGGGGTCCTGTCCCCAGGGGCCTGCAGACGCCATCCCCTGCACTGGAGGGAGGTCCCCCTGCCCGGGGCTGCCCCCAGCCCCACTGCCGAACCAGGCCCCTTGGGGCCGGCCCCGCTGCGCAGCCCTGGCAGCGCTGACCCACCTGCTCCTCAGCCCTGGCTCCTGCGCTGGGTTTCTGTGGCAAGGTGCCCGCGGTTTGTGCCTTTGCTTCGCACCTGGAGCACCGGAAAGCACTCCAAGCAGTCGCAGCTGCACGGAACCAGGTCCGTTGTGTCCGTTGGGACGGGACCCGCCCCAGAGGCCCTGCTCCCGGATCCGGAGACGCTCCCTGGGCCCTGGCGTGGGAATACTAAAATTATAATAAAATTGTGGGCCCTAAAAATAGGGATTTGTTCCTTGAGAATGGCAGCCTGCTCCTTAAGATTGACGTGTAAGCAAGAAAAAGCTACTAAAAAGGAGGGTTTATCCTCTCAAACAGGGCTTTCGAGCCCAAGGAAGAGGCTTTCTGCCCTAATATGTGACGCTGGGGCCTAAAAATGACAGGGCAGCGTGGCCCGCCCTCCTCTGTCTGGATCAAAAAATGATGCTTTGTTCCCTCCAGATGGGTGTTTGGACCTGAAAAGGAGGCTTTGGACCCTAAAATTCAGGCCTCGTCTCCTAGCATGAGGATTTGGGAATATGAAAAGAAGGGGTGTTCCTCTCAGATAAGGCCTCGCCATCTAAAAGGCCGCTTTGCACCTTCCAATGAAAGTGTGGACCCTAAAACTAGGGCATTGTGCCCTAAAAATGGCAGCCTGGTCCATATGAGTGTGGCTGTAAGCAAGAAAAAGCTAGCTTTGGATCCAGAAGCGGGTGTGAGGGCCCTGACCAAAAGCACTTGGTGACTTAAAAGAAGCACCCTGGTCCTGAAAATCGAGGATTTAGGCAATCAGAAGAAGGGTTTGGATCCCAAGTGGAGGTTCCGGAGCCTGAAAATAGGGGATTGGAGCCTAAGAAGAACACAGTGGGTCCTAATAATGACGCTTGTACCGGTGAAAGACCCGAGGGTGGTCGGGGGTAAAGGGTGAGGGCAGTGAAGGGGAGCTTGTACCTCCAAGTCAGGCTTTGGAGCTGAAACCTGGGCCTTTGGACTCTGCAGCTCAGGGTCTGGATCCTGAAGTGATGCTTTGTTCCTTCGAAATGGATGTCTGGACCCGAAAAGGAGGCTTTGGACCCAAAAATTCAGGCCTTGTCTCCTAGCATGAGGATTTGGGAATTTGAAAGCAGGGGTGTTCCCCTCTAATAGGGCCAGACCGTCTAAGAAAGCCGCTTTGCACCTTCCAATGAAAGTGTGGACCGTAAAACTAGGGCATTGTGCCCTAAAAATGGCAGCCTGGTCCATATGAGTGTGGCTGTAAGCAAGAAAAAGCCAGTAAAAAGGAGGGTTTATCCTTTCAAACAAGGCTTTTGAGCCCAAGAAGAGGCTTTTGCCTTAGCATGTTACACTGGGGCGTAAAAATGAAAGACAGTGTGGCCTGCCCTCTTCTTTCTGGATCCTGAAGTGATGCTTTGTTCCTTCGGAATGGGTGTTTGGACCCGCAAAGGAGGCTTTGGACCCTAAAATTCAGGCCTCGTCTCCTAGCATGAGGATTTGGGAATTTGAAAGCAGAGAAGTTCCTGTCAAATAAGACTTTGACATCTAAGAAGGCCGCGTTGAATCTTATAATAAAATTATGGACCCTACAAATAGGGATTTGTTCCTTGAAAATGGCAGCCTGGTCCGTAAGATAGATTTGTAAGCAAGAAAAAGGCAGTAAAAAGGAGGGTTTATCCTTTCAATCAAGGCTTTGGAGCCCAAGGAAGAGGCTTTCTCCTCTAATATGTGACGCTGAGGCCTAAAAAGAATGCTTTGGGCCCTAAAAATGAGAGCCTGGGTCCAAAACTGGAGGGTGTAGGTGATAAAAAGTTGGCTTTGGATCCCAAGTATAGGCTCTCTTGCCCTGAAAATGTCCTGAAAGCTGGGTGCTTAAGGACAAGGCTGTGGTCTGTAAAGAGGAGCCTTGGTGCCATACCTGTATGCTTTTCAGGTGCAAAGAAAAGGTGATAAAAAGGTTTTGGATCCACAAAAGATGCTCTTAGCCCTGAAGTGAAGGGGTTACGGGGTGAAAATGAGACATTTGGCCCTAAAAATGAGGCTTTGATTCCTCAGAAAGGGTCTTTTCTGTGTGCCCGGAGCATCCCAAAGGCCCTGCTGGCAGCTGGTCACAGGTTTGCTGGCTCAAATGGGGCCTCGTGGGGCTGAAGAGCTGCTGGGGGAAACTGCTCTCGGCCGCTCTGGTTCAGAAGAGCTGGCCTCTGGAGGGAACCCACTTCGAGACTCTGTCCCCAGTGCTACAGCGCCTGGCTGTCGTCGTGCAGCCTGGCAGCATCCCAAAAGGACGCTCGCTGCTGGCCAGAGTCAGAGGGGGCAGATCCTTCCTCCGGGCACATGGTGGGCATTTGCCAAACCCTGCTGGCAACCTCCAGCCCCAAATGCCCTCGGCACACAGAGCTGGGGCTGTGCTGGGAAGGCAGGCAGCGATGAGCCCGCCCAAGGACAGGGACACCCCAGCACTATTTGGGTCTGTAGGGGCCAGGCTCAGCCTGGTTTGGTGCTTCAGTCACAAGCTGGGTGCTGATGTCAGTCGGGAAGGGGCTGTGTCAGGGATGGTGCCCTGTCAGTGTCCCAGGCCGGGCTGGACGGAGTTGCAAGCCCCCTGGGGCCGGGGCAGCTGTCCCTGCCTGCGGCAGGGGGTGGCCAGGTGCCCTCTGAGGGTCCCTTCCAAGCTGGCAGTGCCGGGGGCAGCGACGGCACAGCAGCGCTCTCCCCAGCACCCCGTCTGCACACGCTTGCTCTGCTTGCCCTGCGCCCCGAGCGCTGATGCCACGCAGCCCCAGCCCCATGCATGCAGCCCCTGTGCCAGCAGGGCGCGGCCATGAGGTCACAGCGCCGCGCTGTGACGCTGTGCCAGGCCACGGGCACCTCTCTGCGCCGGCCCCAACGGGCGGCACTCACGCGGCGGTGGCAGCATGGGGCGGATGTGGGGGGCTGCGGCCCCCACCCGCCTCCTCCTCCTCCTCCTCGTGCTGGCAGGCCTGTGTGCCCGGGATGCCTGGGCTATGCCAAGGCGAGCGCTGGCAGCAGGTGGGTGCCAGCGCCGGGGGCAGCGGCAGGGCCGTAGCCGGGCGAGTCGCCGGAGGGGCTGGGGGCTGAAGCCTGGGCTGAGCCCCCCCGGGGCCCCTGTGAGCCGAGCCACGCGCCGCGCTGCCCCGGGTCCGGCCTTCCCGTACGTTTGTCCGCCTGGCCCTCGAGGGGTGCTGCGCGTGGCCTTCAGCCTGCGTCCCGAAAGCTGGCGGGGGCCGGCCGGGAGGTCCCTGAGCCCCGCCGCAGCCTCAGGAGTCTCGCCCCGTGCCTGGGTCCCGCACCATGCCCCGGCCCCTCCGTCACTGCAGGGTGCTCAGGGGCACAGCGGGCAACGGGAATGTGTCTTCTCTCTGGTTGCTTCCAGGTGACGATGCGCGCGGCAGCGCTTACCCAGCTCCTCAGCTGGATCCTGGAGTGGAGCTTCAGGGGCATCCCAGCGGTAAGTTGTCACCGTCCCTTGCCTCGAAAGAAGCAGCATTTGCTTTGTGATCACTGGTCCACGTGCGACTGGAGATCCCCTGAAGGCCTTCCGAGGGGTTGTCCGCTCACTGGGGGGGCTTCCCGAGGGCAGAACTGGTTGCAGCACGCAGTGGAAGCCCTCCTCACCTGTCCTGGACCCCCTTTGTGCCCGCAGGCCGTGCTGTTCCAGCTGCCCCGTGGAATCCTGCTCCTGAGACTGGGTGGCACCCCACAGGTACGTCGATGTCGATCTTCATTTCCTTGGGGTTTGTTAGTGGCTTTCTGCGCTAGCTGAGCAGTGCTGCAGCCTCTCCCTGGCCAGTGGGCTCTTCTCCACAAGAAGCGGGGATGATTGTTTTTCCCCCATGCTTTAGCGTGGGCTTCCCGTGCGTCTGTTAGGAATGTCCTGGTAAGGAAGCACCGGCAGGCCTCTGTGCATTTGTCCGCCCGGCCCCGGAGGGGTGCCGCACGTGGCCTGCAGGCAGCGTTTTGAAAGCTGCCGGCACCAGCCAGGAGGTCCCCAGGCCCTGCTGCAGCCTCGGGAATCTTGCCCTGCTCCTGGGCCCTGTGCCGTGCCCCGGCCCCTCCGTCACTGCAGGGCACTGGGGAAGAAGGAGGTCACAGCGCGCAGTGGGAACGTTTTTGCTCTGTGCCCGTAGGTGATGGCTACGTGACGTCTGAGCATGGTCCTGTCCCCGTGCCCCAGGGCGATCCCACAAGTAAGTCACTGGGAGGAGTGAGCATTTACCGCTTTGGTTGCTGTCCGCGTGAAATGGACCTTCAGCCTTCCTTGGCCTCAGACATGCAGGAGAGCAGAGAGGGAAGGGGTCAGGCTCGGTGACACGCCTGGGGCGCTTTGCCTTGCCAGGCTGTCTTTGCCAGCCGCTCCGCCCCCGTGCTGCAGAGCCAGCGGGCACGTTGGGGTTGAGTTTAGAGCCTGGGGTGAGCTCTGGGGAGGCCCTTCTCTGGGCAGCTGCACGCATGGTTAGTTTTGTCCCAGCACGGTGGCACTGCAGGCCCCTGGTGACTGTTTGCAAGAGGCTCCGGGGCGGGAGGGAGAGCCGAGGGCCATGCAGCAGTCCCCTGTTGGAACTGCATTCACTGCTGTGCGATGGGAAGAAGCATCCTGCCCCGTTTGGTGGGAGCTGCTCTGCTCTGTGTTTGTTTGCAGGCGTGGCTGTAGGCGATGGCTATCCAGCTTCCCCGCTGGGTCCCGGCGCCGAGCTGCAGGGAGGTCACACGGGTAGGGCCTTTTAGTTGCGTTGAGAGCTGCCGGCTCCAAGCCCAAACGTCAGCCCGGTGTCTCTGGTGTGCTCACTCTGCACCTTCGGAGCCTGCTTTTCAGTGCTTTATTCACACGGAATTTAACGTCCTCCTTTCTGCTTAGGTCCTCGAAGAGCGATGCGTCAAGCTAAAAGAGGCAAAAGTTCCCAGAGGACCTCGGAAATCCTGAAGGAAATCCTGAAGGAACTGGAGGGAGCACAGGGTGGGTGTGTTGCACGTGGAAGCCTGAGGGGCTGGGTACAGCCCCGGACACGCCGTAGCCTGCACGGCAGGAAGGCCCCAGTCGGAGCCTCGCGGTGATCTCCCGGGGTGATCGGTTGGTTGGACTAGCGACTAGGAGCACCCCCAAAAGCCTAGGCTTTGTTGCAAAGCCACCTGTGTGCATGTTGAGAAGCATCGCCTCCTGAAGATAGCCCGTTCCTGCTGAGGAACGGTCGCTCCCCATCCAACTGTGCCGCTTTCTTTCTAAAGGGGCGGACGGAGAGGCTGTGAAGCAGGAGGCGTTTCCGAGGGGAAACACGCTGCCAGGCTCTGAGGGAGCGACAGAGGCAGCGCAAGCGACCGTCCCGCCAGGTAACTGCCGTCCGCTGGCACGGTTAGCACAGAGCAGGTGCTGCCAAAGGAGCCTGGAACCGCTCTGGAGGAGGGCTGTGGTCTCTGGCGTGCGGAGCTCAGCGCCAGCAGTGTGCCAGACAGAGATGCTCGCGGGCCTCCGTGCCTGTGGTTAGGGATTGCCTGCCTCCCACCGCAGCCAGTTCCCAGGGGCTTCGGCACTTTTCCCTTGGGGGAAAGAGGCATCTGAAGCGCCTTCAGCAGGTGACTGACGGGGCCCGTGACCCTTAATGGAGCGTACCTCCCGCAGCACCTGAGTCCCGCAGCTTGCCAAAGTCCCCAGGGGCCCAAAGCAGCACCGCAGCACCGAGTGGGACCCCTCCTGCGACCTGCGGCCCAGGGGGCTGCACGGACTCGCAGATGGGGCACGGGCCCAGAGGGAGCCTCTCCGTCCTTCTGCATCCTCTGTGCCTAAGCCGCGCTGAGGCTTTCCCTTTCTCTGATTCTTGGCAGTGCTCTCGGAGCCCGGAGAAGCCCGCCACACCGGGGTGTTTCAGTTTTTTCGAGAGAATCCAGGTACTGAGCAGGCCGTAAGCGGGAGCCGCGTGCTGGGAGCTGGGAGCATGGCGGCGGTGCCTTCTGCTGAAAGCAAGGCAGCTTCTTCACTGAGAGGCTGGCAGCGGGAGAGCAGACATCTCGGCACTGCCAGAGCTCCCGCAGGCTGCCCAGCAGCGCAAGCACGCGCTAAGGCCCCGAGCTGTTCCTCCAGGTGCGGCTGGCGAGAGGACCGCGAGTGCCTCGGACGGTGCCGCCGTGCGCAAGCACTGCCTCGTGAGCACGGCGGCAATCTTGGGCTCCCTGCTCTTCGTCATGCTTCTGTGCTGCGGGGTCATCCGGCTGCGCAGGAGAAGACAGCAGTGAGTGGCCGTCTCTTGCCCCAGCTCCCCGTCGGCCGGCTGCCGCTGGCCTTGCAGCACCGCCGGTGAGGTGCTGCGGCGCGGCCGCCGGGTGCTGCCCAGCCTCCTCTCTCCGCAGGCGCCTCTCCGCAGCCTCGGAAGCCCGGGCACCGAGACGGGCCCAGCGCCAGCGGCCGCCACCCGTGCCCGGACGAGTACAGCGCACCCGCCCGCCCCCGGCCAGCTGGCTGCAGCGCGACCAGCCCAGCACCCTCCAGCCCCCGCAGCCGCCATGGACACCACCCCCCCGTCCCCCACCACCCCCCCGTCCCCCACCACCGTCCCGGCCCTCCTACGAGGGCTGGGGGCGGCCCCCCCGGCGTGCGGGGCAGCGGGGGGGTGAGGACTGGCAGCCGTCCGGCAGCTTTGCCGAGCGGCATGCCTTCTCAGAATAAAGCTCTGCACCCGAGTCGCCAGTGTCCGGGCCGTGCTTCGCCTCGCGCTAACTGCCCAGAGCAGCGAGAAGCTACAAGCAACCTGCGGACACCTTTCCGCCCGCTCCAGCCTCTTCTGCCGCCTGCCCCGAGCTCTGCGGGGGAACGGGCTCAGTCCCGAATGCTCCTTCCCGGCCGCTCTCTTGCCCTGCTCCAGCATGCGGTCCCTCCCGTGCCATTGCAGGCCTTCCCAAAGTGGTCCTGCGTGGGCTGCCCACGGGCTGCAGGACTTGCAGAGCTGCTGCAGCATGGGTCCGTGCCATGGGGTCCATCCTTCAGGAGCACACTGCTGCAGCGGGGGTCCCGCACAGGTGGCAGCTCCTGCCCTCCTGCTACCAAACCCTTGCCATGAAAGATGAATACAAGGGCGGCCAGGGCGTCAAGGTGACATCAAAGACACCTCCTGCGTCGCCCTCGTTGATGGGCTGTAGGTGGAGAAGCTGCAGCAAAGCGGGACCCATGGCCTCACCGGCTCCAAGGCTGGACCCCATAGCTCTGCTCTTCAGACCGATGACATCTTCCCCATTCCCAGTCCAGAAAAAGTCCCGAGGTGCGGACTCTGCGAGACCAGGAAAGGGGAGGCACCGCGATAAACAGGCTTTTCCCAGTGCTGGCGGCCTTGGGGACACCAGACAATTCCAGACAGGAGCTGGGGCTCTCTTCCGAGCAGCTGCGAACGAGGCTGTCCCTTTTCAGATCCGCTTCCTTACCCAGCGGCAGAACAGAGGCAGAACCTCTTCTGCGAGGTTTTCTGCTTCTTTCGCACTGTTTGGCTGGCTGTTCTTTGTCTCCTTGTCCTGGCCAGCCTGTTGTGCGGCGCCCCGTGGGCTGGTGACACAGCTCTCTGTCTCCTCAGGCTTTTCCTTAGAGCATCAACAAGTCCTGAGCCCTGCTGGTTGGATGGGTACGTTCAGCCCTGCAGCGAGGTCTGCCACACAGGGAAATTTCTGAGCAGCAGCCCCCAAACTAGGTGCTGGATCCCCAGTCACAGAAAAAGGGTATAGCTTTTCCTATCTTTCGAGCTTTGTCTCCCTTATGCGGGGGTCTTGGTCCAGGCTCGCTGCTGGAGAGGCGACGGCTGAAGCCCTGTTGTTCATGGGGTTCGTGAGCTGGTCCGGGCATGCCACCAGCACGTAGAAGGACGGAGAAGAGCCCAGGGCCCTGCTGTGCCCCGCAGCGCTGCTTCAAAGGTGGTGTCCTTGCTGGTGTTCCAGCTGTGCGGCTGCAGGATCTCCTCCAGCCCCAGCTCCCACTTCCCGCAGAGCTCCGGGGGCCTGAGCAGCGCTACGGGCAAGTCCCAGCTGGTGTTCTGGGGGCAGGTTCTGGCATGGCTGGGCAGCGTGATGTGGAAAGCCCTGTCTGCCATTCTTCTTCTGCCCTGCTCGGCAGCCAGGCCCTGGATGGCTGGCAGCTGGGAGGCTTCTGCCCAGCTGGGAAATTCCTTCCTATAGAGTGTCTGCAGCTTCGCACCTCACCCCCCTGAAAAAAAAAAAATAAAATAAAATAAAATAAAATTTAATCCCAAAGCCCTGATACTTCACAACCTGGTTTGCCTGGAGCCGTGCTTGGATAACAAGGCTAGCACCTTGGCGACGTACTCAGCGCCATCGTGTCTGGAAAACTTCCCTATCCACCAAGCCCGCCAAGCACTGCGCAGCCACCTCTGCCACAAGCACCTTGTTTCTCACACACACCTCTCCACGTATGTGGACGTCCATAAATAAAGGAGTGCGGAGCTACACTACATCTCTTGCATGTATTTTGGGGTAAAAGTCTCACGGCAACTGCCAG
Source organism: Anser brachyrhynchus (assembly GCF_964034855.1). NCBI lineage: Eukaryota > Metazoa > Chordata > Aves > Anseriformes > Anatidae > Anser > Anser brachyrhynchus. The sequence goes on from NC_137705.1 coordinate 16,995,892, forward strand.
TTGTAGGAGGCTCACTTACCTGGGCCTGAAAGAGGTCAGTGCTCCAGCAGTGTTTCCAGGACCTGTGGTCTGTCCCCACCACCAGGCTCTCCTCCATCCGTTGCGTGTGGCCAGTTCCAGTGCGCCTCCGCTGGCTGCACTGCGCTGTGGAGGGTGCCTTGAGAATGAGCCTTTGTACCCCAAACTGAGGGTTTGGGTCCCAAAGAGAAGGCTCTGGGCACTAAAAAAGAGGCTTTGGGCTCTCAGGATGAGCCTTTGGACCCTGAAATTCAGGCCTCGTCTCCTAGCATGAGGATTTGGGAATTTGAAAGCAGGGGTGTTCCCCTCTAATAGGGCCTGACCGTCTGAGAAGGCCGCTTTGCACCTTCCAATGAAAGTGTGGCCCCTAAAACTGGGGCATTGTGCCCTAAAAATGGCAGCCTGGTCCATATGAGTGTGGCTGTAAACAAGAAAAAGCCAGTAAAAAGGAGGGTTTATCCTTTCAAACAAGGCTTTCGAGCCCAAGGAAGAGGCTTTCTGCTCTATTATGTGACGCTGAGGCCTAAAAAGAATGCTTTGGGCCCTAAAAATGAGAGCCTGGGTCCAAAACTGGAGGGTGTAGGTGATAAAAAGTTGGCTTTGGATCCCAAGTATAGGCTCTCTTGCCCTGAAAATGTCCTGAAAGCTGGGTGCTTAAGGACAAGGCTGTGGTCTGTAAAGAGGAGCCTTGGTGCCATACCTGTATGCTTTTCAGGTGCAAAGAAAAGGTGATAAAAAGGTTTTGGATCCACAAAAGATGCTCTTAGCCCTGAAGTGAAGGGGTTACGGGGTGAAAATGAGACATTTGGCCCTAAAAATGAGGCTTTGATTCCTCAGAAAGGGTCTTTTCTGTGTGCCCGGAGCATCCCAAAGGCCCTGCTGGCAGCTGGTCACAGGTTTGCTGGCTCAAATGGGGCCTCGTGGGGCTGAAGAGCTGCTGGGGGAAACTGCTCTCGGCCGCTCTGGTTCAGAAGAGCTGGCCTCTGGAGGGAACCCACTTCGAGACTCTGTCCCCAGTGCTACAGCGCCTGGCTGTCGTCGTGCAGCCTGGCAGCATCCCAAAAGGACGCTCGCTGCTGGCCAGAGTCAGAGGGGGCAGATCCTTCCTCCGGGCACATGGTGGGCATTTGCCAAACCCTGCTGGCAACCTCCAGCCCCAAATGCCCTCGGCACACAGAGCTGGGGCTGTGCTGGGAAGGCAGGCAGCGATGAGCCCGCCCAAGGACAGGGACACCCCAGCACTATTTGGGTCTGTAGGGGCCAGGCTCAGCCTGGTTTGGTGCTTCAGTCACAAGCTGGGTGCTGATGTCAGTCGGGAAGGGGCTGTGTCAGGGATGGTGCCCTGTCAGTGTCCCAGGCCGGGCTGGACGGAGTTGCAAGCCCCCTGGGGCCGGGGCAGCTGTCCCTGCCTGCGGCAGGGGGTGGCCAGGTGCCCTCTGAGGGTCCCTTCCAAGCCGGCAGTGCCGGGGGCAGCGACGGCACAGCAGCGCTCTCCCCAGCACCCCGTCTGCACACGCTTGCTCTGCTTGCCCTGCGCCCCGAGCGCTGATGCCACGCGGCCCCAGCCCCATGCATGCAGCCCCTGTGCCAGCAGGGCGCGGCCATGAGGTCACAGCGCCGCGCTGTGACGCTGTGCCAGGCCACGGGCACCTCTCTGCGCCGGCCCCAACGGGCGGCACTCACGCGGCGGTGGCAGCATGGGGCGGATGTGGGGGGCTGCGGCCCCCACCCGCCTCCTCCTCCTCCTCCTCGTGCTGGCAGGCCTGTGTGCCCGGGATGCCTGGGCTATGCCAAGGCGAGCGCTGGCAGCAGGTGGGTGCCAGCGCCGGGGGCAGCGGCAGGGCCGTAGCCGGGCGAGTCGCCGGAGGGGCTGGGGGCTGAAGCCTGGGCTGAGCCCCCCCGGGGCCCCTGTGAGCCGAGCCACGCGCCGCGCTGCCCCGGGTCCGGCCTTCCCGTACGTTTGTCCGCCTGGCCCTCGAGGGGTGCTGTGCGTGGCCTTCAGCCTGCGTCCCGAAAGCTGGCGGGGGCCGGCCAGGAGGTCCCTGAGCCCCGCCGCAGCCTCAGGAGTCTCGCCCCGTGCCTGGGTCCCGCACCATGCCCCGGCCCCTCCGTCACTGCAGGGTGCTCAGGGGCACAGCGGGCAACGGGAATGTGTCTTCTCTCTGGTTGCTTCCAGGTGACGATGCGCGCGGCAGCGCTTACCCAGCTCCTCAGCTGGATCCTGGAGTGGAGCTTCAGGGGCATCCCAGCGGTAAGTTGTCACCGTCCCTTGCCTCGAAAGAAGCAGCATTTGCTTTGTGATCACTGGTCCACGTGCGACTGGAGATCCCCTGAAGGCCTTCCGAGGGGTTGTCCGCTCACTGGGGGGGCTTCCCGAGGGCAGAACTGGTTGCAGCACGCAGTGGAAGCCCTCCTCACCTGTCCTGGACCCCCTTTGTGCCCGCAGGCCGTGCTGTTCCAGCTGCCCCGTGGAATCCTGCTCCTGAGACTGGGTGGCACCCCACAGGTACGTCGATGTCGATCTTCATTTCCTTGGGGTTTGTTAGTGGCTTTCTGCGCTAGCTGAGCAGTGCTGCAGCCTCTCCCTGGCCAGTGGGCTCTTCTCCACAAGAAGCGGGGATGATTGTTTTTCCCCCATGCTTTAGCGTGGGCTTCCCGTGCGTCTGTTAGGAATGTCCTGGTAAGGAAGCACCGGCAGGCCTCTGTGCATTTGTCCGCCCGGCCCCGGAGGGGTGCCGCACGTGGCCTGCAGGCAGAGTTTTGAAAGCTGCCGGCACCAGCCAGGAGGTCCCCAGGCCCTGCTGCAGCCTCGGGAATCTTGCCCTGCTCCTGGGCCCTGCGCTGTGCCCCGGCCCCTCCGTCACTGCAGGGCACTGGGGAAGAAGGAGGTCACAGCGCGCAGTGGGAACGTTTTTGCTCTGTGCCCGTAGGTGATGGCTACGTGACGTCTGAGCATGGTCCTGTCCCCGTGCCCCAGGGCGATCCCACAAGTAAGTCACTGGGAGGAGTGAGCATTTACCGCTTTGGTTGCTGTCCGCGTGAAATGGACCTTCAGCCTTCCTTGGCCTCAGACATGCAGGAGAGCAGAGAGGGAAGGGGTCAGGCTCGGTGACACGCCTGGGGCGCTTTGCCTTGCCAGGCTGTCTTTGCCAGCCGCTCCGCCCCCGTGCTGCAGAGCCAGCGGGCACGTTGGGGTTGAGTTTAGAGCCTGGGGTGAGCTCTGGGGAGGCCCTTCTCTGGGCAGCTGCACGCATGGTTAGTTTTGTCCCAGCACGGTGGCACTGCAGGCCCCTGGTGACTGTTTGCAAGAGGCTCCGGGGCGGGAGGGAGAGCCGAGGGCCATGCAGCAGTCCCCTGTTGGAACTGCATTCACTGCTGTGCGATGGGAAGAAGCATCCTGCCCCGTTTGGTGGGAGCTGCTCTGCTCTGTGTTTGTTTGCAGGCGTGGCTGTAGGCGATGGCTATCCAGCTTCCCCGCTGGGTCCCGGCGCCGAGCTGCAGGGAGGTCACACGGGTAGGGCCTTTTAGTTGCGTTGAGAGCTGCCGGCTCCAAGCCCAAACGTCAGCCCGGTGTCTCTGGTGTGCTCACTCTGCACCTTCAGAGCCTGCTTTTCAGTGCTTTATTCACACGGAATTTAACGTCCTCCTTTCTGCTTAGGTCCTCGAAGAGCGATGCGTCAAGCTAAAAGAGGCAAAAGTTCCCAGAGGACCTCGGAAATCCTGAAGGAAATCCTGAAGGAACTGGAGGGAGCACAGGGTGGGTGTGTTGCACGTGGAAGCCTGAGGGGCTGGGTACAGCCCCGGACACGCCGTAGCCTGCACGGCAGGAAGGCCCCAGTCGGAGCCTCGCGGTGATCTCCCGGGGTGATCGGTTGGTTGGACTAGCGACTAGGAGCACCCCCAAAAGCCTAGGCTTTGTTGCAAAGCCACCTGTGTGCATGTTGAGAAGCATCGCCTCCTGAAGATAGCCCGTTCCTGCTGAGGAACGGTCGCTCCCCATCCAACTGTGCCGCTTTCTTTCTAAAGGGGCGGACGGAGAGGCTGTGAAGCAGGAGGCGTTTCCGAGGGGAAACACGCTGCCAGGCTCTGAGGGAGCGACAGAGGCAGCGCAAGCGACCGTCCCGCCAGGTAACTGCCGTCCGCTGGCACGGTTAGCACAGAGCAGGTGCTGCCAAAGGAGCCTGGAACCGCTCTGGAGGAGGGCTGTGGTCTCTGGCGTGCGGAGCTCAGCGCCAGCAGTGTGCCAGACAGAGATGCTCGCGGGCCTCCGTGCCTGTGGTTAGGGATTGCCTGCCTCCCACCGCAGCCAGTTCCCAGGGGCTTCGGCACTTTTCCCTTGGGGGAAAGAGGCATCTGAAGCGCCTTCAGCAGGTGACTGACGGGGCCCGTGACCCTTAATGGAGCGTACCTCCCGCAGCACCTGAGTCCCGCAGCTTGCCAAAGTCCCCAGGGGCCCAAAGCAGCACCGCAGCACCGAGTGGGACCCCTCCTGCGACCTGCGGCCCAGGGGGCTGCACGGACTCGCAGATGGGGCACGGGCCCAGAGGGAGCCTCTCCGTCCTTCTGCATCCTCTGTGCCTAAGCCGCGCTGAGGCTTTCCCTTTCTCTGATTCTTGGCAGTGCTCTCGGAGCCCGGAGAAGCCCGCCACACCGGGGTGTTTCAGTTTTTTCGAGAGAATCCAGGTACTGAGCAGGCCGTAAGCGGGAGCCGCGTGCTGGGAGCTGGGAGCATGGCGGCGGTGCCTTCTGCTGAAAGCAAGGCAGCTTCTTCACTGAGAGGCTGGCAGCGGGAGAGCAGACATCTCGGCACTGCCAGAGCTCCCGCAGGCTGCCCAGCAGCGCAAGCACGCGCTAAGGCCCCGAGCTGTTCCTCCAGGTGCGGCTGGCGAGAGGACCGCGAGTGCCTCGGACGGTGCCGCCGTGCGCAAGCACTGCCTCGTGAGCACGGCGGCAATCTTGGGCTCCCTGCTCTTCGTCATGCTTCTGTGCTGCGGGGTCATCCGGCTGCGCAGGAAAAGACAGCAGTGAGTGGCCGTCTCTTGCCCCAGCTCCCCGTCGGCCGGCTGCCGCTGGCCTTGCAGCACCGCCGGTGAGGTGCTGCGGCGCGGCCGCCGGGTGCTGCCCAGCCTCCTCTCTCCGCAGGCGCCTCTCCGCAGCCTCGGAAGCCCGGGCACCGAGACGGGCCCAGCGCCAGCGGCCGCCACCCGTGCCCGGACGAGTACAGCGCACCCGCCCGCCCCCGGCCAGCTGGCTGCAGCGCGACCAGCCCAGCACCCTCCAGCCCCCGCAGCCGCCATGGACACCACCCCCCCGTCCCCCACCACCCCCCCGTCCCCCACCACCGTCCCGGCCCTCCTACGAGGGCTGGGGGCGGCCCCCCCGGCGTGCGGGGCAGCGGGGGGGTGAGGACTGGCAGCCGTCCGGCAGCTTTGCCGAGCGGCATGCCTTCTCAGAATAAAGCTCTGCACCCGAGTCGCCAGTGTCCGGGCCGTGCTTCGCCTCGCGCTAACTGCCCAGAGCAGCGAGAAGCTACAAGCAACCTGCGGACACCTTTCCGCCCGCTCCAGCCTCTTCTGCCGCCTGCCCCGAGCTCTGCGGGGGAACGGGCTCAGTCCCGAATGCTCCTTCCCGGCCGCTCTCTTGCCCTGCTCCAGCATGCGGTCCCTCCCATGCCATTGCAGGCCTTCCCAAAGTGGTCCTGCGTGGGCTGCCCACGGGCTGCAGGACTTGCAGAGCTGCTGCAGCATGGGTCCGTGCCATGGGGTCCATCCTTCAGGAGCACACTGCTGCAGCGGGGGTCCCGCACAGGTGGCAGCTCCTGCCCTCCTGCTACCAAACCCTTGCCATGAAAGATGAATACAAGGGCGGCCAGGGCGTCAAGGTGACATCAAAGACACCTCCTGCGTCGCCCTCGTTGATGGGCTGTAGGTGGAGAAGCTGCAGCAAAGCGGGACCCATGGCCTCACCGGCTCCAAGGCCGGACCCCATAGCTCTGCTCTTCAGACCGATGACATCTTCCCCATTCCCAGTCCAGAAAAAGTCCCGAGGTGCGGACTCTGCGAGACCAGGAAAGGGGAGGCACCGCGATAAACAGGCTTTTCCCAGTGCTGGCGGCCTTGGGGACACCAGACAATTCCAGACAGGAGCTGGGGCTCTCTTCCGAGCAGCTGCGAACGAGGCTGTCCCTTTTCAGATCCGCTTCCTTACCCAGCGGCAGAACAGAGGCAGAACCTCTTCTGCGAGGTTTTCTGCTTCTTTCGCACTGTTTGGCTGGCTGTTCTTTGTCTCCTTGTCCTGGCCAGCCTGTTGTGCGGCGCCCCGTGGGCTGGTGACACAGCTCTCTGTCTCCTCAGGCTTTTCCTTAGAGCATCAACAAGTCCTGAGCCCTGCTGGTTGGATGGGTACGTTCAGCCCTGCAGCGAGGTCTGCCACACAGGGAAATTTCTGAGCAGCAGCCCCCAAACTAGGTGCTGGATCCCCAGTCACAGAAAAAGGGTATAGCTTTTCCTATCTTTCGAGCTTTGTCTCCCTTATGCGGGGGTCTTGGTCCAGGCTCGCTGCTGGAGAGGCGACGGCTGAAGCCCTGTTGTTCATGGGGTTCGTGAGCTGGTCCGGGCATGCCACCAGCACGTAGAAGGACGGAGAAGAGCCCAGGGCCCTGCTGTGCCCCGCAGCGCTGCTTCAAAGGTGGTGTCCTTGCTGGTGTTCCAGCTGTGCGGCTGCAGGATCTCCTCCAGCCCCAGCTCCCACTTCCCGCAGAGCTCCGGGGGCCTGAGCAGCGCTACGGGCAAGTCCCAGCTGGTGTTCTGGGGGCAGGTTCTGGCATGGCTGGGCAGCGTGATGTGGAAAGCCCTGTCTGCCATTCTTCTTCTGCCCTGCTCGGCAGCCAGGCCCTGGATGGCTGGCAGCTGGGAGGCTTCTGCCCAGCTGGGAAATTCCTTCCTATAGAGTGTCTGCAGCTTCGCACCTCACCCCCCTGAAAAAAATAAAATAAAATAAAATAAAATAAAATTTAATCCCAAAGCCCTGATACTTCACAACCTGGTTTGCCTGGAGCCGTGCTTGGATAACAAGGCTAGCACCTTGGCGACGTACTCAGCGCCATCGTGTCTGGAAAACTTCCCTATCCACCAAGCCCGCCAAGCACTGCGCAGCCACCTCTGCCACAAGCACCTTGTTTCTCACACACACCTCTCCACGTATGTGGACGTCCATAAATAAAGGAGTGCGGAGCTACACTACATCTCTTGCATGTATTTTGGGGTAAAAGTCTCACGGCAACTGCCAGTTGTAGGAGGCTCACTTACCTGGGCCTGAAAGAGGTCAGTGCTCCAGCAGTGTTTCCAGGACCTGTGGTCTGTCCCCACCACCAGGCTCTCCTCCATCCGTTGCGTGTGGCCAGTTCCAGTGCGCCTCCGCTGGCTGCACTGCGCTGTGGAGGGTGCCTTGAGAATGAGCCTTTGTACCCCAAACTGAGGGTTTGGGTCCCAAAGAGAAGGCTCTGGGCACTAAAAAAGAGGCTTTGGGCTCTCAGGATGAGCCTTTGGACCCTGAAATTCAGGCCTCGTCTCCTAGCATGAGGATTTGGGAATTTGAAAGCAGGGGTGTTCCCCTCTAATAGGGCCTGACCGTCTGAGAAGGCCGCTTTGCACCTTCCAATGAAAGTGTGGCCCCTAAAACTGGGGCATTGTGCCCTAAAAATGGCAGCCTGGTCCATATGAGTGTGGCTGTAAACAAGAAAAAGCCAGTAAAAAGGAGGGTTTATCCTTTCAAACAAGGCTTTCGAGCCCAAGGAAGAGGCTTTCTGCTCTATTATGTGACGCTGAGGCCTAAAAAGAATGCTTTGGGCCCTAAAAATGAGAGCCTGGGTCCAAAACTGGAGGGTGTAGGTGATAAAAAGTTGGCTTTGGATCCCAAGTATAGGCTCTCTTGCCCTGAAAATGTCCTGAAAGCTGGGTGCTTAAGGACAAGGCTGTGGTCTGTAAAGAGGAGCCTTGGTGCCATACCTGTATGCTTTTCAGGTGCAAAGAAAAGGTGATAAAAAGGTTTTGGATCCACAAAAGATGCTCTTAGCCCTGAAGTGAAGGGGTTACGGGGTGAAAATGAGACATTTGGCCCTAAAAATGAGGCTTTGATTCCTCAGAAAGGGTCTTTTCTGTGTGCCCGGAGCATCCCAAAGGCCCTGCTGGCAGCTGGTCACAGGTTTGCTGGCTCAAATGGGGCCTCGTGGGGCTGAAGAGCTGCTGGGGGAAACTGCTCTCGGCCGCTCTGGTTCAGAAGAGCTGGCCTCTGGAGGGAACCCACTTCGAGACTCTGTCCCCAGTGCTACAGCGCCTGGCTGTCGTCGTGCAGCCTGGCAGCATCCCAAAAGGACGCTCGCTGCTGGCCAGAGTCAGAGGGGGCAGATCCTTCCTCCGGGCACATGGTGGGCATTTGCCAAACCCTGCTGGCAACCTCCAGCCCCAAATGCCCTCGGCACACAGAGCTGGGGCTGTGCTGGGAAGGCAGGCAGCGATGAGCCCGCCCAAGGACAGGGACACCCCAGCACTATTTGGGTCTGTAGGGGCCAGGCTCAGCCTGGTTTGGTGCTTCAGTCACAAGCTGGGTGCTGATGTCAGTCGGGAAGGGGCTGTGTCAGGGATGGTGCCCTGTCAGTGTCCCAGGCCGGGCTGGACGGAGTTGCAAGCCCCCTGGGGCCGGGGCAGCTGTCCCTGCCTGCGGCAGGGGGTGGCCAGGTGCCCTCTGAGGGTCCCTTCCAAGCCGGCAGTGCCGGGGGCAGCGACGGCACAGCAGCGCTCTCCCCAGCACCCCGTCTGCACACGCTTGCTCTGCTTGCCCTGCGCCCCGAGCGCCGATGCCACGCAGCCCCAGCCCCATGCATGCAGCCCCTGTGCCAGCAGGGCGCGGCCATGAGGTCACAGCGCCGCGCTGTGACGCTGTGCCAGGCCACGGGCACCTCTCTGCGCCGGCCCCAACGGGCGGCACTCACGCGGCGGTGGCAGCATGGGGCGGATGTGGGGGGCTGCGGCCCCCACCCGCCTCCTCCTCCTCCTCCTCGTGCTGGCAGGCCTGTGTGCCCGGGATGCCTGGGCTATGCCAAGGCGAGCGCTGGCAGCAGGTGGGTGCCAGCGCCGGGGGCAGCGGCAGGGCCGTAGCCGGGCGAGTCGCCGGAGGGGCTGGGGGCTGAAGCCTGGGCTGAGCCCCCCCGGGGCCCCTGTGAGCCGAGCCACGCGCCGCGCTGCCCCGGGTCCGGCCTTCCCGTACGTTTGTCCGCCTGGCCCTCGAGGGGTGCTGCGCGTGGCCTTCAGCCTGCGTCCCGAAAGCTGGCGGGGGCCGGCCGGGAGGTCCCTGAGCCCCGCCGCAGCCTCAGGAGTCTCGCCCCGTGCCTGGGTCCCGCACCATGCCCCGGCCCCTCCGTCACTGCAGGGTGCTCAGGGGCACAGCGGGCAACGGGAATGTGTCTTCTCTCTGGTTGCTTCCAGGTGACGATGCGCGCGGCAGCGCTTACCCAGCTCCTCAGCTGGATCCTGGAGTGGAGCTTCAGGGGCATCCCAGCGGTAAGTTGTCACCGTCCCTTGCCTCGAAAGAAGCAGCATTTGCTTTGTGATCACTGGTCCACGTGCGACTGGAGATCCCCTGAAGGCCTTCCGAGGGGTTGTCCGCTCACTGGGGGGGCTTCCCGAGGGCAGAACTGGTTGCAGCACGCAGTGGAAGCCCTCCTCACCTGTCCTGGACCCCCTTTGTGCCCGCAGGCCGTGCTGTTCCAGCTGCCCCGTGGAATCCTGCTCCTGAGACTGGGTGGCACCCCACAGGTACGTCGATGTCGATCTTCATTTCCTTGGGGTTTGTTAGTGGCTTTCTGCGCTAGCTGAGCAGTGCTGCAGCCTCTCCCTGGCCAGTGGGCTCTTCTCCACAAGAAGCGGGGATGATTGTTTTTCCCCCATGCTTTAGCGTGGGCTTCCCGTGCGTCTGTTAGGAATGTCCTGGTAAGGAAGCACCGGCAGGCCTCTGTGCATTTGTCCGCCCGGCCCCGGAGGGGTGCCGCACGTGGCCTGCAGGCAGAGTTTTGAAAGCTGCCGGCACCAGCCAGGAGGTCCCCAGGCCCTGCTGCAGCCTCGGGAATCTTGCCCTGCTCCTGGGCCCTGTGCCGTGCCCCGGCCCCTCCGTCACTGCAGGGCACTGGGGAAGAAGGAGGTCACAGCGCGCAGTGGGAACGTTTTTGCTCTGTGCCCGTAGGTGATGGCTACGTGACGTCTGAGCATGGTCCTGTCCCCGTGCCCCAGGGCGATCCCACAAGTAAGTCACTGGGAGGACTGAGCATTTACCGCTTTGGTTGCTGTCCGCGTGAAATGGACCTTCAGCCTTCCTTGGCCTCAGACATGCAGGAGAGCAGAGAGGGAAGGGGTCAGGCTCGGTGACACGCCTGGGGCGCTTTGCCTTGCCAGGCTGTCTTTGCCAGCCGCTCCGCCCCCGTGCTGCAGAGCCAGCGGGCACGTTGGGGTTGAGTTTAGAGCCTGGGGTGAGCTCTGGGGAGGCCCTTCTCTGGGCAGCTGCACGCATGGTTAGTTTTGTCCCAGCACGGTGGCACTGCAGGCCCCTGGTGACTGTTTGCAAGAGGCTCCGGGGCGGGAGGGAGAGCCGAGGGCCATGCAGCAGTCCCCTGTTGGAACTGCATTCACTGCTGTGCGATGGGAAGAAGCATCCTGCCCCGTTTGGTGGGAGCTGCTCTGCTCTGTGTTTGTTTGCAGGCGTGGCTGTAGGCGATGGCTATCCAGCTTCCCCGCTGGGTCCCGGCGCCGAGCTGCAGGGAGGTCACACGGGTAGGGCCTTTTAGTTGCGTTGAGAGCTGCCGGCTCCAAGCCCAAACGTCAGCCCGGTGTCTCTGGTGTGCTCACTCTGCACCTTCGGAGCCTGCTTTTCAGTGCTTTATTCACACGGAATTTAACGTCCTCCTTTCTGCTTAGGTCCTCGAAGAGCGATGCGTCAAGCTAAAAGAGGCAAAAGTTCCCAGAGGACCTCGGAAATCCTGAAGGAAATCCTGAAGGAACTGGAGGGAGCACAGGGTGGGTGTGTTGCACGTGGAAGCCTGAGGGGCTGGGTACAGCCCCGGACACGCCGTAGCCTGCACGGCAGGAAGGCCCCAGTCGGAGCCTCGCGGTGATCTCCCGGGGTGATCGGTTGGTTGGACTAGCGACTAGGAGCACCCCCAAAAGCCTAGGCTTTGTTGCAAAGCCACCTGTGTGCATGTTGAGAAGCATCGCCTCCTGAAGATAGCCCGTTCCTGCTGAGGAACGGTCGCTCCCCATCCAACTGTGCCGCTTTCTTTCTAAAGGGGCGGACGGAGAGGCTGTGAAGCAGGAGGCGTTTCCGAGGGGAAACACGCTGCCAGGCTCTGAGGGAGCGACAGAGGCAGCGCAAGCGACCGTCCCGCCAGGTAACTGCCGTCCGCTGGCACGGTTAGCACAGAGCAGGTGCTGCCAAAGGAGCCTGGAACCGCTCTGGAGGAGGGCTGTGGTCTCTGGCGTGCGGAGCTCAGCGCCAGCAGTGTGCCAGACAGAGATGCTCGCGGGCCTCCGTGCCTGTGGTTAGGGATTGCCTGCCTCCCACCGCAGCCAGTTCCCAGGGGCTTCGGCACTTTTCCCTTGGGGGAAAGAGGCATCTGAAGCGCCTTCAGCAGGTGACTGACGGGGCCCGTGACCCTTAATGGAGCGTACCTCCCGCAGCACCTGAGTCCCGCAGCTTGCCAAAGTCCCCAGGGGCCCAAAGCAGCACCGCAGCACCGAGTGGGACCCCTCCTGCGACCTGCGGCCCAGGGGGCTGCACGGACTCGCAGATGGGGCACGGGCCCAGAGGGAGCCTCTCCGTCCTTCTGCATCCTCTGTGCCTAAGCCGCGCTGAGGCTTTCCCTTTCTCTGATTCTTGGCAGTGCTCTCGGAGCCCGGAGAAGCCCGCCACACCGGGGTGTTTCAGTTTTTTCGAGAGAATCCAGGTACTGAGCAGGCCGTAAGCGGGAGCCGCGTGCTGGGAGCTGGGAGCATGGCGGCGGTGCCTTCTGCTGAAAGCAAGGCAGCTTCTTCACTGAGAGGCTGGCAGCGGGAGAGCAGACATCTCGGCACTGCCAGAGCTCCCGCAGGCTGCCCAGCAGCGCAAGCACGCGCTAAGGCCCCGAGCTGTTCCTCCAGGTGCGGCTGGCGAGAGGACCGCGAGTGCCTCGGACGGTGCCGCCGTGCGCAAGCACTGCCTCGTGAGCACGGCGGCAATCTTGGGCTCCCTGCTCTTCGTCATGCTTCTGTGCTGCGGGGTCATCCGGCTGCGCAGGAAAAGACAGCAGTGAGTGGCCGTCTCTTGCTCCAGCTCCCCGTCAGCCGGCTGCCGCTGGCCTTGCAGCACCGCCGGTGAGGTGCTGCGGCGCGGCCGCCGGGTGCTGCCCAGCCTCCTCTCTCCGCAGGCGCCTCTCCGCAGCCTCGGAAGCCCGGGCACCGAGACGGGCCCAGCGCCAGCGGCCGCCACCCGTGCCCGGACGAGTACAGCGCACCCGCCCGCCCCCGGCCAGCTGGCTGCAGCGCGACCAGCCCAGCACCCTCCAGCCCCCGCAGCCGCCATGGACACCACCCCCCCGTCCCCCACCACCCCCCCGTCCCCCACCACCGTCCCGGCCCTCCTACGAGGGCTGGGGGCGGCCCCCCCGGCGTGCGGGGCAGCGGGGGGGTGAGGACTGGCAGCCGTCCGGCAGCTTTGCCGAGCGGCATGCCTTCTCAGAATAAAGCTCTGCACCCGAGTCGCCAGTGTCCGGGCCGTGCTTCGCCTCGCGCTAACTGCCCAGAGCAGCGAGAAGCTACAAGCAACCTGCGGACACCTTTCCGCCCGCTCCAGCCTCTTCTGCCGCCTGCCCCGAGCTCTGCGGGGGAACGGGCTCAGTCCCGAATGCTCCTTCCCGGCCGCTCTCTTGCCCTGCTCCAGCATGCGGTCCCTCCCATGCCATTGCAGGCCTTCCCAAAGTGGTCCTGCGTGGGCTGCCCACGGGCTGCAGGACTTGCAGAGCTGCTGCAGCATGGGTCCGTGCCATGGGGTCCATCCTTCAGGAGCACACTGCTGCAGCGGGGGTCCCGCACAGGTGGCAGCTCCTGCCCTCCTGCTACCAAACCCTTGCCATGAAAGATGAATACAAGGGCGGCCAGGGCGTCAAGGTGACATCAAAGACACCTCCTGCGTCGCCCTCGTTGATGGGCTGTAGGTGGAGAAGCTGCAGCAAAGCGGGACCCATGGCCTCACCGGCTCCAAGGCTGGACCCCATAGCTCTGCTCTTCAGACCGATGACATCTTCCCCATTCCCAGTCCAGAAAAAGTCCCGAGGTGCGGACTCTGCGAGACCAGGAAAGGGGAGGCACCGCGATAAACAGGCTTTTCCCAGTGCTGGCGGCCTTGGGGACACCAGACAATTCCAGACAGGAGCTGGGGCTCTCTTCCGAGCAGCTGCGAACGAGGCTGTCCCTTTTCAGATCCGCTTCCTTACCCAGCGGCAGAACAGAGGCAGAACCTCTTCTGCGAGGTTTTCTGCTTCTTTCGCACTGTTTGGCTGGCTGTTCTTTGTCTCCTTGTCCTGGCCAGCCTGTTGTGCGGCGCCCCGTGGGCTGGTGACACAGCTCTCTGTCTCCTCAGGCTTTTCCTTAGAGCATCAACAAGTCCTGAGCCCTGCTGGTTGGATGGGTACGTTCAGCCCTGCAGCGAGGTCTGCCACACAGGGAAATTTCTGAGCAGCAGCCCCCAAACTAGGTGCTGGATCCCCAGTCACAGAAAAAGGGTATAGCTTTTCCTATCTTTCGAGCTTTGTCTCCCTTATGCGGGGGTCTTGGTCCAGGCTCGCTGCTGGAGAGGCGACGGCTGAAGCCCTGTTGTTCATGGGGTTCGTGAGCTGGTCCGGGCATGCCACCAGCACGTAGAAGGACGGAGAAGAGCCCAGGGCCCTGCTGTGCCCCGCAGCGCTGCTTCAAAGGTGGTGTCCTTGCTGGTGTTCCAGCTGTGCGGCTGCAGGATCTCCTCCAGCCCCAGCTCCCACTTCCCGCAGAGCTCCGGGGGCCTGAGCAGCGCTACGGGCAAGTCCCAGCTGGTGTTCTGGGGGCAGGTTCTGGCATGGCTGGGCAGCGTGATGTGGAAAGCCCTGTCTGCCATTCTTCTTCTGCCCTGCTCGGCAGCCAGGCCCTGGATGGCTGGCAGCTGGGAGGCTTCTGCCCAGCTGGGAAATTCCTTCCTATAGAGTGTCTGCAGCTTCGCACCTCACCCCCCTGAAAAAAAAAAAAATAAAATAAAATAAAATAAAATTTAATCCCAAAGCCCTGATACTTCACAACCTGGTTTGCCTGGAGCCGTGCTTGGATAACAAGGCTAGCACCTTGGCGACGTACTCAGCGCCATCGTGTCTGGAAAACTTCCCTATCCACCAAGCCCGCCAAGCACTGCGCAGCCACCTCTGCCACAAGCACCTTGTTTCTCACACACACCTCTCCACGTATGTGGACGTCCATAAATAAAGGAGTGCGGAGCTACACTACATCTCTTGCATGTATTTTGGGGTAAAAGTCTCACGGCAACTGCCAGTTGTAGGAGGCTCACTTACCTGGGCCTGAAAGAGGTCAGTGCTCCAGCAGTGTTTCCAGGACCTGTGGTCTGTCCCCACCACCAGGCTCTCCTCCATCCGTTGCGTGTGGCCAGTTCCAGTGCGCCTCCGCTGGCTGCACTGCGCTGTGGAGGGTGCCTTGAGAATGAGCCTTTGTACCCCAAACTGAGGGTTTGGGTCCCAAAGAGAAGGCTCTGGGCACTAAAAAAGAGGCTTTGGGCTCTCAGGATGAGCCTTTGGACCCTGAAATTCAGGCCTCGTCTCCTAGCATGAGGATTTGGGAATTTGAAAGCAGGGGTGTTCCCCTCTAATAGGGCCTGACCGTCTGAGAAGGCCGCTTTGCACCTTCCAATGAAAGTGTGGCCCCTAAAACTGGGGCATTGTGCCCTAAAAATGGCAGCCTGGTCCATATGAGTGTGGCTGTAAACAAGAAAAAGCCAGTAAAAAGGAGGGTTTATCCTTTCAAACAAGGCTTTCGAGCCCAAGGAAGAGGCTTTCTGCTCTATTATGTGACGCTGAGGCCTAAAAAGAATGCTTTGGACCCTAAAAATGAGAGCCTGGGTCCAAAAACGGAGGGTGTAGGCGATAAAAAGACGGTTGCATCTCCGCTGGCTGCACTGCACTGTGGAGGGCGCCTTGTCAAAACCGAGGTGTCCTGTGTGGCCTGGTCACAGACAGGCGCTGCAGCAGGCTGTCGCTGTGACAGGGCAGCATGGCCCACCTTCCTCTGGATCCCAAAGTGATGATTTGTTGCCTCCAAATTGGGGTTTGCACCTGCAAAGAAGGCTTTGGACCCGAAAATTCAGGCCTCGGCTCCTAACATGAGGATTTGGGAATTTGAAAAGAAGGGCTGTTCCTCTCAGATAAGGCCTCGCCATCTAAAAGGCCGCTTTGCACCTTCCAATGAAAGTGTGGACCCTAAAACTAGGGCATTGTGCCCTAAAAATGGCAGCCTGGTCCACATGAGTGTGGCTGTAAGCAAGAAAAAGCTAGCTTTGGATCCAGAAGCGGGTGTGAGGGCCCTGACCAAAAGCACTTGGTGACTTAAAAGAAGCACCCTGGTCCTGAAAACCGAGGATTTAGGCAATCAGAAGAAGGGTTTGGATCCCAAGTGGAGGTTCTGGAGCCTGAAAATAGGGGATTGGAGCCTAAGAAGAACACAGTGGGTCCTAATAATGACGCTTGTACCAGTGAAAGACCCGAGGGTGGTCGGGGGTAAAGAGTGAGGGCTGTGAAGGGGAGCTTGTACCTCCAAGTCAGGCTTTGGAGCTGAAACCTGGGCCTTTGGACTCTGCAGCTCAGGGTCTGGATCCTGAAGTGATGTTTTATTCCTTCCAGATGGGTGTTTGGACTCGAAAAAGAAGGCTTTGGACCCTAAAATTCAGGCCTCGTCTCCTAGCATGAGGATTTGGGAATTTGAAAGCAGGGGTGTTCCCCTCAAAGAAGGCCTCTCCATCTAAGAATGCCGCGTTGCATCCTATAATAAAATTGTGGACCCTAAAAATAAGGATTTTTTCCTTGAGAATGGCAGTCTGCTCTGTAAGATTGACGTGTAAGGAAGAAAAAGCTACTAAAAAGGAGGGTTCATCCTTTCAAACAAGGCTTTCGAGCCCAAGGAAGAGGCTTTCTGCTCTATTATGTGACGCTGAGGCCTAAAAAGAAAGCTTTGGGCCCTAAAAATGAGAGCCTGGGTCCAAAAACGGAGGGTGTAGGCGATAAAAAGACAGTTGCATCTCCGCTGGCTGCACTGCACTGTGGAGGGCGCCTTGTCAAAACCGAGGTGTCCTGTGTGGCCTGGTCACAGACAGGCGCTGCAGCAGGCTGTCGCTGTGACAGGGCAGCATGGCCCACCTTCCTCTGGATCCCACAGTGATGATTTGTTGCCTCCAAATTGGGGTTTGGACCTGCAAAGAAGGCTTTGGACCCGAAAATTCAGGCCTCGGCTCCTAACATGAGGATTTGGGAATTTGAAAACAAGGGCTGTTCCTCTCAGATAAGGCCTCGCCATCTAAAAGGCCGCTTTGCACCTTCCAATGAAAGTGTGGACCCTAAAACTAGGGCATTGTGCCCTAAAAATGGCAGCCTGGTCCACATGAGTGTGGCTGTAAGCAAGAAAAAGCTAGCTTTGGATCCAGAAGCAGGTGTGAGGGCCCTGACCAAAAGCACTTGGTGACTTAAAAGAAGCACCCTGGTCCTGAAAACCGAGGATTTAGGCAATCAGAAGAAGGGTTTGGATCCCAAGTGGAGGTTCTGGAGCCTGAAAATAGGGGATTGGAGCCTAAGAAGAACACAGTGCGTCCTAATAATGACGCTTGTACCAGTGAAAGACCCGAGGGTGGTCGGGGGTAAAGAGTGAGGGCTGTGAAGGGGAGCTTGTACCTCCAAGTCAGGCTTTGGAGCTGAAACCTGGGCCTTTGGACTCTGCAGCTCAGGGTCTGGATCCTGAAGTGATGTTTTATTCCTTCCAGATGGGTGTTTGGACTCGAAAAAGAAGGCTTTGGACCCTAAAATTCAGGCCTCGTCTCCTAGCATGAGGATTTGGGAATTTGAAAGCAGGGGTGTTCCCCTCAAAGAAGGCCTCTCCATCTAAGAATGCCGCGTTGCATCCTATAATAAAATTGTGGACCCTAAAAATAAGGATTTTTTCCTTGAGAATGGCAGTCTGCTCTGTAAGATTGACGTGTAAGGAAGAAAAAGCTACTAAAAAGGAGGGTTCATCCTTTCAAACAAGGCTTTCGAGCCCAAGGAAGAGGCTTTCTGCTCTATTATGTGACGCTGAGGCCTAAAAAGAAAGCTTTGGGCCCTAAAAATGAGAGCCTGGGTCCAAAAACGGAGGGTGTAGGCGATAAAAAGACAGTTGCATCTCCGCTGGCTGCACTGCACTGTGGAGGGCGCCTTGTCAAAACCGAGGTGTCCTGTGTGGCCTGGTCACAGACAGGCGCTGCAGCAGGCTGTCGCTGTGACAGGGCAGCATGGCCCACCTTCCTCTGGATCCCAAAGTGATGATTTGTTGCCTCCAAATTGGGGTTTGCACCTGCAAAGAAGGCTTTGGACCCGAAAATTCAGGCCTCGGCTCCTAACATGAGGATTTGGGAATTTGAAAACAAGGGCTGTTCCTCTCTAATAGGGCCTCACCATCTAAAAGGCCGCTTTGCACCTTCCAATGAAAGTGTGGACCCTAAAACTAGGGCATTGTGCCCTAAAAATGGCAGCCTGGTCCACATGAGTGTGGCTGTAAGCAAGAAAAAGCTAGCTTTGGATGCAGAAGCGGGTGTGAGGGCCCTGACCAAAAGCACTTGGTGACTTAAAAGAAGCACCCTGGTCCTGAAAACCGAGGATTTAGGCAATCAGAAGAAGGGTTTGGATCCCAAGTGGAGGTTCTGGAGCCTGAAAATAGGGGATTGGAGCCTAAGAAGAACACAGTGGGTCCTAATAATGACGCTTGTACCAGTGAAAGACCCGAGGGTGGTCGGGGGTAAAGAGTGAGGGCTGTGAAGGGGAGCTTGTACCTCCAAGTCAGGCTTTGGAGCTGAAACCTGGGCCTTTGGACTCTGCAGCTCAGGGTCTGGATCCTGAAGTGATGTTTTATTCCTTCCAGATGGGTGTTTGGACTCGAAAAAGAAGGCTTTGGACCCTAAAATTCAGGCCTCGTCTCCTAGCATGAGGATTTGGGAATTTGAAAGCAGGGGTGTTCCTCTCAAAGAAGGCCTCGCCATCTAAGAATGCCGCGTTGCATCCTATAATAAAATTGTGGACCCTAAAAATAAGGATTTTTTCCTTGAGAATGGCAGTCTGCTCTGTAAGATTGACGTGTAAGGAAGAAAAAGCTACTAAAAAGGAGGGTTCATCCTTTCAAACAAGGCTTTCGAGCCCAAGGAAGAGGCTTTCTGCTCTATTATGTGACGCTGAGGCCTAAAAAGAAAGCTTTGGGCCCTAAAAATGAGAGCCTGGGTCCAAAAACGGAGGGTGTAGGCGATAAAAAGACAGTTGCATCTCCGCTGGCTGCACTGCACTGTGGAGGGCGCCTTGTCAAAACCGAGGTGTCCTGTGTGGCCTGGTCACAGACAGGCGCTGCAGCAGGCTGTCGCTGTGACAGGGCAGCATGGCCCACCTTCCTCTGGATCCCAAAGTGATGATTTGTTGCCTCCAAACTGGGGTTTGCACGTGCAAAGAAGGCTTTGGACCCGAAAATTCAGGCCTCGGCTCCTAACATGAGGATTTGGGAATTTGAAAAGAAGGGCTGTTCCTCTCAGATAAGGCCTCGCCATCTAAAAGGCCGCTTTGCACCTTCCAATGAAAGTGTGGACCCTAAAACTAGGGCATTGTGCCCTAAAAATGGCAGCCTGGTCCACATGAGTGTGGCTGTAAGCAAGAAAAAGCTAGCTTTGGATCCAGAAGCGGGTGTGAGGGCCCTGACCAAAAGCACTTGGTGACTTAAAAGAAGCACCCTGGTCCTGAAAACCGAGGATTTAGGCAATCAGAAGAAGGGTTTGGATCCCAAGTGGAGGTTCTGGAGCCTGAAAATAGGGGATTGGAGCCTAAGAAGAACACAGTGCGTCCTAATAATGACGCTTGTACCAGTGAAAGACCCGAGGGTGGTCGGGGGTAAAGAGTGAGGGCTGTGAAGGGGAGCTTGTACCTCCAAGTCAGGCTTTGGAGCTGAAACCTGGGCCTTTGGACTCTGCAGCTCAGGGTCTGGATCCTGAAGTGATGTTTTATTCCTTCCAGATGGGTGTTTGGACTCGAAAAAGAAGGCTTTGGACCCTAAAATTCAGGCCTCGTCTCCTAGCATGAGGATTTGGGAATTTGAAAGCAGGGGTGTTCCTCTCAAAGAAGGCCTCGCCATCTAAGAATGCCGCGTTGCATCCTATAATAAAATTGTGGACCCTAAAAATAAGGATTTTTTCCTTGAGAATGGCAGTCTGCTCTGTAAGATTGACGTGTAAGGAAGAAAAAGCTATTAAAAAGGAGGGTTCATCCTTTCAAACAAGGCTTTCGAGCCCAAGGAAGAGGCTTTCTGCTCTATTATGTGACGCTGAGGCCTAAAAAGAAAGCTTTGGGCCCTAAAAATGAGAGCCTGGGTCCAAAAACGGAGGGTGTAGGCGATAAAAAGACAGTTGCATCTCCGCTGGCTGCACTGCACTGTGGAGGGCGCCTTGTCAAAACCGAGGTGTCCTGTGTGGCCTGGTCACAGACAGGCGCTGCAGCAGGCTGTCGCTGTGACAGGGCAGCATGGCCCACCTTCCTCTGGATCCCACAGTGATGATTTGTTGCCTCCAAATTGGGGTTTGGACCTGCAAAGAAGGGACTGCACCGTGGACCTGCGGGCAGAGAAGGGCCCGGGTCACGCCGGGAGCCCCAGCCCTGGGTTCCTCTGAGCAGCAGGGGACGGGGATGTGGCACCTGATGGGAGTGAGCAGGTCCTGCCGGTGCTTCTTGCGGAAGACCTGCACCTCCTGCAGCGTCAGCTCCGTGGTGAAGGACGCTTGGACGAGGAGGGCCAGGAAGAGCTGGGGGAAGATGGCCTTCGCCTCCTCCAGGCAGCTGGGCAGCAGGAGGATCTCGTGGAGGGGCCTTGCTGCCTGCAGAAAGCACCCAGAGGCGTGGGCAGGGAGGGACAGAGGAGGGTGGAGACCCCCAGGCTGGCCCCGTGGGCGCGCCCGGGTGCCCCAGGGTGCGGATAAGGCTGGGAGGGGTCAGGGGAGGGGAGCGGGGCCCCTGTCCATCGGAGATGGGCAAGCGAGGAACTCACGGCCAGGGCCAGGATGCGCGGGTGGTCCTTGATGGAGGTGGATGTCTTGCACCCAGACTGGTTCATGAGGACGCGGAGCAGCTCCCGCAGCACCCTCTCTGTGGCTGGGGGCTCAGACACCATCGCCCTCCACATGGTGACGGCGACGCTGCGGGACCCCCGGGCTGTCAGCAGGGCCTCCCCCGGCCCGGCTGCTGTCCTCGCTGGTGGTGGTGGGGGGGGGTGCATGAGACGCGCTGGGCCCCGTACCTGGTGCAGGTCGGCGAGCACTGCAGCAGGCTGGCAACCGTCTCCCTGGGGTGCTTGCTGGCCAGCGCCAGCAGGGCCCTGTCCAGGCTCTGAAGGGCCAGCGCGGCTCTGACGGACGGCAGGGTTCTGTAGATGGCCCACACGATGTTCAGCACCTGGAGGTGGGACACGGGTGAGACGGGGCCGGCACCAGAGCAGGAACAGAGCCCCGAGGGCTGGAGCCGTGGCCGGGCCGCTGGCGGGTACCCACCTGTCCCGAATGGAAGTCGGTCTCTGCCGCCAGCACGTCCACCATGTGGGCAGCCAGCTTGGTGCTGTAGAGGCTCGGGGCTCTCATGCTCTCGACGGCGGCGAGGAAGACGCCCAACCGTTCAGAGGGCTGCAGGTACTTCATAAACGTCTGTGGGAGGAAGGACAAGACGTCAGTCACCCCGAGGGCTGCGATGGCCCCGCTCAGCCCTGCTGCTCCCAGCGCCCCAGGAGAGCTGGGAGCAGGGGCTGGGCCGGGCGACGGCTGGGGTGCGGCCGCGTGCGGGCCCCGTGGGGACCGGGCTTTGTCGGGGACAGCGCCGGTCCTCTTCCTGACGTCGCAGGGCCGGGGTCTCCTCCGGGGCTCAGGGCTGGCGCTTCTCACCATGAAGATTCTGCTGGTGTTGCCGTCTTCTGAGAGCCGTAAGGACAGCCGAGCTCGCCAGCGCTCCCGGAGCTGCGGCGGCTCGGCATCCTGGTCCCAGAGCCTTGTTCCTGGAGAAAAGCGGACACAGTGTCAGCGGGGGGGCCTGGGGACCTGGCAGTGGCAGCCGGGGGCTCGGGCACAAGCCTCCCTGGCAGGAAGGGGGCATGCCAGAGCAGAGCTGGGGGCAGCGCTTCCAGGGAGGGCCCGGGCTCTCGCGCTCAGGGCAGGGGGAACGGCTCGTCAGCCCGCGGAAAGGCAGCCGGGCTCGCTCGGTCGGGTCTCTCCTGCTGAGG
The DNA here is from genome assembly GCF_964034855.1 of Anser brachyrhynchus. Taxonomy (NCBI): domain Eukaryota; kingdom Metazoa; phylum Chordata; class Aves; order Anseriformes; family Anatidae; genus Anser; species Anser brachyrhynchus. The sequence continues at coordinate 17,017,494 of NC_137705.1, forward strand.
AGAGAGGCGCAGGCGGCCTGGTGCTGGCCTGGCTGTGCCGGCGTGCCCGTGTCTGGAGGGACCCAGCCCGACGCGGCTCCTCTCACTTCTTTGCTGCCCGATGAAGATGTAGAGGTGGCGCACAGCCTCCGCTGCCTCGTGCCTGGTCCCCTCGTTCTTGGAAGTGCAGCACAGGAGGAGGCTCCCCACCAGCCTCCCCAGCATGGAGAAGCGGTGCTTCTCGGGGTGGTGATGCCTCACCACTGTGGCTCCTGCAAAGCAGGAGCTGACCTGGGGAGAGAGGCAGCGCGGGACCGCGGCTGAGCGGGGCGGCAGGGCCCCAGCCCCAGCCCCGGCTCTGCGCAAGCCTGGAGATGGGGAGAGCCGCGGCCGCGGAGCGAGGACGGGGGCGCCGGGGCTGCCTGCACCAGGGGCTCCCTACCTGGGGCAAGGAGCAGGTGTTGATGAAGGCGGCCAGCCTGGCGATCCGCGCCATGGCCCTCTCCTCCACGGCCTCTGGCTGCCGCTGGGTGAAGGGCAGCAGGAGCTGGGGAGAGAAAAGCTGCTGGTGTGCCCGCAGCACGGGGCACTGGTCCTTCCAGCTGTCCCCCTGCTGCGGTGGCCAGGCGGGTGGCCATGCCCCTGTCCTGCTGAAGCCCCCGCTCCCTTCCCGTTGCTCCCCAGACATCCCTCCAGCCTCGCAAGGGCCAGCTGTGGGCCAGCCCCCGCCTTGGGGACCCCTGCCTGCACCAGGCGTTGCGGCAGAGAACTGACCGCGTGCGTGAAGCCCAGCCTTTGCCAAAGCCAGACCTTCAAGATGTTCTGCAGCTCCAGGAGGCCGGAGGCGCCGGCGCTGCCCACCAGCACCTGCAGCAGGCTGTCCAGGGCTTCCATGGTCTGCAAGGAGGACAGGGGTTGGGGCACCCGAACAGGGAGCAGTGGTGTCCCAAGCGCCCAGCCCGTGCATACCTTGAAGTAGAGAGACGTGTCCGTGTCTCTCGTGTCCTCGTGGCCAGGGAGGTGGAAGACGCTGCAGAGGCAGGCGCGCAGGAGGCCGTTCGTCCTGTCCTGCGGCAGCAGCCCCGCTCTGCTGCAAGGGGAGGAGGGGAGAGGTGTGGAACGCCCCCTGTGCGGCACCCTGTGCCCCACTCGGGGCCCCTGGCCGGGACCGGGGCCACCGTGGCGGCCAAGCCCGCGCTGGCCCAGGTACCTCATGGCGGCGATGGCGAGCATGGCTTTCTGCCGCACCGCCATGTCCAGGCGATCGGTGGGCTCCTCCTGCAGCAGCGCCTGGAGGGCACAGCGCGAGGGCACAGGGCAGTGTCCCCCGGCCAGCGAGCGGCTACAGGGGCTGGCCTGCAGGGCTGCCCCATCCCAGCGCCCCCACCAGAGCCACCTCCCGGCTCCTGGGGCTCCCCGGCGGCCCCCGCAGCCCTGCAGCGGGAAGGGCCGTGCCCAGCACCCAGCCAGAGGGTGCTCCCCGCGGGGCAGGGCGTCCCCTCACCTTGATTCTCTGCGCCACCTCCAGCTGGCAGAAATACACCGCGTCCCAGGTGGTGTGGTCCGCGACGGCGGCTTTGCAGGCGTCGCAGACGGAGGCCAGAAACCTCAGCTTCTGTGCCTCTCGCTGAGCCGCGGAGGGGAGAGACAAGCGAGCGGGTCAGGGGAGCCCAGCAGTCTCCCTGCGGGCACAGCCGGGGCAGGGGCTGCCCGGAGGAGGCCAGCAGCCGCAGCACAAAGGGCGAGCGGTACCTTGGGTCTGCGGCTGCAGCAAGCGCGGATGAAGCTCAGGGCGTCCTCTTCCTCCTGCCGCGGCGCGGCCGAGGCAGAAGGGCCCACGCCTGAGCCAGAGGGCGCCTGCAGTGGCTGCACCTCACTCTCCTCATAGGGCTGCGGCCGGGGCCTGGAGGCCGGGGAGGCCCCAGCCTCCTCCAGCCAGGCCGCTCGCGGGGAGCAGGGGGGGATCCCCGACATCCTGCAGGGAGTGCCCAGGAGTGAATGTGGCTCCCGCTCCTGTCGCGGGGTAGGGATGCCACAGAGTGCCACCGCTGCCGCCAGCCCCAGGCCCCCACCCAGGCCCCCTCCTCTTGCCCTCGGGCGGGCGGCCCCAGAGCCCCGCGGGGGTCCTGTCCCCAGGGGCCTGCAGACGCCATCCCCTGCACTGGAGGGAGGTCCCCCTGCCCGGGGCTGCCCCCAGCCCCACTGCCGAACCAGGCCCCTTGGGGCCGGCCCCGCTGCGCAGCCCTGGCAGCGCTGACCCACCTGCTCCTCAGCCCTGGCTCCTGCGCTGGGTTTCTGTGGCAAGGTGCCCACGGTTTGTGCCTTTGCTTCGCACCTGGAGCACCGGAAAGCACTCCAAGCAGTCGCAGCTGCACGGAACCAGGTCCGTTGTGTCCGTTGGGACGGGACCCGCCCCAGAGGCCCTGCTCCCGGATCCGGAGACGCTCCCTGGGCCCTGGCGTGGGAATACTAAAATTATAATAAAATTGTGGGCCCTAAAAATAGGGATTTGTTCCTTGAGAATGGCAGCCTGCTCCTTAAGATTGACTTGTAAGCAAGAAAAAGCTACTAAAAAGGAGGGTTTATCCTCTCAAACAGGGCTTTCGAGCCCAAGGAAGAGGCTTTCTGCCCTAATATGTGACGCTGGGGCCTAAAAATGACAGGGCAGCGTGGCCCGCCCTCCTCTGTCTGGATCAAAAAATGATGCTTTGTTCCCTCCAGATGGGTGTTTGGACCTGAAAAGGAGGCTTTGGACCCTAAAATTCAGGCCTCGTCTCCTAGCATGAGGATTTGGGAATATGAAAAGAAGGGGTGTTCCTCTCAGATAAGGCCTCGCCATCTAAAAGGCCGCTTTGCACCTTCCAATGAAAGTGTGGACCCTAAAACTAGGGCATTGTGCCCTAAAAATGGCAGCCTGGTCCATATGAGTGTGGCTGTAAGCAAGAAAAAGCTAGCTTTGGATCCAGAAGCGGGTGTGAGGGCCCTGACCAAAAGCACTTGGTGACTTAAAAGAAGCACCCTGGTCCTGAAAACCGAGGATTTAGGCAATCAGAAGAAGGGTTTGGATCCCAAGTGGAGGTTCCGGAGCCTGAAAATAGGGGATTGGAGCCTAAGAAGAACACAGTGGGTCCTAATAATGACGCTTGTACCGGTGAAAGACCCGAGGGTGGTCGGGGGTAAAGGGTGAGGGCAGTGAAGGGGAGCTTGTACCTCCAAGTCAGGCTTTGGAGCTGAAACCTGGGCCTTTGGACTCTGCAGCTCAGGGTCTGGATCCTGAAGTGATGCTTTGTTCCTTCGAAATGGATGTCTGGACCCGAAAAGGAGGCTTTGGACCCAAAAATTCAGGCCTCGTCTCCTAGCATGAGGATTTGGGAATTTGAAAGCAGGGGTGTTCCCCTCTAATAGGGCCAGACCGTCTAAGAAAGCCGCTTTGCACCTTCCAATGAAAGTGTGGACCGTAAAACTAGGGCATTGTGCCCTAAAAATGGCAGCCTGGTCCATATGAGTGTGGCTGTAAGCAAGAAAAAGCCAGTAAAAAGGAGGGTTTTTCCTTTCAAACAAGGCTTTTGAGCCCAAGAAGAGGCTTTTGCCTTAGCATGTTACACTGGGGCGTAAAAATGAAAGACAGTGTGGCCTGCCCTCTTCTTTCTGGATCCTGAAGTGATGCTTTGTTCCTTCGGAATGGGTGTTTGGACCCGCAAAGGAGGCTTTGGACCCTAAAATTCAGGCCTCGTCTCCTAGCATGAGGATTTGGGAATTTGAAAGCAGAGAAGTTCCTGTCAAATAAGACTTTGACATCTAAGAAGGCCGCGTTGAATCTTATAATAAAATTATGGACCCTACAAATAGGGATTTGTTCCTTGAAAATGGCAGCCTGGTCCGTAAGATAGATTTGTAAGCAAGAAAAAGGCAGTAAAAAGGAGGGTTTATCCTTTCAATCAAGGCTTTGGAGCCCAAGGAAGAGGCTTTCTGCTCTAATATGTGACGCTGAGGCCTAAAAAGAATGCTTTGGACCCTAAAAATGAGAGCCTAGGTCCAAAAACGGAGGGTGTAGGTGATAAAAAGATGACTTTCGGTCCCAAGTATAGGCTCTCTTGCCCTGAAAATGTCCTGAAAGCTGGGTGCTTAAGGACAAGGCTGTGGTCTATAAAGAGGAGCCTTGGTGCCATACCTGTATGCTTTTCAGGTGCAAAGAAAAGGTGATAAAAAGGTTTTGGATCCACAAAAGATGCTCTTAGCCCTGAAGTGAAGGGGTTACGGGGTGAAAATGAGACATTTGGCCCTAAAAATGAGGCTTTGATTCCTCAGAAAGGGTCTTTTCTGTGTGCCCGGAGCATCCCAAAGGCCCTGCTGGCAGCTGGTCACAGGTTTGCTGGCTCAAATGGGGCCTCGTGGGGCTGAAGAGCTGCTGGGGGAAACTGCTCTCGGCCGCTCTGGTTCAGAAGAGCTGGCCTCTGGAGGGAACCCACTTCGAGACTCTGTCCCCAGTGCTACAGCGCCTGGCTGTCGTCGTGCAGCCTGGCAGCATCCCAAAAGGACGCTCGCTGCTGGCCAGAGTCAGAGGGGGCAGATCCTTCCTCCGGGCACATGGTGGGCATTTGCCAAACCCTGCTGGCAACCTCCAGCCCCAAATGCCCTCGGCACACAGAGCTGGGGCTGTGCTGGGAAGGCAGGCAGCGATGAGCCCGCCCAAGGACAGGGACACCCCAGCACTATTTGGGTCTGTAGGGGCCAGGCTCAGCCTGGTTTGGTGCTTCAGTCACAAGCTGGGTGCTGATGTCAGTCGGGAAGGGGCTGTGTCAGGGATGGTGCCCTGTCAGTGTCCCAGGCCGGGCTGGACGGAGTTGCAAGCCCCCTGGGGCCGGGGCAGCTGTCCCTGCCTGCGGCAGGGGGTGGCCAGGTGCCCTCTGAGGGTCCCTTCCAAGCTGGCAGTGCCGGGGGCAGCGACGGCACAGCAGCGCTCTCCCCAGCACCCCGTCTGCACACGCTTGCTCTGCTTGCCCTGCGCCCCGAGCGCTGATGCCACGCAGCCCCAGCCCCATGCATGCAGCCCCTGTGCCAGCAGGGCGCGGCCATGAGGTCACAGCGCCGCGCTGTGACGCTGTGCCAGGCCACGGGCACCTCTCTGCGCCGGCCCCAACGGGCGGCACTCACGCGGCGGTGGCAGCATGGGGCGGATGTGGGGGGCTGCGGCCCCCACCCGCCTCCTCCTCCTCCTCCTCGTGCTGGCAGGCCTGTGTGCCCGGGATGCCTGGGCTATGCCAAGGCGAGCGCTGGCAGCAGGTGGGTGCCAGCGCCGGGGGCAGCGGCAGGGCCGTAGCCGGGCGAGTCGCCGGAGGGGCTGGGGGCTGAAGCCTGGGCTGAGCCCCCCCGGGGCCCCTGTGAGCCGAGCCACGCGCCGCGCTGCCCCGGGTCCGGCCTTCCCGTACGTTTGTCCGCCTGGCCCTCGAGGGGTGCTGCGCGTGGCCTTCAGCCTGCGTCCCGAAAGCTGGCGGGGGCCGGCCGGGAGGTCCCTGAGCCCCGCCGCAGCCTCAGGAGTCTCGCCCCGTGCCTGGGTCCCGCACCATGCCCCGGCCCCTCCGTCACTGCAGGGTGCTCAGGGGCACAGCGGGCAACGGGAATGTGTCTTCTCTCTGGTTGCTTCCAGGTGACGATGCGCGCGGCAGCGCTTACCCAGCTCCTCAGCTGGATCCTGGAGTGGAGCTTCAGGGGCATCCCAGCGGTAAGTTGTCACCGTCCCTTGCCTCGAAAGAAGCAGCATTTGCTTTGTGATCACTGGTCCACGTGCGACTGGAGATCCCCTGAAGGCCTTCCGAGGGGTTGTCCGCTCACTGGGGGGGCTTCCCGAGGGCAGAACTGGTTGCAGCACGCAGTGGAAGCCCTCCTCACCTGTCCTGGACCCCCTTTGTGCCCGCAGGCCGTGCTGTTCCAGCTGCCCCGTGGAATCCTGCTCCTGAGACTGGGTGGCACCCCACAGGTACGTCGATGTCGATCTTCATTTCCTTGGGGTTTGTTAGTGGCTTTCTGCGCTAGCTGAGCAGTGCTGCAGCCTCTCCCTGGCCAGTGGGCTCTTCTCCACAAGAAGCGGGGATGATTGTTTTTCCCCCATGCTTTAGCGTGGGCTTCCCGTGCGTCTGTTAGGAATGTCCTGGTAAGGAAGCACCGGCAGGCCTCTGTGCATTTGTCCGCCCGGCCCCGGAGGGGTGCCGCACGTGGCCTGCAGGCAGAGTTTTGAAAGCTGCCGGCACCAGCCAGGAGGTCCCCAGGCCCTGCTGCAGCCTCGGGAATCTTGCCCTGCTCCTGGGCCCTGTGCCGTGCCCCGGCCCCTCCGTCACTGCAGGGCACTGGGGAAGAAGGAGGTCACAGCGCGCAGTGGGAACGTTTTTGCTCTGTGCCCGTAGGTGATGGCTACGTGACGTCTGAGCATGGTCCTGTCCCCGTGCCCCAGGGCGATCCCACAAGTAAGTCACTGGGAGGAGTGAGCATTTACCGCTTTGGTTGCTGTCCGCGTGAAATGGACCTTCAGCCTTCCTTGGCCTCAGACATGCAGGAGAGCAGAGAGGGAAGGGGTCAGGCTCGGTGACACGCCTGGGGCGCTTTGCCTTGCCAGGCTGTCTTTGCCAGCCGCTCCGCCCCCGTGCTGCAGAGCCAGCGGGCACGTTGGGGTTGAGTTTAGAGCCTGGGGTGAGCTCTGGGGAGGCCCTTCTCTGGGCAGCTGCACGCATGGTTAGTTTTGTCCCAGCACGGTGGCACTGCAGGCCCCTGGTGACTGTTTGCAAGAGGCTCCGGGGCGGGAGGGAGAGCCGAGGGCCATGCAGCAGTCCCCTGTTGGAACTGCATTCACTGCTGTGCGATGGGAAGAAGCATCCTGCCCCGTTTGGTGGGAGCTGCTCTGCTCTGTGTTTGTTTGCAGGCGTGGCTGTAGGCGATGGCTATCCAGCTTCCCCGCTGGGTCCCGGCGCCGAGCTGCAGGGAGGTCACACGGGTAGGGCCTTTTAGTTGCGTTGAGAGCTGCCGGCTCCAAGCCCAAACGTCAGCCCGGTGTCTCTGGTGTGCTCACTCTGCACCTTCGGAGCCTGCTTTTCAGTGCTTTATTCACACGGAATTTAACGTCCTCCTTTCTGCTTAGGTCCTCGAAGAGCGATGCGTCAAGCTAAAAGAGGCAAAAGTTCCCAGAGGACCTCGGAAATCCTGAAGGAAATCCTGAAGGAACTGGAGGGAGCACAGGGTGGGTGTGTTGCACGTGGAAGCCTGAGGGGCTGGGTACAGCCCCGGACACGCCGTAGCCTGCACGGCAGGAAGGCCCCAGTCGGAGCCTCGCGGTGATCTCCCGGGGTGATCGGTTGGTTGGACTAGCGACTAGGAGCACCCCCAAAAGCCTAGGCTTTGTTGCAAAGCCACCTGTGTGCATGTTGAGAAGCATCGCCTCCTGAAGATAGCCCGTTCCTGCTGAGGAACGGTCGCTCCCCATCCAACTGTGCCGCTTTCTTTCTAAAGGGGCGGACGGAGAGGCTGTGAAGCAGGAGGCGTTTCCGAGGGGAAACACGCTGCCAGGCTCTGAGGGAGCGACAGAGGCAGCGCAAGCGACCGTCCCGCCAGGTAACTGCCGTCCGCTGGCACGGTTAGCACAGAGCAGGTGCTGCCAAAGGAGCCTGGAACCGCTCTGGAGGAGGGCTGTGGTCTCTGGCGTGCGGAGCTCAGCGCCAGCAGTGTGCCAGACAGAGATGCTCGCGGGCCTCCGTGCCTGTGGTTAGGGATTGCCTGCCTCCCACCGCAGCCAGTTCCCAGGGGCTTCGGCACTTTTCCCTTGGGGGAAAGAGGCATCTGAAGCGCCTTCAGCAGGTGACTGACGGGGCCCGTGACCCTTAATGGAGCGTACCTCCCGCAGCACCTGAGTCCCGCAGCTTGCCAAAGTCCCCAGGGGCCCAAAGCAGCACCGCAGCACCGAGTGGGACCCCTCCTGCGACCTGCGGCCCAGGGGGCTGCACGGACTCGCAGATGGGGCACGGGCCCAGAGGGAGCCTCTCCGTCCTTCTGCATCCTCTGTGCCTAAGCCGCGCTGAGGCTTTCCATTTCTCTGATTCTTGGCAGTGCTCTCGGAGCCCGGAGAAGCCCGCCACACCGGGGTGTTTCAGTTTTTTCGAGAGAATCCAGGTACTGAGCAGGCCGTAAGCGGGAGCCGCGTGCTGGGAGCTGGGAGCATGGCGGCGGTGCCTTCTGCTGAAAGCAAGGCAGCTTCTTCACTGAGAGGCTGGCAGCGGGAGAGCAGACATCTCGGCACTGCCAGAGCTCCCGCAGGCTGCCCAGCAGCGCAAGCACGCGCTAAGGCCCCGAGCTGTTCCTCCAGGTGCGGCTGGCGAGAGGACCGCGAGTGCCTCGGACGGTGCCGCCGTGCGCAAGCACTGCCTCGTGAGCACGGCGGCAATCTTGGGCTCCCTGCTCTTCGTCATGCTTCTGTGCTGCGGGGTCATCCGGCTGCGCAGGAGAAGACAGCAGTGAGTGGCCGTCTCTTGCCCCAGCTCCCCGTCGGCCGGCTGCCGCTGGCCTTGCAGCACCGCCGGTGAGGTGCTGCGGCGCGGCCGCCGGGTGCTGCCCAGCCTCCTCTCTCCGCAGGCGCCTCTCCGCAGCCTCGGAAGCCCGGGCACCGAGACGGGCCCAGCGCCAGCGGCCGCCACCCGTGCCCGGACGAGTACAGCGCACCCGCCCGCCCCCGGCCAGCTGGCTGCAGCGCGACCAGCCCAGCACCCTCCAGCCCCCGCAGCCGCCATGGACACCACCCCCCCGTCCCCCACCACCCCCCCGTCCCCCACCACCGTCCCGGCCCTCCTACGAGGGCTGGGGGCGGCCCCCCCGGCGTGCGGGGCAGCGGGGGGGTGAGGACTGGCAGCCGTCCGGCAGCTTTGCCGAGCGGCATGCCTTCTCAGAATAAAGCTCTGCACCCGAGTCGCCAGTGTCCGGGCCGTGCTTCGCCTCGCGCTAACTGCCCAGAGCAGCGAGAAGCTACAAGCAACCTGCGGACACCTTTCCGCCCGCTCCAGCCTCTTCTGCCGCCTGCCCCGAGCTCTGCGGGGGAACGGGCTCAGTCCCGAATGCTCCTTCCCGGCCGCTCTCTTGCCCTGCTCCAGCATGCGGTCCCTCCCGTGCCATTGCAGGCCTTCCCAAAGTGGTCCTGCGTGGGCTGCCCACGGGCTGCAGGACTTGCAGAGCTGCTGCAGCATGGGTCCGTGCCATGGGGTCCATCCTTCAGGAGCACACTGCTGCAGCGGGGGTCCCGCACAGGTGGCAGCTCCTGCCCTCCTGCTACCAAACCCTTGCCATGAAAGATGAATACAAGGGCGGCCAGGGCGTCAAGGTGACATCAAAGACACCTCCTGCGTCGCCCTCGTTGATGGGCTGTAGGTGGAGAAGCTGCAGCAAAGCGGGACCCATGGCCTCACCGGCTCCAAGGCTGGACCCCATAGCTCTGCTCTTCAGACCGATGACATCTTCCCCATTCCCAGTCCAGAAAAAGTCCCGAGGTGCGGACTCTGCGAGACCAGGAAAGGGGAGGCACCGCGATAAACAGGCTTTTCCCAGTGCTGGCGGCCTTGGGGACACCAGACAATTCCAGACAGGAGCTGGGGCTCTCTTCCGAGCAGCTGCGAACGAGGCTGTCCCTTTTCAGATCCGCTTCCTTACCCAGCGGCAGAACAGAGGCAGAACCTCTTCTGCGAGGTTTTCTGCTTCTTTCGCACTGTTTGGCTGGCTGTTCTTTGTCTCCTTGTCCTGGCCAGCCTGTTGTGCGGCGCCCCGTGGGCTGGTGACACAGCTCTCTGTCTCCTCAGGCTTTTCCTTAGAGCATCAACAAGTCCTGAGCCCTGCTGGTTGGATGGGTACGTTCAGCCCTGCAGCGAGGTCTGCCACACAGGGAAATTTCTGAGCAGCAGCCCCCAAACTAGGTGCTGGATCCCCAGTCACAGAAAAAGGGTATAGCTTTTCCTATCTTTCGAGCTTTGTCTCCCTTATGCGGGGGTCTTGGTCCAGGCTCGCTGCTGGAGAGGCGACGGCTGAAGCCCTGTTGTTCATGGGGTTCGTGAGCTGGTCCGGGCATGCCACCAGCACGTAGAAGGACGGAGAAGAGCCCAGGGCCCTGCTGTGCCCCGCAGCGCTGCTTCAAAGGTGGTGTCCTTGCTGGTGTTCCAGCTGTGCGGCTGCAGGATCTCCTCCAGCCCCAGCTCCCACTTCCCGCAGAGCTCCGGGGGCCTGAGCAGCGCTACGGGCAAGTCCCAGCTGGTGTTCTGGGGGCAGGTTCTGGCATGGCTGGGCAGCGTGATGTGGAAAGCCCTGTCTGCCATTCTTCTTCTGCCCTGCTCGGCAGCCAGGCCCTGGATGGCTGGCAGCTGGGAGGCTTCTGCCCAGCTGGGAAATTCCTTCCTATAGAGTGTCTGCAGCTTCGCACCTCACCCCCCTGAAAAAAAAAAAATAAAATAAAATAAAATAAAATTTAATCCCAAAGCCCTGATACTTCACAACCTGGTTTGCCTGGAGCCGTGCTTGGATAACAAGGCTAGCACCTTGGCGACGTACTCAGCGCCATCGTGTCTGGAAAACTTCCCTATCCACCAAGCCCGCCAAGCACTGCGCAGCCACCTCTGCCACAAGCACCTTGTTTCTCACACACACCTCTCCACGTATGTGGACGTCCATAAATAAAGGAGTGCGGAGCTACACTACATCTCTTGCATGTATTTTGGGGTAAAAGTCTCACGGCAACTGCCAGTTGTAGGAGGCTCACTTACCTGGGCCTGAAAGAGGTCAGTGCTCCAGCAGTGTTTCCAGGACCTGTGGTCTGTCCCCACCACCAGGCTCTCCTCCATCCGTTGCGTGTGGCCAGTTCCAGTGCGCCTCCGCTGGCTGCACTGCGCTGTGGAGGGTGCCTTGAGAATGAGCCTTTGTACCCCAAACTGAGGGTTTGGGTCCCAAAGAGAAGGCTCTGGGCACTAAAAAAGAGGCTTTGGGCTCTCAGGATGAGCCTTTGGACCCTGAAATTCAGGCCTCGTCTCCTAGCATGAGGATTTGGGAATTTGAAAGCAGGGGTGTTCCCCTCTAATAGGGCCTGACCGTCTGAGAAGGCCGCTTTGCACCTTCCAATGAAAGTGTGGCCCCTAAAACTGGGGCATTGTGCCCTAAAAATGGCAGCCTGGTCCATATGAGTGTGGCTGTAAACAAGAAAAAGCCAGTAAAAAGGAGGGTTTATCCTTTCAAACAAGGCTTTCGAGCCCAAGGAAGAGGCTTTCTGCTCTATTATGTGACGCTGAGGCCTAAAAAGAATGCTTTGGACCCTAAAAATGAGAGCCTGGGTCCAAAAACGGAGGGTGTAGGCGATAAAAAGACGGTTGCATCTCCGCTGGCTGCACTGCACTGTGGAGGGCGCCTTGTCAAAACCGAGGTGTCCTGTGTGGCCTGGTCACAGACAGGCGCTGCAGCAGGCTGTCGCTGTGACAGGGCAGCATGGCCCACCTTCCTCTGGATCCCAAAGTGATGATTTGTTGCCTCCAAATTGGGGTTTGCACCTGCAAAGAAGGCTTTGGACCCGAAAATTCAGGCCTCGGCTCCTAACATGAGGATTTGGGAATTTGAAAACAAGGGCTGTTCCTCTCTAATAGGGCCTCACCATCTAAAAGGCCGCTTTGCACCTTCCAATGAAAGTGTGGACCCTAAAACTAGGGCATTGTGCCCTAAAAATGGCAGCCTGGTCCACATGAGTGTGGCTGTAAGCAAGAAAAAGCTAGCTTTGGATCCAGAAGCGGGTGTGAGGGCCCTGACCAAAAGCACTTGGTGACTTAAAAGAAGCACCCTGGTCCTGAAAACCGAGGATTTAGGCAATCAGAAGAAGGGTTTGGATCCCAAGTGGAGGTTCTGGAGCCTGAAAATAGGGGATTGGAGCCTAAGAAGAACACAGTGCGTCCTAATAATGACGCTTGTACCGGTGAAAGACCCGAGGGTGGTCGGGGGTAAAGAGTGAGGGCTGTGAAGGGGAGCTTGTACCTCCAAGTCAGGCTTTGGAGCTGAAACCTGGGCCTTTGGACTCTGCAGCTCAGGGTCTGGATCCTGAAGTGATGTTTTATTCCTTCCAGATGGGTGTTTGGACTCGAAAAAGAAGGCTTTGGACCCTAAAATTCAGGCCTCGTCTCCTAGCATGAGGATTTGGGAATTTGAAAGCAGGGGTGTTCCCCTCAAAGAAGGCCTCTCCATCTAAGAATGCCGCGTTGCATCCTATAATAAAATTGTGGACCCTAAAAATAAGGATTTTTTCCTTGAGAATGGCAGTCTGCTCTGTAAGATTGACGTGTAAGGAAGAAAAAGCTACTAAAAAGGAGGGTTCATCCTTTCAAACAAGGCTTTCGAGCCCAAGGAAGAGGCTTTCTGCTCTATTATGTGACGCTGAGGCCTAAAAAGAAAGCTTTGGGCCCTAAAAATGAGAGCCTGGGTCCAAAAACGGAGGGTGTAGGTGATAAAAAGACAGTTGCATCTCCGCTGGCTGCACTGCACTGTGGAGGGCGCCTTGTCAAAACCGAGGTGTCCTGTGTGGCCTGGTCACAGACAGGCGCTGCAGCAGGCTGTCGCTGTGACAGGGCAGCATGGCCCACCTTCCTCTGGATCCCAAAGTGATGATTTGTTGCCTCCAAATTGGGGTTTGGACCTGCAAAGAAGGCTTTGGACCCGAAAATTCAGGCCTCGGCTCCTAACATGAGGATTTGGGAATTTGAAAACAAGGGCTGTTCCTCTCAGATAAGGCCTCGCCATCTAAAAGGCCGCTTTGCACCTTCCAATGAAAGTGTGGACCCTAAAACTAGGGCATTGTGCCCTAAAAATGGCAGCCTGGTCCACATGAGTGTGGCTGTAAGCAAGAAAAAGCTAGCTTTGGATCCAGAAGCGGGTGTGAGGGCCCTGACCAAAAGCACTTGGTGACTTAAAAGAAGCACCCTGGTCCTGAAAACCGAGGATTTAGGCAATCAGAAGAAGGGTTTGGATCCCAAGTGGAGGTTCTGGAGCCTGAAAATAGGGGATTGGAGCCTAAGAAGAACACAGTGGGTCCTAATAATGACGCTTGTACCAGTGAAGGACCCGAAGATGGTCGGGGGTAAAGGGTGAAGGCAGTGAAGGGGAGCTTGTACCTCCAAGTCAGGCTTTGGAGCTGAAACCTGGGCCTTTGGACTCTGCAGCTCAGGGTCTGGATCCTGAAGTGATGTTTTATTCCTTCCAGATGGGTGTTTGGACTCGAAAAAGAAGGCTTTGGACCCGAAAATTCAGGCCTCATCTCCTAGCATGAGGATTTGGGAATTTGAAAGCAGGGGTGTTCCTCTCTAATAGGGCCTGACCGTCTGAGAAGGCCGCTTTGCACCTTCCAATGAAAGTGTGGACCCTAAAACTAGGGCATTGTGCCCTAAAAATGGCAGCCTGGTCCACATGAGTGTGGCTGTAAGCAAGAAAAAGCTAGCTTTGGATCCAGAAGCGGGTGTGAGGGCCCTGACCAAAAGCACTTGGTGACTTAAAAGAAGCACCCTGGTCCTGAAAACCGAGGATTTAGGCAATCAGAAGAAGGGTTTGGATCCCAAGTGGAGGTTCTGGAGCCTGAAAATAAGGCTTTGGAGCCTATTTAGGATGAATGGGGCCCTAATAATGAGGTTTTGGACAGTTAAAATATTGGGAAGGGAGGAGGCAAGGGGCAGTGAGGAGGAGGAGGACAGGGCGTGTCTTGTGTCTTCAAGTCAGGCTTTGGAGCTGAAACCTGGGCCTTTGGACTCTGCAGCTCAGGGTCTGGATCCTGAAGTGATGCTTTGTTCCTTCGAAATGGATGTTTGGACCCGAAAAGGAGGCTTTGGACCCTAAAATTCAGGCCTCGTCTCCTAGCATGAGGATTTGGGAATTTGAAAGCAGGGGTGTTCCTCTCAAAGAAGGCCTCGCCATCTAAGAATGCCGCGTTGCATCCTATAATAAAATTGTGGACCCTAAAAATAAGGATTTTTTCCTTGAGAATGGCAGTCTGCTCTGTAAGATTGACGTGTAAGGAAGAAAAAGCTATTAAAAAGGAGGGTTCATCCTTTCAAACAAGGCTTTCGAGCCCAAGGAAGAGGCTTTCTGCTCTATTATGTGACGCTGAGGCCTAAAAAGAAAGCTTTGGGCCCTAAAAATGAGAGCCTGGGTCCAAAAACGGAGGGTGTAGGCGATAAAAAGACAGTTGCATCTCCGCTGGCTGCACTGCACTGTGGAGGGCGCCTTGTCAAAACCGAGGTGTCCTGTGTGGCCTGGTCACAGACAGGCGCTGCAGCAGGCTGTCGCTGTGACAGGGCAGCATGGCCCACCTTCCTCTGGATCCCACAGTGATGATTTGTTGCCTCCAAATTGGGGTTTGGACCTGCAAAGAAGGGACTGCACCGTGGACCTGCGGGCAGAGAAGGGCCCGGGTCACGCCGGGAGCCCCAGCCCTGGGTTCCTCTGAGCAGCAGGGGACGGGGATGTGGCACCTGATGGGAGTGAGCAGGTCCTGCCGGTGCTTCTTGCGGAAGACCTGCACCTCCTGCAGCGTCAGCTCCGTGGTGAAGGACGCTTGGACGAGGAGGGCCAGGAAGAGCTGGGGGAAGATGGCCTTCGCCTCCTCCAGGCAGCTGGGCAGCAGGAGGATCTCGTGGAGGGGCCTTGCTGCCTGCAGAAAGCACCCAGAGGCGTGGGCAGGGAGGGACAGAGGAGGGTGGAGACCCCCAGGCTGGCCCCGTGGGCGCGCCCGGGTGCCCCAGGGTGCGGATAAGGCTGGGAGGGGTCAGGGGAGGGGAGCGGGGCCCCTGTCCATCGGAGATGGGCAAGCGAGGAACTCACGGCCAGGGCCAGGATGCGCGGGTGGTCCTTGATGGAGGTGGATGTCTTGCACCCAGACTGGTTCATGAGGACGCGGAGCAGCTCCCGCAGCACCCTCTCTGTGGCTGGGGGCTCAGACACCATCGCCCTCCACATGGTGACGGCGACGCTGCGGGACCCCCGGGCTGTCAGCAGGGCCTCCCCCGGCCCGGCTGCTGTCCTCGCTGGTGGTGGTGGGGGGGTGGATGAGACGCGCTGGGCCCCGTACCTGGTGCAGGTCGGCGAGCACTGCAGCAGGCTGGCAACCGTCTCCCTGGGGTGCTTGCTGGCCAGCGCCAGCAGGGCCCTGTCCAGGCTCTGAAGGGCCAGCGCGGCTCTGACGGACGGCAGGGTTCTGTAGATGGCCCACACGATGTTCAGCACCTGGAGGTGGGACACGGGTGAGACGGGGCCGGCACCAGAGCAGGAACAGAGCCCCGAGGGCTGGAGCCGTGGCCGGGCCGCTGGCGGGTACCCACCTGTCCCGAATGGAAGTCGGTCTCTGCCGCCAGCACGTCCACCATGTGGGCAGCCAGCTTGGTGCTGTAGAGGCTCGGGGCTCTCATGCTCTCGACGGCGGCGAGGAAGACGCCCAACCGTTCAGAGGGCTGCAGGTACTTCATAAACGTCTGTGGGAGGAAGGACAAGACGTCAGTCACCCCGAGGGCTGCGATGGCCCCGCTCAGCCCTGCTGCTCCCAGCGCCCCAGGAGAGCTGGGAGCAGGGGCTGGGCCGGGCGACGGCTGGGGTGCGGCCGCGTGCGGGCCCCGTGGGGACCGGGCTTTGTCGGGGACAGCGCCGGTCCTCTTCCTGACGTCGCAGGGCCGGGGTCTCCTCCGGGGCTCAGGGCTGGCGCTTCTCACCATGAAGATTCTGCTGGTGTTGCCGTCTTCTGAGAGCCGTAAGGACAGCCGAGCTCGCCAGCGCTCCCGGAGCTGCGGCGGCTCGGCATCCTGGTCCCAGAGCCTTGTTCCTGGAGAAAAGCGGACACAGTGTCAGCGGGGGGGCCTGGGGACCTGGCAGTGGCAGCCGGGGGCTCGGGCACAAGCCTCCCTGGCAGGAAGGGGGCATGCCAGAGCAGAGCTGGGGGCAGCGCTTCCAGGGAGGGCCCGGGCTCTCGCGCTCAGGGCAGGGGGAACGGCTCGTCAGCCCGCGGAAAGGCAGCCGGGCTCGCTCGGTCGGGTCTCTCCTGCTGAGGAGAGAGGCGCAGGCGGCCTGGTGCTGGCCTGGCTGTGCCGGCGTGCCCGTGTCTGGAGGGACCCAGCCTGACGCGGCTCCTCTCACTTCTTTGCTGCCCGATGAAGATGTAGAGGTGGCGCACAGCCTCCGCTGCCTCGTGCCTGGTCCCCTCGTTCTTGGAAGTGCAGCACAGGAGGAGGCTCCCCACCAGCCTCCCCAGCATGGAGAAGCGGTGCTTCTCGGGGTGGTGATGCCTCACCACTGTGGCTCCTGCAAAGCAGGAGCTGACCTGGGGAGAGAGGCAGCGCGGGACCGCGGCTGAGCGGGGCGGCGGGGCCCCAGCCCCAGCCCCGGCTCTGCGCAAGCCTGGAGATGGGGAGAGCCGCGGCCGCGGAGCGAGGACGGGGGCGCCGGGGCTGCCTGCACCAGGGGCTCCCTACCTGGGGCAAGGAGCAGGTGTTGATGAAGGCGGCCAGCCTGGCGATCCGCGCCATGGCCCTCTCCTCCACGGCCTCTGGCTGCCGCTGGGTGAAGGGCAGCAGGAGCTGGGGAGAGAAAAGCTGCTGGTGTGCCCGCAGCACGGGGCACTGGTCCTTCCAGCTGTCCCCCTGCTGCGGTGGCCAGGCGGGTGGCCATGCCCCTGTCCTGCTGAAGCCCCCGCTCCCTTCCCGTTGCTCCCCAGACATCCCTCCAGCCTCGCAAGGGCCAGCTGTGGGCCAGCCCCCGCCTTGGGGACCCCTGCCTGCACCAGGCGTTGCGGCAGAGAACTGACCGCGTGCGTGAAGCCCAGCCTTTGCCAAAGCCAGACCTTCAAGATGTTCTGCAGCTCCAGGAGGCCGGAGGCGCCGGCGCTGCCCACCAGCACCTGCAGCAGGCTGTCCAGGGCTTCCATGGTCTGCAAGGAGGACAGGGGTTGGGGCACCCGAACAGGGAGCAGTGGTGTCCCAAGCGCCCAGCCCGTGCATACCTTGAAGTAGAGAGACGTGTCCGTGTCTCTCGTGTCCTCGTGGCCAGGGAGGTGGAAGACGCTGCAGAGGCAGGCGCGCAGGAGGCCGTTCGTCCTGTCCTGCGGCAGCAGCCCCGCTCTGCTGCAAGGGGAGGAGGGGAGAGGTGTGGAACGCCCCCTGTGCGGCACCCTGTGCCCCACTCGGGGCCCCTGGCCGGGACCGGGGCCACCGTGGCGGCCAAGCCCGCGCTGGCCCAGGTACCTCATGGCGGCGATGGCGAGCATGGCTTTCTGCCGCACCGCCGTGTCCAGGCGATCGGTGGGCTCCTCCTGCAGCAGCGCCTGGAGGGCACAGCGCGAGGGCACAGGGCAGTGTCCCCCGGCCAGCGAGCGGCTACAGGGGCTGGCCTGCAGGGCTGCCCCATCCCAGCGCCCCCACCAGAGCCACCTCCCGGCTCCTGGGGCTCCCCGGCGGCCCCCGCAGCCCTGCAGCGGGAAGGGCCGTGCCCAGCACCCAGCCAGAGGGTGCTCCCTGCGGGGCAGGGCGTCCCCTCACCTTGATTCTCTGCGCCACCTCCAGCTGGCAGAAATACACCGTGTCCCAGGTGGTGTGGTCCGCGACGGCGGCTTTGCAGGCGTCGCAGACGGAGGCCAGAAACCTCAGCTTCTGTGCCTCTCGCTGAGCCGCGGAGGGGAGAGACAAGCGAGCGGGTCAGGGGAGCCCAGCAGTCTCCCTGCGGGCACAGCCGGGGCAGGGGCTGCCCGGAGGAGGCCAGCAGCCGCAGCACAAAGGGCGAGCGGTACCTTGGGTCTGCGGCTGCAGCAAGCGCGGATGAAGCTCAGGGCGTCCTCTTCCTCCTGCCGCGGCGCGGCCGAGGCAGAAGGGCCCACGCCTGAGCCAGAGGGCGCCTGCAGTGGCTGCACCTCACTCTCCTCATAGGGCTGCGGCCGGGGCCTGGAGGCCGGGGAGGCCCCAGCCTCCTCCAGCCAGGCCGCTCGCGGGGAGCAGGGGGGGATCCCCGACATCCTGCAGGGAGTGCCCAGGAGTGAATGTGGCTCCCGCTCCTGTCGCGGGGTAGGGATGCCACAGAGTGCCACCGCTGCCGCCAGCCCCAGGCCCCCACCCAGGCCCCCTCCTCTTGCCCTCGGGCGGGCGGCCCCAGAGCCCCGCGGGGGTCCTGTCCCCAGGGGCCTGCAGACGCCATCCCCTGCACTGGAGGGAGGTCCCCCTGCCCGGGGCTGCCCCCAGCCCCACTGCCGAACCAGGCCCCTTGGGGCCGGCCCCGCTGCGCAGCCCTGGCAGCGCTGACCCACCTGCTCCTCAGCCCTGGCTCCTGCGCTGGGTTTCTGTGGCAAGGTGCCCGCGGTTTGTGCCTTTGCTTCGCACCTGGAGCACCGGAAAGCACTCCAAGCAGTCGCAGCTGCACGGAACCAGGTCCGTTGTGTCCGTTGGGACGGGACCCGCCCCAGAGGCCCTGCTCCCGGATCCGGAGACGCTCCCTGGGCCCTGGCGTGGGAATACTAAAATTATAATAAAATTGTGGGCCCTAAAAATAGGGATTTGTTCCTTGAGAATGGCAGCCTGCTCCTTAAGATTGACTTGTAAGCAAGAAAAAGCTACTAAAAAGGAGGGTTTATCCTCTCAAACAGGGCTTTCGAGCCCAAGGAAGAGGCTTTCTGCCCTAATATGTGACGCTGGGGCCTAAAAATGACAGGGCAGCGTGGCCCGCCCTCCTCTGTCTGGATCAAAAAATGATGCTTTGTTCCCTCCAGATGGGTGTTTGGACCTGAAAAGGAGGCTTTGGACCCTAAAATTCAGGCCTCGTCTCCTAGCATAAGGATTTGGGAATATGAAAAGAAGGGGTGTTCCTCTCAGATAAGGCCTCGCCATCTAAAAGGCCGCTTTGCACCTTCCAATGAAAGTGTGGACCCTAAAACTAGGGCATTGTGCCCTAAAAATGGCAGCCTGGTCCATATGAGTGTGGCTGTAAGCAAGAAAAAGCTAGCTTTGGATCCAGAAGCAGGTGTGAGGGCCCTGACCAAAAGCACTTGGTGACTTAAAAGAAGCACCCTGGTCCTGAAAACCGAGGATTTAGGCAATCAGAAGAAGGGTTTGGATCCCAAGTGGAGGTTCCGGAGCCTGAAAATAGGGGATTGGAGCCTAAGAAGAACACAGTGGGTCCTAATAATGACGCTTGTACCGGTGAAAGACCCGAGGGTGGTCGGGGGTAAAGGGTGAGGGCAGTGAAGGGGAGCTTGTACCTCCAAGTCAGGCTTTGGAGCTGAAACCTGGGCCTTTGGACTCTGCAGCTCAGGGTCTGGATCCTGAAGTGATGCTTTGTTCCTTCGAAATGGATGTCTGGACCCGAAAAGGAGGCTTTGGACCCAAAAATTCAGGCCTCGTCTCCTAGCATGAGGATTTGGGAATTTGAAAGCAGGGGTGTTCCCCTCTAATAGGGCCAGACCGTCTAAGAAAGCCGCTTTGCACCTTCCAATGAAAGTGTGGACCGTAAAACTAGGGCATTGTGCCCTAAAAATGGCAGCCTGGTCCATATGAGTGTGGCTGTAAGCAAGAAAAAGCCAGTAAAAAGGAGGGTTTTTCCTTTCAAACAAGGCTTTTGAGCCCAAGAAGAGGCTTTTGCCTTAGCATGTTACACTGGGGCGTAAAAATGAAAGACAGTGTGGCCTGCCCTCTTCTTTCTGGATCCTGAAGTGATGCTTTGTTCCTTCGGAATGGGTGTTTGGACCCGCAAAGGAGGCTTTGGACCCTAAAATTCAGGCCTCGTCTCCTAGCATGAGGATTTGGGAATTTGAAAGCAGAGAAGTTCCTGTCAAATAAGACTTTGACATCTAAGAAGGCCGCGTTGAATCTTATAATAAAATTATGGACCCTACAAATAGGGATTTGTTCCTTGAAAATGGCAGCCTGGTCCGTAAGATAGATTTGTAAGCAAGAAAAAGGCAGTAAAAAGGAGGGTTTATCCTTTCAATCAAGGCTTTGGAGCCCAAGGAAGAGGCTTTCTGCTCTAATATGTGACGCTGAGGCCTAAAAAGAATGCTTTGGACCCTAAAAATGAGAGCCTAGGTCCAAAAACGGAGGGTGTAGGTGATAAAAAGATGACTTTCGGTCCCAAGTATAGGCTCTCTTGCCCTGAAAATGTCCTGAAAGCTGGGTGCTTAAGGACAAGGCTGTGGTCTATAAAGAGGAGCCTTGGTGCCATACCTGTATGCTTTTCAGGTGCAAAGAAAAGGTGATAAAAAGGTTTTGGATCCACAAAAGATGCTCTTAGCCCTGAAGTGAAGGGGTTACGGGGTGAAAATGAGACATTTGGCCCTAAAAATGAGGCTTTGATTCCTCAGAAAGGGTCTTTTCTGTGTGCCCGGAGCATCCCAAAGGCCCTGCTGGCAGCTGGTCACAGGTTTGCTGGCTCAAATGGGGCCTCGTGGGGCTGAAGAGCTGCTGGGGGAAACTGCTCTCGGCCGCTCTGGTTCAGAAGAGCTGGCCTCTGGAGGGAACCCACTTCGAGACTCTGTCCCCAGTGCTACAGCGCCTGGCTGTCGTCGTGCAGCCTGGCAGCATCCCAAAAGGACGCTCGCTGCTGGCCAGAGTCAGAGGGGGCAGATCCTTCCTCCGGGCACATGGTGGGCATTTGCCAAACCCTGCTGGCAACCTCCAGCCCCAAATGCCCTCGGCACACAGAGCTGGGGCTGTGCTGGGAAGGCAGGCAGCGATGAGCCCGCCCAAGGACAGGGACACCCCAGCACTATTTGGGTCTGTAGGGGCCAGGCTCAGCCTGGTTTGGTGCTTCAGTCACAAGCTGGGTGCTGATGTCAGTCGGGAAGGGGCTGTGTCAGGGATGGTGCCCTGTCAGTGTCCCAGGCCGGGCTGGACGGAGTTGCAAGCCCCCTGGGGCCGGGGCAGCTGTCCCTGCCTGCGGCAGGGGGTGGCCAGGTGCCCTCTGAGGGTCCCTTCCAAGCCGGCAGTGCCGGGGGCAGCGACGGCACAGCAGCGCTCTCCCCAGCACCCCGTCTGCACACGCTTGCTCTGCTTGCCCTGCGCCCCGAGCGCCGATGCCACGCAGCCCCAGCCCCATGCATGCAGCCCCTGTGCCAGCAGGGCGCGGCCATGAGGTCACAGCGCCGCGCTGTGACGCTGTGCCAGGCCACGGGCACCTCTCTGCGCCGGCCCCAACGGGCGGCACTCACGCGGCGGTGGCAGCATGGGGCGGATGTGGGGGGCTGCGGCCCCCACCCGCCTCCTCCTCCTCCTCCTCGTGCTGGCAGGCCTGTGTGCCCGGGATGCCTGGGCTATGCCAAGGCGAGCGCTGGCAGCAGGTGGGTGCCAGCGCCGGGGGCAGCGGCAGGGCCGTAGCCGGGCGAGTCGCCGGAGGGGCTGGGGGCTGAAGCCTGGGCTGAGCCCCCCCGGGGCCCCTGTGAGCCGAGCCACGCGCCGCGCTGCCCCGGGTCCGGCCTTCCCGTACGTTTGTCCGCCTGGCCCTCGAGGGGTGCTGCGCGTGGCCTTCAGCCTGCGTCCCGAAAGCTGGCGGGGGCCGGCCGGGAGGTCCCTGAGCCCCGCCGCAGCCTCAGGAGTCTCGCCCCGTGCCTGGGTCCCGCACCATGCCCCGGCCCCTCCGTCACTGCAGGGTGCTCAGGGGCACAGCGGGCAACGGGAATGTGTCTTCTCTCTGGTTGCTTCCAGGTGACGATGCGCGCGGCAGCGCTTACCCAGCTCCTCAGCTGGATCCTGGAGTGGAGCTTCAGGGGCATCCCAGCGGTAAGTTGTCACCGTCCCTTGCCTCGAAAGAAGCAGCATTTGCTTTGTGATCACTGGTCCACGTGCGACTGGAGATCCCCTGAAGGCCTTCCGAGGGGTTGTCCGCTCACTGGGGGGGCTTCCCGAGGGCAGAACTGGTTGCAGCACGCAGTGGAAGCCCTCCTCACCTGTCCTGGACCCCCTTTGTGCCCGCAGGCCGTGCTGTTCCAGCTGCCCCGTGGAATCCTGCTCCTGAGACTGGGTGGCACCCCACAGGTACGTCGATGTCGATCTTCATTTCCTTGGGGTTTGTTAGTGGCTTTCTGCGCTAGCTGAGCAGTGCTGCAGCCTCTCCCTGGCCAGTGGGCTCTTCTCCACAAGAAGCGGGGATGATTGTTTTTCCCCCATGCTTTAGCGTGGGCTTCCCGTGCGTCTGTTAGGAATGTCCTGGTAAGGAAGCACCGGCAGGCCTCTGTGCATTTGTCCGCCCGGCCCCGGAGGGGTGCCGCACGTGGCCTGCAGGCAGAGTTTTGAAAGCTGCCGGCACCAGCCAGGAGGTCCCCAGGCCCTGCTGCAGCCTCGGGAATCTTGCCCTGCTCCTGGGCCCTGTGCCGTGCCCCGGCCCCTCCGTCACTGCAGGGCACTGGGGAAGAAGGAGGTCACAGCGCGCAGTGGGAACGTTTTTGCTCTGTGCCCGTAGGTGATGGCTACGTGACGTCTGAGCATGGTCCTGTCCCCGTGCCCCAGGGCGATCCCACAAGTAAGTCACTGGGAGGAGTGAGCATTTACCGCTTTGGTTGCTGTCCGCGTGAAATGGACCTTCAGCCTTCCTTGGCCTCAGACATGCAGGAGAGCAGAGAGGGAAGGGGTCAGGCTCGGTGACACGCCTGGGGCGCTTTGCCTTGCCAGGCTGTCTTTGCCAGCCGCTCCGCCCCCGTGCTGCAGAGCCAGCGGGCACGTTGGGGTTGAGTTTAGAGCCTGGGGTGAGCTCTGGGGAGGCCCTTCTCTGGGCAGCTGCACGCATGGTTAGTTTTGTCCCAGCACGGTGGCACTGCAGGCCCCTGGTGACTGTTTGCAAGAGGCTCCGGGGCGGGAGGGAGAGCCGAGGGCCATGCAGCAGTCCCCTGTTGGAACTGCATTCACTGCTGTGCGATGGGAAGAAGCATCCTGCCCCGTTTGGTGGGAGCTGCTCTGCTCTGTGTTTGTTTGCAGGCGTGGCTGTAGGCGATGGCTATCCAGCTTCCCCGCTGGGTCCCGGCGCCGAGCTGCAGGGAGGTCACACGGGTAGGGCCTTTTAGTTGCGTTGAGAGCTGCCGGCTCCAAGCCCAAACGTCAGCCCGGTGTCTCTGGTGTGCTCACTCTGCACCTTCGGAGCCTGCTTTTCAGTGCTTTATTCACACGGAATTTAACGTCCTCCTTTCTGCTTAGGTCCTCGAAGAGCGATGCGTCAAGCTAAAAGAGGCAAAAGTTCCCAGAGGACCTCGGAAATCCTGAAGGAAATCCTGAAGGAACTGGAGGGAGCACAGGGTGGGTGTGTTGCACGTGGAAGCCTGAGGGGCTGGGTACAGCCCCGGACACGCCGTAGCCTGCACGGCAGGAAGGCCCCAGTCGGAGCCTCGCGGTGATCTCCCGGGGTGATCGGTTGGTTGGACTAGCGACTAGGAGCACCCCCAAAAGCCTAGGCTTTGTTGCAAAGCCACCTGTGTGCATGTTGAGAAGCATCGCCTCCTGAAGATAGCCCGTTCCTGCTGAGGAACGGTCGCTCCCCATCCAACTGTGCCGCTTTCTTTCTAAAGGGGCGGACGGAGAGGCTGTGAAGCAGGAGGCGTTTCCGAGGGGAAACACGCTGCCAGGCTCTGAGGGAGCGACAGAGGCAGCGCAAGCGACCGTCCCGCCAGGTAACTGCCGTCCGCTGGCACGGTTAGCACAGAGCAGGTGCTGCCAAAGGAGCCTGGAACCGCTCTGGAGGAGGGCTGTGGTCTCTGGCGTGCGGAGCTCAGCGCCAGCAGTGTGCCAGACAGAGATGCTCGCGGGCCTCCGTGCCTGTGGTTAGGGATTGCCTGCCTCCCACCGCAGCCAGTTCCCAGGGGCTTCGGCACTTTTCCCTTGGGGGAAAGAGGCATCTGAAGCGCCTTCAGCAGGTGACTGACGGGGCCCGTGACCCTTAATAGAGCGTACCTCCCGCAGCACCTGAGTCCCGCAGCTTGCCAAAGTCCCCAGGGGCCCAAAGCAGCACCGCAGCACCGAGTGGGACCCCTCCTGCGACCTGCGGCCCAGGGGGCTGCACGGACTCGCAGATGGGGCACGGGCCCAGAGGGAGCCTCTCCGTCCTTCTGCATCCTCTGTGCCTAAGCCGCGCTGAGGCTTTCCCTTTCTCTGATTCTTGGCAGTGCTCTCGGAGCCCGGAGAAGCCCGCCACACCGGGGTGTTTCAGTTTTTTCGAGAGAATCCAGGTACTGAGCAGGCCGTAAGCGGGAGCCGCGTGCTGGGAGCTGGGAGCATGGCGGCGGTGCCTTCTGCTGAAAGCAAGGCAGCTTCTTCACTGAGAGGCTGGCAGCGGGAGAGCAGACATCTCGGCACTGCCAGAGCTCCCGCAGGCTGCCCAGCAGCGCAAGCACGCGCTAAGGCCCCGAGCTGTTCCTCCAGGTGCGGCTGGCGAGAGGACCGCGAGTGCCTCGGACGGTGCCGCCGTGCGCAAGCACTGCCTCGTGAGCACGGCGGCAATCTTGGGCTCCCTGCTCTTCGTCATGCTTCTGTGCTGCGGGGTCATCCGGCTGCGCAGGAAAAGACAGCAGTGAGTGGCCGTCTCTTGCCCCAGCTCCCCGTCGGCCGGCTGCCGCTGGCCTTGCAGCACCGCCGGTGAGGTGCTGCGGCGCGGCCGCCGGGTGCTGCCCAGCCTCCTCTCTCCGCAGGCGCCTCTCCGCAGCCTCGGAAGCCCGGGCACCGAGACGGGCCCAGCGCCAGCGGCCGCCACCCGTGCCCGGACGAGTACAGCGCACCCGCCCGCCCCCGGCCAGCTGGCTGCAGCGCAACCAGCCCAGCACCCTCCAGCCCCCGCAGCCGCCATGGACACCACCCCCCCGTCCCCCACCACCCCCCCGTCCCCCACCACCCCCCCGTCCCCCACCACCGTCCCGGCCCTCCTACGAGGGCTGGGGGCGGCCCCCCCGGCGTGCGGGGATGCGGGGGGGTGAGGACTGGCAGCCGTCCGGCAGCTTTGCCGAGCGGCATGCCTTCTCAGAATAAAGCTCTGCACCCGAGTCGCCAGTGTCCGGGCCGTGCTTCGCCTCGCGCTAACTGCCCAGAGCAGCGAGAAGCTACAAGCAACCTGCGGACACCTTTCCGCCCGCTCCAGCCTCTTCTGCCGCCTGCCCCGAGCTCTGCGGGGGAACGGGCTCAGTCCCGAATGCTCCTTCCCGGCCGCTCTCTTGCCCTGCTCCAGCATGCGGTCCCTCCCATGCCATTGCAGGCCTTCCCAAAGTGGTCCTGCGTGGGCTGCCCACGGGCTGCAGGACTTGCAGAGCTGCTGCAGCATGGGTCCGTGCCATGGGGTCCATCCTTCAGGAGCACACTGCTGCAGCGGGGGTCCCGCACAGGTGGCAGCTCCTGCCCTCCTGCTACCAAACCCTTGCCATGAAAGATGAATACAAGGGCGGCCAGGGCGTCAAGGTGACATCAAAGACACCTCCTGCGTCGCCCTCGTTGATGGGCTGTAGGTGGAGAAGCTGCAGCAAAGCGGGACCCATGGCCTCACCGGCTCCAAGGCTGGACCCCATAGCTCTGCTCTTCAGACCGATGACATCTTCCCCATTCCCAGTCCAGAAAAAGTCCCGAGGTGCGGACTCTGCGAGACCAGGAAAGGGGAGGCACCGCGATAAACAGGCTTTTCCCAGTGCTGGCGGCCTTGGGGACACCAGACAATTCCAGACAGGAGCTGGGGCTCTCTTCCGAGCAGCTGCGAACGAGGCTGTCCCTTTTCAGATCCGCTTCCTTACCCAGCGGCAGAACAGAGGCAGAACCTCTTCTGCGAGGTTTTCTGCTTCTTTCGCACTGTTTGGCTGGCTGTTCTTTGTCTCCTTGTCCTGGCCAGCCTGTTGTGCGGCGCCCCGTGGGCTGGTGACACAGCTCTCTGTCTCCTCAGGCTTTTCCTTAGAGCATCAACAAGTCCTGAGCCCTGCTGGTTGGATGGGTACGTTCAGCCCTGCAGCGAGGTCTGCCACACAGGGAAATTTCTGAGCAGCAGCCCCCAAACTAGGTGCTGGATCCCCAGTCACAGAAAAAGGGTATAGCTTTTCCTATCTTTCGAGCTTTGTCTCCCTTATGCGGGGGTCTTGGTCCAGGCTCGCTGCTGGAGAGGCGACGGCTGAAGCCCTGTTGTTCATGGGGTTCGTGAGCTGGTCCGGGCATGCCACCAGCACGTAGAAGGACGGAGAAGAGCCCAGGGCCCTGCTGTGCCCCGCAGCGCTGCTTCAAAGGTGGTGTCCTTGCTGGTGTTCCAGCTGTGCGGCTGCAGGATCTCCTCCAGCCCCAGCTCCCACTTCCCGCAGAGCTCCGGGGGCCTGAGCAGCGCTACGGGCAAGTCCCAGCTGGTGTTCTGGGGGCAGGTTCTGGCATGGCTGGGCAGCGTGATGTGGAAAGCCCTGTCTGCCATTCTTCTTCTGCCCTGCTCGGCAGCCAGGCCCTGGATGGCTGGCAGCTGGGAGGCTTCTGCCCAGCTGGGAAATTCCTTCCTATAGAGTGTCTGCAGCTTCGCACCTCACCCCCCTGAAAAAAAAAAAATAAAATAAAATAAAATAAAATTTAATCCCAAAGCCCTGATACTTCACAACCTGGTTTGCCTGGAGCCGTGCTTGGATAACAAGGCTAGCACCTTGGCGACGTACTCAGCGCCATCGTGTCTGGAAAACTTCCCTATCCACCAAGCCCGCCAAGCACTGCGCAGCCACCTCTGCCACAAGCACCTTGTTTCTCACA
This sequence comes from Anser brachyrhynchus, assembly GCF_964034855.1. Classification (NCBI taxonomy): domain Eukaryota; kingdom Metazoa; phylum Chordata; class Aves; order Anseriformes; family Anatidae; genus Anser; species Anser brachyrhynchus. The sequence goes on from NC_137705.1 coordinate 17,044,199, forward strand.
CACACCTCTCCACGTATGTGGACGTCCATAAATAAAGGAGTGCGGAGCTACACTACATCTCTTGCATGTATTTTGGGGTAAAAGTCTCACGGCAACTGCCAGTTGTAGGAGGCTCACTTACCTGGGCCTGAAAGAGGTCAGTGCTCCAGCAGTGTTTCCAGGACCTGTGGTCTGTCCCCACCACCAGGCTCTCCTCCATCCGTTGCGTGTGGCCAGTTCCAGTGCGCCTCCGCTGGCTGCACTGCGCTGTGGAGGGTGCCTTGAGAATGAGCCTTTGTACCCCAAACTGAGGGTTTGGGTCCCAAAGAGAAGGCTCTGGGCACTAAAAAAGAGGCTTTGGGCTCTCAGGATGAGCCTTTGGACCCTGAAATTCAGGCCTCGTCTCCTAGCATGAGGATTTGGGAATTTGAAAGCAGGGGTGTTCCCCTCTAATAGGGCCTGACCGTCTGAGAAGGCCGCTTTGCACCTTCCAATGAAAGTGTGGACCCTAAAACTAGGGCATTGTGCCCTAAAAATGGCAGCCTGGTCTGTAAGAGTGTGGCTGTAAGCAAGAAAAAGCCAGTAAAAAGGAGGGTTTATCCTTTCAAACAAGGCTTTCGAGCCCAAGGAAGAGGCTTTCTGCTCTATTATGTGACGCTGAGGCCTAAAAAGAATGCTTTGGACCCTAAAAATGAGAGCCTGGGTCCAAAAACGGAGGGTGTAGGCGATAAAAAGACGGTTGCATCTCCGCTGGCTGCACTGCACTGTGGAGGGCGCCTTGTCAAAACCGAGGTGTCCTGTGTGGCCTGGTCACAGACAGGCGCTGCAGCAGGCTGTCGCTGTGACAGGGCAGCATGGCCCACCTTCCTCTGGATCCCAAAGTGATGATTTGTTGCCTCCAAATTGGGGTTTGGACCTGCAAAGAAGGCTTTGGACCCGAAAATTCAGGCCTCGGCTCCTAACATGAGGATTTGGGAATTTGAAAAGAAGGGCTGTTCCTCTCAGATAAGGCCTCGCCATCTAAAAGGCCGCTTTGCACCTTCCAATGAAAGTGTGGACCCTAAAACTAGGGCATTGTGCCCTAAAAATGGCAGCCTGGTCCACATGAGTGTGGCTGTAAGCAAGAAAAAGCTAGCTTTGGATCCAGAAGCAGGTGTGAGGGCCCTGACCAAAAGCACTTGGTGACTTAAAAGAAGCACCCTGGTCCTGAAAACCGAGGATTTAGGCAATCAGAAGAAGGGTTTGGATCCCAAGTGGAGGTTCTGGAGCCTGAAAATAGGGGATTGGAGCCTAAGAAGAACACAGTGGGTCCTAATAATGACGCTTGTACCAGTGAAAGACCCGAGGGTGGTCGGGGGTAAAGAGTGAGGGCTGTGAAGGGGAGCTTGTACCTCCAAGTCAGGCTTTGGAGCTGAAACCTGGGCCTTTGGACTCTGCAGCTCAGGGTCTGGATCCTGAAGTGATGTTTTATTCCTTCCAGATGGGTGTTTGGACTCGAAAAAGAAGGCTTTGGACCCTAAAATTCAGGCCTCGTCTCCTAGCATGAGGATTTGGGAATTTGAAAGCAGGGGTGTTCCCCTCAAAGAAGGCCTCTCCATCTAAGAATGCCGCGTTGCATCCTATAATAAAATTGTGGACCCTAAAAATAAGGATTTTTTCCTTGAGAATGGCAGTCTGCTCTGTAAGATTGACGTGTAAGGAAGAAAAAGCTACTAAAAAGGAGGGTTCATCCTTTCAAACAAGGCTTTCGAGCCCAAGGAAGAGGCTTTCTGCTCTATTATGTGACGCTGAGGCCTAAAAAGAAAGCTTTGGGCCCTAAAAATGAGAGCCTGGGTCCAAAAACGGAGGGTGTAGGCGATAAAAAGACAGTTGCATCTCCGCTGGCTGCACTGCACTGTGGAGGGCGCCTTGTCAAAACCGAGGTGTCCTGTGTGGCCTGGTCACAGACAGGCGCTGCAGCAGGCTGTCGCTGTGACAGGGCAGCATGGCCCACCTTCCTCTGGATCCCAAAGTGATGATTTGTTGCCTCCAAATTGGGGTTTGCACCTGCAAAGAAGGCTTTGGACCCAAAAATTCAGGCCTCGGCTCCTAACATGAGGATTTGGGAATTTGAAAACAAGGGCTGTTCCTCTCAGATAAGGCCTCGCCATCTAAAAGGCCGCTTTGCACCTTCCAATGAAAGTGTGGACCCTAAAACTAGGGCATTGTGCCCTAAAAATGGCAGCCTGGTCCACATGAGTGTGGCTGTAAGCAAGAAAAAGCTAGCTTTGGATCCAGAAGCGGGTGTGAGGGCCCTGACCAAAAGCACTTGGTGACTTAAAAGAAGCACCCTGGTCCTGAAAACCGAGGATTTAGGCAATCAGAAGAAGGGTTTGGATCCCAAGTGGAGGTTCCGGAGCCTGAAAATAGGGGATTGGAGCCTAAGAAGAACACAGTGGGTCCTAATAATGACGCTTGTACCAGTGAAGGACCCGAAGATGGTCGGGGGTAAAGGGTGAAGGCAGTGAAGGGGAGCTTGTACCTCCAAGTCAGGCTTTGGAGCTGAAACCTGGGCCTTTGGACTCTGCAGCTCAGGGTCTGGATCCTGAAGTGATGTTTTATTCCTTCCAGATGGGTGTTTGGACTCGAAAAAGAAGGCTTTGGACCCGAAAATTCAGGCCTCGTCTCCTAGCATGAGGATTTGGGAATTTGAAAGCAGGGGTGTTCCTCTCTAATAGGGCCTGACCGTCTGAGAAGGCCGCTTTGCACCTTCCAATGAAAGTGTGGACCCTAAAACTAGGGCATTGTGCCCTAAAAATGGCAGCCTGGTCCACATGAGTGTGGCTGTAAGCAAGAAAAAGCTAGCTTTGGATCCAGAAGCGGGTGTGAGGGCCCTGACCAAAAGCACTTGGTGACTTAAAAGAAGCACCCTGGTCCTGAAAACCGAGGATTTAGGCAATCAGAAGGGTTTGGATCCCAAGTGGAGGTTCTGGAGCCTGAAAATAAGGCTTTGGAGCCTATTTAGGATGAATGGGGCCCTAATAATGAGGTTTTGGACAGTTAAAATATTGGGAAGGGAGGAGGCAAGGGGCAGTGAGGAGGAGGAGGACAGGGCGTGTCTTGTGTCTTCAAGTCAGGCTTTGGAGCTGAAACCTGGGCCTTTGGACTCTGCAGCTCAGGGTCTGGATCCTGAAGTGATGCTTTGTTCCTTCGAAATGGATGTTTGGACCCGAAAAGGAGGCTTTGGACCCTAAAATTCAGGCCTCGTCTCCTAGCATGAGGATTTGGGAATTTGAAAGCAGGGGTGTTCCCCTCAAAGAAGGCCTCTCCATCTAAGAATGCCGCGTTGCATCCTATAATAAAATTGTGGACCCTAAAAATAAGGATTTTTTCCTTGAGAATGGCAGTCTGCTCTGTAAGATTGACGTGTAAGGAAGAAAAAGCTACTAAAAAGGAGGGTTCATCCTTTCAAACAAGGCTTTCGAGCCCAAGGAAGAGGCTTTCTGCTCTATTATGTGACGCTGAGGCCTAAAAAGAAAGCTTTGGGCCCTAAAAATGAGAGCCTGGGTCCAAAAACGGAGGGTGTAGGCGATAAAAAGACAGTTGCATCTCCGCTGGCTGCACTGCACTGTGGAGGGCGCCTTGTCAAAACCGAGGTGTCCTGTGTGGCCTGGTCACAGACAGGCGCTGCAGCAGGCTGTCGCTGTGACAGGGCAGCATGGCCCACCTTCCTCTGGATCCCAAAGTGATGATTTGTTGCCTCCAAATTGGGGTTTGGACCTGCAAAGAAGGCTTTGGACCCGAAAATTCAGGCCTCAGCTCCTAACATGAGGATTTGGGAATTTGAAAGCAGGGGTGTTCCTCTCTAATAGGGCCTGACCGTCTGAGAAGGCCGCTTTGCACCTTACAATGAACGTGTGGACCCTAAAACTAGGGCATTGTGCCCTAAAAATGGCAGCCTGGTCCACATGAGTGTGGCTGTAAGCAAGAAAAAGCTAGCTTTGGATCCAGAAGCAGGTGTGAGGGCCCTGACCAAAAGCACTTGGTGACTTAAAAGAAGCACCCTGGTCCTGAAAACCGAGGATTTAGGCAATCAGAAGAAGGGTTTGGATCCCAAGTGGAGGTTCTGGAGCCTGAAAATAGGGGATTGGAGCCTAAGAAGAACACAGTGCGTCCTAATAATGACGCTTGTACCAGTGAAAGACCCGAGGGTGGTCGGGGGTAAAGAGTGAGGGCTGTGAAGGGGAGCTTGTACCTCCAAGTCAGGCTTTGGAGCTGAAACCTGGGCCTTTGGACTCTGCAGCTCAGGGTCTGGATCCTGAAGTGATGTTTTATTCCTTCCAGATGGGTGTTTGGACTCGAAAAAGAAGGCTTTGGACCCTAAAATTCAGGCCTCGTCTCCTAGCATGAGGATTTGGGAATTTGAAAGCAGGGGTGTTCCTCTCAAAGAAGGCCTCGCCATCTAAGAATGCCGCGTTGCATCCTATAATAAAATTGTGGACCCTAAAAATAAGGATTTTTTCCTTGAGAATGGCAGTCTGCTCTGTAAGATTGACGTGTAAGGAAGAAAAAGCTACTAAAAAGGAGGGTTCATCCTTTCAAACAAGGCTTTCGAGCCCAAGGAAGAGGCTTTCTGCTCTATTATGTGACGCTGAGGCCTAAAAAGAAAGCTTTGGGCCCTAAAAATGAGAGCCTGGGTCCAAAAACGGAGGGTGTAGGCGATAAAAAGACAGTTGCATCTCCGCTGGCTGCACTGCACTGTGGAGGGCGCCTTGTCAAAACCGAGGTGTCCTGTGTGGCCTGGTCACAGACAGGCGCTGCAGCAGGCTGTCGCTGTGACAGGGCAGCATGGCCCACCTTCCTCTGGATCCCAAAGTGATGATTTGTTGCCTCCAAATTGGGGTTTGCACCTGCAAAGAAGGCTTTGGACCCGAAAATTCAGGCCTCGGCTCCTAACATGAGGATTTGGGAATTTGAAAAGAAGGGGTGTTCCTCTCAGATAAGGCCTCACCATCTAAAAGGCCGCTTTGCACCTTCCAATGAAAGTGTGGACCCTAAAACTAGGGCATTGTGCCCTAAAAATGGCAGCCTGGTCCACATGAGTGTGGCTGTAAGCAAGAAAAAGCTAGCTTTGGATCCAGAAGCGGGTGTGAGGGCCCTGACCAAAAGCACTTGGTGACTTAAAAGAAGCACCCTGGTCCTGAAAACCGAGGATTTAGGCAGTCAGAAGAAGGGTTTGGATCCCAAGTGGAGGTTCCGGAGCCTGAAAATAGGGGATTGGAGCCTAAGAAGAACACAGTGGGTCCTAATAATGACGCTTGTACCAGTGAAAGACCCGAGGGTGGTCGGGGGTAAAGAGTGAGGGCAGTGAAGGGGAGCTTGTACCTCCAAGTCAGGCTTTGGAGCTGAAACCTGGGCCTTTGGACTCTGCAGCTCAGGGTCTGGATCCTGAAGTGATGCTTTGTTCCTTCGAAATGGATGTTTGGACCCGAAAAGGAGGCTTTGGACCCAAAAATTCAGGCCTCGTCTCCTAGCATGAGGATTTGGGAATTTGAAAGCAGGGGTGTTCCCCTCTAATAGGGCCTGACCGTCTAAGAAGGCCGCTTTGCACCTTCCAATGAAAGTGTGGACCCTAAAACTAGGGCATTGTGCCCTAAAAATGGCAGCCTGGTCCATATGAGTGTGGCTGTAAGCAAGAAAAAGCCAGTAAAAAGGAGGGTTTTTCCTTTCAAACAAGGCTTTTGAGCCCAAGAAGAGGCTTTTGCCTTAGCATGTTACACTGGGGCGTAAAAATGAAAGACAGTGTGGCCTGCCCTCTTCTTTCTGGATCCTGAAGTGATGCTTTGTTCCTTCGGAATGGGTGTTTGGACCCGCAAAGGAGGCTTTGGACCCTAAAATTCAGGCCTCGTCTCCTAGCATGAGGATTTGGGAATTTGAAAGCAGAGAAGTTCCTGTCAAATAAGACTTTGACATCTAAGAAGGCCGCGTTGAATCTTATAATAAAATTATGGACCCTACAAATAGGGATTTGTTCCTTGAAAATGGCAGCCTGGTCCGTAAGATAGATTTGTAAGCAAGAAAAAGGCAGTAAAAAGGAGGGTTTATCCTTTCAATCAAGGCTTTGGAGCCCAAGGAAGAGGCTTTCTGCCCTAGTATGTGACGCTGAGGCCTAAAAAGAATGCTTTGGGCCCTAAAAATGAGAGCCTGGGTCCAAAAACAGAGGGTGTAGGTGATAAAAAGTTGGCTTTGGATCCCAAGTATAGGCTCTCTTGCCCTGAAAATGTCCTGAAAGCTGGGTGCTTAAGGACAAGGCTGTGGTCTGTAAAGAGGAGCCTTGGTGCCATACCTGTATGCTTTTCAGGTGCAAAGAAAAGGTGATAAAAAGGTTTTGGATCCACAAAAGATGCTCTTAGCCCTGAAGTGAAGGAGTTACAGGGTGAAAATGAGACATTTGGCCCTAAAAATGAGGCTTTGATTCCTCAGAAAGGGTCTTTTCTGTGTGCCCGGAGCATCCCAAAGGCCCTGCTGGCAGCTGGTCACAGGTTTGGTGGCTCAAATGGGGCCTCGTGGGGCTGAAGAGCTGCTGGGGGAAACTGCTCTCGGCCGCTCTGGTTCAGAAGAGCTGGCCTCTGGAGGGAACCCACTTCGAGACTCTGTCCCCAGTGCTACAGCGCCTGGCTGTCGTCGTGCAGCCTGGCAGCATCCCAAAAGGACGCTCGCTGCTGGCCAGAGTCAGAGGGGGCAGATCCTTCCTCCGGGCACATGGTGGGCATTTGCCAAACCCTGCTGGCAACCTCCAGCCCCAAATGCCCTCGGCACACAGAGCTGGGGCTGTGCTGGGAAGGCAGGCAGCGATGAGCCCGCCCAAGGACAGGGACACCCCAGCACTATTTGGGTCTGTAGGGGCCAGGCTCAGCCTGGTTTGGTGCTTCAGTCACAAGCTGGGTGCTGATGTCAGTCGGGAAGGGGCTGTGTCAGGGATGGTGCCCTGTCAGTGTCCCAGGCCGGGCTGGACGGAGTTGCAAGCCCCCTGGGGCCGGGGCAGCTGTCCCTGCCTGCGGCAGGGGGTGGCCAGGTGCCCTCTGAGGGTCCCTTCCAAGCCGGCAGTGCCGGGGGCAGCGACGGCACAGCAGCGCTCTCCCCAGCACCCCGTCTGCACACGCTTGCTCTGCTTGCCCTGCGCCCCGAGCGCCGATGCCACGCGGCCCCAGCCCCATGCATGCAGCCCCTGTGCCAGCAGGGCGCGGCCATGAGGTCACAGCGCCGCGCTGTGACGCTGTGCCAGGCCACGGGCACCTCTCTGCGCCAGCCCCAACGGGCGGCACTCACGCGGCGGTGGCAGCATGGGGCGGATGTGGGGGGCTGCGGCCCCCACCCGCCTCCTCCTCCTCCTCCTCGTGCTGGCAGGCCTGTGTGCCCGGGATGCCTGGGCTATGCCAAGGCGAGCGCTGGCAGCAGGTGGGTGCCAGCGCCGGGGGCAGCGGCAGGGCCGTAGCCGGGCGAGTCGCCGGAGGGGCTGGGGGCTGAAGCCTGGGCTGAGCCCCCCCGGGGCCCCTGTGAACCGAGCCACGCGCCGCGCTGCCCCGGGTCCGGCCTTCCCCTACGTTTGTCCGCCTGGCCCTCGAGGGGTGCTGCGCGTGGCCTTCAGCCTGCGTCCCGAAAGCTGGCGGGGGCCGGCCGGGAGGTCCCTGAGCCCCGCCGCAGCCTCAGGAGTCTCGCCCCATGCCTGGGTCCCGCACCATGCCCCGGCCCCTCCGTCACTGCAGGGTGCTCAGGGGCACAGCACGCAAGGGGAATGTGTCTTCTCTCTGGTTGCTTCCAGGTGACGATGCGCGCGGCAGCGCTTACCCAGCTCTTCAGCTGGATCCTGGAGTGGAGCTTCAGGGGCATCCCAGCGGTAAGTTGTCACCGTCCCTTGCCTCGAAAGAAGCAGCATTTGCTTTGTGATCACTGGTCCACGTGCGACTGGAGATCCCCTGAAGGCCTTCCGAGGGGTTGTCCGCTCACTGGGGGGGCTTCCCGAGGGCAGAACTGGTTGCAGCACGCAGTGGAAGCCCTCCTCACCTGTCCTGGACCCCGTTTGTGCCCGCAGGCCGTGCTGTTCCAGCTGCCCCGTGGAATCCTGCTCCTGAGACTGGGTGGCACCCCACAGGTACGTCGATGTCGATCTTCATTTCCTTGGGGTTTGTTAGTGGCTTTCTGCGCTAGCTGAGCAGTGCTGCAGCCTCTCCCTGGCCAGTGGGCTCTTCTCCACAAGAAGCGGGGATGATTGTTTTTCCCCCATGCTTTAGCGTGGGCTTCCCGTGCGTCTGTTAGGAATGTCCTGGTAAGGAAGCACCGGCAGGCCTCTGTGCATTTGTCCGCCCGGCCCCGGAGGGGTGCCGCACGTGGCCTGCAGGCAGAGTTTTGAAAGCTGCCGGCACCAGCCAGGAGGTCCCCAGGCCCTGCTGCAGCCTCGGGAATCTTGCCCTGCTCCTGGGCCCTGTGCCGTGCCCCGGCCCCTCCGTCACTGCAGGGCACTGGGGAAGAAGGAGGTCACAGCGCGCAGTGGGAACGTTTTTGCTCTGTGCCCGTAGGTGATGGCTACGTGACGTCTGAGCATGGTCCTGTCCCCGTGCCCCAGGGCGATCCCACAAGTAAGTCACTGGGAGGAGTGAGCATTTACCGCTTTGGTTGCTGTCCGCGTGAAATGGACCTTCAGCCTTCCTTGGCCTCAGACATGCAGGAGAGCAGAGAGGGAAGGGGTCAGGCTCGGTGACACGCCTGGGGCGCTTTGCCTTGCCAGGCTGTCTTTGCCAGCCGCTCCGCCCCCGTGCTGCAGAGCCAGCGGGCACGTTGGGGTTGAGTTTAGAGCCTGGGGTGAGCTCTGGGGAGGCCCTTCTCTGGGCAGCTGCACGCATGGTTAGTTTTGTCCCAGCACGGTGGCACTGCAGGCCCCTGGTGACTGTTTGCAAGAGGCTCCGGGGCGGGAGGGAGAGCCGAGGGCCATGCAGCAGTCCCCTGTTGGAACTGCATTCACTGCTGTGCGATGGGAAGAAGCATCCTGCCCCGTTTGGTGGGAGCTGCTCTGCTCTGTGTTTGTTTGCAGGCGTGGCTGTAGGCGATGGCTATCCAGCTTCCCCGCTGGGTCCCGGCGCCGAGCTGCAGGGAGGTCACACGGGTAGGGCCTTTTAGTTGCGTTGAGAGCTGCCGGCTCCAAGCCCAAACGTCAGCCCGGTGTCTCTGGTGTGCTCACTCTGCACCTTCGGAGCCTGCTTTTCAGTGCTTTATTCACAGGGAATTTAACGTCCTCCTTTCTGCTTAGGCCCTCGAAGAGCGATGCGTCAAGCTAAAAGAGGCAAAAGTTCCCAGAGGACCTCGGAAATCCTGAAGGAAATCCTGAAGGAACTGGAGGGAGCACAGGGTGGGTGTGTTGCACGTGGAAGCCTGAGGGGCTGGGTACAGCCCCGGACACGCCGTAGCCTGCACGGCAGGAAGGCCCCAGTCGGAGCCTCGCGGTGATCTCCCGGGGTGATCGGTTGGTTGGACTAGCGACTAGGAGCACCCCCAAAAGCCTAGGCTTTGTTGCAAAGCCACCTGTGTGCATGTTGAGAAGCATCGCCTCCTGAAGATAGCCCGTTCCTGCTGAGGAACGGTCGCTCCCCATCCAACTGTGCCGCTTTCTTTCTAAAGGGGCGGACGGAGAGGCTGTGAAGCAGGAGGCGTTTCCGAGGGGAAACACGCTGCCAGGCTCTGAGGGAGCGACAGAGGCAGCGCAAGCGACCGTCCCGCCAGGTAACTGCCGTCCGCTGGCACGGTTAGCACAGAGCAGGTGCTGCCAAAGGAGCCTGGAACCGCTCTGGAGGAGGGCTGTGGTCTCTGGCGTGCGGAGCTCAGCGCCAGCAGTGTGCCAGACAGAGATGCTCGCGGGCCTCCGTGCCTGTGGTTAGGGATTGCCTGCCTCCCACCGCAGCCAGTTCCCAGGGGCTTCGGCACTTTTCCCTTGGGGGAAAGAGGCATCTGAAGCGCCTTCAGCAGGTGACTGACGGGGCCCGTGACCCTTAATGGAGCGTACCTCCCGCAGCACCTGAGTCCCGCAGCTTGCCAAAGTCCCCAGGGGCCCAAAGCAGCACCGCAGCACCGAGTGGGACCCCTCCTGCGACCTGCGGCCCAGGGGGCTGCACGGACTCGCAGATGGGGCACGGGCCCAGAGGGAGCCTCTCCGTCCTTCTGCATCCTCTGTGCCTAAGCCGCGCTGAGGCTTTCCCTTTCTCTGATTCTTGGCAGTGCTCTCGGAGCCCGGAGAAGCCCGCCACACCGGGGTGTTTCAGTTTTTTCGAGAGAATCCAGGTACTGAGCAGGCCGTAAGCGGGAGCCGCGTGCTGGGAGCTGGGAGCATGGCGGCGGTGCCTTCTGCTGAAAGCAAGGCAGCTTCTTCACTGAGAGGCTGGCAGCGGGAGAGCAGACATCTCGGCACTGCCAGAGCTCCCGCAGGCTGCCCAGCAGCGCAAGCACGCGCTAAGGCCCCGAGCTGTTCCTCCAGGTGCGGCTGGCGAGAGGACCGCGAGTGCCTCGGACGGTGCCGCCGTGCGCAAGCACTGCCTCGTGAGCACGGCGGCAATCTTGGGCTCCCTGCTCTTCGTCATGCTTCTGTGCTGCGGGGTCATCCGGCTGCGCAGGAGAAGACAGCAGTGAGTGGCCGTCTCTTGCCCCAGCTCCCCGTCGGCCGGCTGCCGCTGGCCTTGCAGCACCGCCGGTGAGGTGCTGCGGCGCGGCCGCCGGGTGCTGCCCAGCCTCCTCTCTCCGCAGGCGCCTCTCCGCAGCCTCGGAAGCCCGGGCACCGAGACGGGCCCAGCGCCAGCGGCCGCCACCCGTGCCCGGACGAGTACAGCGCACCCGCCCGCCCCCGGCCAGCTGGCTGCAGCGCGACCAGCCCAGCACCCTCCAGCCCCCGCAGCCGCCATGGACACCACCCCCCCGTCCCCCACCACCCCCCCGTCCCCCACCACCCCCCCGTCCCCCACCACCGTCCCGGCCCTCCTACGAGGGCTGGGGGCGGCCCCCCCGGCGTGCGGGGCAGCGGGGGGGTGAGGACTGGCAGCCGTCCGGCAGCTTTGCCGAGCGGCATGCCTTCTCAGAATAAAGCTCTGCACCCGAGTCGCCAGTGTCCGGGCCGTGCTTCGCCTCGCGCTAACTGCCCAGAGCAGCGAGAAGCTACAAGCAACCTGCGGACACCTTTCCGCCCGCTCCAGCCTCTTCTGCCGCCTGCCCCGAGCTCTGCGGGGGAACGGGCTCAGTCCCGAATGCTCCTTCCCGGCCGCTCTCTTGCCCTGCTCCAGCATGCGGTCCCTCCCATGCCATTGCAGGCCTTCCCAAAGTGGTCCTGCGTGGGCTGCCCACGGGCTGCAGGACTTGCAGAGCTGCTGCAGCATGGGTCCGTGCCATGGGGTCCATCCTTCAGGAGCACACTGCTGCAGCGGGGGTCCCGCACAGGTGGCAGCTCCTGCCCTCCTGCTACCAAACCCTTGCCATGAAAGATGAATACAAGGGCGGCCAGGGCGTCAAGGTGACATCAAAGACACCTCCTGCGTCGCCCTCGTTGATGGGCTGTAGGTGGAGAAGCTGCAGCAAAGCGGGACCCATGGCCTCACCGGCTCCAAGGCTGGACCCCATAGCTCTGCTCTTCAGACCGATGACATCTTCCCCATTCCCAGTCCAGAAAAAGTCCCGAGGTGCGGACTCTGCGAGACCAGGAAAGGGGAGGCACCGCGATAAACAGGCTTTTCCCAGTGCTGGCGGCCTTGGGGACACCAGACAATTCCAGACAGGAGCTGGGGCTCTCTTCCGAGCAGCTGCGAACGAGGCTGTCCCTTTTCAGATCCGCTTCCTTACCCAGCGGCAGAACAGAGGCAGAACCTCTTCTGCGAGGTTTTCTGCTTCTTTCGCACTGTTTGGCTGGCTGTTCTTTGTCTCCTTGTCCTGGCCAGCCTGTTGTGCGGCGCCCCGTGGGCTGGTGACACAGCTCTCTGTCTCCTCAGGCTTTTCCTTAGAGCATCAACAAGTCCTGAGCCCTGCTGGTTGGATGGGTACGTTCAGCCCTGCAGCGAGGTCTGCCACACAGGGAAATTTCTGAGCAGCAGCCCCCAAACTAGGTGCTGGATCCCCAGTCACAGAAAAAGGGTATAGCTTTTCCTATCTTTCGAGCTTTGTCTCCCTTATGCGGGGGTCTTGGTCCAGGCTCGCTGCTGGAGAGGCGACGGCTGAAGCCCTGTTGTTCATGGGGTTCGTGAGCTGGTCCGGGCATGCCACCAGCACGTAGAAGGACGGAGAAGAGCCCAGGGCCCTGCTGTGCCCCGCAGCGCTGCTTCAAAGGTGGTGTCCTTGCTGATGTTCCAGCTGTGCGGCTGCAGGATCTCCTCCAGCCCCAGCTCCCACTTCCCGCAGAGCTCCAGGGGCCTGAGCAGCGCTACGGGCAAGTCCCAGCTGGTGTTCTGGGGGCAGGTTCTGGCATGGCTGGGCAGCGTGATGTGGAAAGCCCTGTCTGCCATTCTTCTTCTGCCCTGCTCGGCAGCCAGGCCCTGGATGGCTGGCAGCTGGGAGGCTTCTGCCCAGCTGGGAAATTCCTTCCTATAGAGTGTCTGCAGCTTCGCACCTCACCCCCCTGAAAAAAAAAAAATAAAATAAAATAAAATTTAATCCCAAAGCCCTGATACTTCACAACCTGGTTTGCCTGGAGCCGTGCTTGGATAACAAGGCTAGCACCTTGGCGACGTACTCAGCGCCATCGTGTCTGGAAAACTTCCCTATCCACCAAGCCCGCCAAGCACTGCGCAGCCACCTCTGCCACAAGCACCTTGTTTCTCACACACACCTCTCCACGTATGTGGACGTCCATAAATAAAGGAGTGCGGAGCTACACTACATCTCTTGCATGTATTTTGGGGTAAAAGTCTCACGGCAACTGCCAGTTGTAGGAGGCTCACTTACCTGGGCCTGAAAGAGGTCAGTGCTCCAGCAGTGTTTCCAGGACCTGTGGTCTGTCCCCACCACCAGGCTCTCCTCCATCCGTTGCGTGTGGCCAGTTCCAGTGCGCCTCCGCTGGCTGCACTGCGCTGTGGAGGGTGCCTTGAGAATGAGCCTTTGTACCCCAAACTGAGGGTTTGGGTCCCAAAGAGAAGGCTCTGGGCACTAAAAAAGAGGCTTTGGGCTCTCAGGATGAGCCTTTGGACCCTGAAATTCAGGCCTCGTCTCCTAGCATGAGGATTTGGGAATTTGAAAGCAGGGGTGTTCCCCTCTAATAGGGCCTGACCGTCTGAGAAGGCCGCTTTGCACCTTCCAATGAAAGTGTGGCCCCTAAAACTGGGGCATTGTGCCCTAAAAATGGCAGCCTGGTCCATATGAGTGTGGCTGTAAACAAGAAAAAGCCAGTAAAAAGGAGGGTTTATCCTTTCAAACAAGGCTTTCGAGCCCAAGGAAGAGGCTTTCTGCTCTATTATGTGACGCTGAGGCCTAAAAAGAATGCTTTGGGCCCTAAAAATGAGAGCCTGGGTCCAAAAACGGAGGGTGTAGGTGATAAAAAGACGGTTGCATCTCCGCTGGCTGCACTGCACTGTGGAGGGCGCCTTGTCAAAACTGAGGTGTCCTGTGTGGCCTGGTCACAGACAGGCGCTGCAGCAGGCTGTCGCTGTGACAGGGCAGCATGGCCCACCTTCCTCTGGATCCCAAAGTGATGATTTGTTGCCTCCAAATTGGGGTTTGCACCTGCAAAGAAGGCTTTGGACCCGAAAATTCAGGCCTCGGCTCCTAACATGAGGATTTGGGAATTTGAAAACAAGGGCTGTTCCTCTCTAATAGGGCCTCACCATCTAAAAGGCCGCTTTGCACCTTCCAATGAAAGTGTGGACCCTAAAACTAGGGCATTGTGCCCTAAAAATGGCAGCCTGGTCCACATGAGTGTGGCTGTAAGCAAGAAAAAGCTAGCTTTGGATCCAGAAGCGGGTGTGAGGGCCCTGACCAAAAGCACTTGGTGACTTAAAAGAAGCACCCTGGTCCTGAAAACCGAGGATTTAGGCAATCAGAAGAAGGGTTTGGATCCCAAGTGGAGGTTCCGGAGCCTGAAAATAGGGGATTGGAGCATAAGAAGAACACAGTGGGTCCTAATAATGACGCTTGTACCAGTGAAAGACCCGAGGGTGGTCGGGGGTAAAGAGTGAGGGCTGTGAAGGGGAGCTTGTACCTCCAAGTCAGGCTTTGGAGCTGAAACCTGGGCCTTTGGACTCTGCAGCTCAGGGTCTGGATCCTGAAGTGATGCTTTGTTCCTTCGAAATGGATGTTTGGACCCGAAAAGGAGGCTTTGGACCCTAAAATTCAGGCCTCGTCTCCTAGCATGAGGATTTGGGAATTTGAAAGCAGGGGTGTTCCCCTCAAAGAAGGCCTCTCCATCTAAGAATGCCGCGTTGCATCCTATAATAAAATTGTGGACCCTAAAAATAAGGATTTTTTCCTTGAGAATGGCAGTCTGCTCTGTAAGATTGACGTGTAAGGAAGAAAAAGCTACTAAAAAGGAGGGTTCATCCTTTCAAACAAGGCTTTCGAGCCCAAGGAAGAGGCTTTCTGCTCTATTATGTGACGCTGAGGCCTAAAAAGAAAGCTTTGGGCCCTAAAAATGAGAGCCTGGGTCCAAAAACGGAGGGTGTAGGCGATAAAAAGACAGTTGCATCTCCGCTGGCTGCACTGCACTGTGGAGGGCGCCTTGTCAAAACCGAGGTGTCCTGTGTGGCCTGGTCACAGACAGGCGCTGCAGCAGGCTGTCGCTGTGACAGGGCAGCATGGCCCACCTTCCTCTGGATCCCAAAGTGATGATTTGTTGCCTCCAACTTGGGGTTTGGACCTGCAAAGAAGGCTTTGGACCCGAAAATTCAGGCCTCGGCTCCTAACATGAGGATTTGGGAATTTGAAAGCAGGGGTGTTCCTCTCTAATAGGGCCTGACCGTCTGAGAAGGCCGCTTTGCACCTTACAATGAACGTGTGGACCCTAAAACTAGGGCATTGTGCCCTAAAAATGGCAGCCTGGTCCACATGAGTGTGGCTGTAAGCAAGAAAAAGCTAGCTTTGGATCCAGAAGCAGGTGTGAGGGCCCTGACCAAAAGCACTTGGTGACTTAAAAGAAGCACCCTGGTCCTGAAAACCGAGGATTTAGGCAATCAGAAGAAGGGTTTGGATCCCAAGTGGAGGTTCTGGAGCCTGAAAATAGGGGATTGGAGCCTAAGAAGAACACAGTGCGTCCTAATAATGACGCTTGTACCAGTGAAAGACCCGAGGGTGGTCGGGGGTAAAGAGTGAGGGCTGTGAAGGGGAGCTTGTACCTCCAAGTCAGGCTTTGGAGCTGAAACCTGGGCCTTTGGACTCTGCAGCTCAGGGTCTGGATCCTGAAGTGATGTTTTATTCCTTCCAGATGGGTGTTTGGACTCGAAAAAGAAGGCTTTGGACCCTAAAATTCAGGCCTCGTCTCCTAGCATGAGGATTTGGGAATTTGAAAGCAGGGGTGTTCCTCTCAAAGAAGGCCTCGCCATCTAAGAATGCCGCGTTGCATCCTATAATAAAATTGTGGACCCTAAAAATAAGGATTTTTTCCTTGAGAATGGCAGTCTGCTCTGTAAGATTGACGTGTAAGGAAGAAAAAGCTACTAAAAAGGAGGGTTCATCCTTTCAAACAAGGCTTTCGAGCCCAAGGAAGAGGCTTTCTGCTCTATTATGTGACGCTGAGGCCTAAAAAGAAAGCTTTGGGCCCTAAAAATGAGAGCCTGGGTCCAAAAACGGAGGGTGTAGGCGATAAAAAGACAGTTGCATCTCCGCTGGCTGCACTGCACTGTGGAGGGCGCCTTGTCAAAACCGAGGTGTCCTGTGTGGCCTGGTCACAGACAGGCGCTGCAGCAGGCTGTCGCTGTGACAGGGCAGCATGGCCCACCTTCCTCTGGATCCCAAAGTGATGATTTGTTGCCTCCAAATTGGGGTTTGCACCTGCAAAGAAGGCTTTGGACCCGAAAATTCAGGCCTCGGCTCCTAACATGAGGATTTGGGAATTTGAAAAGAAGGGGTGTTCCTCTCAGATAAGGCCTCACCATCTAAAAGGCCGCTTTGCACCTTCCAATGAAAGTGTGGACCCTAAAACTAGGGCATTGTGCCCTAAAAATGGCAGCCTGGTCCACATGAGTGTGGCTGTAAGCAAGAAAAAGCTAGCTTTGGATCCAGAAGCGGGTGTGAGGGCCCTGACCAAAAGCACTTGGTGACTTAAAAGAAGCACCCTGGTCCTGAAAACCGAGGATTTAGGCAATCAGAAGAAGGGTTTGGATCCCAAGTGGAGGTTCCGGAGCCTGAAAATAGGGGATTGGAGCCTAAGAAGAACACAGTGGGTCCTAATAATGACGCTTGTACCAGTGAAAGACCCGAGGGTGGTCGGGGGTAAAGGGTGAGGGCAGTGAAGGGGAGCTTGTACCTCCAAGTCAGGCTTTGGAGCTGAAACCTGGGCCTTTGGACTCTGCAGCTCAGGGTCTGGATCCTGAAGTGATGCTTTGTTCCTTCGAAATGGATGTTTGGACCCGAAAAGGAGGCTTTGGACCCAAAAATTCAGGCCTCGTCTCCTAGCATGAGGATTTGGGAATTTGAAAGCAGGGGTGTTCCCCTCTAATAGGGCCTGACCGTCTAAGAAGGCCGCTTTGCACCTTCCAATGAAAGTGTGGACCCTAAAACTAGGGCATTGTGCCCTAAAAATGGCAGCCTGGTCCATATGAGTGTGGCTGTAAGCAAGAAAAAGCCAGTAAAAAGGAGGGTTTTTCCTTTCAAACAAGGCTTTTGAGCCCAAGAAGAGGCTTTTGCCTTAGCATGTTACACTGGGGCGTAAAAATGAAAGACAGTGTGGCCTGCCCTCTTCTTTCTGGATCCTGAAGTGATGCTTTGTTCCTTCGGAATGGGTGTTTGGACCCGCAAAGGAGGCTTTGGACCCTAAAATTCAGGCCTCGTCTCCTAGCATGAGGATTTGGGAATTTGAAAGCAGAGAAGTTCCTGTCAAATAAGACTTTGACATCTAAGAAGGCCGCGTTGAATCTTATAATAAAATTATGGACCCTACAAATAGGGATTTGTTCCTTGAAAATGGCAGCCTGGTCCGTAAGATAGATTTGTAAGCAAGAAAAAGGCAGTAAAAAGGAGGGTTTATCCTTTCAATCAAGGCTTTGGAGCCCAAGGAAGAGGCTTTCTGCCCTAGTATGTGACGCTGAGGCCTAAAAAGAATGCTTTGGGCCCTAAAAATGAGAGCCTGGGTCCAAAAACAGAGGGTGTAGGTGATAAAAAGTTGGCTTTGGATCCCAAGTATAGGCTCTCTTGCCCTGAAAATGTCCTGAAAGCTGGGTGCTTAAGGACAAGGCTGTGGTCTGTAAAGAGGAGCCTTGGTGCCATACCTGTATGCTTTTCAGGTGCAAAGAAAAGGTGATAAAAAGGTTTTGGATCCACAAAAGATGCTCTTAGCCCTGAAGTGAAGGAGTTACAGGGTGAAAATGAGACATTTGGCCCTAAAAATGAGGCTTTGATTCCTCAGAAAGGGTCTTTTCTGTGTGCCCGGAGCATCCCAAAGGCCCTGCTGGCAGCTGGTCACAGGTTTGGTGGCTCAAATGGGGCCTCGTGGGGCTGAAGAGCTGCTGGGGGAAACTGCTCTCGGCCGCTCTGGTTCAGAAGAGCTGGCCTCTGGAGGGAACCCACTTCGAGACTCTGTCCCCAGTGCTACAGCGCCTGGCTGTCGTCGTGCAGCCTGGCAGCATCCCAAAAGGACGCTCGCTGCTGGCCAGAGTCAGAGGGGGCAGATCCTTCCTCCGGGCACATGGTGGGCATTTGCCAAACCCTGCTGGCAACCTCCAGCCCCAAATGCCCTCGGCACACAGAGCTGGGGCTGTGCTGGGAAGGCAGGCAGCGATGAGCCCGCCCAAGGACAGGGACACCCCAGCACTATTTGGGTCTGTAGGGGCCAGGCTCAGCCTGGTTTGGTGCTTCAGTCACAAGCTGGGTGCTGATGTCAGTCGGGAAGGGGCTGTGTCAGGGATGGTGCCCTGTCAGTGTCCCAGGCCGGGCTGGACGGAGTTGCAAGCCCCCTGGGGCCGGGGCAGCTGTCCCTGCCTGCGGCAGGGGGTGGCCAGGTGCCCTCTGAGGGTCCCTTCCAAGCCGGCAGTGCCGGGGGCAGCGACGGCACAGCAGCGCTCTCCCCAGCACCCCGTCTGCACACGCTTGCTCTGCTTGCCCTGCGCCCCGAGCGCCGATGCCACGCGGCCCCAGCCCCATGCATGCAGCCCCTGTGCCAGCAGGGCGCGGCCATGAGGTCACAGCGCCGCGCTGTGACGCTGTGCCAGGCCACGGGCACCTCTCTGCGCCAGCCCCAACGGGCGGCACTCACGCGGCGGTGGCAGCATGGGGCGGATGTGGGGGGCTGCGGCCCCCACCCGCCTCCTCCTCCTCCTCCTCGTGCTGGCAGGCCTGTGTGCCCGGGATGCCTGGGCTATGCCAAGGCGAGCGCTGGCAGCAGGTGGGTGCCAGCGCTGGGGGCAGCGGCAGGGCCGTAGCCGGGCGAGTCGCCGGAGGGGCTGGGGGCTGAAGCCTGGGCTGAGCCCCCCCGGGGCCCCTGTGAACCGAGCCACGCGCCGCGCTGCCCCGGGTCCGGCCTTCCCCTACGTTTGTCCGCCTGGCCCTCGAGGGGTGCTGCGCGTGGCCTTCAGCCTGCGTCCCGAAAGCTGGCGGGGGCCGGCCGGGAGGTCCCTGAGCCCCGCCGCAGCCTCAGGAGTCTCGCCCCATGCCTGGGTCCCGCACCATGCCCCGGCCCCTCCGTCACTGCAGGGTGCTCAGGGGCACAGCACGCAAGGGGAATGTGTCTTCTCTCTGGTTGCTTCCAGGTGACGATGCGCGCGGCAGCGCTTACCCAGCTCTTCAGCTGGATCCTGGAGTGGAGCTTCAGGGGCATCCCAGCGGTAAGTTGTCACCGTCCCTTGCCTCGAAAGAAGCAGCATTTGCTTTGTGATCACTGGTCCACGTGCGACTGGAGATCCCCTGAAGGCCTTCCGAGGGGTTGTCCGCTCACTGGGGGGGCTTCCCGAGGGCAGAACTGGTTGCAGCACGCAGTGGAAGCCCTCCTCACCTGTCCTGGACCCCGTTTGTGCCCGCAGGCCGTGCTGTTCCAGCTGCCCCGTGGAATCCTGCTCCTGAGACTGGGTGGCACCCCACAGGTACGTCGGTGTCCATCTTCATTTCCTTGGGGTTTGTTAGTGGCTTTCTGCGCTAGCTGAGCAGTGCTGCAGCCTCTCCCTGGCCAGTGGGCTCTTCTCCACAAGAAGCGGGGATGATTGTTTTTCTCCCATGCTTTAGCGTGGGCTTCCCGTGCGTCTGTTAGGAATGTCCTGGTAAGGAAGCACCGGCAGGCCTCTGTGCATTTGTCCGCCCGGCCCCGGAGGGGTGCCGCACGTGGCCTGCAGGCAGCGTTTTGAAAGCTGCCGGCACCAGCTAGGAGGTCCCCAGGCCCTGCTGCAGCCTCGGGAATCTTGCCCTGCTCCTGGGCCCTGCGCTGTGCCCCGGCCCCTCCGTCACTGCAGGGCACTGGGGAAGAAGGAGGTCACATCGCGCAGTGGGAACGTTTTTGCTCTGTGCCCGTAGGTGATGGCTACATGACGTCTGAGCATGGTCCTGTCCCCGTGCCCCAGGGCGATCCCACAAGTAAGTCACTGGGAGGAGTGAGCATTTACCGCTTTGGTTGCTGTCCGCGTGAAATGGACCTTCAGCCTTCCTTGGCCTCAGACATGCAGGAGAGCAGAGAGGGAAGGGGTCAGGCTCGGTGACACGCCTGGGGCGCTTTGCCTTGCCAGGCTGTCTTTGCCAGCCGCTCCGCCCCCGTGCTGCAGAGCCAGCGGGCACGTTGGGGTTGAGTTTAGAGCCTGGGGTGAGCTCTGGGGAGGCCCTTCTCTGGGCAGCTGCACGCATGGTTAGTTTTGTCCCAGCACGGTGGCACTGCAGGCCCCTGGTGACTGTTTGCAAGAGGCTCCGGGGCGGGAGGGAGAGCCGAGGGCCATGCAGCAGTCCCCTGTTGGAACTGCATTCACTGCTGTGCGATGGGAAGAAGCATCCTGCCCCGTTTGGTGGGAGCTGCTCTGCTCTGTGTTTGTTTGCAGGCGTGGCTGTAGGCGATGGCTATCCAGCTTCCCCGCTGGGTCCCGGCGCCGAGCTGCAGGGAGGTCACACGGGTAGGGCCTTTTAGTTGCGTTGAGAGCTGCCGGCTCCAAGCCCAAACGTCAGCCCGGTGTCTCTGGTGTGCTCACTCTGCACCTTCGGAGCCTGCTTTTCAGTGCTTTATTCACACGGAATTTAACGTCCTCCTTTCTGCTTAGGCCCTCGAAGAGCGATGCGTCAAGCTAAAAGAGGCAAAAGTTCCCAGAGGACCTCGGAAATCCTGAAGGAAATCCTGAAGGAACTGGAGGGAGCACAGGGTGGGTGTGTTGCACGTGGAAGCCTGAGGGGCTGGGTACAGCCCCGGACACGCCGTAGCCTGCACGGCAGGAAGGCCCCAGTCGGAGCCTCGCGGTGATCTCCCGGGGTGATCGGTTGGTTGGACTAGCGACTAGGAGCACCCCCAAAAGCCTAGGCTTTGTTGCAAAGCCACCTGTGTGCATGTTGAGAAGCATCGCCTCCTGAAGATAGCCCGTTCCTGCTGAGGAATGGTCGCTCCCCATCCAACTGTGCCGCTTTCTTTCTAAAGGGGCGGACGGAGAGGCTGTGAAGCAGGAGGCGTTTCCGAGGGGAAACACGCTGCCAGGCTCTGAGGGAGCGACAGAGGCAGCGCAAGCGACCGTCCCGCCAGGTAACTGCCGTCCGCTGGCACGGTTAGCACAGAGCAGGTGCTGCCAAAGGAGCCTGGAACCGCTCTGGAGGAGGGCTGTGGTCTCTGGCGTGCGGAGCTCAGCGCCAGCAGTGTGCCAGACAGAGATGCTCGCGGGCCTCCGTGCCTGTGGTTAGGGATTGCCTGCCTCCCACCGCAGCCAGTTCCCAGGGGCTTCGGCACTTTTCCCTTGGGGGAAAGAGGCATCTGAAGCGCCTTCAGCAGGTGACTGACGGGGCCCGTGACCCTTAATGGAGCGTACCTCCCGCAGCACCTGAGTCCCGCAGCTTGCCAAAGTCCCCAGGGGCCCAAAGCAGCACCGCAGCACCGAGTGGGACCCCTCCTGCGACCTGCGGCCCAGGGGGCTGCACGGACTCGCAGATGGGGCACGGGCCCAGAGGGAGCCTCTCCGTCCTTCTGCATCCTCTGTGCCTAAGCCGCGCTGAGGCTTTCCCTTTCTCTGATTCTTGGCAGTGCTCTCGGAGCCCGGAGAAGCCCGCCACACCGGGGTGTTTCAGTTTTTTCGAGAGAATCCAGGTACTGAGCAGGCCGTAAGCGGGAGCCGCGTGCTGGGAGCTGGGAGCATGGCGGCGGTGCCTTCTGCTGAAAGCAAGGCAGCTTCTTCACTGAGAGGCTGGCAGCGGGAGAGCAGACATCTCGGCACTGCCAGAGCTCCCGCAGGCTGCCCAGCAGCGCAAGCACGCGCTAAGGCCCCGAGCTGTTCCTCCAGGTGCGGCTGGCGAGAGGACCGTGAGTGCCTCGGACGGTGCCGCCGTGCGCAAGCACTGCCTCGTGAGCACGGCGGCAATCTTGGGCTCCCTGCTCTTCGGCACGCTTCTGTGCTGCGGGGTCATCCGGCTGCGCAGGAGAAGACAGCAGTGAGTGGCCGTCTCTTGCCCCAGCTCCCCGTCGGCCGGCTGCCGCTGGCCTTGCAGCACCGCCGGTGAGGTGCTGCGGCGCGGCCGCCGGGTGCTGCCCAGCCTCCTCTCTCCGCAGGCGCCTCTCCGCAGCCTCGGAAGCCCGGGCACCGAGACGGGCCCAGCGCCAGCGGCCGCCACCCGTGCCCGGACGAGTACAGCGCACCCGCCCGCCCCCGGCCAGCTGGCTGCAGCGCGACCAGCCCAGCACCCTCCAGCCCCCGCAGCCGCCATGGACACCACCCCCCCGTCCCCCACCACCCCCCCGTCCCCCACCACCCCCCCGTCCCCCACCACCGTCCCGGCCCTCCTACGAGGGCTGGGGGCGGCCCCCCCGGCGTGCGGGGCAGCGGGGGGGTGAGGACTGGCAGCCGTCCGGCAGCTTTGCCGAGCGGCATGCCTTCTCAGAATAAAGCTCTGCACCCGAGTCGCCAGTGTCCGGGCCGTGCTTCGCCTCGCGCTAACTGCCCAGAGCAGCGAGAAGCTACAAGCAACCTGCGGACACCTTTCCGCCCGCTCCAGCCTCTTCTGCCGCCTGCCCCGAGCTCTGCGGGGGAACGGGCTCAGTCCCGAATGCTCCTTCCCGGCCGCTCTCTTGCCCTGCTCCAGCATGCGGTCCCTCCCATGCCATTGCAGGCCTTCCCAAAGTGGTCCTGCGTGGGCTGCCCACGGGCTGCAGGACTTGCAGAGCTGCTGCAGCATGGGTCCGTGCCATGGGGTCCATCCTTCAGGAGCACACTGCTGCAGCAGGGGTCCCGCACAGGTGGCAGCTCCTGCCCTCCTGCTACCAAACCCTTGCCATGAAAGATGAATACAAGGGCGGCCAGGGCGTCAAGGTGACATCAAAGACACCTCCTGCGTCGCCCTCGTTGATGGGCTGTAGGTGGAGAAGCTGCAGCAAAGCGGGACCCATGGCCTCACCGGCTCCAAGGCTGGACCCCATAGCTCTGCTCTTCAGACCGATGACATCTTCCCCATTCCCAGTCCAGAAAAAGTCCCGAGGTGCGGACTCTGCGAGACCAGGAAAGGGGAGGCACCGCGATAAACAGGCTTTTCCCAGTGCTGGCGGCCTTGGGGACACCAGACAATTCCAGACAGGAGCTGGGGCTCTCTTCCGAGCAGCTGCGAACGAGGCTGTCCCTTTTCAGATCCGCTTCCTTACCCAGCGGCAGAACAGAGGCAGAACCTCTTCTGCGAGGTTTTCTGCTTCTTTCGCACTGTTTGGCTGGCTGTTCTTTGTCTCCTTGTCCTGGCCAGCCTGTTGTGCGGCGCCCCGTGGGCTGGTGACACAGCTCTCTGTCTCCTCAGGCTTTTCCTTAGAGCATCAACAAGTCCTGAGCCCTGCTGGTTGGATGGGTACGTTCAGCCCTGCAGCGAGGTCTGCCACACAGGGAAATTTCTGAGCAGCAGCCCCCAAACTAGGTGCTGGATCCCCAGTCACAGAAAAAGGGTATAGCTTTTCCTATCTTTCGAGCTTTGTCTCCCTTATGCGGGGGTCTTGGTCCAGGCTCGCTGCTGGAGAGGCGACGGCTGAAGCCCTGTTGTTCATGGGGTTCGTGAGCTGGTCCGGGCATGCCACCAGCACGTAGAAGGACGGAGAAGAGCCCAGGGCCCTGCTGTGCCCCGCAGCGCTGCTTCAAAGGTGGTGTCCTTGCTGATGTTCCAGCTGTGCGGCTGCAGGATCTCCTCCAGCCCCAGCTCCCACTTCCCGCAGAGCTCCAGGGGCCTGAGCAGCGCTACGGGCAAGTCCCAGCTGGTGTTCTGGGGGCAGGTTCTGGCATGGCTGGGCAGCGTGATGTGGAAAGCCCTGTCTGCCATTCTTCTTCTGCCCTGCTCGGCAGCCAGGCCCTGGATGGCTGGCAGCTGGGAGGCTTCTGCCCAGCTGGGAAATTCCTTCCTATAGAGTGTCTGCAGCTTCGCACCTCACCCCCCTGAAAAAAAAAAAATAAAATAAAATAAAATAAAATTTAATCCCAAAGCCCTGATACTTCACAACCTGGTTTGCCTGGAGCCGTGCTTGGATAACAAGGCTAGCACCTTGGCGACGTACTCAGCACCATCGTGTCTGGAAAACTTCCCTATCCACCAAGCCCGCCAAGCACTGCGCAGCCACCTCTGCCACAAGCACCTTGTTTCTCACACACACCTCTCCACGTATGTGGACGTCCATAAATAAAGGAGTGCGGAGCTACACTACATCTCTTGCATGTATTTTGGGGTAAAAGTCTCACGGCAACTGCCAGTTGTAGGAGGCTCACTTACCTGGGCCTGAAAGAGGTCAGTGCTCCAGCAGTGTTTCCAGGACCTGTGGTCTGTCCCCACCACCAGGCTCTCCTCCATCCGTTGCGTGTGGCCAGTTCCAGTGCGCCTCCGCTGGCTGCACTGCGCTGTGGAGGGTGCCTTGAGAATGAGCCTTTGTACCCCAAACTGAGGGTTTGGGTCCCAAAGAGACGGCTCTGGGCACTAAAAAAGAGGCTTTGGGCTCTCAGGATGAGCCTTTGGACCCTGAAATTCAGGCCTCGTCTCCTAGCATGAGGATTTGGGAATTTGAAAGCAGGGGTGTTCCCCTCTAATAGGGCCTGACCGTCTGAGAAGGCCGCTTTGCACCTTCCAATGAAAGTGTGGCCCCTAAAACTGGGGCATTGTGCCCTAAAAATGGCAGCCTGGTCCATATGAGTGTGGCTGTAAACAAGAAAAAGCCAGTAAAAAGGAGGGTTTATCCTTTCAAACAAGGCTTTCGAGCCCAAGGAAGAGGCTTTCTGCTCTATTATGTGACGCTGAGGCCTAAAAAGAATGCTTTGGACCCTAAAAATGAGAGCCTGGGTCCAAAAACGGAGGGTGTAGGCGATAAAAAGACGGTTGCATCTCCGCTGGCTGCACTGCACTGTGGAGGGCGCCTTGTCAAAACCGAGGTGTCCTGTGTGGCCTGGTCACAGACAGGCGCTGCAGCAGGCTGTCGCTGTGACAGGGCAGCATGGCCCACCTTCCTCTGGATCCCAAAGTGATGATTTGTTGCCTCCAAATTGGGGTTTGGACCTGCAAAGAAGGCTTTGGACCCGAAAATTCAGGCCTCGGCTCCTAACATGAGGATTTGGGAATTTGAAAACAAGGGCTGTTCCTCTCTAATAGGGCCTCACCATCTAAAAGGCCGCTTTGCACCTTCCAATGAAAGTGTGGACCCTAAAACTAGGGCATTGTGCCCTAAAAATGGCAGCCTGGTCCACATGAGTGTGGCTGTAAGCAAGAAAAAGCTAGCTTTGGATCCAGAAGCGGGTGTGAGGGCCCTGACCAAAAGCACTTGGTGACTTAAAAGAAGCACCCTGGTCCTGAAAACCGAGGATTTAGGCAATCAGAAGAAGGGTTTGGATCCCAAGTGGAGGTTCTGGAGCCTGAAAATAGGGGATTGGAGCCTAAGAAGAACACAGTGGGTCCTAATAATGACGCTTGTACCAGTGAAAGACCCGAGGGTGGTCGGGGGTAAAGAGTGAGGGCTGTGAAGGGGAGCTTGTACCTCCAAGTCAGGCTTTGGAGCTGAAACCTGGGCCTTTGGACTCTGCAGCTCAGGGTCTGGATCCTGAAGTGATGTTTTATTCCTTCCAGATGGGTGTTTGGACTCGAAAAAGAAGGCTTTGGACCCTAAAATTCAGGCCTCGTCTCCTAGCATGAGGATTTGGGAATTTGAAAGCAGGGGTGTTCCCCTCAAAGAAGGCCTCTCCATCTAAGAATGCCGCGTTGCATCCTATAATAAAATTGTGGACCCTAAAAATAAGGATTTTTTCCTTGAGAATGGCAGTCTGCTCTGTAAGATTGACGTGTAAGGAAGAAAAAGCTACTAAAAAGGAGGGTTCATCCTTTCAAACAAGGCTTTCGAGCCCAAGGAAGAGGCTTTCTGCTCTATTATGTGACGCTGAGGCCTAAAAAGAAAGCTTTGGGCCCTAAAAATGAGAGCCTGGGTCCAAAAACGGAGGGTGTAGGCGATAAAAAGACAGTTGCATCTCCGCTGGCTGCACTGCACTGTGGAGGGCGCCTTGTCAAAACCGAGGTGTCCTGTGTGGCCTGGTCACAGACAGGCGCTGCAGCAGGCTGTCGCTGTGACAGGGCAGCATGGCCCACCTTCCTCTGGATCCCAAAGTGATGATTTGTTGCCTCCAACTTGGGGTTTGGACCTGCAAAGAAGGCTTTGGACCCGAAAATTCAGGCCTCGGCTCCTAACATGAGGATTTGGGAATTTGAAAACAAGGGCTGTTCCTCTCAGATAAGGCCTCGCCATCTAAAAGGCCGCTTTGCACCTTCCAATGAAAGTGTGGACCCTAAAACTAGGGCATTGTGCCCTAAAAATGGCAGCCTGGTCCACATGAGTGTGGCTGTAAGCAAGAAAAAGCTAGCTTTGGATCCAGAAGCGGGTGTGAGGGCCCTGACCAAAAGCACTTGGTGACTTAAAAGAAGCACCCTGGTCCTGAAAACCGAGGATTTAGGCAATCAGAAGAAGGGTTTGGATCCCAAGTGGAGGTTCTGGAGCCTGAAAATAGGGGATTGGAGCCTAAGAAGAACACAGTGGGTCCTAATAATGACGCTTGTACCAGTGAAAGACCCGAGGGTGGTCGGGGGTAAAGGGTGAAGGCAGTGAAGGGGAGCTTGTACCTCCAAGTCAGGCTTTGGAGCTGAAACCTGGGCCTTTGGACTCTGCAGCTCAGGGTCTGGATCCTGAAGTGATGTTTTATTCCTTCCAGATGGGTGTTTGGACTCGAAAAAGAAGGCTTTGGACCCGAAAATTCAGGCCTCATCTCCTAGCATGAGGATTTGGGAATTTGAAAGCAGGGGTGTTCCTCTCTAATAGGGCCTGACCGTCTGAGAAGGCCGCTTTGCACCTTCCAATGAAAGTGTGGACCCTAAAACTAGGGCATTGTGCCCTAAAAATGGCAGCCTGGTCCACATGAGTGTGGCTGTAAGCAAGAAAAAGCTAGCTTTGGATCCAGAAGCGGGTGTGAGGGCCCTGACCAAAAGCACTTGGTGACTTAAAAGAAGCACCCTGGTCCTGAAAACCGAGGATTTAGGCAATCAGAAGGGTTTGGATCCCAAGTGGAGGTTCTGGAGCCTGAAAATAAGGCTTTGGAGCCTATTTAGGATGAATGGGGCCCTAATAATGAGGTTTTGGACAGTTAAAATATTGGGAAGGGAGGAGGCAAGGGGCAGTGAGGAGGAGGAGGACAGGGCGTGTCTTGTGTCTTCAAGTCAGGCTTTGGAGCTGAAACCTGGGCCTTTGGACTCTGCAGCTCAGGGTCTGGATCCTGAAGTGATGCTTTGTTCCTTCGAAATGGATGTTTGGACCCGAAAAGGAGGCTTTGGACCCTAAAATTCAGGCCTCGTCTCCTAGCATGAGGATTTGGGAATTTGAAAGCAGGGGTGTTCCCCTCAAAGAAGGCCTCTCCATCTAAGAATGCCGCGTTGCATCCTATAATAAAATTGTGGACCCTAAAAATAAGGATTTTTTCCTTGAGAATGGCAGTCTGCTCTGTAAGATTGACGTGTAAGGAAGAAAAAGCTACTAAAAAGGAGGGTTCATCCTTTCAAACAAGGCTTTCGAGCCCAAGGAAGAGGCTTTCTGCTCTATTATGTGACGCTGAGGCCTAAAAAGAAAGCTTTGGGCCCTAAAAATGAGAGCCTGGGTCCAAAAACGGAGGGTGTAGGCGATAAAAAGACAGTTGCATCTCCGCTGGCTGCACTGCACTGTGGAGGGCGCCTTGTCAAAACCGAGGTGTCCTGTGTGGCCTGGTCACAGACAGGCGCTGCAGCAGGCTGTCGCTGTGACAGGGCAGCATGGCCCACCTTCCTCTGGATCCCAAAGTGATGATTTGTTGCCTCCAAATTGGGGTTTGGACCTGCAAAGAAGGCTTTGGACCCGAAAATTCAGGCCTCAGCTCCTAACATGAGGATTTGGGAATTTGAAAGCAGGGGTGTTCCTCTCTAATAGGGCCTGACCGTCTGAGAAGGCCGCTTTGCACCTTACAATGAACGTGTGGACCCTAAAACTAGGGCATTGTGCCCTAAAAATGGCAGCCTGGTCCACATGAGTGTGGCTGTAAGCAAGAAAAAGCTAGCTTTGGATCCAGAAGCAGGTGTGAGGGCCCTGACCAAAAGCACTTGGTGACTTAAAAGAAGCACCCTGGTCCTGAAAACCGAGGATTTAGGCAATCAGAAGAAGGGTTTGGATCCCAAGTGGAGGTTCTGGAGCCTGAAAATAGGGGATTGGAGCCTAAGAAGAACACAGTGCGTCCTAATAATGACGCTTGTACCAGTGAAAGACCCGAGGGTGGTCGGGGGTAAAGAGTGAGGGCTGTGAAGGGGAGCTTGTACCTCCAAGTCAGGCTTTGGAGCTGAAACCTGGGCCTTTGGACTCTGCAGCTCAGGGTCTGGATCCTGAAGTGATGTTTTATTCCTTCCAGATGGGTGTTTGGACTCGAAAAAGAAGGCTTTGGACCCTAAAATTCAGGCCTCGTCTCCTAGCATGAGGATTTGGGAATTTGAAAGCAGGGGTGTTCCTCTCAAAGAAGGCCTCGCCATCTAAGAATGCCGCGTTGCATCCTATAATAAAATTGTGGACCCTAAAAATAAGGATTTTTTCCTTGAGAATGGCAGTCTGCTCTGTAAGATTGACGTGTAAGGAAGAAAAAGCTACTAAAAAGGAGGGTTCATCCTTTCAAACAAGGCTTTCGAGCCCAAGGAAGAGGCTTTCTGCTCTATTATGTGACGCTGAGGCCTAAAAAGAAAGCTTTGGGCCCTAAAAATGAGAGCCTGGGTCCAAAAACGGAGGGTGTAGGCGATAAAAAGACAGTTGCATCTCCGCTGGCTGCACTGCACTGTGGAGGGCGCCTTGTCAAAACCGAGGTGTCCTGTGTGGCCTGGTCACAGACAGGCGCTGCAGCAGGCTGTCGCTGTGACAGGGCAGCATGGCCCACCTTCCTCTGGATCCCAAAGTGATGATTTGTTGCCTCCAAATTGGGGTTTGCACCTGCAAAGAAGGCTTTGGACCCGAAAATTCAGGCCTCGGCTCCTAACATGAGGATTTGGGAATTTGAAAAGAAGGGCTGTTCCTCTCAGATAAGGCCTCGCCATCTAAAAGGCCGCTTTGCACCTTCCAATGAAAGTGTGGACCCTAAAACTAGGGCATTGTGCCCTAAAAATGGCAGCCTGGTCCACATGAGTGTGGCTGTAAGCAAGAAAAAGCTAGCTTTGGATCCAGAAGCGGGTGTGAGGGCCCTGACCAAAAGCACTTGGTGACTTAAAAGAAGCACCCTGGTCCTGAAAACCGAGGATTTAGGCAATCAGAAGAAGGGTTTGGATCCCAAGTGGAGGTTCTGGAGCCTGAAAATAGGGGATTGGAGCCTAAGAAGAACACAGTGCGTCCTAATAATGACGCTTGTACCAGTGAAAGACCCGAGGGTGGTCGGGGGTAAAGAGTGAGGGCTGTGAAGGGGAGCTTGTACCTCCAAGTCAGGCTTTGGAGCTGAAACCTGGGCCTTTGGACTCTGCAGCTCAGGGTCTGGATCCTGAAGTGATGTTTTATTCCTTCCAGATGGGTGTTTGGACTCGAAAAAGAAGGCTTTGGACCCTAAAATTCAGGCCTCGTCTCCTAGCATGAGGATTTGGGAATTTGAAAGCAGGGGTGTTCCCCTCAAAGAAGGCCTCGCCATCTAAGAATGCCGCGTTGCATCCTATAATAAAATTGTGGACCCTAAAAATAAGGATTTTTTCCTTGAGAATGGCAGTCTGCTCTGTAAGATTGACGTGTAAGGAAGAAAAAGCTACTAAAAAGGAGGGTTCATCCTTTCAAACAAGGCTTTCGAGCCCAAGGAAGAGGCTTTCTGCTCTATTATGTGACACTGAGGCCTAAAAAGAAAGCTTTGGGCCCTAAAAATGAGAGCCTGGGTCCAAAAACGGAGGGTGTAGGCGATAAAAAGACAGTTGCATCTCCGCTGGCTGCACTGCACTGTGGAGGGCGCCTTGTCAAAACCGAGGTGTCCTGTGTGGCCTGGTCACAGACAGGCGCTGCAGCAGGCTGTCGCTGTGACAGGGCAGCATGGCCCACCTTCCTCTGGATCCCAAAGTGATGATTTGTTGCCTCCAAACTGGGGTTTGCACGTGCAAAGAAGGCTTTGGACCCGAAAATTCAGGCCTCGGCTCCTAACATGAGGATTTGGGAATTTGAAAAGAAGGGGTGTTCCTCTCAGATAAGGCCTCACCATCTAAAAGGCCGCTTTGCACCTTCCAATGAAAGTGTGGACCCTAAAACTAGGGCATTGTGCCCTAAAAATGGCAGCCTGGTCCACATGAGTGTGGCTGTAAGCAAGAAAAAGCTAGCTTTGGATCCAGAAGCGGGTGTGAGGGCCCTGACCAAAAGCACTTGGTGACTTAAAAGAAGCACCCTGGTCCTGAAAACCGAGGATTTAGGCAATCAGAAGAAGGGTTTGGATCCCAAGTGGAGGTTCTGGAGCCTGAAAATAGGGGATTGGAGCCTAAGAAGAACACAGTGCGTCCTAATAATGACGCTTGTACCAGTGAAAGACCCGAGGGTGGTCGGGGGTAAAGAGTGAGGGCTGTGAAGGGGAGCTTGTACCTCCAAGTCAGGCTTTGGAGCTGAAACCTGGGCCTTTGGACTCTGCAGCTCAGGGTCTGGATCCTGAAGTGATGTTTTATTCCTTCCAGATGGGTGTTTGGACTCGAAAAAGAAGGCTTTGGACCCTAAAATTCAGGCCTCGTCTCCTAGCATGAGGATTTGGGAATTTGAAAGCAGGGGTGTTCCTCTCAAAGAAGGCCTCGCCATCTAAGAATGCCGCGTTGCATCCTATAATAAAATTGTGGACCCTAAAAATAAGGATTTTTTCCTTGAGAATGGCAGTCTGCTCTGTAAGATTGACGTGTAAGGAAGAAAAAGCTATTAAAAAGGAGGGTTCATCCTTTCAAACAAGGCTTTCGAGCCCAAGGAAGAGGCTTTCTGCTCTATTATGTGACGCTGAGGCCTAAAAAGAAAGCTTTGGGCCCTAAAAATGAGAGCCTGGGTCCAAAAACGGAGGGTGTAGGCGATAAAAAGACAGTTGCATCTCCGCTGGCTGCACTGCACTGTGGAGGGCGCCTTGTCAAAACCGAGGTGTCCTGTGTGGCCTGGTCACAGACAGGCGCTGCAGCAGGCTGTCGCTGTGACAGGGCAGCATGGCCCACCTTCCTCTGGATCCCACAGTGATGATTTGTTGCCTCCAAATTGGGGTTTGGACCTGCAAAGAAGGGACTGCACCGTGGACCTGCGGGCAGAGAAGGGCCCGGGTCACGCCGGGAGCCCCAGCCCTGGGTTCCTCTGAGCAGCAGGGGACGGGGATGTGGCACCTGATGGGAGTGAGCAGGTCCTGCCGGTGCTTCTTGCGGAAGACCTGCACCTCCTGCAGCGTCAGCTCCGTGGTGAAGGACGCTTGGACGAGGAGGGCCAGGAAGAGCTGGGGGAAGATGGCCTTCGCCTCCTCCAGGCAGCTGGGCAGCAGGAGGATCTCGTGGAGGGGCCTTGCTGCCTGCAGAAAGCACCCAGAGGCGTGGGCAGGGAGGGACAGAGGAGGGTGGAGACCCCCAGGCTGGCCCCGTGGGCGCGCCCGGGTGCCCCAGGGTGCGGATAAGGCTGGGAGGGGTCAGGGGAGGGGAGCGGGGCCCCTGTCCATCGGAGATGGGCAAGCGAGGAACTCACGGCCAGGGCCAGGATGCGCGGGTGGTCCTTGATGGAGGTGGATGTCTTGCACCCAGACTGGTTCATGAGGACGCGGAGCAGCTCCCGCAGCACCCTCTCTGTGGCTGGGGGCTCAGACACCATCGCCCTCCACATGGTGACGGCGACGCTGCGGGACCCCCGGGCTGTCAGCAGGGCCTCCCCCGGCCCGGCTGCTGTCCTCGCTGGTGGTGGTGGGGGGGGGTGCATGAGACGCGCTGGGCCCCGTACCTGGTGCAGGTCGGCGAGCACTGCAGCAGGCTGGCAACCGTCTCCCTGGGGTGCTTGCTGGCCAGCGCCAGCAGGGCCCTGTCCAGGCTCTGAAGGGCCAGCGCGGCTCTGACGGACGGCAGGGTTCTGTAGATGGCCCACACGATGTTCAGCACCTGGAGGTGGGACACGGGTGAGACGGGGCCGGCACCAGAGCAGGAACAGAGCCCCGAGGGCTGGAGCCGTGGCCGGGCCGCTGGCGGGTACCCACCTGTCCCGAATGGAAGTCGGTCTCTGCCGCCAGCACGTCCACCATGTGGGCAGCCAGCTTGGTGCTGTAGAGGCTCGGGGCTCTCATGCTCTCGACGGCGGCGAGGAAGACGCCCAACCGTTCAGAGGGCTGCAGGTACTTCATAAACGTCTGTGGGAGGAAGGACAAGACGTCAGTCACCCCGAGGGCTGCGATGGCCCCGCTCAGCCCTGCTGCTCCCAGCGCCCCAGGAGAGCTGGGAGCAGGGGCTGGGCCGGGCGACGGCTGGGGTGCGGCCGCGTGCGGGCCCCGTGGGGACCGGGCTTTGTCGGGGACAGCGCCGGTCCTCTTCCTGACGTCGCAGGGCCGGGGTCTCCTCCGGGGCTCAGGGCTGGCGCTTCTCACCATGAAGATTCTGCTGGTGTTGCCGTCTTCTGAGAGCCGTAAGGACAGCCGAGCTCGCCAGCGCTCCCGGAGCTGCGGCGGCTCGGCATCCTGGTCCCAGAGCCTTGTTCCTGGAGAAAAGCGGACACAGTGTCAGCGGGGGGGCCTGGGGACCTGGCAGTGGCAGCCGGGGGCTCGGGCACAAGCCTCCCTGGCAGGAAGGGGGCATGCCAGAGCAGAGCTGGGGGCAGCGCTTCCAGGGAGGGCCCGGGCTCTCGCGCTCAGGGCAGGGGGAACGGCTCGTCAGCCCGCGGAAAGGCAGCCGGGCTCGCTCGGTTGGGTCTCTCCTGCTGAGGAGAGGGGCGCAGGCGGCCTGGTGCTGGCCTGGCTGTGCCGGCGTGCCCGTGTCTGGAGGGACCCAGCCCGACGCGGCTCCTCTCACTTCTTTGCTGCCCGATGAAGATGTAGAGGTGGCGCACAGCCTCCGCTGCCTCGTGCCTGGTCCCCTCGTTCTTGGAAGTGCAGCACAGGAGGAGGCTCCCCACCAGCCTCCCCAGCATGGAGAAGCGGTGCTTCTCAGGGTGGTGATGCCTCACCACTGTGGCTCCTGCAAAGCAGGAGCTGACCTGGGGAGAGAGGCAGCGCGGGACCGCGGCTGAGCGGGGCGGCAGGGCCCCAGCCCCAGCCCCGGCTCTGCGCAAGCCTGGAGATGGGGAGAGCCGCGGCCGCGGAGCGAGGACGGGGGCGCCGGGGCTGCCTGCACCAGGGGCTCCCTACCTGGGGCAAGGAGCAGGTGTTGATGAAGGCGGCCAGCCTGGCGATCCGCGCCATGGCCCTCTCCTCCACGGCCTCCGGCTGCCGCTGGGTGAAGGGCAGCAGGAGCTGGGGAGAGAAAAGCTGCTGGTGTGCCCGCAGCACGGGACACTGGTCCTTCCAGCTGTCCCCCTGCTGCGGTGGCCAGGCGGGTGGCCGTGCCCCTGTCCTGCTGAAGCCCCCGCTCCCTTCCCGTTGCTCCCCAGACATCCCTCCAGCCTCGCAAGGGTCAGCTGTGGGCCAGCCCCCGCCTTGGGGACCCCTGCCTGCACCAGGCGTTGCGGCACAGAACTGACCGCGTGCGTGAAGCCCAGCCTTTGCCAAAGCCAGGCCTTCAAGATGTTCTGCAGCTCCAGGAGGCCGGAGGCGCCGGCGCTGCCCACCAGCACCTGCAGCAGGCTGTCCAGGGCTTCCACGGTCTGCAAGGAGGACAGGGGTTGGGGCACCCGAACAGGGAGCAGTGGTGTCCCAAGCGCCCAGCCCGTGCATACCTTGAAGTAGAGAGACGTGTCCGTGTCTCTCGTGTCCTCGTGGCCAGGGAGGTGGAAGACGCTGCAGAGGCAGGCGCGCAGGAGGCCGTTCGTCCTGTCCTGCGGCAGCAGCCCCGCTCTGCTGCAAGGGGAGGAGGGGAGAGGTGTGGAACGCCCCCTGTGCGGCACCCTGTGCCCCACTCGGGGCCCCTGGCCGGGACCGGGGCCACCGTGGCGGCCAAGCCCGCGCTGGCCCAGGTACCTCATGGCGGCGATGGCGAGCATGGCTTTCTGCCGCACCGCCGTGTCCAGGCGATCGGTGGGCTCCTCCTGCAGCAGCGCCTGGAGGGCACAGCGCGAGGGCACAGGGCAGTGTCCCCCGGCCAGCGAGCGGCTACAGGGGCTGGCCTGCAGGGCTGCCCCATCCCAGCGCCCCCACCAGAGCCACCTCCCGGCTCCTGGGGCTCCCCGGCGGCCCCCGCAGCCCTGCAGCGGGAAGGGCCGTGCCCAGCACCCAGCCAGAGGGTGCTCCCCGCGGGGCAGGGCGTCCCCTCACCTTGATGCTCTGCGCCACCTCCAGCTGGCAGAAATACACCGCGTCCCAGGTGGTGTGGTCCGCGACGGCGGCTTTGCAGGCGTCGCAGACGGAGGCCAGAAACCTCAGCTTCTGTGCCTCTCGCTGAGCCGCGGAGGGGAGAGACAAGCGAGCGGGTCAGGGGAGCCCAGCAGTCTCCCTGCGGGCACAGCCGGGGCAGGGGCTGCCCGGAGGAGGCCAGCAGCCGCAGCACAAAGGGCGAGCGGTACCTTGGGTCTGCGGCTGCAGCAAGCGCGGATGAAGCTCAGGGCGTCCTCTTCCTCCTGCCGCGGCGCGGCCGAGGCAGAAGGGCCCACGCCTGAGCCAGAGGGCGCCTGCAGTGGCTGCACCTCACTCTCCTCATAGGGCTGCGGCCGGGGCCTGGAGGCCGGGGAGGCCCCAGCCTCCTCCAGCCAGGCCGCTCGCGGGGAGCAGGGGGGGATCCCCGACATCCTGCAGGGAGTGCCCAGGAGTGAATGTGGCTCCCGCTCCTGTCGCGGGGTAGGGATGCCACAGAGTGCCACCGCTGCCGCCAGCCCCAGGCCCCCACCCAGGCCCCCTCCTCTTGCCCTCGGGCGGGCGGCCCCAGAGCCCCGCGGGGGTCCTGTCCCCAGGGGCCTGCAGACGCCATCCCCTGCACTGGAGGGAGGTCCCCCTGCCCAGGGCTGCCCCCAGCCCCACTGCCGAACCAGGCCCCTTGGGGCCGGCCCCGCTGCGCAGCCCTGGCAGCGCTGACCCACCTGCTCCTCAGCCCTGGCTCCTGCGCTGGGTTTCTGTGGCAAGGTGCCCGCGGTTTGTGCCTTTGCTTCGCACCTGGAGCACCCGAAAGCACTCCAAGCAGTCGCAGCTGCACGGAACCAGGTCCGTTGTGTCCGTTGGGACGGGACCCGCCCCAGAGGCCCTGCTCCCGGATCCGGAGATGCTCCCTGGGCCCTGGTGTGGGAATACTAAAATTATAATAAAATTGTGGGCCCTAAAAATAGGGATTTGTTCCTTGAGAATGGCAGCCTGGTCCTTAAGATTGACGTGTAAGCAAGAAAAAGCTACTAAAAAGGAGGGTTTATCCTCTCAAACAGGGCTTTCGAGCCCAAGGAAGAGGCTTTCTGCCCTAATATGTGACGCTGGGGCCTAAAAATGACAGGGCAGCGTGGCCCGCCCTCCTCTGTCTGGATCAAAAAATGATGCTTTGTTCCCTCCAGATGGGTGTTTGGACCTGAAAAGGAGGCTTTGGACCCTAAAATTCAGGCCTCATCTCCTAGCATGAGGATTTGGGAATATGAAAAGAAGGGGTGTTCCTCTCAGATAAGGCCTCGCCATCTAAAAGGCCGCTTTGCACCTTCCAATGAAAGTGTGGACCCTAAAACTAGGGCATTGTGCCCTAAAAATGGCAGCCTGGTCCATATGAGTGTGGCTGTAAGCAAGAAAAAGCTAGCTTTGGATCCAGAAGCGGGTGTGAGGGCCCTGACCAAAAGCACTTGGTGACTTAAAAGAAGCACCCTGGTCCTGAAAACCGAGGATTTAGGCAATCAGAAGAAGGGTTTGGATCCCAAGTGGAGGTTCCGGAGCCTGAAAATAGGGGATTGGAGCCTAAGAAGAACACAGTGGGTCCTAATAATGACGCTTGTACCAGTGAAAGACCCGAGGGTGGTCGGGGGTAAAGGGTGAGGGCAGTGAAGGGGAGCTTGTACCTCCAAGTCAGGCTTTGGAGCTGAAACCTGGGCCTTTGGACTCTGCAGCTCAGGGTCTGGATCCTGAAGTGATGCTTTGTTCCTTCGAAATGGATGTTTGGACCCGAAAAGGAGGCTTTGGACCCAAAAATTCAGGCCTCGTCTCCTAGCATGAGGATTTGGGAATTTGAAAGCAGAGAAGTTCCTGTCAAATAAGACTTTGACATCTAAGAAGGCCGCGTTGAATCTTATAATAAAATTATGGACCCTACAAATAGGGATTTGTTCCTTGAAAATGGCAGCCTGGTCCGTAAGATAGATTTGTAAGCAAGAAAAAGGCAGTAAAAAGGAGGGTTTATCCTTTCAATCAAGGCTTTGGAGCCCAAGGAAGAGGCTTTCTGCCCTAGTATGTGACGCTGAGGCCTAAAAAGAATGCTTTGGGCCCTAAAAATGAGAGCCTGGGTCCAAAAACAGAGGGTGTAGGTGATAAAAAGTTGGCTTTGGATCCCAAGTATAGGCTCTCTTGCCCTGAAAATGTCCTGAAAGCTGGGTGCTTAAGGACAAGGCTGTGGTCTGTAAAGAGGAGCCTTGGTGCCATACCTGTATGCTTTTCAGGTGCAAAGAAAAGGTGATAAAAAGGTTTTGGATCCACAAAAGATGCTCTTAGCCCTGAAGTGAAGGAGTTACAGGGTGAAAATGAGACATTTGGCCCTAAAAATGAGGCTTTGATTCCTCAGAAAGGGTCTTTTCTGTGTGCCCGGAGCATCCCAAAGGCCCTGCTGGCAGCTGGTCACAGGTTTGGTGGCTCAAATGGGGCCTCGTGGGGCTGAAGAGCTGCTGGGGGAAACTGCTCTCGGCCGCTCTGGTTCAGAAGAGCTGGCCTCTGGAGGGAACCCACTTCGAGACTCTGTCCCCAGTGCTACAGCGCCTGGCTGTCGTCGTGCAGCCTGGCAGCATCCCAAAAGGACGCTCGCTGCTGGCCAGAGTCAGAGGGGGCAGATCCTTCCTCCGGGCACATGGTGGGCATTTGCCAAACCCTGCTGGCAACCTCCAGCCCCAAATGCCCTCGGCACACAGAGCTGGGGCTGTGCTGGGAAGGCAGGCAGCGATGAGCCCGCCCAAGGACAGGGACACCCCAGCACTATTTGGGTCTGTAGGGGCCAGGCTCAGCCTGGTTTGGTGCTTCAGTCACAAGCTGGGTGCTGATGTCAGTCGGGAAGGGGCTGTGTCAGGGATGGTGCCCTGTCAGTGTCCCAGGCCGGGCTGGACGGAGTTGCAAGCCCCCTGGGGCCGGGGCAGCTGTCCCTGCCTGCGGCAGGGGGTGGCCAGGTGCCCTCTGAGGGTCCCTTCCAAGCCGGCAGTGCCGGGGGCAGCGACGGCACAGCAGCGCTCTCCCCAGCACCCCGTCTGCACACGCTTGCTCTGCTTGCCCTGCGCCCCGAGCGCCGATGCCACGCGGCCCCAGCCCCATGCATGCAGCCCCTGTGCCAGCAGGGCGCGGCCATGAGGTCACAGCGCCGCGCTGTGACGCTGTGCCAGGCCACGGGCACCTCTCTGCGCCAGCCCCAACGGGCGGCACTCACGCGGCGGTGGCAGCATGGGGCGGATGTGGGGGGCTGCGGCCCCCACCCGCCTCCTCCTCCTCCTCCTCGTGCTGGCAGGCCTGTGTGCCCGGGATGCCTGGGCTATGCCAAGGCGAGCGCTGGCAGCAGGTGGGTGCCAGCGCCGGGGGCAGCGGCAGGGCCGTAGCCGGGCGAGTCGCCGGAGGGGCTGGGGGCTGAAGCCTGGGCTGAGCCCCCCCGGGGCCCCTGTGAACCGAGCCACGCGCCGCGCTGCCCCGGGTCCGGCCTTCCCCTACGTTTGTCCGCCTGGCCCTCGAGGGGTGCTGCGCGTGGCCTTCAGCCTGCGTCCCGAAAGCTGGCGGGGGCCGGCCGGGAGGTCCCTGAGCCCCGCCGCAGCCTCAGGAGTCTCGCCCCATGCCTGGGTCCCGCACCATGCCCCGGCCCCTCCGTCACTGCAGGGTGCTCAGGGGCACAGCACGCAAGGGGAATGTGTCTTCTCTCTGGTTGCTTCCAGGTGACGATGCGCGCGGCAGCGCTTACCCAGCTCTTCAGCTGGATCCTGGAGTGGAGCTTCAGGGGCATCCCAGCGGTAAGTTGTCACCGTCCCTTGCCTCGAAAGAAGCAGCATTTGCTTTGTGATCACTGGTCCACGTGCGACTGGAGATCCCCTGAAGGCCTTCCGAGGGGTTGTCCGCTCACTGGGGGGGCTTCCCGAGGGCAGAACTGGTTGCAGCACGCAGTGGAAGCCCTCCTCACCTGTCCTGGACCCCGTTTGTGCCCGCAGGCCGTGCTGTTCCAGCTGCCCCGTGGAATCCTGCTCCTGAGACTGGGTGGCACCCCACAGGTACGTCGGTGTCCATCTTCATTTCCTTGGGGTTTGTTAGTGGCTTTCTGCGCTAGCTGAGCAGTGCTGCAGCCTCTCCCTGGCCAGTGGGCTCTTCTCCACAAGAAGCGGGGATGATTGTTTTTCTCCCATGCTTTAGCGTGGGCTTCCCGTGCGTCTGTTAGGAATGTCCTGGTAAGGAAGCACCGGCAGGCCTCTGTGCATTTGTCCGCCCGGCCCCGGAGGGGTGCCGCACGTGGCCTGCAGGCAGCGTTTTGAAAGCTGCCGGCACCAGCTAGGAGGTCCCCAGGCCCTGCTGCAGCCTCGGGAATCTTGCCCTGCTCCTGGGCCCTGCGCTGTGCCCCGGCCCCTCCGTCACTGCAGGGCACTGGGGAAGAAGGAGGTCACATCGCGCAGTGGGAACGTTTTTGCTCTGTGCCCGTAGGTGATGGCTACATGACGTCTGAGCATGGTCCTGTCCCCGTGCCCCAGGGCGATCCCACAAGTAAGTCACTGGGAGGAGTGAGCATTTACCGCTTTGGTTGCTGTCCGCGTGAAATGGACCTTCAGCCTTCCTTGGCCTCAGACATGCAGGAGAGCAGAGAGGGAAGGGGTCAGGCTCGGTGACACGCCTGGGGCGCTTTGCCTTGCCAGGCTGTCTTTGCCAGCCGCTCCGCCCCCGTGCTGCAGAGCCAGCGGGCACGTTGGGGTTGAGTTTAGAGCCTGGGGTGAGCTCTGGGGAGGCCCTTCTCTGGGCAGCTGCACGCATGGTTAGTTTTGTCCCAGCACGGTGGCACTGCAGGCCCCTGGTGACTGTTTGCAAGAGGCTCCGGGGCGGGAGGGAGAGCCGAGGGCCATGCAGCAGTCCCCTGTTGGAACTGCATTCACTGCTGTGCGATGGGAAGAAGCATCCTGCCCCGTTTGGTGGGAGCTGCTCTGCTCTGTGTTTGTTTGCAGGCGTGGCTGTAGGCGATGGCTATCCAGCTTCCCCGCTGGGTCCCGGCGCCGAGCTGCAGGGAGGTCACACGGGTAGGGCCTTTTAGTTGCGTTGAGAGCTGCCGGCTCCAAGCCCAAACGTCAGCCCGGTGTCTCTGGTGTGCTCACTCTGCACCTTCGGAGCCTGCTTTTCAGTGCTTTATTCACAGGGAATTTAACGTCCTCCTTTCTGCTTAGGCCCTCGAAGAGCGATGCGTCAAGCTAAAAGAGGCAAAAGTTCCCAGAGGACCTCGGAAATCCTGAAGGAAATCCTGAAGGAACTGGAGGGAGCACAGGGTGGGTGTGTTGCACGTGGAAGCCTGAGGGGCTGGGTACAGCCCCGGACACGCCGTAGCCTGCACGGCAGGAAGGCCCCAGTCGGAGCCTCGCGGTGATCTCCCGGGGTGATCGGTTGGTTGGACTAGCGACTAGGAGCACCCCCAAAAGCCTAGGCTTTGTTGCAAAGCCACCTGTGTGCATGTTGAGAAGCATCGCCTCCTGAAGATAGCCCGTTCCTGCTGAGGAACGGTCGCTCCCCATCCAACTGTGCCGCTTTCTTTCTAAAGGGGCGGACGGAGAGGCTGTGAAGCAGGAGGCGTTTCCGAGGGGAAACACGCTGCCAGGCTCTGAGGGAGCGACAGAGGCAGCGCAAGCGACCATCCCGCCAGGTAACTGCCGTCCGCTGGCACGGTTAGCACAGAGCAGGTGCTGCCAAAGGAGCCTGGAACCGCTCTGGAGGAGGGCTGTGGTCTCTGGCGTGCGGAGCTCAGCGCCAGCAGTGTGCCAGACAGAGATGCTCGCGGGCCTCCGTGCCTGTGGTTAGGGATTGCCTGCCTCCCACCGCAGCCAGTTCCCAGGGGCTTCGGCACTTTTCCCTTGGGGGAAAGAGGCATCTGAAGCGCCTTCAGCAGGTGACTGACGGGGCCCGTGACCCTTAATGGAGCGTACCTCCCGCAGCACCTGAGTCCCGCAGCTTGCCAAAGTCCCCAGGGGCCCAAAGCAGCACCGCAGCACCGAGTGGGACCCCTCCTGCGACCTGCGGCCCAGGGGGCTGCACGGACTCGCAGATGGGGCACGGGCCCAGAGGGAGCCTCTCCGTCCTTCTGCATCCTCTGTGCCTAAGCCGCGCTGAGGCTTTCCCTTTCTCTGATTCTTGGCAGTGCTCTCGGAGCCCGGAGAAGCCCGCCACACCGGGGTGTTTCAGTTTTTTCGAGAGAATCCAGGTACTGAGCAGGCCGTAAGCGGGAGCCGCGTGCTGGGAGCTGGGAGCATGGCGGCGGTGCCTTCTGCTGAAAGCAAGGCAGCTTCTTCACTGAGAGGCTGGCAGCGGGAGAGCAGACATCTCGGCACTGCCAGAGCTCCCGCAGGCTGCCCAGCAGCGCAAGCACGCGCTAAGGCCCCGAGCTGTTCCTCCAGGTGCGGCTGGCGAGAGGACCGCGAGTGCCTCGGACGGTGCCGCCGTGCGCAAGCACTGCCTCGTGAGCACGGCGGCAATCTTGGGCTCCCTGCTCTTCGTCATGCTTCTGTGCTGCGGGGTCATCCGGCTGCGCAGGAGAAGACAGCAGTGAGTGGCCGTCTCTTGCCCCAGCTCCCCGTCGGCCGGCTGCCGCTGGCCTTGCAGCACCGCCGGTGAGGTGCTGCGGCGCGGCCGCCGGGTGCTGCCCAGCCTCCTCTCTCCGCAGGCGCCTCTCCGCAGCCTCGGAAGCCCGGGCACCGAGACGGGCCCAGCGCCAGCGGCCGCCACCCGTGCCCGGACGAGTACAGCGCACCCGCCCGCCCCCGGCCAGCTGGCTGCAGCGCGACCAGCCCAGCACCCTCCAGCCCCCGCAGCCGCCATGGACACCACCCCCCCGTCCCCCACCACCCCCCCGTCCCCCACCACCCCCCCGTCCCCCACCACCGTCCCGGCCCTCCTACGAGGGCTGGGGGCGGCCCCCCCGGCGTGCGGGGCAGCGGGGGGGTGAGGACTGGCAGCCGTCCGGCAGCTTTGCCGAGCGGCATGCCTTCTCAGAATAAAGCTCTGCACCCGAGTCGCCAGTGTCCGGGCCGTGCTTCGCCTCGCGCTAACTGCCCAGAGCAGCGAGAAGCTACAAGCAACCTGCGGACACCTTTCCGCCCGCTCCAGCCTCTTCTGCCGCCTGCCCCGAGCTCTGCGGGGGAACGGGCTCAGTCCCGAATGCTCCTTCCCGGCCGCTCTCTTGCCCTGCTCCAGCATGCGGTCCCTCCCATGCCATTGCAGGCCTTCCCAAAGTGGTCCTGCGTGGGCTGCCCACGGGCTGCAGGACTTGCAGAGCTGCTGCAGCATGGGTCCGTGCCATGGGGTCCATCCTTCAGGAGCACACTGCTGCAGCAGGGGTCCCGCACAGGTGGCAGCTCCTGCCCTCCTGCTACCAAACCCTTGCCATGAAAGATGAATACAAGGGCGGCCAGGGCGTCAAGGTGACATCAAAGACACCTCCTGCGTCGCCCTCGTTGATGGGCTGTAGGTGGAGAAGCTGCAGCAAAGCGGGACCCATGGCCTCACCGGCTCCAAGGCTGGACCCCATAGCTCTGCTCTTCAGACCGATGACATCTTCCCCATTCCCAGTCCAGAAAAAGTCCCGAGGTGCGGACTCTGCGAGACCAGGAAAGGGGAGGCACCGCGATAAACAGGCTTTTCCCAGTGCTGGCGGCCTTGGGGACACCAGACAATTCCAGACAGGAGCTGGGGCTCTCTTCCGAGCAGCTGCGAACGAGGCTGTCCCTTTTCAGATCCGCTTCCTTACCCAGCGGCAGAACAGAGGCAGAACCTCTTCTGCGAGGTTTTCTGCTTCTTTCGCACTGTTTGGCTGGCTGTTCTTTGTCTCCTTGTCCTGGCCAGCCTGTTGTGCGGCGCCCCGTGGGCTGGTGACACAGCTCTCTGTCTCCTCAGGCTTTTCCTTAGAGCATCAACAAGTCCTGAGCCCTGCTGGTTGGATGGGTACGTTCAGCCCTGCAGCGAGGTCTGCCACACAGGGAAATTTCTGAGCAGCAGCCCCCAAACTAGGTGCTGGATCCCCAGTCACAGAAAAAGGGTATAGCTTTTCCTATCTTTCGAGCTTTGTCTCCCTTATGCGGGGGTCTTGGTCCAGGCTCGCTGCTGGAGAGGCGACGGCTGAAGCCCTGTTGTTCATGGGGTTCGTGAGCTGGTCCGGGCATGCCACCAGCACGTAGAAGGACGGAGAAGAGCCCAGGGCCCTGCTGTGCCCCGCAGCGCTGCTTCAAAGGTGGTGTCCTTGCTGGTGTTCCAGCTGTGCGGCTGCAGGATCTCCTCCAGCCCCAGCTCCCACTTCCCGCAGAGCTCCGGGGGCCTGAGCAGCGCTACGGGCAAGTCCCAGCTGGTGTTCTGGGGGCAGGTTCTGGCATGGCTGGGCAGCGTGATGTGGAAAGCCCTGTCTGCCATTCTTCTTCTGCCCTGCTCGGCAGCCAGGCCCTGGATGGCTGGCAGCTGGGAGGCTTCTGCCCAGCTGGGAAATTCCTTCCTATAGAGTGTCTGCAGCTTCGCACCTCACCCCCCTGAAAAAAAAAAAATAAAATAAAATAAAATAAAATTTAATCCCAAAGCCCTGATACTTCACAACCTGGTTTGCCTGGAGCCGTGCTTGGATAACAAGGCTAGCACCTTGGCGACGTACTCAGCGCCATCGTGTCTGGAAAACTTCCCTATCCACCAAGCCCGCCAAGCACTGCGCAGCCACCTCTGCCACAAGCACCTTGTTTCTCACACACACCTCTCCACGTATGTGGACGTCCATAAATAAAGGAGTGCGGAGCTACACTACATCTCTTGCATGTATTTTGGGGTAAAAGTCTCACGGCAACTGCCAGTTGTAGGAGGCTCACTTACCTGGGCCTGAAAGAGGTCAGTGCTCCAGCAGTGTTTCCAGGACCTGTGGTCTGTCCCCACCACCAGGCTCTCCTCCATCCGTTGCGTGTGGCCAGTTCCAGTGCGCCTCCGCTGGCTGCACTGCGCTGTGGAGGGTGCCTTGAGAATGAGCCTTTGTACCCCAAACTGAGGGTTTGGGTCCCAAAGAGAAGGCTCTGGGCACTAAAAAAGAGGCTTTGGGCTCTCAGGATGAGCCTTTGGACCCTGAAATTCAGGCCTCGTCTCCTAGCATGAGGATTTGGGAATTTGAAAGCAGGGGTGTTCCCCTCTAATAGGGCCTGACCGTCTGAGAAGGCCGCTTTGCACCTTCCAATGAAAGTGTGGCCCCTAAAACTGGGGCATTGTGCCCTAAAAATGGCAGCCTGGTCCATATGAGTGTGGCTGTAAACAAGAAAAAGCCAGTAAAAAGGAGGGTTTATCCTTTCAAACAAGGCTTTCGAGCCCAAGGAAGAGGCTTTCTGCTCTATTATGTGACGCTGAGGCCTAAAAAGAATGCTTTGGGCCCTAAAAATGAGAGCCTGGGTCCAAAACTGGAGGGTGTAGGTGATAAAAAGTTGGCTTTGGATCCCAAGTATAGGCTCTCTTGCCCTGAAAATGTCCTGAAAGCTGGGTGCTTAAGGACAAGGCTGTGGTCTGTAAAGAGGAGCCTTGGTGCCATACCTGTATGCTTTTCAGGTGCAAAGAAAAGGTGATAAAAAGGTTTTGGATCCACAAAAGATGCTCTTAGCCCTGAAGTGAAGGGGTTACGGGGTGAAAATGAGACATTTGGCCCTAAAAATGAGGCTTTGATTCCTCAGAAAGGGTCTTTTCTGTGTGCCCGGAGCATCCCAAAGGCCCTGCTGGCAGCTGGTCACAGGTTTGCTGGCTCAAATGGGGCCTCGTGGGGCTGAAGAGCTGCTGGGGGAAACTGCTCTCGGCCGCTCTGGTTCAGAAGAGCTGGCCTCTGGAGGGAACCCACTTCGAGACTCTGTCCCCAGTGCTACAGCGCCTGGCTGTCGTCGTGCAGCCTGGCAGCATCCCAAAAGGACGCTCGCTGCTGGCCAGAGTCAGAGGGGGCAGATCCTTCCTCCGGGCACATGGTGGGCATTTGCCAAACCCTGCTGGCAACCTCCAGCCCCAAATGCCCTCGGCACACAGAGCTGGGGCTGTGCTGGGAAGGCAGGCAGCGATGAGCCCGCCCAAGGACAGGGACACCCCAGCACTATTTGGGTCTGTAGGGGCCAGGCTCAGCCTGGTTTGGTGCTTCAGTCACAAGCTGGGTGCTGATGTCAGTCGGGAAGGGGCTGTGTCAGGGATGGTGCCCTGTCAGTGTCCCAGGCCGGGCTGGACGGAGTTGCAAGCCCCCTGGGGCCGGGGCAGCTGTCCCTGCCTGCGGCAGGG
Organism: Anser brachyrhynchus; assembly: GCF_964034855.1. Lineage (NCBI taxonomy): Eukaryota > Metazoa > Chordata > Aves > Anseriformes > Anatidae > Anser > Anser brachyrhynchus. Next base: position 17,088,712 of record NC_137705.1, read on the forward strand.
GGTGGCCAGGTGCCCTCTGAGGGTCCCTTCCAAGCTGGCAGTGCCGGGGGCAGCGACGGCACAGCAGCGCTCTCCCCAGCACCCCGTCTGCACACGCTTGCTCTGCTTGCCCTGCGCCCCGAGCGCTGATGCCACGCGGCCCCAGCCCCATGCATGCAGCCCCTGTGCCAGCAGGGCGCGGCCATGAGGTCACAGCGCCGCGCTGTGACGCTGTGCCAGGCCACGGGCACCTCTCTGCGCCGGCCCCAACGGGCGGCACTCACGCGGCGGTGGCAGCATGGGGCGGATGTGGGGGGCTGCGGCCCCCACCCGCCTCCTCCTCCTCCTCCTCGTGCTGGCAGGCCTGTGTGCCCGGGATGCCTGGGCTATGCCAAGGCGAGCGCTGGCAGCAGGTGGGTGCCAGCGCCGGGGGCAGCGGCAGGGCCGTAGCCGGGCGAGTCGCCGGAGGGGCTGGGGGCTGAAGCCTGGGCTGAGCCCCCCCGGGGCCCCTGTGAGCCGAGCCACGCGCCGCGCTGCCCCGGGTCCGGCCTTCCCGTACGTTTGTCCGCCTGGCCCTCGAGGGGTGCTGCGCGTGGCCTTCAGCCTGCGTCCCGAAAGCTGGCGGGGGCCGGCCGGGAGGTCCCTGAGCCCCGCCGCAGCCTCAGGAGTCTCGCCCCGTGCCTGGGTCCCGCACCATGCCCCGGCCCCTCCGTCACTGCAGGGTGCTCAGGGGCACAGCGGGCAACGGGAATGTGTCTTCTCTCTGGTTGCTTCCAGGTGACGATGCGCGCGGCAGCGCTTACCCAGCTCCTCAGCTGGATCCTGGAGTGGAGCTTCAGGGGCATCCCAGCGGTAAGTTGTCACCGTCGCTTGCCTCGAAAGAAGCAGCATTTGCTTTGTGATCACTGGTCCACGTGCGACTGGAGATCCCCTGAAGGCCTTCCGAGGGGTTGTCCGCTCACTGGGGGGGCTTCCCGAGGGCAGAACTGGTTGCAGCACGCAGTGGAAGCCCTCCTCACCTGTCCTGGACCCCCTTTGTGCCCGCAGGCCGTGCTGTTCCAGCTGCCCCGTGGAATCCTGCTCCTGAGACTGGGTGGCACCCCACAGGTACGTCGATGTCGATCTTCATTTCCTTGGGGTTTGTTAGTGGCTTTCTGCGCTAGCTGAGCAGTGCTGCAGCCTCTCCCTGGCCAGTGGGCTCTTCTCCACAAGAAGCGGGGATGATTGTTTTTCCCCCATGCTTTAGCGTGGGCTTCCCGTGCGTCTGTTAGGAATGTCCTGGTAAGGAAGCACCGGCAGGCCTCTGTGCATTTGTCCGCCCGGCCCCGGAGGGGTGCCGCACGTGGCCTGCAGGCAGAGTTTTGAAAGCTGCCGGCACCAGCCAGGAGGTCCCCAGGCCCTGCTGCAGCCTCGGGAATCTTGCCCTGCTCCTGGGCCCTGTGCCGTGCCCCGGCCCCTCCGTCACTGCAGGGCACTGGGGAAGAAGGAGGTCACAGCGCGCAGTGGGAACGTTTTTGCTCTGTGCCCGTAGGTGATGGCTACGTGACGTCTGAGCATGGTCCTGTCCCCGTGCCCCAGGGCGATCCCACAAGTAAGTCACTGGGAGGAGTGAGCATTTACCGCTTTGGTTGCTGTCCGCGTGAAATGGACCTTCAGCCTTCCTTGGCCTCAGACATGCAGGAGAGCAGAGAGGGAAGGGGTCAGGCTCGGTGACACGCCTGGGGCGCTTTGCCTTGCCAGGCTGTCTTTGCCAGCCGCTCCGCCCCCGTGCTGCAGAGCCAGCGGGCACGTTGGGGTTGAGTTTAGAGCCTGGGGTGAGCTCTGGGGAGGCCCTTCTCTGGGCAGCTGCACGCATGGTTAGTTTTGTCCCAGCACGGTGGCACTGCAGGCCCCTGGTGACTGTTTGCAAGAGGCTCCGGGGCGGGAGGGAGAGCCGAGGGCCATGCAGCAGTCCCCTGTTGGAACTGCATTCACTGCTGTGCGATGGGAAGAAGCATCCTGCCCCGTTTGGTGGGAGCTGCTCTGCTCTGTGTTTGTTTGCAGGCGTGGCTGTAGGCGATGGCTATCCAGCTTCCCCGCTGGGTCCCGGCGCCGAGCTGCAGGGAGGTCACACGGGTAGGGCCTTTTAGTTGCGTTGAGAGCTGCCGGCTCCAAGCCCAAACGTCAGCCCGGTGTCTCTGGTGTGCTCACTCTGCACCTTCGGAGCCTGCTTTTCAGTGCTTTATTCACACGGAATTTAACGTCCTCCTTTCTGCTTAGGTCCTCGAAGAGCGATGCGTCAAGCTAAAAGAGGCAAAAGTTCCCAGAGGACCTCGGAAATCCTGAAGGAAATCCTGAAGGAACTGGAGGGAGCACAGGGTGGGTGTGTTGCACGTGGAAGCCTGAGGGGCTGGGTACAGCCCCGGACACGCCGTAGCCTGCACGGCAGGAAGGCCCCAGTCGGAGCCTCGCGGTGATCTCCCGGGGTGATCGGTTGGTTGGACTAGCGACTAGGAGCACCCCCAAAAGCCTAGGCTTTGTTGCAAAGCCACCTGTGTGCATGTTGAGAAGCATCGCCTCCTGAAGATAGCCCGTTCCTGCTGAGGAACGGTCGCTCCCCATCCAACTGTGCCGCTTTCTTTCTAAAGGGGCGGACGGAGAGGCTGTGAAGCAGGAGGCGTTTCCGAGGGGAAACACGCTGCCAGGCTCTGAGGGAGCGACAGAGGCAGCGCAAGCGACCGTCCCGCCAGGTAACTGCCGTCCGCTGGCACGGTTAGCACAGAGCAGGTGCTGCCAAAGGAGCCTGGAACCGCTCTGGAGGAGGGCTGTGGTCTCTGGCGTGCGGAGCTCAGCGCCAGCAGTGTGCCAGACAGAGATGCTCGCGGGCCTCCGTGCCTGTGGTTAGGGATTGCCTGCCTCCCACCGCAGCCAGTTCCCAGGGGCTTCGGCACTTTTCCCTTGGGGGAAAGAGGCATCTGAAGCGCCTTCAGCAGGTGACTGACGGGGCCCGTGACCCTTAATGGAGCGTACCTCCCGCAGCACCTGAGTCCCGCAGCTTGCCAAAGTCCCCAGGGGCCCAAAGCAGCACCGCAGCACCGAGTGGGACCCCTCCTGCGACCTGCGGCCCAGGGGGCTGCACGGACTCGCAGATGGGGCACGGGCCCAGAGGGAGCCTCTCCGTCCTTCTGCATCCTCTGTGCCTAAGCCGCGCTGAGGCTTTCCCTTTCTCTGATTCTTGGCAGTGCTCTCGGAGCCCGGAGAAGCCCGCCACACCGGGGTGTTTCAGTTTTTTCGAGAGAATCCAGGTACTGAGCAGGCCGTAAGCGGGAGCCGCGTGCTGGGAGCTGGGAGCATGGCGGCGGTGCCTTCTGCTGAAAGCAAGGCAGCTTCTTCACTGAGGGGCTGGCAGCGGGAGAGCAGACATCTCGGCACTGCCAGAGCTCCCGCAGGCTGCCCAGCAGCGCAAGCACGCGCTAAGGCCCCGAGCTGTTCCTCCAGGTGCGGCTGGCGAGAGGACCGCGAGTGCCTCGGACGGTGCCGCCGTGCGCAAGCACTGCCTCGTGAGCACGGCGGCAATCTTGGGCTCCCTGCTCTTCGTCATGCTTCTGTGCTGCGGGGTCATCCGGCTGCGCAGGAAAAGACAGCAGTGAGTGGCCGTCTCTTGCCCCAGCTCCCCGTCGGCCGGCTGCCGCTGGCCTTGCAGCACCGCCGGTGAGGTGCTGCGGCGCGGCCGCCGGGTGCTGCCCAGCCTCCTCTCTCCGCAGGCGCCTCTCCGCAGCCTCGGAAGCCCGGGCACCGAGACGGGCCCAGCGCCAGCGGCCGCCACCCGTGCCCGGACGAGTACAGCGCACCCGCCCGCCCCCGGCCAGCTGGCTGCAGCGCGACCAGCCCAGCACCCTCCAGCCCCCGCAGCCGCCATGGACACCACCCCCCCGTCCCCCACCACCCCCCCGTCCCCCACCACCGTCCCGGCCCTCCTACGAGGGCTGGGGGCGGCCCCCCCGGCGTGCGGGGCAGCGGGGGGGGTGAGGACTGGCAGCCGTCCGGCAGCTTTGCCGAGCGGCATGCCTTCTCAGAATAAAGCTCTGCACCCGAGTCGCCAGTGTCCGGGCCGTGCTTCGCCTCGCGCTAACTGCCCAGAGCAGCGAGAAGCTACAAGCAACCTGCGGACACCTTTCCGCCCGCTCCAGCCTCTTCTGCCGCCTGCCCCGAGCTCTGCGGGGGAACGGGCTCAGTCCCGAATGCTCCTTCCCGGCCGCTCTCTTGCCCTGCTCCAGCATGCGGTCCCTCCCATGCCATTGCAGGCCTTCCCAAAGTGGTCCTGCGTGGGCTGCCCACGGGCTGCAGGACTTGCAGAGCTGCTGCAGCATGGGTCCGTGCCATGGGGTCCATCCTTCAGGAGCACACTGCTGCAGCGGGGGTCCCGCACAGGTGGCAGCTCCTGCCCTCCTGCTACCAAACCCTTGCCATGAAAGATGAATACAAGGGCGGCCAGGGCGTCAAGGTGACATCAAAGACACCTCCTGCGTCGCCCTCGTTGATGGGCTGTAGGTGGAGAAGCTGCAGCAAAGCGGGACCCATGGCCTCACCGGCTCCAAGGCTGGACCCCATAGCTCTGCTCTTCAGACCGATGACATCTTCCCCATTCCCAGTCCAGAAAAAGTCCCGAGGTGCGGACTCTGCGAGACCAGGAAAGGGGAGGCACCGCGATAAACAGGCTTTTCCCAGTGCTGGCGGCCTTGGGGACACCAGACAATTCCAGACAGGAGCTGGGGCTCTCTTCCGAGCAGCTGCGAACGAGGCTGTCCCTTTTCAGATCCGCTTCCTTACCCAGCGGCAGAACAGAGGCAGAACCTCTTCTGCGAGGTTTTCTGCTTCTTTCGCACTGTTTGGCTGGCTGTTCTTTGTCTCCTTGTCCTGGCCAGCCTGTTGTGCGGCGCCCCGTGGGCTGGTGACACAGCTCTCTGTCTCCTCAGGCTTTTCCTTAGAGCATCAACAAGTCCTGAGCCCTGCTGGTTGGATGGGTACGTTCAGCCCTGCAGCGAGGTCTGCCACACAGGGAAATTTCTGAGCAGCAGCCCCCAAACTAGGTGCTGGATCCCCAGTCACAGAAAAAGGGTATAGCTTTTCCTATCTTTCGAGCTTTGTCTCCCTTATGCGGGGGTCTTGGTCCAGGCTCGCTGCTGGAGAGGCGACGGCTGAAGCCCTGTTGTTCATGGGGTTCGTGAGCTGGTCCGGGCATGCCACCAGCACGTAGAAGGACGGAGAAGAGCCCAGGGCCCTGCTGTGCCCCGCAGCGCTGCTTCAAAGGTGGTGTCCTTGCTGGTGTTCCAGCTGTGCGGCTGCAGGATCTCCTCCAGCCCCAGCTCCCACTTCCCGCAGAGCTCCGGGGGCCTGAGCAGCGCTACGGGCAAGTCCCAGCTGGTGTTCTGGGGGCAGGTTCTGGCATGGCTGGGCAGCGTGATGTGGAAAGCCCTGTCTGCCATTCTTCTTCTGCCCTGCTCGGCAGCCAGGCCCTGGATGGCTGGCAGCTGGGAGGCTTCTGCCCAGCTGGGAAATTCCTTCCTATAGAGTGTCTGCAGCTTCGCACCTCACCCCCCTGAAAAAAAAAAAATAAAATAAAATAAAATAAAATTTAATCCCAAAGCCCTGATACTTCACAACCTGGTTTGCCTGGAGCCGTGCTTGGATAACAAGGCTAGCACCTTGGCGACGTACTCAGCGCCATCGTGTCTGGAAAACTTCCCTATCCACCAAGCCCGCCAAGCACTGCGCAGCCACCTCTGCCACAAGCACCTTGTTTCTCACACACACCTCTCCACGTATGTGGACGTCCATAAATAAAGGAGTGCGGAGCTACACTACATCTCTTGCATGTATTTTGGGGTAAAAGTCTCACGGCAACTGCCAGTTGTAGGAGGCTCACTTACCTGGGCCTGAAAGAGGTCAGTGCTCCAGCAGTGTTTCCAGGACCTGTGGTCTGTCCCCACCACCAGGCTCTCCTCCATCCGTTGCGTGTGGCCAGTTCCAGTGCGCCTCCGCTGGCTGCACTGCGCTGTGGAGGGTGCCTTGAGAATGAGCCTTTGTACCCCAAACTGAGGGTTTGGGTCCCAAAGAGAAGGCTCTGGGCACTAAAAAAGAGGCTTTGGGCTCTCAGGATGAGCCTTTGGACCCTGAAATTCAGGCCTCGTCTCCTAGCATGAGGATTTGGGAATTTGAAAGCAGGGGTGTTCCCCTCTAATAGGGCCTGACCGTCTGAGAAGGCCGCTTTGCACCTTCCAATGAAAGTGTGGCCCCTAAAACTGGGGCATTGTGCCCTAAAAATGGCAGCCTGGTCCATATGAGTGTGGCTGTAAACAAGAAAAAGCCAGTAAAAAGGAGGGTTTATCCTTTCAAACAAGGCTTTCGAGCCCAAGGAAGAGGCTTTCTGCTCTATTATGTGACGCTGAGGCCTAAAAAGAATGCTTTGGGCCCTAAAAATGAGAGCCTGGGTCCAAAACTGGAGGGTGTAGGTGATAAAAAGTTGGCTTTGGATCCCAAGTATAGGCTCTCTTGCCCTGAAAATGTCCTGAAAGCTGGGTGCTTAAGGACAAGGCTGTGGTCTGTAAAGAGGAGCCTTGGTGCCATACCTGTATGCTTTTCAGGTGCAAAGAAAAGGTGATAAAAAGGTTTTGGATCCACAAAAGATGCTCTTAGCCCTGAAGTGAAGGGGTTACGGGGTGAAAATGAGACATTTGGCCCTAAAAATGAGGCTTTGATTCCTCAGAAAGGGTCTTTTCTGTGTGCCCGGAGCATCCCAAAGGCCCTGCTGGCAGCTGGTCACAGGTTTGCTGGCTCAAATGGGGCCTCGTGGGGCTGAAGAGCTGCTGGGGGAAACTGCTCTCGGCCGCTCTGGTTCAGAAGAGCTGGCCTCTGGAGGGAACCCACTTCGAGACTCTGTCCCCAGTGCTACAGCGCCTGGCTGTCGTCGTGCAGCCTGGCAGCATCCCAAAAGGACGCTCGCTGCTGGCCAGAGTCAGAGGGGGCAGATCCTTCCTCCGGGCACATGGTGGGCATTTGCCAAACCCTGCTGGCAACCTCCAGCCCCAAATGCCCTCGGCACACAGAGCTGGGGCTGTGCTGGGAAGGCAGGCAGCGATGAGCCCGCCCAAGGACAGGGACACCCCAGCACTATTTGGGTCTGTAGGGGCCAGGCTCAGCCTGGTTTGGTGCTTCAGTCACAAGCTGGGTGCTGATGTCAGTCGGGAAGGGGCTGTGTCAGGGATGGTGCCCTGTCAGTGTCCCAGGCCGGGCTGGACGGAGTTGCAAGCCCCCTGGGGCCGGGGCAGCTGTCCCTGCCTGCGGCAGGGGGTGGCCAGGTGCCCTCTGAGGGTCCCTTCCAAGCTGGCAGTGCCGGGGGCAGCGACGGCACAGCAGCGCTCTCCCCAGCACCCCGTCTGCACACGCTTGCTCTGCTTGCCCTGCGCCCCGAGCGCTGATGCCACGCGGCCCCAGCCCCATGCATGCAGCCCCTGTGCCAGCAGGGCGCGGCCATGAGGTCACAGCGCCGCGCTGTGACGCTGTGCCAGGCCACGGGCACCTCTCTGCGCCGGCCCCAACGGGCGGCACTCACGCGGCGGTGGCAGCATGGGGCGGATGTGGGGGGCTGCGGCCCCCACCCGCCTCCTCCTCCTCCTCCTCGTGCTGGCAGGCCTGTGTGCCCGGGATGCCTGGGCTATGCCAAGGCGAGCGCTGGCAGCAGGTGGGTGCCAGCGCCGGGGGCAGCGGCAGGGCCGTAGCCGGGCGAGTCGCCGGAGGGGCTGGGGGCTGAAGCCTGGGCTGAGCCCCCCCGGGGCCCCTGTGAGCCGAGCCACGCGCCGCGCTGCCCCGGGTCCGGCCTTCCCGTACGTTTGTCCGCCTGGCCCTCGAGGGGTGCTGCGCGTGGCCTTCAGCCTGCGTCCCGAAAGCTGGCGGGGGCCGGCCGGGAGGTCCCTGAGCCCCGCCGCAGCCTCAGGAGTCTCGCCCCGTGCCTGGGTCCCGCACCATGCCCCGGCCCCTCCGTCACTGCAGGGTGCTCAGGGGCACAGCGGGCAACGGGAATGTGTCTTCTCTCTGGTTGCTTCCAGGTGACGATGCGCGCGGCAGCGCTTACCCAGCTCCTCAGCTGGATCCTGGAGTGGAGCTTCAGGGGCATCCCAGCGGTAAGTTGTCACCGTCCCTTGCCTCGAAAGAAGCAGCATTTGCTTTGTGATCACTGGTCCACGTGCGACTGGAGATCCCCTGAAGGCCTTCCGAGGGGTTGTCCGCTCACTGGGGGGGCTTCCCGAGGGCAGAACTGGTTGCAGCACGCAGTGGAAGCCCTCCTCACCTGTCCTGGACCCCCTTTGTGCCCGCAGGCCGTGCTGTTCCAGCTGCCCCGTGGAATCCTGCTCCTGAGACTGGGTGGCACCCCACAGGTACGTCGATGTCGATCTTCATTTCCTTGGGGTTTGTTAGTGGCTTTCTGCGCTAGCTGAGCAGTGCTGCAGCCTCTCCCTGGCCAGTGGGCTCTTCTCCACAAGAAGCGGGGATGATTGTTTTTCCCCCATGCTTTAGCGTGGGCTTCCCGTGCGTCTGTTAGGAATGTCCTGGTAAGGAAGCACCGGCAGGCCTCTGTGCATTTGTCCGCCCGGCCCCGGAGGGGTGCCGCACGTGGCCTGCAGGCAGAGTTTTGAAAGCTGCCGGCACCAGCCAGGAGGTCCCCAGGCCCTGCTGCAGCCTCGGGAATCTTGCCCTGCTCCTGGGCCCTGTGCCGTGCCCCGGCCCCTCCGTCACTGCAGGGCACTGGGGAAGAAGGAGGTCACAGCGCGCAGTGGGAACGTTTTTGCTCTGTGCCCGTAGGTGATGGCTACGTGACGTCTGAGCATGGTCCTGTCCCCGTGCCCCAGGGCGATCCCACAAGTAAGTCACTGGGAGGAGTGAGCATTTACCGCTTTGGTTGCTGTCCGCGTGAAATGGACCTTCAGCCTTCCTTGGCCTCAGACATGCAGGAGAGCAGAGAGGGAAGGGGTCAGGCTCGGTGACACGCCTGGGGCGCTTTGCCTTGCCAGGCTGTCTTTGCCAGCCGCTCCGCCCCCGTGCTGCAGAGCCAGCGGGCACGTTGGGGTTGAGTTTAGAGCCTGGGGTGAGCTCTGGGGAGGCCCTTCTCTGGGCAGCTGCACGCATGGTTAGTTTTGTCCCAGCACGGTGGCACTGCAGGCCCCTGGTGACTGTTTGCAAGAGGCTCCGGGGCGGGAGGGAGAGCCGAGGGCCATGCAGCAGTCCCCTGTTGGAACTGCATTCACTGCTGTGCGATGGGAAGAAGCATCCTGCCCCGTTTGGTGGGAGCTGCTCTGCTCTGTGTTTGTTTGCAGGCGTGGCTGTAGGCGATGGCTATCCAGCTTCCCCGCTGGGTCCCGGCGCCGAGCTGCAGGGAGGTCACACGGGTAGGGCCTTTTAGTTGCGTTGAGAGCTGCCGGCTCCAAGCCCAAACGTCAGCCCGGTGTCTCTGGTGTGCTCACTCTGCACCTTCGGAGCCTGCTTTTCAGTGCTTTATTCACACGGAATTTAACGTCCTCCTTTCTGCTTAGGTCCTCGAAGAGCGATGCGTCAAGCTAAAAGAGGCAAAAGTTCCCAGAGGACCTCGGAAATCCTGAAGGAAATCCTGAAGGAACTGGAGGGAGCACAGGGTGGGTGTGTTGCACGTGGAAGCCTGAGGGGCTGGGTACAGCCCCGGACACGCCGTAGCCTGCACGGCAGGAAGGCCCCAGTCGGAGCCTCGCGGTGATCTCCCGGGGTGATCGGTTGGTTGGACTAGCGACTAGGAGCACCCCCAAAAGCCTAGGCTTTGTTGCAAAGCCACCTGTGTGCATGTTGAGAAGCATCGCCTCCTGAAGATAGCCCGTTCCTGCTGAGGAACGGTCGCTCCCCATCCAACTGTGCCGCTTTCTTTCTAAAGGGGCGGACGGAGAGGCTGTGAAGCAGGAGGCGTTTCCGAGGGGAAACACGCTGCCAGGCTCTGAGGGAGCGACAGAGGCAGCGCAAGCGACCGTCCCGCCAGGTAACTGCCGTCCGCTGGCACGGTTAGCACAGAGCAGGTGCTGCCAAAGGAGCCTGGAACCGCTCTGGAGGAGGGCTGTGGTCTCTGGCGTGCGGAGCTCAGCGCCAGCAGTGTGCCAGACAGAGATGCTCGCGGGCCTCCGTGCCTGTGGTTAGGGATTGCCTGCCTCCCACCGCAGCCAGTTCCCAGGGGCTTCGGCACTTTTCCCTTGGGGGAAAGAGGCATCTGAAGCGCCTTCAGCAGGTGACTGACGGGGCCCGTGACCCTTAATGGAGCGTACCTCCCGCAGCACCTGAGTCCCGCAGCTTGCCAAAGTCCCCAGGGGCCCAAAGCAGCACCGCAGCACCGAGTGGGACCCCTCCTGCGACCTGCGGCCCAGGGGGCTGCACGGACTCGCAGATGGGGCACGGGCCCAGAGGGAGCCTCTCCGTCCTTCTGCATCCTCTGTGCCTAAGCCGCGCTGAGGCTTTCCCTTTCTCTGATTCTTGGCAGTGCTCTCGGAGCCCGGAGAAGCCCGCCACACCGGGGTGTTTCAGTTTTTTCGAGAGAATCCAGGTACTGAGCAGGCCGTAAGCGGGAGCCGCGTGCTGGGAGCTGGGAGCATGGCGGCGGTGCCTTCTGCTGAAAGCAAGGCAGCTTCTTCACTGAGGGGCTGGCAGCGGGAGAGCAGACATCTCGGCACTGCCAGAGCTCCCGCAGGCTGCCCAGCAGCGCAAGCACGCGCTAAGGCCCCGAGCTGTTCCTCCAGGTGCGGCTGGCGAGAGGACCGCGAGTGCCTCGGACGGTGCCGCCGTGCGCAAGCACTGCCTCGTGAGCACGGCGGCAATCTTGGGCTCCCTGCTCTTCGTCATGCTTCTGTGCTGCGGGGTCATCCGGCTGCGCAGGAGAAGACAGCAGTGAGTGGCCGTCTCTTGCCCCAGCTCCCCGTCGGCCGGCTGCCGCTGGCCTTGCAGCACCGCCGGTGAGGTGCTGCGGCGCGGCCGCCGGGTGCTGCCCAGCCTCCTCTCTCCGCAGGCGCCTCTCCGCAGCCTCGGAAGCCCGGGCACCGAGACGGGCCCAGCGCCAGCGGCCGCCACCCGTGCCCGGACGAGTACAGCGCACCCGCCCGCCCCCGGCCAGCTGGCTGCAGCGCGACCAGCCCAGCACCCTCCAGCCCCCGCAGCCGCCATGGACACCACCCCCCCGTCCCCCACCACCCCCCCGTCCCCCACCACCGTCCCGGCCCTCCTACGAGGGCTGGGGGCGGCCCCCCCGGCGTGCGGGGCAGCGGGGGGGTGAGGACTGGCAGCCGTCCGGCAGCTTTGCCGAGCGGCATGCCTTCTCAGAATAAAGCTCTGCACCCGAGTCGCCAGTGTCCGGGCCGTGCTTCGCCTCGCGCTAACTGCCCAGAGCAGCGAGAAGCTACAAGCAACCTGCGGACACCTTTCCGCCCGCTCCAGCCTCTTCTGCCGCCTGCCCCGAGCTCTGCGGGGGAACGGGCTCAGTCCCGAATGCTCCTTCCCGGCCGCTCTCTTGCCCTGCTCCAGCATGCGGTCCCTCCCATGCCATTGCAGGCCTTCCCAAAGTGGTCCTGCGTGGGCTGCCCACGGGCTGCAGGACTTGCAGAGCTGCTGCAGCATGGGTCCGTGCCATGGGGTCCATCCTTCAGGAGCACACTGCTGCAGCGGGGGTCCCGCACAGGTGGCAGCTCCTGCCCTCCTGCTACCAAACCCTTGCCATGAAAGATGAATACAAGGGCGGCCAGGGCGTCAAGGTGACATCAAAGACACCTCCTGCGTCGCCCTCGTTGATGGGCTGTAGGTGGAGAAGCTGCAGCAAAGCGGGACCCATGGCCTCACCGGCTCCAAGGCTGGACCCCATAGCTCTGCTCTTCAGACCGATGACATCTTCCCCATTCCCAGTCCAGAAAAAGTCCCGAGGTGCGGACTCTGCGAGACCAGGAAAGGGGAGGCACCGCGATAAACAGGCTTTTCCCAGTGCTGGCGGCCTTGGGGACACCAGACAATTCCAGACAGGAGCTGGGGCTCTCTTCCGAGCAGCTGCGAACGAGGCTGTCCCTTTTCAGATCCGCTTCCTTACCCAGCGGCAGAACAGAGGCAGAACCTCTTCTGCGAGGTTTTCTGCTTCTTTCGCACTGTTTGGCTGGCTGTTCTTTGTCTCCTTGTCCTGGCCAGCCTGTTGTGCGGCGCCCCGTGGGCTGGTGACACAGCTCTCTGTCTCCTCAGGCTTTTCCTTAGAGCATCAACAAGTCCTGAGCCCTGCTGGTTGGATGGGTACGTTCAGCCCTGCAGCGAGGTCTGCCACACAGGGAAATTTCTGAGCAGCAGCCCCCAAACTAGGTGCTGGATCCCCAGTCACAGAAAAAGGGTATAGCTTTTCCTATCTTTCGAGCTTTGTCTCCCTTATGCGGGGGTCTTGGTCCAGGCTCGCTGCTGGAGAGGCGACGGCTGAAGCCCTGTTGTTCATGGGGTTCGTGAGCTGGTCCGGGCATGCCACCAGCACGTAGAAGGACGGAGAAGAGCCCAGGGCCCTGCTGTGCCCCGCAGCGCTGCTTCAAAGGTGGTGTCCTTGCTGGTGTTCCAGCTGTGCGGCTGCAGGATCTCCTCCAGCCCCAGCTCCCACTTCCCGCAGAGCTCCGGGGGCCTGAGCAGCGCTACGGGCAAGTCCCAGCTGGTGTTCTGGGGGCAGGTTCTGGCATGGCTGGGCAGCGTGATGTGGAAAGCCCTGTCTGCCATTCTTCTTCTGCCCTGCTCGGCAGCCAGGCCCTGGATGGCTGGCAGCTGGGAGGCTTCTGCCCAGCTGGGAAATTCCTTCCTATAGAGTGTCTGCAGCTTCGCACCTCACCCCCCTGAAAAAAAAAAAATAAAATAAAATAAAATAAAATTTAATCCCAAAGCCCTGATACTTCACAACCTGGTTTGCCTGGAGCCGTGCTTGGATAACAAGGCTAGCACCTTGGCGACGTACTCAGCGCCATCGTGTCTGGAAAACTTCCCTATCCACCAAGCCCGCCAAGCACTGCGCAGCCACCTCTGCCACAAGCACCTTGTTTCTCACACACACCTCTCCACGTATGTGGACGTCCATAAATAAAGGAGTGCGGAGCTACACTACATCTCTTGCATGTATTTTGGGGTAAAAGTCTCACGGCAACTGCCAGTTGTAGGAGGCTCACTTACCTGGGCCTGAAAGAGGTCAGTGCTCCAGCAGTGTTTCCAGGACCTGTGGTCTGTCCCCACCACCAGGCTCTCCTCCATCCGTTGCGTGTGGCCAGTTCCAGTGCGCCTCCGCTGGCTGCACTGCGCTGTGGAGGGTGCCTTGAGAATGAGCCTTTGTACCCCAAACTGAGGGTTTGGGTCCCAAAGAGAAGGCTCTGGGCACTAAAAAAGAGGCTTTGGGCTCTCAGGATGAGCCTTTGGACCCTGAAATTCAGGCCTCGTCTCCTAGCATGAGGATTTGGGAATTTGAAAGCAGGGGTGTTCCCCTCTAATAGGGCCTGACCGTCTGAGAAGGCCGCTTTGCACCTTCCAATGAAAGTGTGGCCCCTAAAACTGGGGCATTGTGCCCTAAAAATGGCAGCCTGGTCCATATGAGTGTGGCTGTAAACAAGAAAAAGCCAGTAAAAAGGAGGGTTTATCCTTTCAAACAAGGCTTTCGAGCCCAAGGAAGAGGCTTTCTGCTCTATTATGTGACGCTGAGGCCTAAAAAGAATGCTTTGGACCCTAAAAATGAGAGCCTGGGTCCAAAAACGGAGGGTGTAGGCGATAAAAAGACGGTTGCATCTCCGCTGGCTGCACTGCACTGTGGAGGGCGCCTTGTCAAAACCGAGGTGTCCTGTGTGGCCTGGTCACAGACAGGCGCTGCAGCAGGCTGTCGCTGTGACAGGGCAGCATGGCCCACCTTCCTCTGGATCCCAAAGTGATGATTTGTTGCCTCCAAATTGGGGTTTGCACCTGCAAAGAAGGCTTTGGACCCGAAAATTCAGGCCTCGGCTCCTAACATGAGGATTTGGGAATTTGAAAAGAAGGGCTGTTCCTCTCAGATAAGGCCTCGCCATCTAAAAGGCCGCTTTGCACCTTCCAATGAAAGTGTGGACCCTAAAACTAGGGCATTGTGCCCTAAAAATGGCAGCCTGGTCCACATGAGTGTGGCTGTAAGCAAGAAAAAGCTAGCTTTGGATCCAGAAGCAGGTGTGAGGGCCCTGACCAAAAGCACTTGGTGACTTAAAAGAAGCACCCTGGTCCTGAAAACCGAGGATTTAGGCAATCAGAAGAAGGGTTTGGATCCCAAGTGGAGGTTCTGGAGCCTGAAAATAGGGGATTGGAGCCTAAGAAGAACACAGTGCGTCCTAATAATGACGCTTGTACCAGTGAAAGACCCGAGGGTGGTCGGGGGTAAAGAGTGAGGGCTGTGAAGGGGAGCTTGTACCTCCAAGTCAGGCTTTGGAGCTGAAACCTGGGCCTTTGGACTCTGCAGCTCAGGGTCTGGATCCTGAAGTGATGTTTTATTCCTTCCAGATGGGTGTTTGGACTCGAAAAAGAAGGCTTTGGACCCTAAAATTCAGGCCTCGTCTCCTAGCATGAGGATTTGGGAATTTGAAAGCAGGGGTGTTCCCCTCAAAGAAGGCCTCTCCATCTAAGAATGCCGCGTTGCATCCTATAATAAAATTGTGGACCCTAAAAATAAGGATTTTTTCCTTGAGAATGGCAGTCTGCTCTGTAAGATTGACGTGTAAGGAAGAAAAAGCTACTAAAAAGGAGGGTTTATCCTTTCAAACAAGGCTTTCGAGCCCAAGGAAGAGGCTTTCTGCTCTATTATGTGACGCTGAGGCCTAAAAAGAAAGCTTTGGGCCCTAAAAATGAGAGCCTGGGTCCAAAAACGGAGGGTGTAGGCGATAAAAAGACAGTTGCATCTCCGCTGGCTGCACTGCACTGTGGAGGGCGCCTTGTCAAAACCGAGGTGTCCTGTGTGGCCTGGTCACAGACAGGCGCTGCAGCAGGCTGTCGCTGTGACAGGGCAGCATGGCCCACCTTCCTCTGGATCCCAAAGTGATGATTTGTTGCCTCCAAATTGGGGTTTGCACCTGCAAAGAAGGCTTTGGACCCGAAAATTCAGGCCTCGGCTCCTAACATGAGGATTTGGGAATTTGAAAAGAAGGGCTGTTCCTCTCAGATAAGGCCTCGCCATCTAAAAGGCCGCTTTGCACCTTCCAATGAAAGTGTGGACCCTAAAACTAGGGCATTGTGCCCTAAAAATGGCAGCCTGGTCCACATGAGTGTGGCTGTAAGCAAGAAAAAGCTAGCTTTGGATCCAGAAGCGGGTGTGAGGGCCCTGACCAAAAGCACTTGGTGACTTAAAAGAAGCACCCTGGTCCTGAAAACCGAGGATTTAGGCAATCAGAAGAAGGGTTTGGATCCCAAGTGGAGGTTCTGGAGCCTGAAAATAGGGGATTGGAGCCTAAGAAGAACACAGTGCGTCCTAATAATGACGCTTGTACCAGTGAAAGACCCGAGGGTGGTCGGGGGTAAAGAGTGAGGGCTGTGAAGGGGAGCTTGTACCTCCAAGTCAGGCTTTGGAGCTGAAACCTGGGCCTTTGGACTCTGCAGCTCAGGGTCTGGATCCTGAAGTGATGTTTTATTCCTTCCAGATGGGTGTTTGGACTCGAAAAAGAAGGCTTTGGACCCTAAAATTCAGGCCTCGTCTCCTAGCATGAGGATTTGGGAATTTGAAAGCAGGGGTGTTCCCCTCAAAGAAGGCCTCGCCATCTAAGAATGCCGCGTTGCATCCTATAATAAAATTGTGGACCCTAAAAATAAGGATTTTTTCCTTGAGAATGGCAGTCTGCTCTGTAAGATTGACGTGTAAGGAAGAAAAAGCTACTAAAAAGGAGGGTTCATCCTTTCAAACAAGGCTTTCGAGCCCAAGGAAGAGGCTTTCTGCTCTATTATGTGACGCTGAGGCCTAAAAAGAAAGCTTTGGGCCCTAAAAATGAGAGCCTGGGTCCAAAAACGGAGGGTGTAGGCGATAAAAAGACAGTTGCATCTCCGCTGGCTGCACTGCACTGTGGAGGGCGCCTTGTCAAAACCGAGGTGTCCTGTGTGGCCTGGTCACAGACAGGCGCTGCAGCAGGCTGTCGCTGTGACAGGGCAGCATGGCCCACCTTCCTCTGGATCCCAAAGTGATGATTTGTTGCCTCCAAACTGGGGTTTGCACGTGCAAAGAAGGCTTTGGACCCGAAAATTCAGGCCTCGGCTCCTAACATGAGGATTTGGGAATTTGAAAAGAAGGGGTGTTCCTCTCAGATAAGGCCTCACCATCTAAAAGGCCGCTTTGCACCTTCCAATGAAAGTGTGGACCCTAAAACTAGGGCATTGTGCCCTAAAAATGGCAGCCTGGTCCACATGAGTGTGGCTGTAAGCAAGAAAAAGCTAGCTTTGGATCCAGAAGCGGGTGTGAGGGCCCTGACCAAAAGCACTTGGTGACTTAAAAGAAGCACCCTGGTCCTGAAAACCGAGGATTTAGGCAATCAGAAGAAGGGTTTGGATCCCAAGTGGAGGTTCTGGAGCCTGAAAATAGGGGATTGGAGCCTAAGAAGAACACAGTGCGTCCTAATAATGACGCTTGTACCAGTGAAAGACCCGAGGGTGGTCGGGGGTAAAGAGTGAGGGCTGTGAAGGGGAGCTTGTACCTCCAAGTCAGGCTTTGGAGCTGAAACCTGGGCCTTTGGACTCTGCAGCTCAGGGTCTGGATCCTGAAGTGATGTTTTATTCCTTCCAGATGGGTGTTTGGACTCGAAAAAGAAGGCTTTGGACCCTAAAATTCAGGCCTCGTCTCCTAGCATGAGGATTTGGGAATTTGAAAGCAGGGGTGTTCCTCTCAAAGAAGGCCTCGCCATCTAAGAATGCCGCGTTGCATCCTATAATAAAATTGTGGACCCTAAAAATAAGGATTTTTTCCTTGAGAATGGCAGTCTGCTCTGTAAGATTGACGTGTAAGGAAGAAAAAGCTATTAAAAAGGAGGGTTCATCCTTTCAAACAAGGCTTTCGAGCCCAAGGAAGAGGCTTTCTGCTCTATTATGTGACGCTGAGGCCTAAAAAGAAAGCTTTGGGCCCTAAAAATGAGAGCCTGGGTCCAAAAACGGAGGGTGTAGGCGATAAAAAGACAGTTGCATCTCCGCTGGCTGCACTGCACTGTGGAGGGCGCCTTGTCAAAACCGAGGTGTCCTGTGTGGCCTGGTCACAGACAGGCGCTGCAGCAGGCTGTCGCTGTGACAGGGCAGCATGGCCCACCTTCCTCTGGATCCCACAGTGATGATTTGTTGCCTCCAAATTGGGGTTTGGACCTGCAAAGAAGGGACTGCACCGTGGACCTGCGGGCAGAGAAGGGCCCGGGTCACGCCGGGAGCCCCAGCCCTGGGTTCCTCTGAGCAGCAGGGGACGGGGATGTGGCACCTGATGGGAGTGAGCAGGTCCTGCCGGTGCTTCTTGCGGAAGACCTGCACCTCCTGCAGCGTCAGCTCCGTGGTGAAGGACGCTTGGACGAGGAGGGCCAGGAAGAGCTGGGGGAAGATGGCCTTCGCCTCCTCCAGGCAGCTGGGCAGCAGGAGGATCTCGTGGAGGGGCCTTGCTGCCTGCAGAAAGCACCCAGAGGCGTGGGCAGGGAGGGACAGAGGAGGGTGGAGACCCCCAGGCTGGCCCCGTGGGCGCGCCCGGGTGCCCCAGGGTGCGGATAAGGCTGGGAGGGGTCAGGGGAGGGGAGCGGGGCCCCTGTCCATCGGAGATGGGCAAGCGAGGAACTCACGGCCAGGGCCAGGATGCGCGGGTGGTCCTTGATGGAGGTGGATGTCTTGCACCCAGACTGGTTCATGAGGACGCGGAGCAGCTCCCGCAGCACCCTCTCTGTGGCTGGGGGCTCAGACACCATCGCCCTCCACATGGTGACGGCGACGCTGCGGGACCCCCGGGCTGTCAGCAGGGCCTCCCCCGGCCCGGCTGCTGTCCTCGCTGGTGGTGGTGGGGGGGGGTGGATGAGACGCGCTGGGCCCCGTACCTGGTGCAGGTCGGCGAGCACTGCAGCAGGCTGGCAACCGTCTCCCTGGGGTGCTTGCTGGCCAGCGCCAGCAGGGCCCTGTCCAGGCTCTGAAGGGCCAGCGCGGCTCTGACGGACGGCAGGGTTCTGTAGATGGCCCACACGATGTTCAGCACCTGGAGGTGGGACACGGGTGAGACGGGGCCGGCACCAGAGCAGGAACAGAGCCCCGAGGGCTGGAGCCGTGGCCGGGCCGCTGGCGGGTACCCACCTGTCCCGAATGGAAGTCGGTCTCTGCCGCCAGCACGTCCACCATGTGGGCAGCCAGCTTGGTGCTGTAGAGGCTCGGGGCTCTCATGCTCTCGACGGCGGCGAGGAAGACGCCCAACCGTTCAGAGGGCTGCAGGTACTTCATAAACGTCTGTGGGAGGAAGGACAAGACGTCAGTCACCCCGAGGGCTGCGATGGCCCCGCTCAGCCCTGCTGCTCCCAGCGCCCCAGGAGAGCTGGGAGCAGGGGCTGGGCCGGGCGACGGCTGGGGTGCGGCCGCGTGCGGGCCCCGTGGGGACCGGGCTTTGTCGGGGACAGCGCCGGTCCTCTTCCTGACGTCGCAGGGCCGGGGTCTCCTCCGGGGCTCAGGGCTGGCGCTTCTCACCATGAAGATTCTGCTGGTGTTGCCGTCTTCTGAGAGCCGTAAGGACAGCCGAGCTCGCCAGCGCTCCCGGAGCTGCGGCGGCTCGGCATCCTGGTCCCAGAGCCTTGTTCCTGGAGAAAAGCGGACACAGTGTCAGCGGGGGGGCCTGGGGACCTGGCAGTGGCAGCCGGGGGCTCGGGCACAAGCCTCCCTGGCAGGAAGGGGGCATGCCAGAGCAGAGCTGGGGGCAGCGCTTCCAGGGAGGGCCCGGGCTCTCGCGCTCAGGGCAGGGGGAACGGCTCGTCAGCCCGCGGAAAGGCAGCCGGGCTCGCTCGGTTGGGTCTCTCCTGCTGAGGAGAGGGGCGCAGGCGGCCTGGTGCTGGCCTGGCTGTGCCGGCGTGCCCGTGTCTGGAGGGACCCAGCCCGACGCGGCTCCTCTCACTTCTTTGCTGCCCGATGAAGATGTAGAGGTGGCGCACAGCCTCCGCTGCCTCGTGCCTGGTCCCCTCGTTCTTGGAAGTGCAGCACAGGAGGAGGCTCCCCACCAGCCTCCCCAGCATGGAGAAGCGGTGCTTCTCAGGGTGGTGATGCCTCACCACTGTGGCTCCTGCAAAGCAGGAGCTGACCTGGGGAGAGAGGCAGCGCGGGACCGCGGCTGAGCGGGGCGGCAGGGCCCCAGCCCCAGCCCCGGCTCTGCGCAAGCCTGGAGATGGGGAGAGCCGCGGCCGCGGAGCGAGGACGGGGGCGCCGGGGCTGCCTGCACCAGGGGCTCCCTACCTGGGGCAAGGAGCAGGTGTTGATGAAGGCGGCCAGCCTGGCGATCCGCGCCATGGCCCTCTCCTCCACGGCCTCCGGCTGCCGCTGGGTGAAGGGCAGCAGGAGCTGGGGAGAGAAAAGCTGCTGGTGTGCCCGCAGCACGGGGCACTGGTCCTTCCAGCTGTCCCCCTGCTGCGGTGGCCAGGCGGGTGGCCGTGCCCCTGTCCTGCTGAAGCCCCCGCTCCCTTCCCGTTGCTCCCCAGACATCCCTCCAGCCTCGCAAGGGTCAGCTGTGGGCCAGCCCCCGCCTTGGGGACCCCTGCCTGCACCAGGCGTTGCGGCACAGAACTGACCGCGTGCGTGAAGCCCAGCCTTTGCCAAAGCCAGGCCTTCAAGATGTTCTGCAGCTCCAGGAGGCCGGAGGCGCCGGCGCTGCCCACCAGCACCTGCAGCAGGCTGTCCAGGGCTTCCACGGTCTGCAAGGAGGACAGGGGTTGGGGCACCCGAACAGGGAGCAGTGGTGTCCCAAGCGCCCAGCCCGTGCATACCTTGAAGTAGAGAGACGTGTCCGTGTCTCTCGTGTCCTCGTGGCCAGGGAGGTGGAAGACGCTGCAGAGGCAGGCGCGCAGGAGGCCGTTCGTCCTGTCCTGCGGCAGCAGCCCCGCTCTGCTGCAAGGGGAGGAGGGGAGAGGTGTGGAACGCCCCCTGTGCGGCACCCTGTGCCCCACTCGGGGCCCCTGGCCGGGACCGGGGCCACCGTGGCGGCCAAGCCCGCGCTGGCCCAGGTACCTCATGGCGGCGATGGCGAGCATGGCTTTCTGCCGCACCGCCGTGTCCAGGCGATCGGTGGGCTCCTCCTGCAGCAGCGCCTGGAGGGCACAGCGCGAGGGCACAGGGCAGTGTCCCCCGGCCAGCGAGCGGCTACAGGGGCTGGCCTGCAGGGCTGCCCCATCCCAGCGCCCCCACCAGAGCCACCTCCCGGCTCCTGGGGCTCCCCGGCGGCCCCCGCAGCCCTGCAGCGGGAAGGGCCGTGCCCAGCACCCAGCCAGAGGGTGCTCCCCGCGGGGCAGGGCGTCCCCTCACCTTGATGCTCTGCGCCACCTCCAGCTGGCAGAAATACACCGCGTCCCAGGTGGTGTGCTCCGCGACGGCGGCTTTGCAGGCGTCGCAGACGGAGGCCAGAAACCTCAGCTTCTGTGCCTCTCGCTGAGCCGCGGAGGGGAGAGACAAGCGAGCGGGTCAGGGGAGCCCAGCAGTCTCCCTGCGGGCACAGCCGGGGCAGGGGCTGCCCGGAGGAGGCCAGCAGCCGCAGCACAAAGGGCGAGCGGTACCTTGGGTCTGCGGCTGCAGCAAGCGCGGATGAAGCTCAGGGCGTCCTCTTCCTCCTGCCGCGGCGCGGCCGAGGCAGAAGGGCCCACGCCTGAGCCAGAGGGCGCCTGCAGTGGCTGCACCTCACTCTCCTCATAGGGCTGCGGCCGGGGCCTGGAGGCCGGGGAGGCCCCAGCCTCCTCCAGCCAGGCCGCTCGCGGGGAGCAGGGGGGGATCCCCGACATCCTGCAGGGAGTGCCCAGGAGTGAATGTGGCTCCCGCTCCTGTCGCGGGGTAGGGATGCCACAGAGTGCCACCGCTGCCGCCAGCCCCAGGCCCCCACCCAGGCCCCCTCCTCTTGCCCTCGGGCGGGCGGCCCCAGAGCCCCGCGGGGGTCCTGTCCCCAGGGGCCTGCAGACGCCATCCCCTGCACTGGAGGGAGGTCCCCCTGCCCAGGGCTGCCCCCAGCCCCACTGCCGAACCAGGCCCCTTGGGGCCGGCCCCGCTGCGCAGCCCTGGCAGCGCTGACCCACCTGCTCCTCAGCCCTGGCTCCTGCGCTGGGTTTCTGTGGCAAGGTGCCCGCGGTTTGTGCCTTTGCTTCGCACCTGGAGCACCCGAAAGCACTCCAAGCAGTCGCAGCTGCACGGAACCAGGTCCGTTGTGTCCGTTGGGACGGGACCCGCCCCAGAGGCCCTGCTCCCGGATCCGGAGATGCTCCCTGGGCCCTGGTGTGGGAATACTAAAATTATAATAAAATTGTGGGCCCTAAAAATAGGGATTTGTTCCTTGAGAATGGCAGCCTGGTCCTTAAGATTGACGTGTAAGCAAGAAAAAGCTACTAAAAAGGAGGGTTTATCCTCTCAAACAGGGCTTTCGAGCCCAAGGAAGAGGCTTTCTGCCCTAATATGTGACGCTGGGGCCTAAAAATGACAGGGCAGCGTGGCCCGCCCTCCTCTGTCTGGATCAAAAAATGATGCTTTGTTCCCTCCAGATGGGTGTTTGGACCTGAAAAGGAGGCTTTGGACCCTAAAATTCAGGCCTCATCTCCTAGCATGAGGATTTGGGAATATGAAAAGAAGGGGTGTTCCTCTCAGATAAGGCCTCGCCATCTAAAAGGCCGCTTTGCACCTTCCAATGAAAGTGTGGACCCTAAAACTAGGGCATTGTGCCCTAAAAATGGCAGCCTGGTCCATATGAGTGTGGCTGTAAGCAAGAAAAAGCTAGCTTTGGATCCAGAAGCGGGTGTGAGGGCCCTGACCAAAAGCACTTGGTGACTTAAAAGAAGCACCCTGGTCCTGAAAACCGAGGATTTAGGCAATCAGAAGAAGGGTTTGGATCCCAAGTGGAGGTTCCGGAGCCTGAAAATAGGGGATTGGAGCCTAAGAAGAACACAGTGGGTCCTAATAATGACGCTTGTACCAGTGAAAGACCCGAGGGTGGTCGGGGGTAAAGGGTGAGGGCAGTGAAGGGGAGCTTGTACCTCCAAGTCAGGCTTTGGAGCTGAAACCTGGGCCTTTGGACTCTGCAGCTCAGGGTCTGGATCCTGAAGTGATGCTTTGTTCCTTCGAAATGGATGTTTGGACCCGAAAAGGAGGCTTTGGACCCAAAAATTCAGGCCTCGTCTCCTAGCATGAGGATTTGGGAATTTGAAAGCAGAGAAGTTCCTGTCAAATAAGACTTTGACATCTAAGAAGGCCGCGTTGAATCTTATAATAAAATTATGGACCCTACAAATAGGGATTTGTTCCTTGAAAATGGCAGCCTGGTCCGTAAGATAGATTTGTAAGCAAGAAAAAGGCAGTAAAAAGGAGGGTTTATCCTTTCAATCAAGGCTTTGGAGCCCAAGGAAGAGGCTTTCTGCCCTAGTATGTGACGCTGAGGCCTAAAAAGAATGCTTTGGGCCCTAAAAATGAGAGCCTGGGTCCAAAAACAGAGGGTGTAGGTGATAAAAAGTTGGCTTTGGATCCCAAGTATAGGCTCTCTTGCCCTGAAAATGTCCTGAAAGCTGGGTGCTTAAGGACAAGGCTGTGGTCTGTAAAGAGGAGCCTTGGTGCCATACCTGTATGCTTTTCAGGTGCAAAGAAAAGGTGATAAAAAGGTTTTGGATCCACAAAAGATGCTCTTAGCCCTGAAGTGAAGGAGTTACAGGGTGAAAATGAGACATTTGGCCCTAAAAATGAGGCTTTGATTCCTCAGAAAGGGTCTTTTCTGTGTGCCCGGAGCATCCCAAAGGCCCTGCTGGCAGCTGGTCACAGGTTTGGTGGCTCAAATGGGGCCTCGTGGGGCTGAAGAGCTGCTGGGGGAAACTGCTCTCGGCCGCTCTGGTTCAGAAGAGCTGGCCTCTGGAGGGAACCCACTTCGAGACTCTGTCCCCAGTGCTACAGCGCCTGGCTGTCGTCGTGCAGCCTGGCAGCATCCCAAAAGGACGCTCGCTGCTGGCCAGAGTCAGAGGGGGCAGATCCTTCCTCCGGGCACATGGTGGGCATTTGCCAAACCCTGCTGGCAACCTCCAGCCCCAAATGCCCTCGGCACACAGAGCTGGGGCTGTGCTGGGAAGGCAGGCAGCGATGAGCCCGCCCAAGGACAGGGACACCCCAGCACTATTTGGGTCTGTAGGGGCCAGGCTCAGCCTGGTTTGGTGCTTCAGTCACAAGCTGGGTGCTGATGTCAGTCGGGAAGGGGCTGTGTCAGGGATGGTGCCCTGTCAGTGTCCCAGGCCGGGCTGGACGGAGTTGCAAGCCCCCTGGGGCCGGGGCAGCTGTCCCTGCCTGCGGCAGGGGGTGGCCAGGTGCCCTCTGAGGGTCCCTTCCAAGCCGGCAGTGCCGGGGGCAGCGACGGCACAGCAGCGCTCTCCCCAGCACCCCGTCTGCACACGCTTGCTCTGCTTGCCCTGCGCCCCGAGCGCCGATGCCACGCGGCCCCAGCCCCATGCATGCAGCCCCTGTGCCAGCAGGGCGCGGCCATGAGGTCACAGCGCCGCGCTGTGACGCTGTGCCAGGCCACGGGCACCTCTCTGCGCCAGCCCCAACGGGCGGCACTCACGCGGCGGTGGCAGCATGGGGCGGATGTGGGGGGCTGCGGCCCCCACCCGCCTCCTCCTCCTCCTCCTCGTGCTGGCAGGCCTGTGTGCCCGGGATGCCTGGGCTATGCCAAGGCGAGCGCTGGCAGCAGGTGGGTGCCAGCGCCGGGGGCAGCGGCAGGGCCGTAGCCGGGCGAGTCGCCGGAGGGGCTGGGGGCTGAAGCCTGGGCTGAGCCCCCCCGGGGCCCCTGTGAACCGAGCCACGCGCCGCGCTGCCCCGGGTCCGGCCTTCCCCTACGTTTGTCCGCCTGGCCCTCGAGGGGTGCTGCGCGTGGCCTTCAGCCTGCGTCCCGAAAGCTGGCGGGGGCCGGCCGGGAGGTCCCTGAGCCCCGCCGCAGCCTCAGGAGTCTCGCCCCATGCCTGGGTCCCGCACCATGCCCCGGCCCCTCCGTCACTGCAGGGTGCTCAGGGGCACAGCACGCAAGGGGAATGTGTCTTCTCTCTGGTTGCTTCCAGGTGACGATGCGCGCGGCAGCGCTTACCCAGCTCTTCAGCTGGATCCTGGAGTGGAGCTTCAGGGGCATCCCAGCGGTAAGTTGTCACCGTCCCTTGCCTCGAAAGAAGCAGCATTTGCTTTGTGATCACTGGTCCACGTGCGACTGGAGATCCCCTGAAGGCCTTCCGAGGGGTTGTCCGCTCACTGGGGGGGCTTCCCGAGGGCAGAACTGGTTGCAGCACGCAGTGGAAGCCCTCCTCACCTGTCCTGGACCCCGTTTGTGCCCGCAGGCCGTGCTGTTCCAGCTGCCCCGTGGAATCCTGCTCCTGAGACTGGGTGGCACCCCACAGGTACGTCGGTGTCCATCTTCATTTCCTTGGGGTTTGTTAGTGGCTTTCTGCGCTAGCTGAGCAGTGCTGCAGCCTCTCCCTGGCCAGTGGGCTCTTCTCCACAAGAAGCGGGGATGATTGTTTTTCTCCCATGCTTTAGCGTGGGCTTCCCGTGCGTCTGTTAGGAATGTCCTGGTAAGGAAGCACCGGCAGGCCTCTGTGCATTTGTCCGCCCGGCCCCGGAGGGGTGCCGCACGTGGCCTGCAGGCAGAGTTTTGAAAGCTGCCGGCACCAGCTAGGAGGTCCCCAGGCCCTGCTGCAGCCTCGGGAATCTTGCCCTGCTCCTGGGCCCTGCGCTGTGCCCCGGCCCCTCCGTCACTGCAGGGCACTGGGGAAGAAGGAGGTCACATCGCGCAGTGGGAACGTTTTTGCTCTGTGCCCGTAGGTGATGGCTACATGACGTCTGAGCATGGTCCTGTCCCCGTGCCCCAGGGCGATCCCACAAGTAAGTCACTGGGAGGAGTGAGCATTTACCGCTTTGGTTGCTGCCCGCGTGAAATGGACCTTCAGCCTTCCTTGGCCTCAGACATGCAGGAGAGCAGAGAGGGAAGGGGTCAGGCTCGGTGACACGCCTGGGGCGCTTTGCCTTGCCAGGCTGTCTTTGCCAGCCGCTCCGCCCCCGTGCTGCAGAGCCAGCGGGCACGTTGGGGTTGAGTTTAGAGCCTGGGGTGAGCTCTGGGGAGGCCCTTCTCTGGGCAGCTGCACGCATGGTTAGTTTTGTCCCAGCACGGTGGCACTGCAGGCCCCTGGTGACTGTTTGCAAGAGGCTCCGGGGCGGGAGGGAGAGCCGAGGGCCATGCAGCAGTCCCCTGTTGGAACTGCATTCACTGCTGTGCGATGGGAAGAAGCATCCTGCCCCGTTTGGTGGGAGCTGCTCTGCTCTGTGTTTGTTTGCAGGCGTGGCTGTAGGCGATGGCTATCCAGCTTCCCCGCTGGGTCCCGGCGCCGAGCTGCAGGGAGGTCACACGGGTAGGGCCTTTTAGTTGCGTTGAGAGCTGCCGGCTCCAAGCCCAAACGTCAGCCCGGTGTCTCTGGTGTGCTCACTCTGCACCTTCGGAGCCTGCTTTTCAGTGCTTTATTCACAGGGAATTTAACGTCCTCCTTTCTGCTTAGGCCCTCGAAGAGCGATGCGTCAAGCTAAAAGAGGCAAAAGTTCCCAGAGGACCTCGGAAATCCTGAAGGAAATCCTGAAGGAACTGGAGGGAGCACAGGGTGGGTGTGTTGCACGTGGAAGCCTGAGGGGCTGGGTACAGCCCCGGACACGCCGTAGCCTGCACGGCAGGAAGGCCCCAGTCGGAGCCTCGCGGTGATCTCCCGGGGTGATCGGTTGGTTGGACTAGCGACTAGGAGCACCCCCAAAAGCCTAGGCTTTGTTGCAAAGCCACCTGTGTACATGTTGAGAAGCATCGCCTCCTGAAGATAGCCCGTTCCTGCTGAGGAACGGTCGCTCCCCATCCAACTGTGCCGCTTTCTTTCTAAAGGGGCGGACGGAGAGGCTGTGAAGCAGGAGGCGTTTCCGAGGGGAAACACGCTGCCAGGCTCTGAGGGAGCGACAGAGGCAGCGCAAGCGACCGTCCCGCCAGGTAACTGCCGTCCGCTGGCACGGTTAGCACAGAGCAGGTGCTGCCAAAGGAGCCTGGAACCGCTCTGGAGGAGGGCTGTGGTCTCTGGCGTGCGGAGCTCAGCGCCAGCAGTGTGCCAGACAGAGATGCTCGCGGGCCTCCGTGCCTGTGGTTAGGGATTGCCTGCCTCCCACCGCAGCCAGTTCCCAGGGGCTTCGGCACTTTTCCCTTGGGGGAAAGAGGCATCTGAAGCGCCTTCAGCAGGTGACTGACGGGGCCCGTGACCCTTAATGGAGCGTACCTCCCGCAGCACCTGAGTCCCGCAGCTTGCCAAAGTCCCCAGGGGCCCAAAGCAGCACCGCAGCACCGAGTGGGACCCCTCCTGCGACCTGCGGCCCAGGGGGCTGCACGGACTCGCAGATGGGGCACGGGCCCAGAGGGAGCCTCTCCGTCCTTCTGCATCCTCTGTGCCTAAGCCGCGCTGAGGCTTTCCCTTTCTCTGATTCTTGGCAGTGCTCTCGGAGCCCGGAGAAGCCCGCCACACCGGGGTGTTTCAGTTTTTTCGAGAGAATCCAGGTACTGAGCAGGCCGTAAGCGGGAGCCGCGTGCTGGGAGCTGGGAGCATGGCGGCGGTGCCTTCTGCTGAAAGCAAGGCAGCTTCTTCACTGAGAGGCTGGCAGCGGGAGAGCAGACATCTCGGCACTGCCAGAGCTCCCGCAGGCTGCCCAGCAGCGCAAGCACGCGCTAAGGCCCCGAGCTGTTCCTCCAGGTGCGGCTGGCGAGAGGACCGCGAGTGCCTCGGACGGTGCCGCCGTGCGCAAGCACTGCCTCGTGAGCACGGCGGCAATCTTGGGCTCCCTGCTCTTCGGCACGCTTCTGTGCTGCGGGGTCATCCGGCTGCGCAGGAGAAGACAGCAGTGAGTGGCCGTCTCTTGCCCCAGCTCCCCGTCGGCCGGCTGCCGCTGGCCTTGCAGCACCGCCGGTGAGGTGCTGCGGCGCGGCCGCCGGGTGCTGCCCAGCCTCCTCTCTCCGCAGGCGCCTCTCCGCAGCCTCGGAAGCCCGGGCACCGAGACGGGCCCAGCGCCAGCGGCCGCCACCCGTGCCCGGACGAGTACAGCGCACCCGCCCGCCCCCGGCCAGCTGGCTGCAGCGCGACCAGCCCAGCACCCTCCAGCCCCCGCAGCCGCCATGGACACCACCCCCCCGTCCCCCACCACCCCCCCGTCCCCCACCACCCCCCCGTCCCCCACCACCGTCCCGGCCCTCCTACGAGGGCTGGGGGCGGCCCCCCCGGCGTGCGGGGCAGCGGGGGGGTGAGGACTGGCAGCCGTCCGGCAGCTTTGCCGAGCGGCATGCCTTCTCAGAATAAAGCTCTGCACCCGAGTCGCCAGTGTCCGGGCCGTGCTTCGCCTCGCGCTAACTGCCCAGAGCAGCGAGAAGCTACAAGCAACCTGCGGACACCTTTCCGCCCGCTCCAGCCTCTTCTGCCGCCTGCCCCGAGCTCTGCGGGGGAACGGGCTCAGTCCCGAATGCTCCTTCCCGGCCGCTCTCTTGCCCTGCTCCAGCATGCGGTCCCTCCCATGCCATTGCAGGCCTTCCCAAAGTGGTCCTGCGTGGGCTGCCCACGGGCTGCAGGACTTGCAGAGCTGCTGCAGCATGGGTCCGTGCCATGGGGTCCATCCTTCAGGAGCACACTGCTGCAGCGGGGGTCCCGCACAGGTGGCAGCTCCTGCCCTCCTGCTACCAAACCCTTGCCATGAAAGATGAATACAAGGGCGGCCAGGGCGTCAAGGTGACATCAAAGACACCTCCTGCGTCGCCCTCGTTGATGGGCTGTAGGTGGAGAAGCTGCAGCAAAGCGGGACCCATGGCCTCACCGGCTCCAAGGCTGGACCCCATAGCTCTGCTCTTCAGACCGATGACATCTTCCCCATTCCCAGTCCAGAAAAAGTCCCGAGGTGCGGACTCTGCGAGACCAGGAAAGGGGAGGCACCGCGATAAACAGGCTTTTCCCAGTGCTGGCGGCCTTGGGGACACCAGACAATTCCAGACAGGAGCTGGGGCTCTCTTCCGAGCAGCTGCGAACGAGGCTGTCCCTTTTCAGATCCGCTTCCTTACCCAGCGGCAGAACAGAGGCAGAACCTCTTCTGCGAGGTTTTCTGCTTCTTTCGCACTGTTTGGCTGGCTGTTCTTTGTCTCCTTGTCCTGGCCAGCCTGTTGTGCGGCGCCCCGTGGGCTGGTGACACAGCTCTCTGTCTCCTCAGGCTTTTCCTTAGAGCATCAACAAGTCCTGAGCCCTGCTGGTTGGATGGGTACGTTCAGCCCTGCAGCGAGGTCTGCCACACAGGGAAATTTCTGAGCAGCAGCCCCCAAACTAGGTGCTGGATCCCCAGTCACAGAAAAAGGGTATAGCTTTTCCTATCTTTCGAGCTTTGTCTCCCTTATGCGGGGGTCTTGGTCCAGGCTCGCTGCTGGAGAGGCGACGGCTGAAGCCCTGTTGTTCATGGGGTTCATGAGCTGGTCCGGGCATGCCACCAGCACGTAGAAGGACGGAGAAGAGCCCAGGGCCCTGCTGTGCCCCGCAGCGCTGCTTCAAAGGTGGTGTCCTTGCTGATGTTCCAGCTGTGCGGCTGCAGGATCTCCTCCAGCCCCAGCTCCCACTTCCCGCAGAGCTCCAGGGGCCTGAGCAGCGCTACGGGCAAGTCCCAGCTGGTGTTCTGGGGGCAGGTTCTGGCATGGCTGGGCAGCGTGATGTGGAAAGCCCTGTCTGCCATTCTTCTTCTGCCCTGCTCGGCAGCCAGGCCCTGGATGGCTGGCAGCTGGGAGGCTTCTGCCCAGCTGGGAAATTCCTTCCTATAGAGTGCCTGCAGCTTCGCACCTCACCCCCCTGAAAAAAAAAAAAATAAAAAAATAAAATTTAATCCCAAAGCCCTGATACTTCACAACCTGGTTTGCCTGGAGCCGTGCTTGGATAACAAGGCTAGCACCTTGGCGACGTACTCAGCGCCATCGTGTCTGGAAAACTTCCCTATCCACCAAGCCCGCCAAGCACTGCGCAGCCACCTCTGCCACAAGCACCTTGTTTCTCACACACACCTCTCCACGTATGTGGACGTCCATAAATAAAGGAGTGCGGAGCTACACTACATCTCTTGCATGTATTTTGGGGTAAAAGTCTCACGGCAACTGCCAGTTGTAGGAGGCTCACTTACCTGGGCCTGAAAGAGGTCAGTGCTCCAGCAGTGTTTCCAGGACCTGTGGTCTGTCCCCACCACCAGGCTCTCCTCCATCCGTTGCGTGTGGCCAGTACCAATGCGCCTCCGCTGGCTGCACTGCGCTGTGGAGGCTGCCTTCAGAATGAGCCTTTGTACCCCAAACTGAGGGTTTGGGTCCCAAAGAGGAGGCTCTGGGCACTAAAAAAGAGGCTTTGGGCTCTCAGGATGAGCCTTTGGACCCTGAAATTCAGGCCTCGTCTCCTAGCATGAGGATTTGGGAATTTGAAAGCAGGGGTGTTCCCCTCTAATAGGGCCTGACCGTCTGAGAAGGCCGCTTTGCACCTTCCAATGAAAGTGTGGACCCTAAAACTAGGGCATTGTGCCCTAAAAATGGCAGCCTGGTCTGTAAGAGTGTGGCTGTAAGCAAGAAAAAGCCAGTAAAAAGGAGGGTTTATCCTTTCAAACAAGGCTTTGGAGCCCAAGGAAGAGGCTTTCTGCTCTATTATGTATTATACTCCACATGAGTGTTGCTGTAAGCAAGAAAAAGCTAGCTTTGGATCCAGAAGCGGGTGTGAGGGCCCTGACCAAAAGCACTTGGTGACTTAAAAGAAGCACCCTGGTCCTGAAAACCGAGGATTTAGGCAATCAGAAGAAGGGTTTGGATCCCAAGTGGAGGTTCTGGAGCCTGAAAATAGGGGATTGGAGCCTAAGAAGAACACAGTGGGTCCTAATAATGACGCTTGTACCGGTGAAAGACCCGAGGATGGTCAGGGGTAAAGAGTGAGGGCAGTGAAGGGGAGCTTGTACCTCCAAGTCAGGCTTTGGAGCTGAAACCTGGGCCTTTGGACTCTGCAGCTCAGGGTCTGGATCCTGAAGTGATGTTTTATTCCTTCCAGATGGGTGTTTGGACTCGAAAAAGAAGGCTTTGGACCCTAAAATTCAGGCCTCGTCTCCTAGCATGAGGATTTGGGAATTTGAAAGCAGGGGTGTTCCCCTCTAATAGGGCCTCACCGTCTGAGAAGGCCGCTTTGCACCTTCCAATGAAAGTGTGGACCCTAAAACTAGGGCATTGTGCCCTAAAAATGGCAGCCTGGACTGTAAGAGGGTGGCTGTAAGCAAGAAAAAGCCAGTAAAAAGGAGGGTTTATCCTTTCAAACAAGGCTTTCGAGCCCAAGGAAGAGGCTTTCTGCCCTAATATGTGACGCTGAGGCCTAAAAAGAATGCTTTGGGCCCTAAAAAAGCCCCTGGTGTGTGCTTACGCGGCAAGGTGCTTGCAGTTTGTGCTTGTAGTTCTCACTGTGCCGTTCTCACGTGGCCACAAATTCCATCGCTCTTCACCGAGCCGAGTCTCTTTTGCCCGTGGCAGGAAGCAGCTCGCCATCTGCCCGGCCTTCTCTCAGCCACGAGCGTTTCACCATATTTTCTGCCCCGGTCCTGCTGAGGAGGGCAGCGAGGGAGCGTGTGGGTGGGCACCCAGCAGCCAGCCAAGGTCAGAGCCCCACAGGCCTGGAGAGGGCTGGGCAGTAGCCGGTCGCTGCCGTGCCCCAGGGCTGCCTCGGTGGGGCTGGGAGACATGGCCCTGAGCCCTGCACCGAGTCATGGTGCACGTCCCCATGCCCTGCACCGAGCCGTGGTACACGTCCAGACTCCCTCCTGCTGAGCCCTGGTGCAGCTGGAGGCTCGGACAGAGGTATCGCTGCCAGGAAGGGGACACACCAGAGCAGAAACAGGGCAGTGTGCCCAGGGCCCTGCGGCGGGGCAGGCCCAGCAGAGCATCTCCTGGAGGAGCAGTGAAAGGAGGGGACGGCAGTTCCCAGCCTGGCATCTCAGCACTCCTCCCAGATCCCTAAAAGGAGGTTTTCCTCTCTCCAGGAACAGCCAGTGTTTTTCTTGGAGGAAGAATAATGACTCTTGATTTCTTCTGCCTCTTTTCCTATAGTTAGTCTTTTGTCTATAAAAAATGAGCCTTTGGGCTCTATTAGTATGCTCTACAGCTGAAAAAAAAATCCTATGGAGTTTTTAAAGAGAATTTCTCAAAATGAGGTTCTAGACTCTCAAATGGGGCCTTAGACTCTGAGAATGATTCTTTGAACACCAAAAACGGCTTTGGATCCAAAGGAGAGGGCATCAAAGAGGCACTAAGAAGGAGGCTTCGGGTCTGCAGAATATGAATTGGAGATTGAAAAGAGTTGGTGTCCTCAAAAACAAAGGTTTTGACCTCAAAGCAGGGCAGGAGGAGCTGCTCATCAGCCCACGGAAAGGCAGCCAGGCTGGGTCAGGTTTCTAGTTAGAGGACGAGTTACATACAACTAAGAAAATGAAAGATGACTGAGTAAGGCAAGTTTATGCAAGCTGTAGAATACATGTCCAGCCTGAAACAGCTGAAGGGCTTTGCAATTCTCCTGCAAAGCCCTGAGAGGTACGCAGATCTCTTGATAGCACTGGGGCATCCTGGAAAAGAGCCAGGCAGAGTCCCTGCCTCTAGCTCACCTCACAGCAGAGCTGAGAGCAGGGCACCTGCATTTGGAAATACCTCCTTGGTCCTGTGGTCTTCCAGGAGTCATATAAATGGGAAAACCTTCCCCACCTGCTGCTTTTTAACCCCGTGGAAGAAGCAGCTGTACAATGGAGTCACCTGGGCTGTCACCTCCTGCTGCAGCCCTCAGCCCCGCATCCTGTCCATTTATGACTCCATGGCTGGGGCTGACTCCACACTGGGTTTGCTGTGTCCGTGGAAGCCTTGGCAGGTTCCTGCAAGCTTGTCCAGGTAAACCTCTCCCATTATTTGGCTGACGATTTCTAAACCTCTGTGGCTCCAGTTCCAGTCATACACTGGCTTCTTCTGTCTTTTTTGTGGTTCTTCTTCAGTTTTCTCCTAATGCTTTACATAATTCTTGTTGCTACACAGTGTTTCCAGGCTCAGCCATCTGTAACAATCCTCCACCATGGCTGTATGCAGTTTGGCTGCAGCACAGGTGCTTTGCTGATTAATTTGCCTTTTATTTATTTATTTATTTTTCACAGTCATTTTGGATGCTTGGAAATAACTGAAATAAAAATTTTACTAATACCTTCCCCCCTCCTCATGCCATTTAACTTCAGTCATCTTTTGCAAAATCATCCTTTGCATGGTCTAGGCCTGGGTGCAGACAGCAACTTAAGCTGTATTGAAGCGTGGAGCTCAGTTTACTCCACGCTTTTGTTCTCACCAGTGTCACGTAGAGGAGGAAGGTGGGCAGAGAGAACCAAGGAAGTGGCTCAGGAGACCAAGCCCAAGTCAGAGAGGGTTTATTTGAGCACCTTAAATGTGGGTACTGTGTCACTGCACAGGGTGAAGGAGGGGAAATCTCAGGGGCTACTTCTTCGACCAGAACACAGGGAATAGGAAGGATCCGAGTCCTGCTCTCCCACCTGCTACACATGTCCCAGTCCCTGGACTATTAAATACAAAACAACCATCTGCTGTTTCATAATCCTTTGGTAGTATCTGAAAGGGAACGCTGTACGGTTCCCAGGCATCTTCTAAGATGTATATTGTCACCTCAGCTGCTTTTCTGATCTGTAAGCAGCAGCTTTCCTAGCTGATTGCCCATTTTATTGAATTCATTGTCCTTCCCTTCGTCCTGCCCATGGCTTATGTGTGCAGGCTGTGTTGCATTCCAGCATGGAAGGTCTTTCACCTGCTTGGGCTCCAGCCATGCAGAGGAAAGAATAACATATTAATATTGCATCCTGTTTTATGCATCAGGGCAGTTATGCACACAGGCAGCCTTGAGATTATCTTCTTCATACGTACAATTCCATAATTTTCCTACTTAAACACTGAGTGAGAAAGCAGGAATAACTGTGTTGTGAAGATCCCTTCCCAAAGACAGGGCATGCAGGGATGGTAGAGCATAATGAATCGTAATTTTTAAGCACAATCTCCGCCCTTAATATGATTACTTTCATCTTTGACTCTACCAGTGTTTTAGAAAGAAGTTTTGGCATCACAAGAAATATGACTAGCATCTGCTGGTAATGAAACAGGGAAGAACACAAGAGCTGCAGCAAAGTGTATGTGCAAATCAGATGTTATGGCTTGCACTTAGTTGTAAGGGGCTCCAAATGCAGCGTGTACAGGGCTTAGGGAAACCCCTCCAGCCCAGCGGGCTCTGCATGGTGACTGGTGTGCAATGGCTGCAGGGCTCCAGATGGGATGTGGCTGGATGCCAGCAGGGAATCTGGAAAGGAACAGCTCTTGGTTGCATTAAAACTCATTGCCTGAGCAAGCAGTCATGTGTACAACCACAGCAAGTCTCATAGGGTTCATTGATTGTCCCAGGATTATGAACCTAAAAAGGATATACCATGTGCTAATAAAGGGTGAAATTAACACTAGTCCTTACACGTGGGCTGTTTAAATCAAAGGATCTGCAGTGGTTGCAGGTGCGTTAATGAATAAAATTTCTCCCACACGAAGAAAAAAAAGAAGAGAGTGGAGAACATACTAAAAACAAAGAAAAAAGTTGGCCATCTTATTTTATGGCTGCAGATTAATAAGTAAACCCTAACTGAGTCTACAGGATGAAGAAGCAAGTGTCTTATCAGCAGTAATGTGACCAATGAACTAATCTGTCTATCCAAGCCTTGATAACCTGCCAATAGTTCTTCTGCCTGCTTCATCACCACACAAAATAGAGAAATCATTTATTACTAGCCATTCAATGGCACATATCCTTCCTCCCCCTCCAAAACACCTTTTGCCATCCCCATCTGCGACAACAAATTGATCAAGTTGTGAAGCAAGCGAAACAGAAAGGGTTCACTGAGCTCAGACAGGGTTCATTGGTCCTGGCTGGCCTGTAGCTGTCCTGCACACATGTCCCATTGAAAACCATGGGCAAAACATGGACAAACTGAGGGTAGTGGCCAACAACCTCAGCCCCAGGGGGAGGAACAAACCCTGGACAGGGCAGTGTCCCAAGCAGGAGAACCAAACTTGAGTGGAGGCCCCACGTGAGGCTCATCAGGGCCACTGAGGCTCATTAGGGCCCTGACATTCACAGCCCAGTGCAAGGACAGGGTTATCACAGGCAGGAAGATCCCTGGTATGGAGCACTGTCAGAATTAATTCCCCAGGAGAAAGCTCTCTGGAGCAATGGAAAAGAGGTTTTGGCAGAAGAGTGGTGGTGGAAACCCATTCATCCTGGTCGTGGATCATGTCATTTTCTCTGCCCCACAGCTAATGAAAGGGTCAGTGCATTTTGGGGCTGTGGTGGAGGTGGACATCATTTGGCTCACCTTGTTGCACCTGTTGCAACCAGCTGGCTGGGAAGGAGGGCTCGAAAGAAGAGAGCTGGGAATATGGAGGGGTTTAGTTTCTCAGACTGGGCTTGGAAGTATGCAAGCAAGAATATGGTAATGCCATCTTATTAGCCTGTATTTTGTTTGCTTAATACTCAATTTCTGTACTGTGTATGTATCATACTAGTAAAGCAGTGAAAGAAGAAAGCTATGTACCTTTCAGGTTTCTGTAGGACTAGCTGGGAATTTGCTAATGCTTTTTGCAGGTAATTCAGTGATGTAGCTACCTGTGCTGGAACCGAAGGGTTAGCTTTGCCTGTGTCTACGGGATGACTGTCCTTCGTGTGCTCTGTAGGCATGTTTACTGATGATCTCATAGCCCTTGTAGTGGGTGGCTAAGCAGCACGAGCCCTGATTTAGCTAGGCACCCTGCTGCAAGGACTGCCAGGAGTAGCTGTGTGACCTTTCCTAATAGAGCGTTGCCTTCCATTAGTTCTTTAATTCACTGCTTCTGTTTCTTTAAATATACTGCTTTCCTTCTTGTAGGCAAAGCACTCTCTCCTGCTCTCACACCCTCCTGTTATTACCCTGTGTACTGTTGTAGCCTTGTTATTGCTTTTCCTGACCTGAAGCTGTAAGCTTCTACTTCTCTCTGGGAGAGGTGGTGCTTTGCTTTACCTTCCTATTGCCTTCTCCAAGTGCCTGCACCCAGTTCTGTCTTGCCCTGTTTGAAAACAGGATGTTGAAGGATGAAGAGTGTTTCAAGTAAGCAGTGCTGTGCTGAGGTATGTCACAATGCTTTGACACTGCAATCCTTCCCAAAGCAGCTCAGCATAGGTTAAGAAAAATGCTGTCTTTCCAGGCAAAGAGATCTTGCTTGGAAATGATACTGAATCTTTCCTGGACTGGTCTAGTTCAGTGCCTCATATGTGGAGTTTAAGTTGTTTCAGGTGATGAGGGTTATGTTTAACTTGTCCGTAACAAAACTCCCTGGCTTCTGTTCTCCAGTGTTCTTAGCTCCTTCTAGTGGGGAAAGGAGAAGGCTGCAGACTAACCATTGAGGTGCAAGGGAAATCCAAGCTGAATGTTACGATGCTTGCTAAATGTCCTTGAGCTGAACTACCACAACTTCAACTGACTTCTCTGTGAGGGGAGGCTCCCTTGTAACTTCTTGACCAGGTCCTTGAGCACAAAGCTTCATGTAACTTTAAGTGTGATGTTGCCAGTGTGGTGATCTTTCACTTGCTTCCCTCTGCGTAGCTGTTTGAGCCCTTTTCCCAGGAAGGGAACGGCTTAGCAGCACCTGTGGGTTTCCCTTCCCGTAGTCTGGATGTGCTTGCCGTGAGTGAGGGAACAGCTGGAGTGCTGGCAGGGGGGGGATGTAGCAGCAGGCAAAGGAAACTCTGAATGTCATCATCCAGAGTGAGCCCCAAATAAAGAAATGGGAAACTCAGAGACAAGTAAAGGCACCTGGAAAAGGAGGCCTTTGTGCAGGTAGTGTAACTGAGGCAATGCAGGTTCTGCTAAGCAGGAGGACGGTGGCGTGGCGTGGAGCACTATTGGCTGTAGAAGGTCTGCAGCAAGCAGGAGTGGTGACAACATGGCACACTGGTGGCTCTGCCTCCTCCACGTTGGGTAAAACAACACAGGTCAGACCTAGCAATTGGAAAAGACGTGTCAAAGCAAGGGCATGCTTACCAGTGGCAGGAGTTATGCCGCAGCAGTTGTAATGCTGCCACTAGAGTATCTGAGAAATACTTGCTGAGATTTATTGTCCCATCAAAGCTAACACACTTGTGCCAATGATGAGGTTGGTGATTTATTAATTGCGTTGTCATATGAGGACTCCCAGCTGAGTTGTAGAATGAAACTCGGAGCTGCAACTTTGTGTCCATGGACTGCAGGTTGATGGTGTTCACTTTGTTTCCAAGTATCTCATCACACGCTTTCAGTTTCCTGAACTTTTGGGCATAGTTTAGGATGGAAGAATCCAGAACGTCTTGCAATGCATGACAGGGCACTGAAAGGACAGCTTCGTTACCCTGTTGATGGGGTATGTATTTCTCCTGAGACAGCCTTCAGTGCTCTCACCTGTGACTGTGGTTAGGCTTAGGAGATCTTTCCATAACTTTCAAGGAAAGATTTTTGCAAGGATTTTCCCTATGCATTTTGCAGGTTACAGATTTCAGAGCACTTATTTGGAGGTGTTTCCCAAATTGTGCTTTGCACCTCTTTAAAAGACCCTGGGGTGGGAAGGGGACACAGGGTAACTACAGCAGTACTGGTCTCCTTTTCATGGCACTGAGCATCAGTGCAGCAGAGTTACTCGATGGACGCTTTCATCTGGATACCAAACCAAGGCCTGACAGCTCTGTGTATTGAGATCTAACTTTGAGATCACAGCTTTCATCAGAAAAGCTGTGAAAGGTAGGGCTTTGAAAGTGCCTTTTCCAAGTAGCTTGAAGCTTCGTAAATTGTGCTCTGTTGGACAAGAATGACATAGCCAAGTGCAGAAGTGCTCATGGTTATGAGAGAATCAATTAGGGCATGTTGATGAATAATGTATGTGCAGCTTAGGAGGGATGGATGACATCTGTTTTATTTTTGTACTGTTAATTGAGAGTGATTCTAGGACAAAAAAGCACAAAGGGAAGATGAGGAGTTTTGGGGGAGACTCTGGTTGGAGCATCAGAAGCTGGATGGTCACCAGAAACACTTCCTGTCCATTAAGCTGTAAAAACCTCAGAAAGAGAAATTGTTCTAATGTCCTCTACAGCTCCTAATCCATGTAACCGATACTGCCTAGGAACCCCGTTCAGACTGTAAGTGACATGAACACTTAAAGAGATAGAGGTGAAAGCTGCTGCTTCCAAATCTGATGGCTTTTCCTGTATTAAGGTAGCTGCTGCCTTGTTCTTCTTGGCCCCGGTGTAAGTTGTGGGTTATTAATCAGCTCTCGGAGAGGGGGCATGCTGCTGTCCTGTACCTACCAGGACTTTGGCTGTGGTGAACAGTCACTGGCCCAGGGAACAACATCAACTTTTTTGTATGGCACTTCTGGTGATGGTTGATATATGTGTGAAAGGCTGTGAAGGGATTTGAAGGGTTGCATGGATGGCTGCTCTGCTCCAGTTGGGTGGGAACCACTGAGCCCACCCAGAAGACTGGCTACTGCAGTGACTACAGAAGTGGCCTTTGCTGGATTGTGCTTGTCAGTGCTGCTGTAGAGCAGCACGTAGCTGAAGCATGATTTTTTTTTTTCTCATAGAGTCATTAAAGTTGGAAAAGCCCTCCAAGATAACTGGTCCAACCATCCCCCTACTACCAATGTCACCCCCTAAGTCATGTCCCTAAGCACCATGTCCAACCTTTCCTTGAACACCCAGAGGGACGGTGACTCCGCTTCCCTGGGCAAACTCTTCCAAACCCTGACTGCTCTTTCTGAGAAGAAATGTCTCCTCATTTCCAACCTGAACCTCCCCTGGCACAACTTGAGGCCATTCCCTCTAGTCCTATCACTAGTTACCTGTGAGAAGAGGCTGACCCCCAGCTTCCCCACACCTTCCTTTCAGGTAGCGGTAGAGAGCAATGAGGTCTCCCCTGAGCCTCCTCTTCTCCAGACTAAACACCCCCAGTGCCCTCAGCCGCTCCCCATAGGACTTGTGTCCCAGGCCCTTCACCAGCTTCGTAGCCCTTCTCTGGACACGCTCCAGGGCCTCGATGTCCTCCTTGTAGCGAGGGGCCCAAAGCTGAACACAGCACTCGAGGTGTGGCCTCATCAGAGCAGAGCACAGGGAGACGATCACCTCCCTGGTGTGCTGGCTGCACTATTCCTGACACAAATCAGGATGCCATTGGCTTTCTTGGCCACCTGGGCACACTGCTGGCTTGTGTTCAGGTGAGCATCAGTCAGCACCCCCAGATCCTTTTCCTCTGCACAGCTTTTGAGCCACTCTGCCCCAAGCTATAGCATTGCATGGGGTTGTTGTGGCCAAAGTGCAGGACCCAGCACTCAGCTGTGTTGAACCTCATCCCATTGCCCTCTGCCCATCGACCCATCCTGTCCAGGTCCCTCTGCGGGGCCTTCCCACCCTCTGGCAGATCAGCGCTTCCCCCCAACCTGGTGTCATCTGCAAACTTACTGAGAGTGCACTCGATTCCCTCATCCAAGTCATCAATAAAGATATTAAAGAGGACAGGCCCCAACACCGACCCCTGGGGAACACCACTGGTGACCGGTCGCCAGCAGGATTTCACTCTGTTCACCACCACTCTCTGGGCCCAGCCGTGCAGCCAGTTTTTAACCCAGCAAAGAGCGTACCTGTCCAAGCCACGGGCTGCCAGCTTCTCCAGGAGAATGCTGTGGGAGACCGTGTCAAAGGCCTTGCTGAAGTCTAGGTAGAGTACATCAACAGCCTTTCCCTCATCCCCCAGGCGGGTCATCCAGTTGTAGAAGGAGATGAGGTTGGTCAGAAACCTTGCCTGTTCCAAAGTTTTTTCTGCTCCTTGTCTCAGACTTCCAGGTTGGGAGGCTGAGTACCCCAAGAATAAGTGGTCTGGGTTGTAAAGACAGATGCAAAGTCACTAAGAACCTCATCCTTTTCCTTATCCTCAGTAGTTGTTATGTTGCAGTGCAGAATGAAATCCAACAGGAACTCCTCACAGTTCTGTTGGGGGGTTCTGTGCTTGCTTTAGCTTGTACTTCTCTGCCTCTCTGAGGCCTCTGCCTTCATCCCTCTCTGGAAGTCTCTATATGATGGGTTGGAGCAGTGAAAAATTCTGTAGTCTTCATGTCAGGTTCAACACAAGAAAGTCCTATGGAGGACTGGGTGTCTAGGCAGGGAGGAGGGTGAAGGATCTGGTATCTCACGCCTCTGAAGGGTCCCCAGGGACGTGCTGTTTGTGAGATCTTTCTGAGCCTTCTGGTCAGTGGTGTTAGTCCTTTTATTCTGGATCAGCTACGCCTTTCCTGAAATATGGAAGACCTGCTAAGAGGCTGAGTTACATGGATTGTACCCGGGCTGCCACTACATACCCGAACTGAGGTACCAGTCACTTTTTTAATATTCTGGCTATTTATTGAGTACCAGCCTGGGGAGCCAGATAGGCAGTTTCTCTGCTTGTCTTGTTCTTCCTTTGAACAAAAGAAAATGCCGGGCTCCTGCTGCTGTGCAGAGGGCTCTTGGGGCAGCCAGCAGTGCCTCCCGCTAGGGATGCAGGACAACGTGGGGAAGAGGCAAACTGAAGCAAGTCCTGCGGAGGCTGCGAAAGGGCCAGGGCATACGGTGTGCAAGGCTGAGGAGATGAGAAGGAGCTGGAGAGGGGCTCGGGGGTGTTCAAGGCCAGGCTGGATGGGGCCTTGGCCAACCTGACCTAGCGGGCGGTGTCCCTGCCTGTGGCAGGGGGCTGGATTCAGGTATCTTTAGGGTCCCTTCCAACCCGGTGCTGGAGCAGGGGCCCGGGCAGCGGTGTCGCTCTGCGGGCAGAGGGTTTTAACGCCTGGCCGGGCGAGGCCGGGGCTCAGCGCTGACCCTGCCGCGAGGGGGAGGCCGGACTAGAGCCCCCCCTAGGACCCCCCGCCTTAATTACCGCGGGGCGCCGCGGCTAATTAGCAGCGCCCCGCGGGGAGGGGGGCCGAGCTCCCTCAGGGCCGGAGAGGCGGGCGGGGGGAACCTTTCTCCGCCCTGCGGAACCTTTGAGGCGGAGGCGCCTGTTGCTGCCCGGGGGATCGGGCGGCTGCTCCGGCGGGGGTGCGGGGCCGGACGCTGGGTGATGCGGCCCCCGAGCGGCGGCTGAGCGCCGAGGCCGGCACGGAGGCGGGCGGGCGGCCGGGCGGGGCGGCCGCCAGCTGCCGGGGCCCGCAGCCTCCCATCCCCCGGCCCGCCCCCCCCCCCGCCGAGGTGAGAGGAGCCGCCGCAACGGGGAGCGGGCCGGGAAGGGCGGCCGGAGGCTGCGTGGTGAGGGAGGGGGGGAACCGGCGGAGGCCGCGGCCCCGCCCCGCCCCTCCGGGGGGGCTCCGGGGAGCGGGCACCGGGCTGCGGGGGGAGAGGGGGGCGCGGCCGCCGGGCCCCGGGCCGCCGCCTCCCGCCGGGGGAGCGGGGCCGGAGGCCGCCGAGGCCGGGTTGCGCGGGGGACGGCGGCACGGCTCGGCCGCCCTCGGCGTCCCGCCGCCGCTGGTCGGCGGTGCACGGCCTAAGCCGGGGGCTGGGATCCGAGGGGGGCACCGGGGGGCGGCCCCGGCCGGGCCGAGGGGGGCCTGGGGCGGCGCTGGTCGTGCCCAGCGGAGAGCAGCGGGCCGGAGGAGCGGGGAGCAGCCGCAGAGAGTGGCCTGGGCGATGCTTGGAGCCTCGGTGTGCTGAGCCCTCGCTGCCTCGCTCGGTCCGGGCTCGGCGCTGCTGAACTCGCTCCCCTCCCTCGAGCCGCTTTGGGGTTGCTTTTGCTGGTGGTTGCCTTGGTGGCAG
The DNA here is from genome assembly GCF_964034855.1 of Anser brachyrhynchus. Taxonomy (NCBI): domain Eukaryota; kingdom Metazoa; phylum Chordata; class Aves; order Anseriformes; family Anatidae; genus Anser; species Anser brachyrhynchus. Next base: position 17,129,883 of record NC_137705.1, read on the forward strand.
GGTGTTCGGGGGCTCGCGTCTGTGACACGTGTTTCCCCTCCTGCTCCTTCGTCGATTTGCCCAAAATTGGGGCTGTAAAAAGTTGTCAGCACGTCACGTTAGTATATATGCAGGTGTGGAGTCTGTATTGCTAAAAAAAAAAAAAAAAAAAAAAACTAAAAGATCGTAGCTCTTTTCCTTCTTTTTTATGCGAATGAGATGGTAATGATCACATTTGATTGTGTTTTTAAACTTCGTCAACGTCAGATTTTTTTGTACAGTTACCCAAGCATTGTGCCTAGTGAACAGTCCCTTAGCCCATAAGCAATCCCTGCAGAAGCTTCTGCTTTGGTTCAAGGTGTTTCTGCTGCCTGGTCAAAAGTTGTAATTCCTGTCCCCTCCCCGGCTTAGAGTGATGGACCTTATGAGCGCTCTGTCCGCTTTGATGCGAAATCAATTAGTTCGGAATAAACAGCCTTTGTTTTGGTACTTCTGCTCCAGGGGCAGTAGTATCCAGCAGAGGGACGAAAACAAAACAGCCCGCTTAGACCACTGCTGGTGCTCCTGGTGTAAGCTCTAACGTGGCCTTGGTTTGTAAGCGAGGCTTCTTTTCCCAGGTGTGAAGCTATACCTCTGGAACATGCAGAGCGAACAACGCAGCCTTTTATCCTGTGATCTTAACAGCATCAGAGTGTAGGGGTTGTTCAGTAATGGTACGTGCTGAATGTGAAACTTCCAAGAAAAATGCAGTTGCTGTTTTAAGGGAGAGCTGTCGTGGATGCAGCATGTGATCTTTTCTAGGCTAACGCTGCCTCGGACTGTATACCACCTTTTTTCCCCTGAAAAAGATTGACTCTTTAGCTACTGTGTTCCCCTTGTACTATACCTGGGTTACTGGTAGCTTCTGCATCCCTAAAATCTCTTGACACTTTGAAATTCCCATTTTGGTACTGGAGAGTTTTTCAGATCCTGAGCACTACTCTGTGTTCTGCACATCACGTGTTCTTCTCAGGAGGAGAACCAAACAACATTTTCTGCCTCATCTCGATAGTGGATGCATTTTAGTGAAGATTTGAAAGGTGTAGTCTGACATAAAAAACTGTAACAGGTCGTTATAGTGTTCTCTGGAATCAACATTGGTGCCATGGAATAATTCAGGTTGGGAACTGCCTCAGGAGGTGTCCAGTCCAGCCTGTTGCTCAAAGCCGTGTCGGCACCAAGTTCAGAGCGGGACTTTGTTCATTCACGTCGGAAACCCCCCAAAGCCAACGATTTGCCAGTCCCTGGGCCCCTGCTTCGGGGCTTGACCTGACCTCCCAGGGAAAAGCCTCTCCTTTGGGTCAGGTCACAACCTCTGCTGTTGCAGTTTACGACCCCCTGGCTTGCGCAGCCTCCCTTCGTGTGGCAAGTGCTCCATCCCCCTCAGCATCTCGGCAGCCCCCCTCTGAACTCGCTCAGTTTTATCTGTGTCTTTCATGTGCTGGGGGCGTCCAAAAAAGCGCGCATTGTGTTTCGGGTGCCTCTCAGAAGAGCCGAGTGGAAGGAAGGAGTCGCTTCTCTCGGTCGGGCCGTGCTCCTGCTGCTGGGGCCCGGCATGCTGTTAGCCTGCATCGCTGCCAGGGTGCACTGCTGACTCACGTTTAGCGTTCTGTCCTCCATTTGTGACCCTCCGTGTGTGCACACAGGCGTGTGTGCGCGTGCACGCAGCCTTCTCTTGTCCTCCCGCCACGCAGCTCCAAAGGGCCTTGTTGATGTGTATGTGCGCGCGGAAGTTTGTACACGTGCGCGCGGGTGTGAGTTACGCCTTTTGTGCTGTCGAACGGTAGCTTTCCATCCTTTCCCCCAGATCACAGCTGTTACTAGGAGTGCTGATCGACTGTCTGGCCTTGCCGGGGTGTCGCGCAGCCCCGACTGGCTGTGCGCCCCCTCTGCCCGCTGCCTGCCCTTCGCCTGCTCAGAACTGCTTTGTTTCAAACACCTCTGAGGTGGGACTGGGTTACCAGGGCAAGGAGGGGGTGGTGGTGGAGTGAGACTCTTCCCGTGAGGACTGAGGTGCATCTTGTTTGATCCAAAGCAAAGCCAGAATATAAGCACGCAACGAAGTACGAAGTGTGTTTTCAAATTTGTTGCTTATAGGTGCGAGGTGAACGGAAGAGATGCAATGTTTCTAACAGTGTGTGCTTAGCGGCAGCGTAATTGTCCTTCTGTCATTCCTTTGAGCTTGTTTCTCTCAGGTGCCTGAAAGCATCTGGGAGGTAGTACCCTGTAGGAGAAAGATTCTCTGCACCAAAGTTTCATAGTTTAAACCTTTGAGTTCAGTACCTGCAGCCAAGTACCATTTGATATATTCTTGGGTACTTGGTACAGAAATAGAGATCTGTATTTACTGTTTATGCAAAACAATTTCTACTTAATGTTTTCCTGATTGGCAAGTACGTCGAGTTAATTACAGTCAGGGTTGTTTCAGAGAGTTCTCACTGCAAAACAGGAATTTACTGTGTTTAAGCAGCATTTTTTAACCATATAAAAACAAAAGGCTATGTAGAGATGTGTTTTCTTTTCCAAATCGGTGTTATCTCTTAAGTATTAAACAGGAATATTTAGGTTTGTGCTCGTAGAACACCACGTGTAGGATCTGATGTTTAGGTACTCTGAAACTCTGAATGAAAATCTCTTTTCTTGTTAACTTTTGAAAACCTTATGTTTACATTCTAGGGTTTTATGCTTGTCAAGAAACAGAATCTTAAAGATGAAGAGGAATGAGAAAGTAACACCATTCCTTGTGTGAGAAAGGGGAAGCATTACTTGATGAAGTCCTTTGTCATTGCATGCGTGAGAGGGGAGAAGGGGGAATTAGAAGTATCTATTAGAGGCAAAAATTGTTGAAGAGGCAACTTTGAAGCTGGCTGGGCTTCTGAGAATGTGGTAGAGTTGGGTTTTGGTTTAGCCATCTTTAATCTTTTAAGCTGCCTAGCTGGAGACTTCTTGTTCTAAGTAATATTAAGGAAGTTACTGATCAATATTTCATATGTGGTAGCCAGGAAATGCTAAGTGCACACATTTATTAACAGACTAAGCATGCCTGAAGTTGAAACATGCTTTGGAAAAAAGGCATGGAAAAAAAAATTCTTCAGCCGTGCAGGTGTAAAACTTAGAGAACCGTTGACTTGAAAAATTCCTCAAAGCATAAAAAATAGGTCTTTAGAAATTCTTGGAGGTCAGGCAAACTTGCTTTTATGTCTGAAGCGAAACAGCAGAATGTCAGTTAGTCCTGCAAGCGAGACCGATGCGGTGCTATTGTAATCTCAGAGCAGCTGTGATAATTTAAATTTTGTTCTTGCTCAGTCAGTGTGAATGCTGGACTTGGGGTCAGTCTGACACCTCCAAAAGCCTTGTGGCATATCGAAGGCAATATGAATTCTCTCCGAGAAAAAAAAAGGAAGAAAGTATTACTCCACTTAAATGTAACGGCAGCGTTTTCAGTGTGCTCACTTCAGTGTGCAAGTGGTTGCAGTGACTTGAAGCGCTTTGTGGTGGCCTTTCAGCTTGCCCTGGGGTTACTATTCTAGAGGTGTGTCGGCGAATCTGAAGGAAGAATGAATCAACTTGGGTATTAGGGATTTATTCAAACATCAGCGAAGACCTAAAGGCTGGCACGCACCTGTCTAGAGGATGCGTTGAATCTGTGCCTGAGCAGAGGCCTCCCGGACAGCTTGCTGACTGAAGATACCATCGAAGGATGCAGAAATCTTGAGGGGAAGACTTAGCCAGCTACTTCAAAAGGAATCTGGAGAAATCCTGTACTGTCAGTGTGGTTTGCAGTACAAACAGCGTTCGTACCGCAGAGTAGCATCAGCTACGGTCTGAAAGCCCAGGAACTTGAACACTTCTTGAATACCTCCCTGGAAAGGGGGCTGAGGTGAGCAGCGTCTGGCTGATGGAGCTTTGCCCGACTGTCCTGCTCCACACCTGCAGGCCTGCCCGAAGCTGTCCAGGTGGCAGCCTGAGCAGATGCCGTGTGCGGGCACGGAGCACCTCCAGCTGCTGTAGCCGAGGTCTGCAGCCAAGGGCTAAGCATGCTGACAGGCTTCTGCCGCTGTGCTGGCGGGCTGCTGCTGGCAGAGGAGTAGAAAATCAAAGCTGGAATACCTTAATATATAGCCAAATGCTTTCTCTGTCACAAATGCATCCAAACTTGTGCTGAGCATGAGGAGGACTTTGATTAAGGCCTAATGTGCACAACAACACACTTTACATAACAAGGGAGCCTTAAGAGAGGCATTAAACTTATAAAAGCAATTAAAGAGGCTCTGTGGTGATTTGGCAGATAACAAGCAGACATTACTCTGGCATTCTCTGCGGAAAGCTAGCTTGATCTAATTAACAAAGAGCTGGGACTATGCAAGGGCAGAATTGATGAAAAGAAACTGCAGATCCCTTCTGCTGCTCAGCCAGTGTGGGTGATCGAGCACAAAGAGCCTGTGGGACCAGCACGGTCTGGGAAGGAGTTGAAACATGGAGATCCCATAGAGATCTTGACGTACTTTCTTCCTTTGGCAGTGGAAACTTTTTTTTTTCCTCAAGATTTTGCTTGTGAAGAAAGCTTATCCTGCCTATCAGAATGCTGGAAATAATGGTTTAGAGACATAACTCATTAAACACTTTCCCGAGCCTCTTAAACTCAGTTTGGTCCAGCATATCAGCATCAATTAAGTGTAAATTATTAGATTTGGAGTTGTTCAATCTGGAATAACCAGGTTGTAAAAGTGTATTGCTTTCACATGAATTGCTCTAGGTCTGTGTGGCACCCAAATGTTAACAGAAAAAAACGAAACCCCTGATTCTGGCTGTTCCAGCCTTTCCGAAGGCTGGAAAGGAGGCTGGAGGTGCCCACGGAGTGCTGAGTCTGCTTAGAGAACAGGACGGTGCTCAAAAGGGAGTCGACTGAGGGCTGGTGGGAGGATTTAGTCAAAATGAGTGGAAGAAAGGAAACAGCTAGGTGGCCGAGTGCCAGGGCTCAGCCAGCACTCTGGGAGATCACAACATGGTAATTAAAGCTCTTGCATCGAGCACCCGGGCTTAGTGTGATATTTGTTCCATTCCTCCCCTGATGCTAATCTGCAGGGGTGTTACTGAAAAGTGAATCTTGGTCAACAGATACGAATGGTCAGCGAGTCAAAAACCTGGCTTAAAAAAAGCAGACGTGGAAACTCTGAACGGGGGGATTCCTCAGGGCTTTGTGCTGGGTCTGGTGCTCTGCTGTGTTTTCATCAGTGGCCTGGAAGAAAACATCAAATTGGAGCTGATCAAAAGCGTGGTTATGTAAAGGTTACGCCGAGTGGTGAAGCATGAAGAAGGAAAAAGAGCTGCAGAGGGTCCTCTGAATTGTTTGGGTACCTGGTCTAGTATGACCAAGTGTGTTTGCAGAGCCCGAGCATGGGTACGTGTGGCAGGGATGTCAGGAGCAGAGCAGGTATGTGGCAATATGTGAGCCCTCGGAGCCCTGCTGCGGGTCTGAAGGCTACTCAGAGAAGCTAATTAATTTTATAGTAGTAATGTTCATCTGTAATTAGATGTATAAACAGGGAATACTGAATAAGGATAGAGGGTAAAATCAGGAAGCGCTCCATTGGCTTATATTTAAAAGTTTCACAATTTTCTTTGGGCAAAACAAGTTATGTACCCAAGGGCTCTTAATTTAGTGGAAAAAGCCATGATGGTGCCTGGAAGTTTTTAAATTCAGCTTAGGAAAAAGGCACGCTTGGTTAACAAGGAGTGTGATTAACCACTGGAGGCATTAAGAAGGTGCATGTAACTGTTAAGGGAGACGAGCTTCAGGAGACGGAGGCATCCCATCGAGTCAGGATGAGGAGGCACTTGGAAGACGCCCGAGTGGAGGACGAGGTGCTGGGTCTAGGTCCGGGAGGGTTCGCACGTGCCAGGCTCATCTCACGCAGTCGTGTTTGGACACGATCTCTTCTTGCCCAAGCTGGATTTAGTCAAGTGATCTGATTATGATACCTGTTTGTTTACAGGTCTCTTTTAAGCATGTTTTCTGTCAAGGGAATAAATGTTTCCTGCAAGCATCAGGGACAGTGCGTACATTAAGTAGTTCTGGTTTGGGAAAGGGCAGGTGCTGTAGCAAGTGCCTTATCGCTGAAGGTGACTGTCCCGCTGGGCGAAGTGACCTCCTCGAAGCATTTCCCCACCAAGAGCTACCTTCCCCACCCCATAGCTTATATTTTATCAGGATGGGAAAGGTCTCGTACTCTTTCCTTCGCACTCGTGGGTGATCCTGGGCAGGGATCCTTGCAGATGAAATCCTTTAGTTAAGGGAAGCTGTTTATATTGAAGTTTCTGAATTTCCTTGCCTCTTGGAAGAAGTGTCCTTCTCTGTCCCTCGCTCTCCTCACCGTTATCTCAGCTGACCAGTTTTGCTGACAAGGAAGGCTATAAAGAAAGAGCCAGAAGCTGTTATAGGAGAACAGCTTCTTTACTATCAGTCTTACAATCACTCTTGGCTTAAAGAAAAAAGGAATCTGGCTTCTCTTCCGTTGCTTCTGTTCTGGGGGTGTATGAAATGAGAAACTCCTTCCCCACGTCTGCATTTTCCTCCTTGCCCCTGGCAGTTGTAGGCAGTGGCACCAGGGACGGGCTGGTGGAGTCTTGCACCTGCCCTGCGGGAATGGGCCTGGGAGAACACAAAGCTTAAACTTGAGGCTTTCTCTTCCTTTTTTTTTTTTCCCCTCTTAAAGTTAATCATTGGGAACTAGCATGCTTCTGAAAGCGGTGGATCTTTTATTTCTAAGCTTGCTACTGGTCTCCTTCAGTTTTTAAATCTTTTAGTGTATGAATTTCCTTAAAATATAAGGCTGTGCCCTTTTAATGGGGTTCTCCGGTTTTTCAGGTCTTGCTGTTTTAATTGCGAGTGTTCTCGTGGAAAAATACACCACAAGAACCGGAAGAGTAAAATATGCCAAAAGGCACTGGTCGGGTGGTTTCTGCAGGGGATGTTGGGGTGGGGGAGATTCGTAAACCGACTTGTCGTAGGAGTGGAGCCGTCAGTTGGCTTGAGGAGGTTTCTTGTCCATAGTTGTCAACAAACTGAGGGAACACGACAAAAGAATGAACCCTGCAAAACCAGTGCCTTTTGGCATTTTAATGTAGGAGGTGTATTACGATCTCTAGACTGGGTAAAGCAATTGCCTTTTGGATGCAAGATGGATGGCAAGATGGCTGTTGTGTAGAATGGAGAAGGTTTGGGTTCAAGAAGCTCACTGCTTTTGAAATTAAGTATTTTGGGAAAAGCCATTCCCCACAGAGGAGGATTGCTCTGATTTTGTTTGTTTTTTTTTCTTCCCCCTCAGTCCTGGGATGTGAACCTCTTCTCTCTGGAAGAGAACTTCCCAGGGAAGCTGTGTGGGTTTCCTTTGTTTACTTTTTTACTTCTGGAAGTTCCTAGCTCTGGAGTTCCTGAGACAATGCACAGTAAGGTTTGCGGTAGCCAGCCTTTGAAGTTTCTGCCCGTTGTAACTGCACGTCCTGTTCTCCATGAATGTGAGTAGTGACAGCCTCTTATATGTGATCTGAATTTCCTTATTCTGTAATGACAGCGGTTAACTAATTGAAAGGAAGAAGACCCAGATAATGGGTAAATAAGTAGAGAACACTGGGGAAACGGGTGATCTGCATGGTCATGCAGACTGTAAGAAATTCTTGTTTCTGACTCTCCCTTAAAAAAGAAATGACACAGAATGGCTTAGAGGTGCCTTTCCCTTCCTCCCATACTTATTATAGCACTTTAAAAAAAAAAAAAAAAACACACACAGCACCACAAAGCAGAGAGGAGGGCTTAGATTTCAGCTAAATCAATACTCCTGGTCAGGGAAGTGCTTATTTTCCCAGAAGGAGATACAGAGCTGTTAGCCCCTGCTGCTAGAGTGGGACTTCTCTATGAACATGTGTACTTGCATCGTGATGAGAAGGTGCATCCTCTGGACAGTCTTTAGTTTTTTGCCGTTTGCCTTTGTCCCGAACAGAGACAGGATTGGGAGTGAAACTGAGCGAGGTTGACGGCATTGCTGGTAAATCTGCCCTGGCAGTGCCATGTAACCAGCTGTCTGGTTAAGGAATGCTATTAATTGTACCCAGGCATTCCCGTCGAGAGAATTTACACTTCCTGCTCAAATTTCAGAGCTCAGCCCTTGTGAATAGCAGTCAAGGATTTCTGCAGCTAGACAAACGGGCACTTTGTGTGGAATGACTTGGCACCCTCGGGTCTGTTCCTGCTGACTCCGGAGGAGGGCAGGAACAATGGGGATGAGACAAGAAGTTCCACTCCTGGTCTATTTTAGGAGAGAGCTCAGCTGAGCCTAAGGACGTTGACATGTCACGGCGTACGGTCCCCTCCGCCCGGGATGGTGACATGTCAGCAGGATGCGGGGACAGGCTTGCCCACAGCCCCGTGCTGGCACTGCGGGACGGCTGCCGGCCGAGCCACGGCCACGGCTGGTGAATGAACCGGGCCACGAGTGGTCTCCTGCAGGAAGCAGTTGGCCAGAACCTCTTCCTCTCCTTGAGAGAGGGAACACGCGAAAGGTCGTGGGTTTTTTTTTCCGAGATCACAGCTGAATGCTTTGTATTGTTCCGCTTCTGAGTCTTGGAAAAACAGCTCTTGGGCTCTGCGTGGGCCTGAGTGCCCGCGCAGCGGTGTCTGATCAGCAAGAACCTGCACTACAGGAAACACTCCTGGCGTTTATGACAGCTAGGTGATTTTATGAATTTGAGCTGGCGATACTTTTTTTTTTTACAGTTGAGTCCAGGAGCCAGCAGCTACTTGTGCAGATTACTGTTTCGGGGCTTACTCCACACGGTGCTTTTTTGATAGTTTGCTGATACATCCCTCTCTGGTTGCACCTTCCCATCCTAGTGTTGGGTATGCCTGTGCCAGTTCGCAAGTGTAATTCATGTCCTCTTTAACTTGTGCTGGGACTGAACAGTTGGGTATGGCTACCAACGTGGCTTGGTAGCCCCCAGGGGACCTTTGTTAGGGATATTTGTGATGCTCTTTAGCCAAATGCACGTTATGCTGTTCTTAAAGCTCTACCGAAAGTTACTTCAAATAAGAAGTCATATACTCACGGACTTAAAGACTAAAAAGTGAAATATATCTAGGGAGAGATTCATAGTCCAGTTTTTAGCGCAGTAACGCTTCTCTCTAATTGGGGCGTGCTGTGTGTATGTCAACAGTCCTCTAAAGACTATCTTAGGCTTTTCATAGCGTGCAGTAAGCTGTGGTGTCCTTCCTTGCAGAGTTGTCTGAACCACTGGGAGGCTTTGAGCCAGTGGGACGCATCTTTGGGGCCGTGTCCTTTGCTGTGGACAGAAGCCCAGGAGGCTCCTTCGTCCGGCCACATCCCCTGCGTGCTGCCTGAGGTGCTGGGCCTGAGCGGTACCGAAACGAGCGCTGGCTTAGGGTTTGTGCGGGGTAGATAAGGATCCGTGTGACTTTTATCTTGACCTGTTCAGAGGGACAGGCAAAGACTGAACATTTTTTAGTGACTGTTCTCAAAACCAGCAGAAAAGTGACCTCTGTAAGTGGCACTTACTATAAATCTTTCCAGCCCTGTGCCAGGAGGATGTTCTGCTGGAGGGAATGACTCTGAAAGAAGCTCATCTTGCTGGCAGTTCTTAAAGCTTTAATGGATTTTTAATCTAGAGTGGTAGCCAATAAAAGTTAGCTTCTGATCGCATCACAGACTGGAGCGATTTGGGTCTGCCATATGCTAATTGTCATCTTTATACCATGAGAGCTCAAAACTGCTTATTTCCGTTTCCTCCTACGTCTTTTTTTCTTTTTTTTGCTTGTGTTCAAGTTTCTTTGGTAAGCTGTAGGTGGCTTAAGTAATGCTTTCTTGTCTCTAGTGTAATTATCGGGGTTGGAGGCGAGATAGGGAATGAAGAGGGACAGAACCGTGTTGTAGCTTTCTGTTCCTAAAAACTGCATAAACCCAAATCCTGGTTTTTAAGGCCAGTGCCGAAGAGGAAGGAAGGGGAAGGATGGAGAGCCAACCGGCAGCTCGGCGAGCCGTGGCAGCGAAACGCTGGCGTGTGGCTGAAGGCAGCATCGTGATGATGTGGGGGGGGCTGGATCTCACCTGGAGGGGATGGGGGCTTCCCTGGACCACCGGTGATGGGAGGGTATGCCATCAGGCAGTAAAGGCAGTGAATCAGTCTCCAGTAATGAAATCCCTCAGTGCTTCCCTGGATGGCAAAAAAAAGAAGGGTGCGTGGGTGGGGCGATTCTGCGAAAATGGGAGAGATCAGCTCAGGCTTTCAGCATCGTGGAAGCATGCAGCGTGCCTCGTGCTGAAGGGTGAAGGCATCGTTTGAGCTGTCTCAGCCCGTTTCCCTGCGGTGCCCTTCCAGGAGGAAAGCCATAATGTTAGCGTGTCGCGATGGCCAAAGCCGCTGACGGGCGTTGCAGGGTCACAGAGGCCGGTCTTTCCTTAGGAGGGGGCTGTCTCTTTGCCTTCTTCCCCCTCTCTGTTCCACTGCTTCTCTATGTGTCACTTATTGCAGAACTTCTCTGCCGCTGCTGTGGAATGAGGGCTTCGGCTCCTGGAGGGATCTTCCAGCTGTCTGGATCCTCGTTGCTCGTCAGAATTCGCCTGCCTCTTGCCACAGTTTGTCCTCACGAGAGAAGGCTTGGCCTGCCTTTCCCCCGAGCTGACTTTTACGATCTGGCTTTTCCGACTGGTGATCTTTAATGGCGGCTGGGCAGATTTGCCCCAGATTCATCTGCTAAAAACAAATATAGCTGGGAGTCCTGACGTGCTGCCGTTGAGCCTTCCCACTCGTCTGAAATCCGTGCTCAGGATTTCGCTCCTGCCTCCGGTACCGCCTGCCTTGCTGCTGCTGTCGGCACCACGGGCAGAGCCTGTAAAAGCAGGCTCGGACGTGGCTTTTACGTGGAAATGCTGCTCGCTTCGACAGCAGGAGCGGTGAGCGGGGAAGGGAGGCTTCCTATTCTTGACCTTTGTAGTACGGAATTGAAGTGCCACTTGTAGAGAATTCGCCAGAGCTGGAAACGTGGCTGGTGATGTGGTGAGGTGAGAAGTTCTGTCCAGCTGCGGTGTTGGTCCTGGGGGACAGCAGTAATTCCTGGGAACACCACTGATCGCGGGTCTCCAACCTCGGGTAGCCTGGGGCTTTGTGGAGCACAAAGCAAACCGCTCCTCTGGATGGGGTGGCCAGCCGGGGGGACATGTCGAGTATTTCCAAGGAGTTTGTTTGTAGGAAGCCAATTTCTGCTCTAGCATAATTAAAAAAAAATACTTTTAAAGGCAGTGCAACGTTGTTTGGGCAAATAGTTACACAAGCTATACTCCACCCCTTCTTGCAGAGGCTTTTTTGTTTGTTTTTGTCAAGGAACAACCGGTTTCATGCTGGTTGTGGTATTGTGGTGCCTTTTAGGAAGGAGGCTGTTAATCTATAAAGTGGGGCCTGCGTATCTCCCAAAGCTGATACGTGGGAGTGTTTTTTAAGACCCCGGGTTATTCTGTCCCTCAGTTCCGAAGCCGCACAAATCACAGTGGGCTCCTTAATTCCTGTGTCAAGCATGGGCAAAGTCTGGCTGTGGGCAGAAGTGCACCCACCGACCTCAGGCACGGTCCGGGACAGGCAGGTGCCCTCCGACTTGCGGTTTCAGGTGGCTTCTTCCTTTCTTAACTTTAACATCCCTCTAGTAAACACGTCACGCAGGGGATTGATGTCACTTAGTTTTGGTGTGGTTTGAACAAGGGGAAAGGAAGGAGAATTTTTGTTTCCTTCACAGCTGAACAACTGGATTGCTCGAGCCTTACCGGTCAAGCTGCACGGGGAGAAGGGCTTTAAATCACAAAGTAATCGGTTAGGTAAGGATGGCTCTGAATGTGATTGGGGGTATTAGTGGGGGAAGAAATTCTTGTTGATTTTTGGAAAAGAAAAAAAAAAGGAGGGGGGGGAAGTCTGCTAGATCCACTGGGTTAGTGACACTGCTGGCTGCTTTTGGAGTAAATATTTACCCTATAGAGATTGTAACATTACATAATGAAAATTGGAGAAGTTCTAATGTTTGTTAATCAAACTGCCCAAGCCCACTGATCTCAGATTTATTTCTAATCAGTTTTTTGAACTGAGAAGAAAACCATTCATTGGGGTATTACTTGCAAACTGTTACGAGATTCTTATCTTACAGAAAGGTTTAAATGTGACTCTTCAGTGATCCATCTCTGTCCTTTATCACCACTTACTGAAGGCTGCCTATAAAGTACCAGAGCCGTGCTAGCAGGTGATCCAGCAGAAAGATGAGGCTTCCTGCCCCGCAGAGCCCGCGGCTACTTTCAGCACGCTTCCAGGTTGAAATGTTGGTGTGTGATCTGACAGCGCAAGGGGAATCTTACGGCCACAAGCAACTATTTTGCTGCCAAACAAACAAAAAGGAAATGATTAATACCATAAAACGTGGCTGCAGCAAAACCCAAAGAGCTTTCCACAACACTGACTTTGAAATACCTGGTTTTATTAAACTGCCTGCGCAAATCCTCTTGCGACTTGCCGGCGTGCTTGATCCTGTTTGTACGGCCCGGTACCACGCTGACCACGGAAGGTCTTGGTTACAAAACAGGCTTTAAGGGACAAATCTTGATGAGTCCCAGATACTGGCCTTGGCCGGCAGTTGGGGAGGTGATAGAATCCTCTTTACTATTCAGCACCGTGCATTAGTGTTAAACCTGCCCTTTTGGAAGGGATTTGCACGGGATGGCTGCGTAGAGGGACGAGCGTGTCCTGTGCCCTGAGCGCTCCCCACAGCAGGTGGGTTCCCTCTGCAAAGGCACGCTGCTCCTGGTGGCACCTGGTGTCCTGTTCCACGCATCCTCCGTTGCTTGTCGGTGCCCAGAACAGGTAGTGAAAGGACGGGTTTTGTGAGTGCTGGTGCTGTACAGAAGGGGCGAGGTTGGCAGATCCTGTGCTCGCTGCCCCACTTGACAGCCCGGCTGGCAGCACGGGCGACCCCACCATGAGAAGCACTGTTGCATAGGAAGGAAGAAGATCACACTCATGTTCCTCTCTCAGCTTCAGCGTGCATTAAGAAATGTGATCAAATACCTCTGCAGAGCAAAAGAAAAGCAGTAGGACAGCAGAAATGTGTCTGCCTTTGTGAGTTTTTGCAGTTTCTGAGTCCATAACGGGGTCTCCTTTGTGTGCGTGCCAAGGAGGCGGCAGTCGTCACCGCCTGGCACTTACTGTCTGAAGTTTTCTGCCTTAAAGCAAAGCCCAGAAAACTGCTCACCTGTTTTTATCTTTGCTGAAAGCCAGGGCTCAGTACATGAGAGGGGCTGTCTGGGTGTTAATTTGATGCTCAGCTGATTGCAGGGTTTACCTCCCTGGAGGGGGATTAATAACGATAGCTCTCTTCTCCCGATGTAAGCAAGAGGAATTTTGGAGCCTTTTCACCTAATACGCGAGCCCGCTTTCTCAGCATCACCACCTGCAGGACCTGGGCATCGTGCTGCGTGGACTGCAGGCTCTCGGTTGTGGCCTGGTGCCGGTGACCCTCCTGCGGCTCGGGACGTGCTGCCCGTTGTGTGACGGGGCAGCAGGCTCCGAGTTGGTCTAACGTGGGACAGCCAGAAAGTCTGGACAAATGGTAACTTTGATCAGGTGAAGGGGATCTGTTTATCTCTCACAAAGTGCCCTTCGTACAGCGATTACATGTAGAGCACGGCATGCCTGTGTTTGCAAAGGCAGGGGACGGGGCAGGCTGGAGTAACTCAGCCCTAAAACAGGAGAGGCAGCTACAGGCTGCCTGGGTGATGTAATTCCCCTTGTGCAAGCCCCAAACTGGGTCAGGTCTGTGTGAGAAACGAGGGCAGTCTTCAGGCTGTGTAATACCTGCCTGGTGTGCCCTGCTGCCGCCGGGCAGGGTGCGAGCCTCTGCAGACATGGAGCTCCCGTGGTGGATGGATGGAGGGTGGCTGCAGAGCTGCCAGAGCCGAGGATGAGGATGGGAGGAGGACAGGCAGACAGTTACATGGCAGGGAATTAAGCATCTCTGCACCTGCCAGGCTTCTGGAGCCCTTATGACTCCTCGAATGCCTCTGTTTCACTCTTCTGCATATGGCTAGGGCTGCTGAAAAGGTTTCAAAATTTAGGTTTTAAAAAACACATACTTACTGCTTAGAAGAAAAATAAATCTCATATTAGAGCACTTCTGTACTGGATAGCTGCTCTCTACTGGGTGCGATTTTATTTATGGGAATGCAAGGACCCATATCCTTTCCCATAAACATTTTTTAAGGTTCTGCAACAAACAATGAAACAGAAGAATACTGATGTGAGAAGCTCTGTCGTGTCGTACTTTGGAATGTTTACTGCCATTACAGCACTTGGGCTTTTCCCATTTGTTTAAGAAACCTTAATTCATTTCTTTCAGTAGTGTTTGTATTTCTTCACTGTTTTTGGTTGGTGCTGACTTCCTAGGATAGCGAAGCCTGTAACTTTTTTCATACAGTTCTGTTGGTACCGTTTCTGGCAGATGGGATGCTACGTGCCTTCTTAGCACTGTATGGTCAACATAGAAATAAATTGCCTTGCAATCCCAGACGACCAGCAGAAAGCTACGAAGGTCGCGCTGCTGACCACCTCCTGAACTGCGGGGAGATGTGTGCAGCTTCAGGATTACAAGTCGGAGTACGACCTGGCTATTTCTAAGAGTAAAATGTTGGCTGTTTTCCTTAGGGCTCTATATCTGCTGGAAGTGGACGTTGTAGCTATTTAAAAGCGAAAATAAGCTACCATTCTGAAGTATGCATAGAATTTAGAGAACTTGTGATCGCTTTGTGTCTGCAGCCCAGGCCTGGAGGCACCAGATGTCAGAAGTCAGCGCTCCCGGAGCCAGATTGCCTGGGAGCCGGATTGCCGGCGGTGGCAGGGCTCGGTGCCTGCCCCCAGCAGAGCACGAGCTGAATGCATGCACTCAGCCTGTGTGAACTGGCACGGCTCCACCTGAGCTACTGGAGAGTTTGGCCATTTCTCCCATCTGCTTGGCGAAGCCAACTGATTCTGTATGCCACATGTAAGAGTGTGAGGGCTTGAGCTGTCTCTGCCCGGTGGTGAAGTGCTACCCGGACCTAGTGGTGAAAAGCTTCCTATTCCAATCCGAACCTACCAACGCCTGTCCTTCCCTTGTGTTTATTTTCTTCCCTTCTGCCTTCTCACAGGCACTTTTCGATGTTATTGAGGAGCTGAGAGAGGCAAAGCAGGAACTGATGACTTCAGCTGGAATAATTCAGCATTCCTGTCAGTTAGATTTTCAGCCCTGCTCCAGCAGACTTCGGTTGTCTGTAACCTTCGAGTTTCCAAACTCTTACAGATACTTCTGAAACACAATTGAAAAATGATATTTTTCCACTTCTTGGAATTTGTGGCTATGTATGCTGCTTTATCTGCTTAGGAATCTTT
Source organism: Anser brachyrhynchus (assembly GCF_964034855.1). Classification (NCBI taxonomy): domain Eukaryota; kingdom Metazoa; phylum Chordata; class Aves; order Anseriformes; family Anatidae; genus Anser; species Anser brachyrhynchus. The sequence continues at coordinate 17,145,366 of NC_137705.1, forward strand.
TCTTAAAGCCATTTAGTTCCCAGGCGTTTTATAGCTTACACTTAAGATTTGGCGTAAGTAGGGGGCAACGGAAAAAGAATGACAGGAGGGAGTGTTTTCTTTGTTCTAGGGGATGAGCAGGCCATAACTCTTGTTTTTTAACATACCCTTTGCTTTACATTCTTCAAGATCAGGGTGCCTTCTTTATTATACTTTGAGGAGTGTATTTCTTTTCATCCATCCTGCACAGCCTCCTCGTGATAATTCTTCGTGCATGGAAGAGGAGTAACCAGATAGGGCCAGGGCAATCCAAGTCACAAGTTTACCTCTCTTAGGCTGATCCTCTTTCTTGTGCTTCACATTTGGATGGTAGTGAAACTGTTCACATAAGGTATTTATACTGAGTCCTCCCGCTGTGTACATGTCAAGGATACAAAGAGGTGCGTTTTTGAATTAGGTAATTCAGTGGTTCTCGTATTTTTTCTAGAAAGGTGGACCTTTATTATCACAGTACCATGCTTATGGCATCCGTTTTCTACACAGGGTTTTATGCACAGTCTGCTATAAATGTTATTTAAGGCTGACAGTAGATCCATGCTTTTATATGTAGTAATAGTGCTATGATCTTGAGCCTTGGTGCTCAAAGGTTGGGATTTGCTGGGCTCCTTATGTACCTCTTTGCTCTCTGTTGCAGGGCTGCCTCACAGTAGACCATGAGCAGGTAATGCACAAGGAGCACCACTGGGAATCATGTCGGACGAGTCAATCTCAGGGAGTGATCCGGACCTGGACCCGGACTTGGAGCAGGAGGATATGGAAGAGGAGGAGGAGGAAGATGAAGAGGAGGCAGCGATGGAGGAGGACAACGATGGGGACGACGAGGAAGACTTACTTGATGAGAGTGGTAAGTGAATGGGGTGGACATTCAAATGTGCATACATTTGTTATACAAATTTGTTGTTACAAATTTCGGTGAGCGACAGTGGGAGGGTTAGGGTTTGTCCAGAGATTGGTAGGGAGAAGTGGCTGTTTAAACAGGTTATGTGCCTGTTTAGTTTAAAAAGGGATTTAATGTAGGTTAAATTTGGACTTCCGGCCAAAACAAATGTCCACAGTGTAAACAAACTACAAGTATAACCTGTAAGGAGTATAGCATTTATAAAATAGCTACAGATTCTAGGGAAGCAATTATATACAGAAGCAAATAAATCAACTTACAATTATCTGTATTACTAAAAGGATCCAGTGCAATTAAGTATATTTACATCATTGGCTTGCCAATAGGTAAACAATTTAATGGATTCCATGGGCAATTATTGCTCCCTTAAAATAATCCCCTTTAGGAAAAGGGAATTGTTCTTTTCTGACAGAGTGCAGGGCTCCTTTACAAAAGGTGGCAGTGCTGACTAAGTGAGTTGTCACCTTCTGTCCTCACCTAGTTATAAGTGCCCCACGCGCCTCTTCAGTCAGGACCAATGTAGCTGTTTGTGGAGCTCTGCTCTGCAGGTTATGTTCAAGCAAGGTTAGGTAACTGTTCTGGTTCATAGCATGGTCCTGGAAATGCATTTTGCCCACAAGAAGGACAATGTTGGAGGGCACGTAGTGCACGGCTCAGGTGAGAATTGGGTGCCACCTTTGTCACCAAACTCCTTGTGTCATTAAACCACAGCCCAAGCCTAGAGATGTCACTGTATTTGCGTCCTTAAAAACTGTGGTTTTTTAATAACTTCAGAGCATACAGAATTTCGAATGCACCTTCTTCAGCCTACTGAGAATAGATCTTCTTTTCTTAGTGTAGAAGGTGTTAAATACAGGTACTTCTGTCTTCTTCCAGTTCTTAAGGTATTTTTGGTTTCAAAGTACCTTGTCCTTGAGTTTTGTTTTTTATTCTTTCAGCCACTTTGAAGATGCTGTTTTGATTTAAAATGCTTAGAAAATGTCTACACAAATTTTATTCCTCTGATTCTATTCACATGACTTTTTCTCATGAGAAAGTAGTGGAAATGGCAGTGTTTGGTTAAGAAATGAGTTACTGGGCTGCAGATTGCTCAGACTGACCTTGTCACTTTGTTCACAGGAACCTGTACTCAGCAGAGCCTTAAGAACCATGACGTTCTAGAAAAACTTCTATTAACAGAGAGGAGTGGCTCTATTTTGTGTCCAAGTGGGTCACTTCCTGTGGCTGTTTTATCAGAGACCTATGCTTTTAATCGTCTACGTCAATATTGTTGTGGTTGAATACTCGCACTGTTCCTCAGGATTATTCTTTCCAAACAAACTGAATTAGTGTATGTATCTCAGAACATTGCTAACCAGTAATGACAGTGGTTTAATTTTTTCTTAAAACACTAGGAACATGCTTATGCTTTGTATTTCTTCAGAGACTAATTAAAAATAAATTTTAACAAATGTAGGAAATGAGGAGTGAAAAGAGAATTTGCATGTAGTTAACAATGGTTTTGTAGTTTTTAGCTACAAGAGAAAACTTTATCTTACACAATGTGAGCCAAGCTAGGATTCCTCTGAAGTTTCAGGTTTTCGGCTTTAATTCTGCTCAGCAGAATATCAGGATGCCTTCCGTGTGCTTAGCTCTGAGAATATTGCTTGCTGTGGAATTGCGCACTCTCTTTCTTCACGGCTGTGGAGTGACTCAGATGTTACTTGGCATCTGTTTTGCCTTAGATCTAATATAAAATCAGTCCCCTGTTATTTGGCTTATGAATATGGCTAACTGCAGAAATAAGAGGATCTTTTTGTGGATGTGGCACTAAGGGACGTGGTTTAGTGATGGAACTTGGTGGGTCAGGTTGAAGGTTGGGCCTCAAGGTCTTTTCCAAGCTAGACGGTTCTGTGACTCCATGTTGTTTTGTCCATGTAATATTTATAGTCCTGTCTCTTTGTAGATGACCCTCATTCATAAAATTCCTCTTCAGAATGCTTACCTTTCATTCACAAGCAGGAAGGAAGAGCTCTAATGGTTTTACTACAAAGCTTTTAAAAAGCTTGGTTCTCTGCTAGAACTTTGTTCTCCCCGTTCCCAGCTGTGCCCATCTCCCCTCCTAGTATTGTGGTTATTCTGAGGATGTTCCATTAGGGATCCTGGGGTATCCTTCCCCTGTAATGGAGAAACAGTAAAAGATTTAAAAGATTAATTTCTAGCAGTAAAAGATCTAAAAGATTAATAATCTTTCACAGTTCCTTCCTTGGAAGGGCAACAGGCGGCGTATACATTTTCCCCAGACTGAAAACGATTACTCATTTTTAAATTGTGTTGATAACAACAAAACTAACATTTTTATAGTTTTCTTACAAAATAGTGACTTTATTTTATGGAAGTAGGTTTTCTGTGTTTTGGTGATGATTCAGATCATTAAGAACAATCCAAGGTGAACGTAACATCCCCACCTGTTGATGGTGGGTGTCACTCTCAGGCTTACCGGGGACTTGCTCTTTGTACATTCAGCCTGCTCCAGTCCTTTTGATATGTTGTGTGGGGAATTAATGCAGTGACTTGTTTCAGAGTTTTCTGAGTTCTTTGTATTTTCCGCATTGAGGATCATCTTCAGTTTTGATGGATTTTTTCTCAATTCTGCTCAGAACCTGAAGTTTTGTTTGCAGTTAGTATGGACTGTTACGGAGATGATTTAGAAGTTCGTTTGGACTCTTACCGTGCAAACTTACTTGGTGAAAGCAGTTACTAAGCCCTGCCTCCAAGGGAAAGGAGAGCATGTGGGCTAGTTTTTTTTGGCTATATAGCTTACATCCTTTGTTCGTTTCTTCAGTGCTGGTCAGTTAATGAGCCATAGCGTCATGTGCAGGAGCGCTTAGAGTTTTAGTCCTTTCTCCAGTGCACTTCATCCAGGACATGCCGACCGTGATGCCTGCATCCCCTCCCCGGTGGGTGCCAGGTTGCACGCCCGTCCTAGCAGCGTGCTGTAGCCCCAGCCAGAGGCTTCCCCTGCCTTTCCCGCCTTGTCGTCCCTGCCCACTGCATCTGTTCACATTGCTTGTGGGTAGCAGCCCGCGTTTAATCGTGTTTGATTTTGTGATAGCAGTGCATGACTGCTAAGAACTTTAACTCTCTAAATCCTTTTTGCTACGAGTGTGATGTAGTCATGACCTGTAGAGATAAAGGATTCTTTCAACTCCTGCACTTCTCCTCTGATCCTGGCAGTTGCTCAGGGCTGTGTAGCACTCCACAGGAATAAAAGCTAATCTGAACAAAGAGGAAACAAACCTCCAATATGGATTTTGCAGATGAACAGTCCCTCCATTTGAATCATACCTCAAAGCTTTCTCTAGGAAAAATGGAGTGTTTGAACAGGTCCTACTGTAATGTTCTGTTTTTTCATTTTTTTCTGTATATCTTTGGATCATTCTGATGGAAGTGTCTGGAGATCATTGTCTCTTACTCATACATATTGCTGTCATTCTGCTATTAATAGTCATAGCAAGTTGCTTGTTCTCTTGCCTCTGAGAACATGGGTTAACACGTTTTTTTTTAAGTATATTTCAGAGGAAAGTGTTAAGAGCTGATTGTTTCAGGTGTCTGAAAGGTGCCTTAAGCAGGCAGTCAGACACTGTGCTCAGGCTCCTGTTTGTGTTTGCATGACGAGGGGGTAGGAGCAACAGATAGGGATTGAAATCTGTACTTCTGGAGTACAGCAGTAGACAGCTTTCTGTTACAACCCTATCACTGCACTTCTTAATATGCACATGTGCTGGACCAGGGGATAGCCAGTAACAGCATACTAGAGACCACTGCTGCGATATTGCACTATCCATGCAAGTAACCTTGTCTTCTGCCCTGCGTTGCCCACTTTGCCTGTTTGTCTCCTGTCCCATGTCCTCTTCCTTTCCCCAGGTGTGGGGGCATGCTAGCTCCGTGGCATCTGTTGGACTGGTGGAGGGCAGGAGAAGATGGAGGCAGCCTGTGCTCCTTCTTCCCACCTTGAACTTGTACTGCTCCTCCTCCCTGTTGAAGTGCTAAAGCAAAACCAAGCTGGTCTGCATGGGGGTCTTACGGATGCGAAGGGGCACAGTTGTGTTGGCGGTACGGAGCTGCAGGTCCCAAGGGAGTGGAAGGACTTGCAGGTGCTGGTTTTTCTATTGCATTGCAGCTTCTTTGCAGGGTGAAGGCACCAGCATCAAGACTCAGCTCCTGCTCAGAGGAGACCAGAGGGAGCAGATGGCGCAGGAGGTCAGAGAGGGGAAAGGCCCTCCTCTTTACCCAACCCTCTCACAGACCATGCTCATCGCTGCCTGTGGTATTGAATAGCACCATGCTAGTTTCAAGCAGGATCACCTCTTGCTTGTGCAGCGTGTTGCAGAACACCTTTCTGTGGCTGCTTTTTGTTTGAACTTGAGCACGCCGCTTGTAGTTGTGGCTCTGAGTTTCCCAAACACTGCAGCAGGAGTACTTCACTGTGGGGCAGATTTGTGAAGATCTTTGCTCTCCTTGGACTCTTGCTAAAGGAATGACTTTCTGGTTTAAGTGGTGCTGCTGGATCAGCTTTGCTTATAATTTTTGCGTAGTGGTTGGGGGAAAAGTTGCTATAAAATCATAGCGAGAATGGACTTTGTTTAATGTGCTGTTCCTTTGTGGCTCTTTGTAGCTCATCACAGTGTGTGTAGTGAGGGGTATGGTTACATTGCATGGGAAATTGAGTTGCAGGTAGCTGGAAAATTTTCTTCTCTAACCTGAGGGGGGGAAAAAAAGTAGTTAACACCACGGTTACAAGAAATTACTGGAAAGTATTTGTCTAAAGTGATGTGGAAGTGTGAATTAGTATTCTCCCCTTCTTCTGCCTGCAGTCTGGAAGTGAATGGCCCTGCTGGAATGGTCCATGAATGTATCCTAGAGCTGCCTCCCTTTAGGAGATCTTTATTCAGGTGCTTCCATCCCCAAACTTCCATCTTTTCTCCTCCCCCAAGAAAGCGCTGGAACAGCGAAATTGTGGTGCTGGGGGGGACTCCCCAGCTGAATGTGTGGGGCTGGAAATGGAGCAAGCTTCTGTCCTTACGGAAGGGAAAGTCTTTGGTGTAAATCTGTTCATTTAACAGGATCCTCTACTTATTTACTTCAGCTTTGGCTTCTCTGAAGTTGTTCTCATAAATGAGGTCATGTCATACTGACTTTTATGAAACTGAGAGGCAGAGGAAGTGTGTGGAGACAGTCTCCTGAATAACATGCTGCTAAATGATATCCTGTTTTAAGTCATTTCATATCCAAATTTAGAATGGCCTATACTGCAGGAGGAGGAGGGAAAAAAAAAAGGCAAAGGGGAGCTGCAGCTAGAAAGTAATTTACCTGCGCTTCTTACTTGAAGCAATTGGTCCTTCTTATACTGGTACAGGAGATTAGTCCCAGCAACCTGAAGTCTTATTCCTTCTACTTTTGACCAGACTGCACATCGTGTTGTTGTGGGAGGCACTGGCTTCAGGTTGTCCCCTCCAGAAAGCAGAATGCTCTCCTAAAAATATGAATACACACTTAGTTCTCTAATCTCTCGAATCCTTTTTAGAAAGCAGCTTTGCAGATCTGCATTTTCGGGTGGTCTCAAGGGTAGATGGGCATCCTGAGGTCAAGGCAGCCTCCGAGGCTGTGGCCACTCGCTGAAGAACCCTTTTTAATGAAATGCTTCCATCTGCTGCGGGACATGAGCACAGTGGGTGGGATTGTTTCTTGCTTGCAGTCGGAGACGGGCAATACGCTTGCTTTGGTCTCTTCACCCTTGCTGTTTAGCCAGCAGCTGGTGGCAGGGGTAAGGAGAGGCATGGGCCTGTTGGTGTGAGCTCGGCATGGAAAGGCAGCTCTGCTCGGGGACTGCAAGTGGGGGAGTCTGCAAAAAGGCTTGTGGGGAGGGTAGGGGGAGCAAACAAAGTCAGGAATTGCCTCTAAAAAAGCACTGGAGATGATTTGGAAAATTCCTTTTTATTAAGAAACTTAAACCTTGCTGTATTGTGGGTATGTATGCCAGTGATGAGTGCCAATAGGTAACAGTCCTGTGACTTAATCTGCAAATTCCCAGTTGCAGAATGCAAGGTGGTTTGGGGAAAGTGGAAGCGGTGACTGACATCTTCCTGTGTTTTTTTTCTTCTGATGGACTTTGTCTTGACTCTAATTTCAGTTACTTGTGTCTGGATGCAGCTCCCTCTAGAGTCCTCCCACGTTATTTCTGAGGAAGCCAGAAGGCTGTACGCTGAGGGAAGCACACCTCAGCGGCAAGTTTGCTGCCTCTACAAAGCTCGGGGCTATTGCAAGCCTGGGAAACCAAACCTGAACTTCCCTGTACCGCTGTGCACTCTGCTGGTTTTGAATTAGCAGGAAGATTTCTATGCTGGTAGTGACTCTGTGTAGGCTGTCTTCCAAGCTAATAGTTGCATGCAGGCAGGATGGGGTGTGTGATATTGTAGAGGTGCAGAAGTAATCGGCACATGCAGAAGAATTTACTTATGAATTAATCTTGCATATTGGCCTGCGTCTAAACCTTATGGAGTTTTCATGTAGTTTCTGATAACAATAATCCTTACGGATCAGAACACTTAGAGGTTTCATTGTAAGGGTGTAGGCTGCGGGACAACCTCGAGGCAGCAAACTTGCATTTAACTGCAGGTATTTAATGCATTTCGGAGGTGGGTTGCTGTAGCTAAGAAGCTGTGGTTATTTTTAATGCTTTCTCACTCCCTGGAAAGGGCAGGAGCATCTGAAGTAGCTTTGTGCCTGTTAAACATACATTCTCTGCCTCTGCAAATCTTAAATTTCAGAGTTGTGTTGATTTCCTAAGAGCCAGAAAGTTAGGAGCTGGCTGTCCTCTGTGTCCACAATCCTGCTGAATAAAATACAAAACTGAAATCGGTAGCAAAAGTGAAAAGAGACTGGGTACTACCACTTGTTAAGTAATGCAGAAAGATGCTGAACTTGCAGGAGGAAGGTTTGAATCCCAAATGGGCAAAAGCTCCCCTGATTTCTCTGGAACTCCTTGTTACAGCAGGCTGCATCTTTTACCCGTGGGTTTTATGCAGCATGGTCTGTCAGAAGAAATGTGGGGTTGTGTCGGTGGGGTGCTGGAGAGGGGTGCTTGCGGATCTGGGGGTTAAGGGCTGGTGGTCAGAATGGGGAGGAGTGGCGGGGCCTGGGGCGTTTTATCCCAATCCTGTGTTTTACCCACCTCGGGCAAGGTGCGGCTGCGGGAGGAAGGATGCTGAGCGGTGCTGCTGCCCTGCCCCTCCGCAGGGCGGTACAGACTGACGGTGTCTCAGCCGCCCAGCCTCGCGCTGCCCAAAAGCCACGACCCTTTCCCCGTCTCCTCCACTCATCCTAAGCAGGGGAAGTGCCAAAATGTCCCCGACTGCTTGCCTCCCTCCCAGGCTCTGACAGCAGCTTCCTTTCCTGAGAGCGCGGCACGAAGTCTGGTGGCGTGGAAGTGTTGTGTAACTCCACAAACGACTTGCTCAGCTGCTCTAAAAGGAGGCGATGACGCCAGAGCTCTGCTTCTTTCAGACCCGCTGGCTGGCACAGCGATGGCCGAGCTCCCGAAGTGATGCACTGTTACGGCTCACCACGCTTTCTTCCCCCCTCTCCTTCCTCCTTTCCTTCAACCTGTCGCATATGTCGGGATACAAACCAGAAATCCTTCTGTGTGGCTAAAGAAAAGCCCGCGGCTGCGGCTCTGCGCTGTGTGTGGATTTTTCCCAGGGTTTTTTACCTGCTGCCACACGCTGGCTGTTCTGAAAGCTGCCACAAGTGTGAGTAGCAGCAGTGCAGGGGGAGCGGAGTCAGCGAGCAAGAAGCTGGTAGCTGGACCAAGAACAACCCCAAGTCCTCCACACTGAGCCCAAGCATCCCATTTCTTCCTGCTGTCCTGATAGGCTTTGCAGGGCTTGGGGCGGGGGGGAGAATTGAGCTTTATTGGCCAGAAACCTGCATTTCTCTTTATCATAAAGGAGCCCGGGAATCTCTGACAAAGGACAGTCAGGCTCACTTCTCGGGCAGGTTTTGTCCCTTCTTCCCCGTGCTGTTTTCAGCTTTGTGCCCCACCTAGTCATTGCTAACAGCTACAGTATTCCACCTGCAACTTGCGAAACCATAACGAAATCACAAGGAAGCGAATTAGCGAATTTGTAACCTGGTGGTTTCCCTCTTGAACAGGTAGGGAGTGGCAAAGTCGCTTTGCCAAGGTCGCCTGATGAAGCCGTGGTGAAGCCGAAGTCACAGTTCTCTGCTTTATGTTTCATGCAGTGCCCCTTTTATTTTCAGATGTACCAGGCAGGATGAAACACTTCTGTTCTGAATTTGAGTTTAAGCTGTGCAAGGGCTCATTTTCGTTCTTTCTTAATTTATCTGGCATTGTGCTGGTTTAATGACTGGTTAAATAAAATGCGTGTGACTGGCTGTTGTAAAAATAGAGTGTTTGTGGCCAAGCAGCAGCAGCAGATTTGGAAGGAGAGGGAACTGTTTCAGTTAATTTACAGCTGTTCTTCAGACTCTGAAACACAGCACCACATCACAGTTACTTGCTTAATTTGTTACTTTAAATTGTTGCGCTAGGCTTTATAGAAAACTGCAGAAATGAACTTTTGTGAGCGATGAACCAGAGTTCATCATCTAGATCGAAGTTTTTGATACAATAGTTATTTTTATACCCAAATTAACACTTCAAATTTTATTTCGATGCACTACCTGTTTCAAACAACAGCAGTTTGTGCTACAGATGTTGAAAAGTCTTATTTGTGTTTTCTTCAGCATGCAGCTTACTGAGTAAGTCTGAAAACAAATTTAAGTAAGAATACAAAGACGTTTTCACTTGTTAATGTGAAGAAAGGAATGAGACAGGAGAAGGCTGCAAAATAAAAATCTTTTGGGGCTAGGTGAACAGCAATTTCTAGTTTAATTCTGTCCAAACAAATTCTGTAATTTAAGTACTTGAACTATTAAAAGCACTCTTTAAATGACACTTGTGTACTTCTAGCTTCTGTTTGTCAGCTTTGCACTTAAATGAAACTGGAATGGAGTTAAAGTTGTACAAAATCACCCTTTTACAATGCACAAATACCTCGTGGTGGCAGCAGCAACGTAGCAAGCTATAGGAGGAGATGCAAAACAGCTTCTTGAAGGATGTAACTGAAAAATACACGTGCTGGGATTGCAACTCAGTGGACTTTTTGAATAACCTGTTGATAAATATCTGATATAAATCCCCTGGCTCCGACAAGATGTGACTATTTTAACAGCTGTTTTGCTTCAGTACACTTAAATTCAGTACATTTCAACAGTCCTGGAATATCTGGGTGGTGAGGCTGAAGCAGGGCATGTTTTGTCACAGGGGTTCTCCGAAAAGCATTTGCAGCATGCCCTGGTTCACCACTGTACGGTTTAGGGTTAGGTTGTTGTGAAGTTACGTGCAACCACTCTGCCCTCCTTATGATTTCGGGTTCCTTATGAAGAATAGGCTTAGGTAGCAAACAGAATAAGCCAAGATTTATATGGATATAAACAAAAATCTCCCGAGTTCCCTGCCGTACGGAGGAGTTAGTGGCAGGAGGAACTTTCAGGTCCAGCTTCCCGTGTGTGTAGGCAGATCTGGGTGTGAGTTTGAAACCTCATGGTTTTCTAGTGCTCAGGGGTGCTGGTGCTGCGTTGGCTTGTCAGGTGGAGAAGAGCCGTGCTCTGAAGTGCCTTTATCTTGGTGTTCTATGAAAAATGTAAATTTTGGAGTGATTGGAGCAGGGGAGCCTGCTGTGTCACTGACTCGGGAACCTCTCAAGCGGCAGGAGTTTGCTGACCAGCCCCTGGTGCGGGCCCTGTACCTCACCAAGACCTCGCCTGTGTTGGGGATAGCCGAGACTGAAGCTGGGGGAGGTGTCAGGTGCTGGAGGGGAGGGAGCTCGTTCTTCCTGGCCTCACAGGAACACAGGTGAATGGGCTTATCGGTAACGAGCTCACCTTCCAGGAGGAGATGACTTTTATAAACGGGCCGTTTCTGGCAGTCCCAGTTTGTGGCTGTGTGAACACGTACCTGTGGTGGTGGTGGCCTCGCCAGTGAGGCTGCTGCGAGCAACGAAGTTCCTCTCTGGTTTGCACCCTAAGGTGAAGGAAATTGATTTTTTATTCCTCTGTGGAAAAGGGCAGGTGCATGTTGTCTCTGATGTGATGAATTCCATTTCCCTGTGCTTGGGTGCTGTAACAAGCATGCCTTGGAAAGCACCCAGCTGTATTTACATAAATACTTGTCTTTAAATCTTGCTTCCCGGTTTCATAAATCTGCTAGGTCAGATGCTGAGGTCATGCTCGGTTGCTCATTCCAACCCTACAAAGCCCTTATAAGGCCTGCTGTGAGATCCTTGGCTGTGTACTTTTAATATATTTGTCCCTCTTTCGCCCCTTGATAAACACGGTCTTTGTAAGAGCCGTGCTGACTGAGTCGGTGGCTGGCGGGAGCGCCGCACGTCGTGCTGCTCCGTCCCGCAGCCCTGCGGGTCTGTGCCAGGGCTGCTTGGACACAGCCTGCTTCGGGCTGGTTGCGCCCGTGCTTGTTTTCTCCCCCTCCAGCTTGTTGCCTCTTCCAAGCAAAGAGCTGCCTTCATCTGCAGACAGATGCTCACAAAAAGCTAGCTGATTCACTGCGTGCCCGTCAGCCCAGGTTTGCTGTCTGTTACTGCACAGGGTGTGCCTGCGAACAGCGGCGGGCGAGGACCAAGTCCCTGCGGTGCCGAAGGAGGCTGGGCAGGACCTCCAGCTCTTAGGGGCTCAACCGCAGCTTTAAGTGCTCCTTTCCTCCTGTACCTGTCCTTCTGGTGCAGACAGGTGGTGGGCAGGAAGGCGTGCTCAGAATAAGCTTCTGCTCCACGAATTCCACACATTTATTTCCTTAAAAACTTAGAAATGTCACCTGGAGCCCTTGTGCTGCACTGAGAGCCTTCCGCAGGCACGCAGCAGTCGCCGTTGTAGAAGCGGACGGACAGACGGATGCTCTTTTGCCTATTATTGCGCAAACAAGTTCAAACCGCTCAGGTTTCGGGCTCAGCTGTCCCGGTTTCTTGCAAGCTAGCAGGCTTCGTGCAGACAGCTCGCAAAATCGCAGATCCTGAGGTTGTTCTCAAAGCCAAAAGGCCGTGCTCTTTTTGCAACCCATTCCTCCTTTTAATTCGGCGGCGCCGTGAAGCCCGGAGGCGCGGTGGCGATCCCTGACCGGATCCCTGGCCCTCCTGTTGTCTGTTGGGATTCCCCTTGTGCGGGGCCCCGCCGGAGCCGGGGTGGTTATGTAAGGATTTTTATTTTATTCTCAGCCTCGCTCCCTGCCACTAGTTGAACTGGCTCGCGGGCTGCATGAATGGGATCCGATCCCAACGGCACGCAGCTCTGCCGCTCGAGCCGGGGGAGAGGAGCGAGGCGTCCCCCGCGCGCACCCTCTCCGCCGCCCTCGTCCCCTCTAAGCCCCATTCCCTGGGCGCGCTGAGGGTGCCGCAGCTGATCGGCGTCGCCTCCCGGAGCCCAGCCGGCCAGGCAGCGGGGCGCCGGGCAGCGCGGTCCCTGGAGGAACAGCGGCCACCTGGGGCAGGGCTGTGGCGTTTGCCTCAGCCAGGGAGGGGAGAGCGTCAGTTTTTATTTAGACTGAACCCGAGGCGTATTTAACCAGTTATGTAACGGTGACCCTGGTCCGTCTCAGCTGAGTTCGGGGCAGATATATGCGTGCCGATTCCCAGCACGCCGCCTGAGTGGATTCGCGCACCGGGAGCTCCTCACCAAAGTTATTTTCAGAAACCTTAAGTGCAGGTTTCCCCGCCTGGACCCGGGACTGTTTTATCAGGAGGCATTTCCTGCCTGCGAGCTGAGCAGCCAGCAAGGGCGGATTGAGCGCTCGCCAGGCTGAGGGCAGAGATACCGACTTGTTGGGAGTGACTGGAAACTTTTCCTGAAGACCCTGAGCCCAGAATATACCGGGAGGGCCGGGAGCACGCGGCCACGCTGAACAAGTGCCAGGGCAGAGGTGCGGGCAGAAGGCGGTGCACGGAGCAGCATGTTACTCCTGGATGAGTCTCAGCAGTTCCCAGGTAGGACGCGGGTGTTTTGCTGTCCTTCGGCTTTCTCATCCCTCCCGCTTCCCCGCGGTGCTCATTGTGCCACCCCCCTGCGCTGGGGCACCCCACTCGATGGCTGGCACAGTGCGCCAGGAGCTGAGGCTCAGGTTTTCGTTTCCTAACTACCAGGCTGCGATGGAAATGGGTGAATTTTCAGGGTCTTGCAGTGCTCGCTGATTTGATGGAGGGGATATGAGAGAGAAACTTACTTTCTTTGTGCTTTTAATTGTGAAGACTTAAGTGTTGTGACCTCCTGGGTCTGTCTGTTCCTGGTTTTGCTGCTGTCATATTGTAACACAGAAGTTTTTAGCAAGACTGGAAGTAGTTGTTAATATCAGTAACATTTTATATCCAGTGTCCTCTCCCCCATCCCCTTCAACTTTGTGTGTGTTTTCCCCAGCAGCCCCCTTGAGAAGAGCTTTAAGGTCCTCTGGTGCCAGTGAAGTACTCGATGAGTCGCTGACCAGGCGCTAGGCAGAGCTCTGGGTGCTCGTTCCAGAGCACCTAGGTGGTGCCAAATAGACCAGGAGCCACTTGGCTCTTTTTTCCTGCCCTCCCATTAAACAGAAGATGCCGGTCAAACCCTAGCCACGGTGTGGGGATGGCTGCCTCTTAGGTTGGTTGCTGACGGGAGGACGTTGTGTGTTGGAGAAGAAACTTCCTTTGGATTTGAAGAACTTTCTATACTTGTCATTTAACTTGTTACTCGGAGGTCAGGTACTTGCAGAAGCCAAGCTCTTCAGCCTTGCTCGTGGGGCTGGTACCTCCAAAGTTCAGGCTACGAGGTCGTAGGCTGCTCAAAAGCGGTCCCCAGCAGTTCCAGTTTATTACAGAGGAGCTTTTGGAGGAATGAGTCTTGCAGTATTTGTTGTCCATTAGTGGAGAGGTGAATTCTAGCAAAAATCCACTTTTCTCACTTCCTTATCTCTGGCTGTGGTGGCAGGACAAAGAAACTAATTCTGGGAGAGTGTGAACTGAGAAAAGAGGAATTACACCGCCAAATGAGTTTGGATAAACGAGGAATCTGGGTGATACAAATGGCGTGTGCGACTCAGCAGGTAACAGGCATAAAAAGAGGACAGGAGGGGAAGGTGCTGCTGGAAATGGGACTGTAGGTCACGTAGGTGGAGGGAGAACGCAAGGCTAGAGGCCTTCAACATTTATTTTTTTGGTACGGAAAGATATTTGGGGTCATTTGTACAGACACAAGAGCCCAAGATGCGAGTGAGCTCACCCTCACGCAGCATTGCACGGGTCAGGTTTTCTCACGCTGGGAGCCGGGACACTGCTGGGGTCTTCAGAGTACGGGCACCTGCACGCGCGGTGCTGTGCTGGCTTCTGCAAGGCAGCAGCTCCGCTGTTTTTGTTAGTACCCGCTGGCAGGTAAATCGAGTGGAGGTTAGCTGCAGTACGCTACCTAACCCTGCTTGAGCAGAGGCTGTTGCCCTACAAGAGAAATGGCTCTTATTTAAAAAGAGTCTCATCTCCTCCCATATACTTATATTCTTCTCTTCTGACCAGAAAGATGGCTGTAATTTGAGCAACCTTACCGAGGAACTGGTGCTTGTTACCTTTTTTTTTCCAGGGTGTAATGAGCTTAGCTTTTTGGGGTGTTACCTGTTCTGGATGGGGGTGTCCTTGTGCCATTGTGCCTTCGATTTGTAGAGGTCTGCTTGCCCTGAGCAACTTCTCAGCTCTTCGTCAAACTGCTTTAGCAGCACACAAAGCAGCGCCGGTATTTTGAAAAGAAAAGCTAGACAGAAACAGATCGTTCCGTGAGTGATGGTGTTTCACCCTGGGCTTATTAGCTTTCTCCAGTGCTCTCGGTCACTTTTTTTGGCTGCGCTTGGTGGGAGAGGTGCCAGTGGAATGCGGTGGCACACAGGCTCAAACTCAACAAATTGCATTTTTCTCCCAAGTGATGCCTCCCTCATTAAACAAAGTCCTCAAAGCAATTTCAGGGGAATTTTTAGGAACTGAAGCAGCAAAGGACAACGCAGCTGAAGTTCCGTGCTACTACAGTTCTACAAGAAACATACACATTGGTTTTGTTTTCCGAGTAGGAAATTGTATTTCAGGAGAGGACAGAGCACAGACGAGGGAGCCGACAGCTCGGGAGCTGCTCAGCACTGCTGTCTACCCCAGTTCTTTGCCGTAGTTTCCTTCTCTGCAGAACGGCCCTGGTGGTGGTTGAGAGGTTAGTGTGCGGAGCGCGCCCTGGTCGTGACCTCCTCTGCCCCCGACGCAGGGTGCCAGCACCAGGTCTTGGTTTTTGGGAGCCTCCCCTCCCGTACACCATTGCCGTGAGCAAGAACAAAGCAGTGCGCAGACACGAAGGGATGCTTTGCTGGGGTGATGTCTCACGCAGCTCTTTTAAGTCATGAGCGAGTATCGGATGTCTTCTCTCCCCTCCCTTTTCCCAGCTCCTGAATGAAGCTGTGGCGAGGCCTTGGGGCAAAGATTAAAGTTCGGCGGCTTGTGCTCGGTGTTTGTTTGCCGTTTTGGTGGCCTTGGAAGCGTGCGGCAGCAGTAATCCCCTCTATTATTTCTCCTTGCTTTGAGGGTATCCTGGTATAAAGCTAATACCACAACTCCCAGCTACCTAGAGTAAACTAATGCTTATGTAAGCATTGCATAATGCGAAACGCTTGCTCCCTTGCTCGTCCTCTTTCCTTAGTCCCTGAAATTTGTGCCTAAGAAGAGTACTGGTAACAGCTGGCCCGATCCACTGTGCCGGGAGCTTGTCAAGCCCCCGGTTTGCATCTATTTTCTGAATGTGAGTGTGGGGGAGAAGTTAGCTTTGTTACCTAAATCAGTGTTTATCCACCTTAATAGGGAAAAAAAAAGTTATTCTTTTTTTTTTGAAGAAGTTTTGAACTGTTCTGAAAACAAGTAAGGTCTGAGGGTTAAATCCAGTTACTTGTTGCCTAGGTGTCTGTGGTTGTTGGTTGTGGGTTTTTTTAACCTGGCTGGCAGAACTACGTCCTGGGTTACTGGTTAACCGGGATAACCAGAACGGGGAGGTTTCAGCTCCCTCCTTCATGCAGCTTGTTGAACGCTTTCCAGCACTGGAGCCTGAGACACTTCCTGGCTCCTGTGCGTTAGATTTATGTAACTCAGTTGCTCTCCCGTACACCCCCCCGCCGTGTAAAGGACAAATGTAACCCATCCCTGGTTCACTTGCCGCCTTAATGGGAGCATTTGCTGGCTTTGTTCCCCTGCCTTGGCTAATGCCTGAGAGAGGGAGGGCTCGCGAGGAGGTGGTGTTTTAGGTTCGAGGACTTTTACTGGGGAAAAGCAATTCAGATTACATACTGGGGAGAGGGATGCGAGGCGGGAGATGTCCTGTGTTTCTCCAGCCCTTTCCCCCTCACGGCAGTAGGAAAGCGTCCCTCTGAAATCCCACATCCCTCTGAAACCCCGCATCCCTCCTGGGAGCTCAGCCGAGCTGGCCAGGGGCTCGCGGTGCTCCGGGGCCGCCGGCAGCCTTTGCCACGCGGTGCTGGGCTGGGGCAGCCGCCCGCCACGGCCCTACCGGCGTTGTGTAAGTGCTGCTCGGTGTTTATGTAACCCGGGTCTCGGCGTATGCGGCCGGAACGAGAGCTGCTGGGTGTCTGGGGCCTGGTTCTGCTTGCATAACCCTGGAGTTAGAAGATATATTGTCTGTCACCAGAGCTGGCTGCGTGAGGTTCCATTCTGCCTCTCAGCGCTTCTCAGCTGGTTTCTCTCCCTTTGGTTTTCGGGTTGCTTCTTTCTTTCCCCTGCTCTTCACTTTTGCTGGCTGAGGATTCCCTCGGGCTGGGAAAGGAGTTTCACTCTGCAGCACAAGCTTGCTGTAAACGGATACACTGAAAGGCCACCAAAGGGGGAAAAAAAAAAAAAAAAAGAGGGGCAGCGCTGCCTTATCTTTTAAAGTTTTCCATTGACTGGGGCTTACTCCCTGCCCAAGGAGCCTAAGGATGTGTTTGGGGTCTGTGTGCTTTTTGGTCGGGCTCCCTCTGTGTTTTCTGTGCCGGTGTTTGCTTCAGAGGTCATTTTGCACCTTCCCCCTCTATCCCCCCATCCTGGGCCAGGGTTGGAGGCAGCCTCTGACCTGCAGCCTGCGGATGGAGTTCCTGAACCCCCAGCACCGACCGCTGTACAGACACTGAGAGCAGTGCAAAATGTGCTATCTGAACTTGAAACAGTGCTGCTTGTCATACCAACTGACAGTCTGCGTCTCGGTAGCGACAAGAACAAGCGACAGACCTCAGGCGGCTGAGCCCCAGCTGAAGCAGCAGCAGGGCTGAAGGCGCTGGAGCTGGCGTGCGGTGGCACGGGACGCTTCTGCTGGGAACGGAGCGGCACTGGGGCCGGGCACAAAGGTTCACTTGTGTCCGTGGAGCCGTGCAGCAGTGACTCAGCAGGACACCGACATCACAGCCAGCCGCGGAGGGTGATGGTGGGAAGGAGCCCACTCCTCCCCAGCAGCGCTTCATCGCAGTCAGAAGGGGCCAGAGCAGAGCTGTGGGCTGCCTGCCCCACGGGGACCAGCATCTCCCCACATCCCCAGCCCTGGTAAGAAGAGGACAGCCCCGGCTGGCACCCGGACAAGCACGGCACACACAAAACTGGTGCAGACCAGGGGCTGGGTGCTGGCTCTTGTGCTGCTCCGTGGGAGAGGGCCGAGGGGTGTTCAGCTGGAGGGGCCGAGCGGGTGCTGCTGGCGCGGGGGGGTAGGTGTGCCAGCTTATATAATGCTTACATAATTAGTGCTTTGTTAAGCAGTTGTGGCTGGGAGGGGCGTCCTGCCGCTGCCGACTGAGCGCAATTATTTTCCGAGGAGAACAAAGTCTTGCTGCTAATTAGCTGCCCCTGATAGCGGCTGCAGGGGGTGGCACAGCCCTGAGCCTCCTGAAGAGCTGTGTCCTGCTGAGGGGCAGCTTTCCCGGGGCTTCGGGAGGAAGGAAGTGGGTGTTGGTGTGTGCTGTGTCCCAGGAGGGCATTTTGTGGCTCTGGTGGGTGTTACAGCAGGTAGGGCCTGAAGGAAGGGAGCCTGGGCTTCCCCCCTGCTTTCCCCTGCACTGTCCTTGAGCGGTTTCACAAGGAGTTTCCTGCTTCCAGCCAGCGTCCTGGAAGCGTTTCCATCGTGCCGCCTCTGGGAGAGGTGCTCTGTGCAGACACCTTTCCTCCCTTCTTGCATGGCACCCACACAGCAGCCGCACCGGTTGCACACAGAGAATAGTCTGAAAACTCTTCATTTATTTTCTGCTTCAGCTGAGAACAGGATGACCAGGACACTCCGCTGCTGGCCTCCGAGATGACCGCTGTGCTGCAGCCGAGCACCGGCATCACCTCCACTCCCCTCCAGTGCCCAGCGCACAGGGAAAACACCAGCTAACCCCGGAGAGGGTCTCCCAGCACGGCAGTGCCTTTGCGGTCAGGCTGGCTCCGTGGAGCCACCTCGGTAGCCCTTGGCACAGCTGTAGTTCAGTGTGTCAGCGGCTGCAAGCGCTGCAGCTGGAGCTGCGCAACGAGGCTTCCCTGTCCCGTCACTCAGCACTCCTCCCATTCATGCTCAGTGCCGGCTGTGGTAGTGCTCAGTAAGTTCCTAGAGCGCCTGCACTAGCATACAACTGCTCCGTGCTCTTTACGTGGACGGGAGACAGCTCCCAAAGCAAGAATTGACTTCCCTCTCCTCTGCACGCAGCCGCCAGCCTCGCCATGCATGCACAGCCCTGTCCTCAGGGTAGGAACTAATGCTCAGGCTCAGCAATGTAGCGCTATTTAGTACCGTGAATTCCGGTAATGAAATGATTTTAAAGTCAAACAAGGGGCCGGTTTGCAGTGGTATGCCTTCCCTGCAGTTACCGGGGTTGGGCTGGCAGGACACTGGCTTCCCAGGAGGAGGGCGAACCTCTGGTGAACTGCGTTAGCCGGCCAGAGGTGGGGTGGTGAAGAAGTAATTGTCTTACTCGGTGGTGTTGTGTGCCAGGGGGACGGTGCAGCAGCCTCAGGTTGGGAACCCTTGGGTCTTATCCTGCATGGCAGCTTCTGTACTCCTAGTGAGGTTTGACTGTCCCTAGCCCTGTGGATATTTACTCGTGTGCACATTGATACCTGGCCTTTTTGAGGCTTGCCACGGAGTGTGGGTACTGGATGCACATACATCCCTGCTTCTCACACACCTCGGTGTCAGGAGGGGACTCAGGTTACTTACAAAACTCTTGTTCCTCAAAAAAGGTGCCTGATGCTCCAGAACGCTCGGCAGTGACCCGAGCCCCCTTGCAGAGCAAGCAGTGTGTGGTGGGAGCAAGTCAGTGCTGAACCAAAGATGCTGGAGACTGTCCTGCAGGCCGTGTGCCATGCTCTTTTATGTGAAGCTTGAAAATACTATGCAAGGAGGAGGTGGCAACCTGAGGCTTTTAAGCTCGGTTGCAATAGGAAATGCCCTGGGGTGGGACAGATCTCTCGCTGTGTTGTGCGCCGTGAGTCACACCTGTGTGCGGTGTTCGGGGGCAGCTGAGAGTCATACCGCCCAGGGAGCATCCGAAGCAGCGTTACACGGAGCTGTCACGACTCTTTTCCTTACAGAAACTCCTCAACTGCAACACGCGAGAGGCAGTCGAGAAGCCAAACACTTCCCCCTGCTTCTGCGTGCAGCTGGGGGTGGTGGTGGCTGCTGCTGCTGCTTAGCGAGGCAGAAATTCAGCAACCCCTGGGCTGCAGCACGGACCGGTACCGTGCCGTGATCAGGGCCGCTGGGTTTTGGTAGCGCAGGCATACGCTAAGCCTCCAGCGTGCCGGAGGAAGGATTGTCGTGGCACCCACCAGCTGGTCTTCCTCCCAGCGCTCAGCACCCAGGGTCTTCAGACGTACAAAGGGTTTGCATCCTTGTTGGCAAGGCCTGTGCCCGGTGAGTGGGGCTGGTGGCCCTGTGCCGGGCTCTGCCAGGGGCGTTCCCTGCAGGCTGGCGGCAGGGAGGGTCCCAGCGAGGCGATGGGACGGCTGCCCGTGTCTGCCCGGAGTGCGCTTACAGCTCCGGCCTCAGCAGGAAGGTGTCAGTGTGCGAGCACGGCCAGTGAGTTGTAGCGTTGTGCCAAAAGCTACCTGTGTAGCCACGTCGGAGTAGCGTGTCGAGCTCCTGTTACAAAACCATAACTGCATCTCTGCTGTAGAGGGAGGCTTGGCAGAACTGGGGCAGGAATTACTTCAATCGATCACCTGATGAGACCTGTTCAGTGAGGCCGTTCCCATGCTCCGTCCATCCCAAGGAGCAAACCTGTTCCTCGTGCAGCAGTTTGTGTGCAGCTATCGTTCCTTAACATGTTTCTGTTCCATTGCGGGTCCCAGCTGTGCAGCTCGGAGCTTCCCACGTTGGAGCAGAGCCGCGTGCCTGCAGCAGGAGCCTCGCTGCTCAGCCGCGGGCAGCGTTGTGCTGTGCACACAGTCAGGAGTTTAACACAAAACAGCAACAGAACAATTCCTGCTCGGGGCTGCCAGCTCACGTCAGGTGGGAGCTGTGGCACGGTCAGAGAGAAGCAGCTCGTGGTGATTTTACCGCTGTGTTGCAACAAACAGCGTTGTAGTTGTGGTGGCAAGGCGGGGACCGGCCTCGGGAAGCTGGCTGAAGCCCGCTGCTGGATCGGCAGGACGTTCGGGGCGTGTTGCTGGTGAAGAAGAGATCTTGGTGTCCAAATGCCCACGTGCTGGGAATGTGGCTGAATGTGGCTGTGTGCCCCCCACTCCAGGACTTGCCTTTGCAGGGCTGTGGTGAGTGAGGGTCTGCACCCAGGACAACACAAATTTGGCACCAGATTTTAGGCTTCAGTTGAGAATTACCTTGTAAAAACAAAACAACAGATCCAGCGATGTGTGCATTGACCAGAGTCTGTATTGCAAGTGAGTAAGAGGAAAGAAAAGGCGAAATGCAGAGG
This sequence comes from Anser brachyrhynchus, assembly GCF_964034855.1. NCBI lineage: Eukaryota > Metazoa > Chordata > Aves > Anseriformes > Anatidae > Anser > Anser brachyrhynchus. The sequence continues at coordinate 17,166,341 of NC_137705.1, forward strand.
TGGGATGGGCGTGTGTAGAGTTCGGATGACAGACATGAAAACATACGGAGGAGGCACGCAGAGGCATTGCCTCTGGGCTGCCGAGCCCCTGGGGTTTGCTGGCATCGCTCCTGTCCCGAAGGCACCCTTTGTGCACGGCGCGGGCGGCAGTCGCTGTCAGAGGAGGTGATGGGGACAACTGCCAGGGCGTGGGGAGCCTCCATCTCCCAGCCAAACCTGACTTTGTGCTCCCCCTGCCTCGGCAAGGTCCCCTGGGCCCGCGGTGAGATGGCAGCAGTGTAACCGGGGCAGTGTTTGTCTCTGGGACTGTCGCTGGTTTAATGACTCATCCCGGAGAATGCGATCATGTGCACAGCCTCCCTGCTTCCCTTTGCCCTATTTCATCCGATCTTTTGATCTAGTTGCATAACCACGAGGCAGAAGGGATGTGGGGAGGGGGAAGGAAACGGCGCTGAGGAATTGCAGGTAATGTGACCACAGGGTGTCTGCAGCTCAAATAGCAGAGCTCTTGTCTGGGAAGCCTCGGAAACTGGGTTTGTTCCCAGCATAGCCCGAGAGGGAGCGTGATGCTCGGTGCCTGAGCCGCTGCCTCGAGGAGGGGATCCAAGACGGCGGCGGTAGGAGAGCTGCCCTGGCTGGGGCAGCGAATGCTTTTGCCTCCTGTCTTCACGCCCAACACAACTTGTCTCCTTTCATCGTGAGCTCCGTGTCCTCACGTAGGCTGTGGCTCCCTGCTTTCCTAGCACACGTAGGACTTGCTGGTACCGACGCTCACAAAAACGTTTGAGCTGCTCCTGCTGGCTTTGGCCCAGGGAGAGGTGAGCCCAGACGTCCTAGCTGGGCTCCGACCTGCGCTCCGAGCCAGCGCTGGGGCAGGGCCGGTGGGACGTCTGGAGAGGGAGCTGCCAAGTTGGTGCTTTTTGACCACGGTGGATCTAGTTCTTGTCACCTCAAATTCGAGAGGTGATGTTAGTGGTAAGGTTAATTCAAACAGGCGTGTTTCTGTGGGGCCGCAGAGGTGCCTGCAGAGTGCTTTGCAGAAACGTCCTTCACTTAAGCTCTCGACTCTTGCAGAAGGGATACTTTTTGTCTCCAGATCCCACGGCATCACAATACGGTGCTTGTTGGTTCAGCATTACTTCTTCCTCTGCTGCATTTTTCTGCGCTGATGTCTTCTTTCCCTTTTTTCTTCAGAGTTCTGTCTAAGTGTCATTTCGTTTCAGTCATTAGCTCATAGACGTACTGCGAGCAAGAAGGCTGATTGTGAGATGAGGTTCTCTGTCAGACATAAGGGGACAAGATGCTTCAAAGGAGCTATTACGAGGCTTGTCAGAAACAGTTTACTTCAAGGGAAGCTTTCAAACAGAAACATTTCTGTGCTCTGCAAGCATTAGCTTGGTCACTGGCAGCCTGTTGAAGTGGCACACAGAACAAGGTGTCATTTCACATGGTGCTTTAAGACTGAAGTCAACTGTTAATGCAAGCCTGAAAATAGGAGAAGTCAGGGAAAAAGAAGTGTGCTTTATAAAACAGAATTGTCACTTTTTCCTTTTTAAAAAGCTCGCCAGAAGGTAGCATTGAAATCCTGAGAGTGGAGTCTGGTAAAAGCTTTGAACTGCCTGCTGGGCCGTGACCCAGTGTTGGAACCAGATAACCCCTTGAACGCTGTGTTCTGTTAACTTGGAAGATGGTTACAGAGGTGCCGTATGAATGGAAATTTCTGTCCCACCTAAACGCTGGGAAACAAAGAAAGAGATCCGAGTTGCTTTCTCTTCTGTTTTTCAGTGGGAGCTCCTCTGATCCCTGAAAGAAAATGGGCACTTAGGTCAGCAAATGGACTGAAATAATCTTGCCCAGTTTTCTTGTAAGGACACTTTTGGGCTGTTAGTGTAGTCTTGGCTTTTGCTGGAAACAGACCCTTTGGCACAGAACTTATCAACACTGACACCGCCAGAAGGGACCCCAGTTTTGACCCGTGGGTTCCCATGCAGCTTAAATCCTGATGAATGCTCATGTAAAAGGCAGCTGACAGTTCTCACGTTGTGACCTCCTTGTCTTTGCAGACCAACCCCAAGAAGCCGTGTTCAGCAGTGACCATGTTGAACCCACGGAGGATGGAGAATGGCAGCGCTCTACTTCAACTACCTCATCTCAGAGTGAGCGGGCAGAGCAACTCTTGCAGAACCAGCACAAGAGCCTGGCCTCTGAGGACACCAAAAAGAAGAGGGCTCAGAAACCCTCTCACATGCGGAGGAACATAAGGTAGGTATCAGGACAGAAAGCGGTAGGGTGCTATGTAGCCTTTTGGGTAGAAAGGGAGTCTGTAGGCTTTTCTTCTAAGCTACATTTTGCTGCTCTTGGCAAAGCAGATGGCTTTTCTTTTCCAAAACCTTTGGATCTCACCAGTGGGAGTAGTCTGTTCTCAGTCTGGAGTGCTGCATGTGGGTACAGACTTGTTTGGTATTTTCAGAAGAGTAAATTATTTGGGTATGGAATATATTTCAAAAAAATGTGTATTTGCTGCTGTTTAATAATGATGGTGCAATTTTTCAGTTAGATGTCTTAAGTAAATAGCGAGTTTCAGATGTGTGTACGTGATTTCTGCTGATGAGGATCATATTGCAGACAGCCTAAAATATAGCCCTTTCCTCTGTCCTGGGTGCTTGTTCCCAGGAATGCTCGTGCTGTGACTGGCAACTGAATTGCTGGAAATCAATTTCTCCTGAATTTTGAAAAGTAGAAATTGATTGTGCAAGTCACCACGTACATTCTGGGGCAGCTTCTAAGGTAGTAATTCACCATGAAAGTTTGTTCAAGGGGATCTAAAAAGTTTAGAGCAGGGACTCTTTGAGGCAGCAAGTGGCTCATTTTCATGGTATGTAAGGCACTGGTAGTCTTTGGCTCATATTTCAGTTTGGTCACTTGATGGACTTTCTTGAAGTTGAAGGAGTGAGCGCTGATGCTTTTTCACAGAATCATAGAATGGCTTGGGTTGGAAGGGATCTCAAAGACCATCTAGTTCCAGCCCCCCTAGCATGGGCAGGGGCGCCACCCACTAGATCAGGTTGTTCAGGGCTTCATCCAACCTGGCCTTGAACGCCTCCAGGGAAGGGGCATCCACAGCTTCTCTGGGCGTAGCTCTTTTCTCCTCACATGTCTTCTTTGCATGACTTTGTGCCTTTTCTATTTATAAACTCTATGGCAATAAATAACATCCTGTCGGATAGAACTAGTCCTCTGGTAACCTAACTCAAGTATATACTTGCCAATGCACTCTTTTCCCCCTTTCGTTATTTTCCTTGTCAAACTTCTGTCTTTTCCTTGAGGGGTAGTAGTGATGCCTGTAGCTGGGAAGCACAGTCTCGAAAAAGCTGTGAAATTTGTCTGTAGCTTTTGGCTATATGATGTTCGTAGTCTGTGTAGCTGACAGATTACCTGGAGCTTGTCAGTTGTCTTTTAAGCCAGCTGTACAGCCCTTCAGGTTTTTTGTTGTTTTGGTGGGTGTTGTTGTTTTGAAGGACTGTAAGTGTAACCAAGACATACTTCTCTGTTTGCTTGTACATTCAGGAAGCTGTTGCGTGAGGACCAACTAGAAGCCGTGACAAAAGCAGCCCAGCAGGAAGAGTTGGAGAGAAGGAAACGGCTAGAGCAGCAGCGGAAGGATTACCCAGCCACTATCCCAACCGTACCCCTCGAGTTTCTTCCTGGTAAGCAGTGGGAAATGCCACCTGAAGCAAGATTTTTAAGGGTAGGAGCTGATTGAAGAAGGAGGTAGTCTGCCAATGCTGCGCTTGCACTTGCAAGTGTAAATTCTTGAGATGATAATTTGAAACAACTTGTGGCTCAGTAGTGCAGCCAGTTCCACTTCTGAGCTTGTTCTGAATCAAAATGCTGTGGCTGTATGGTGGAAGGTGCCAGGAAACTTTTGTTGAAGGCATTTTGACCAGTTAATTTTGTGTGAGCAGGATGCTGGAATCGTAGAATCACAAATGGTTTGGGTTGGAAGGGACCACAAAGACCATCTAATTCCAACCCCCCTGCAATGGGCAGGGATGCCTCACGTCGGCTCAGGCTGCCCAAAACTCCATCCAGCCTGGCCTTGAACAATTCCAGGGATGGGGCATCCACAGCTGCTCTGGGCAGGCTGTTCCAGTGCCTCACCACCCTCTAAGTAAAAAATTTCTTCCTTATATCTAATCTAAATCTCTCCTCTTTTAGTTTAAAGCCATTACTCCTTATCCTATGACTACACCCCCTGACAAAGAGTGCCTCCCCAGCTTTCCTGTAGCCCCCTTTAGGCACTGGAAGACCACTGCAAGGCCTCCCCAGGGCCTTCTCCAGGCTGAACAACCCCAGCTCTCTCAGCCTGTCTTCATAGGAGAGGTACTCCAGCCCCTTGATCATCTCTGTGGCCTCCTCTGGACTTGTTTTAATACTTTCATGTCCTTCTTGTGCTGGGGGCCCCAGAGCTGAGCGCAGGCTCCAGGTGGGGGTCTCACGAGAGCAGAGCAGAGGGGGACAATCCCCTCCCTTGCCCTGCTGGCTACGCTGCTTTTGGCTCAGCCTAGGACAGAGTTGGCTTTCTGGGCTGCAAGCGCACATTGCTGGCTCATGTCAAGCTTCTCATCAACCAGCTCCCCCAGGTCCTTCTCCTCAGGGCTGCTCTCAATCCATTCTCCACCCAGCCTGTGTTTGTGCTTGGCATTGCCCCAGCCCAGATGCAGGACCTTGTATTTGCTGGAACAGGTCTCTCTTATCTTTCCAACTGCTATGGAAGCTTAAACTAATTTGACAGAAATGCCGTATCCTTGATACAGATCATGTTTGCTCTGAGGATAGTCTGGTAATAAATGGATCTGGTACTGGGGACAGTGAAACAATAGACTGGGTGTACTTACGTTCATACGTAGCCATATTCTTTCGTTCATGTTTTGACAAGCAGTGAGATAGCAGGCAACATAAATAGTTAAGCATCACCCTTCTCTTCCAGCAATGGGAGTGACCTCAGTAACCATATGTCAGGACGCAGTTCCACAATATGTCATCTTGTGCTGCCTTCTAATCTGGGTAGTTTCAATGATTTTATGCCTCTGCCTCTCAGATGGGTGTGTGAGGACAGAGGAGCGCAATTGCAAGTTATGTCAGTGGTCTAGGAGTTCCTGAGTTGGCTTTACCACATGGGAAATGTGTAACCTCCTTTAAGTGTAAGAGTTCAAAATATTTTGCATTAAAAAAATAAAAACCAGGAGCTATTTAAAATACTTTTACTCTTGGGGAGTAGGTTGTAGCCCCAGAAGAACGTGGTTGCTTGCTGAGTCACTGCCATGGTTCTTATTTGGCCCTGTTGAGCTCACCTCTCCCCCTGCTTGGCAGTACTTAAATATGCAGGCAAATGGTCTTGATCAGCAAAAGTTGTTTATGATATGTGGGATATAATTTTTACAATGTCTCTACTAACAAAGGACAGTTATCATCCCTTCAGCAGTTGGTACTTTCTCTGCTGGATGGAAAACAGAAGTGGAATGAAGAAAAAGGAAATGCTTTTCCTTCTGAGACAGAAAAAAAAAAAAAGAGGGGGGGCAGAACGACTTCAGTATGTGTTTGGTCAATGTGCCCCAGCCAGGGCATTCAATGGAGAGGGTGCCGTCAGCAATGGGCTATTGTTTAGGCATATTGAGAAAGAAAGCGATTGTGACCCAGGAAGCTGAGTCATAGCAGTGTTTTAGACAGTGAGAGTCTGTTATGGAAAATTCCAGGGCTAAGTTATTAGAGCAAAAGTGGAAGGAAATACTGTCTGGTTTCTGAACAGTTTTGTCTCCTTTCCCCCTTATTATGAATTACTTATTGTCATGTTTGTAGAAGACATCGTTTTCAGAACAGCAGAAGCTACCCAGCTCCCCCCTCAGGTCCTTGCTGAGGAAGTGATCTGTCTCGATAGTACCAGCAGTGGCAGTGAAGATGATGCTAAAGGAAAAAATAACATTAAAGATGGTAAGTGACCGGCCGTCTTACCCAGGCTTCTCACAACATGCTATTTGTTCAGTCACAAACCTCCTATGTTCAACTAGTCAAATGTTCCAGTCGTGAATTGCTTTGGATTTTTGTAGGGCTGTTGGTTTCCAAATATATGGCCAATTTTTGCCTTTGAGTCCTAAACTGGCATTTCTAGCCTGGCCTGTCAGGCACTTTAGCAAACTTGTCTTTATGTCTGTTTTATAAATAAACTCCATTTTACTTAGTGCTCTGGTGAAGAATGCTTACGCGAGATGTCGCATCGTCTGCTGTGTATAGGCAAGGAGCATCTGAGTACTCAAATCTGCAAATTAAAGCACTTTTTGTGTCCTTTGTCCCAAACAGATCTAACCTGACTGCTTTACACTACTCTGAATTCTTTGGCAGTTGTTAAAGACAGTGTATCGACAGATAAAAGGCATGTCTGGATTTGAGAATTAACAGGGCATGTGGAAGAGAATGTAAAACACATTCACACGCACAGAAACTACCTCGTGTTTAGTGTTCTCTGAAACAATGGGAAACTCCAGTTTTTATATGCTGGCCCAAGGGACGTCTCGTGGGCCTGTATTCTGCCTGCTTGTTCAGAACAGGTCATTAGGCCAGGGTAGAATTACAAAACACAGCAGCCTTATTTTCCTGCTATAGCTTTTTTTTTCCATATGCGATAAACCCTGCTGTCAGTTAAGCTTTGCCCCTTTTTCTCTCCTGTTTTGGTTACAGAAGTGATTGAGCTGAGTTCAGGAGAGGACGATGCCCTCCAAATCGTGGACAGCAGTGACTCTGGCAATGAAGGGGAGGAAGACGGCAGCGAAGAGAGCAGTGGCTCTCATGTGAATGATGCCTTAAATCAGTCCGATGCTTTGGGGCAGGTCATTGTCAACATCAACCATCCACCAAACGAGGAGGATATTTTCCTGGCTCCCCAGCTTGCACATGCAGTAAAACCTCATCAGGTAGGCTTTATGAGGCTTGGAAATGCAAGGAGTTCAGCCAAGCCTGCTTTGTAATCTCAGCAGAACTTTTGGTGAGTTCAGTGACCAGTCTGGTTGTGGCAGTTGCAGATGTGGGCAGTCAAATGATAAGGAGAAATTAAAGGAAGGCCTGGGTTACGTATAACTTTGGCTATTGTTGTAATTTGATTACAGCCCTTAGCTTTTATTTCAAGGGCCCATAGTCATAATCAATAAAAAAGATAAAGAATTTAAAATATTTTACTTGTTTCTGGCTGCACTTGTAACAGAATTCCTTCAGCTCTCAAAGGTGAAATATTTTGTAATTATTAGAGTTCGTTGTGATGGCAAAGAAGTTTCTTCTCTGGGTACCCTTATGATGGATGGTGTGGTGAAATCTGTGGTGAAATCTGGAACAGACAGGAGTGTTTTCTTTGCATGTTTAGGTGAACGTTTTTTTAATCATATTGTATTTATAAACAAACTAACCAACCCCAGTTCAGATTCTCTGTCTCCAAATTAATGTTAGATTTATTGGTATCATATCCTCAGAAAGTTTTATGAGAATCTAAGAATAGCATCTTTTTGAGCCTTCCCTAGCTTAAAATGCTGCAGTGAACTTGAAACATCCCGTTTATATTTTTGTGGTTATGCAATCCTAATATGTTAGCCACTCTCTAAATATAAACCAATTTCATTTTTTCCCACCTTTTTGATTCCTTTTCTACTTTTCTCTCTAGATTGGTGGGATCCGATTCCTGTATGACAACTTGGTCGAGTCCTTGGAGAGATTTAAAACCAGCAGTGGGTTTGGGTGTATTTTGGCACATAGCATGGGCCTGGGCAAGACCATACAGGTCATCTCTTTCTTGGATGTACTTTTTCGGCACACAGAGGCAAAGACTGTTCTTGCCATTGTACCTGTAAGTAGCCCATGCGGAAGGCTGACTGATCACCTTCCTTGGTCTACTTCCTTCTTTGTGTAGAGAAGATTGATTGGTATCCTATCTCTCATCACACTCTGTCATACCCTTGCTGCTCTTTTCCCCATTTCATTCCCTGTCTCCCTGAGTATGCATGTTGTAGTCTGCTGCTCTTGTCTGGGCACAGCTGGGGGGCATTCCATGCTCTTATTTCTGCTGTTAAAATCCTGAGCCACTCAGCTGGGTTTTCAGTCCTTCCGTCGCTAACTTTTTCAGGTGAACACGCTCCAAAACTGGCTAGCAGAATTCAACATGTGGCTCCCAGCACCTGAAAACCTTCCTGCTGATTACAACTCCAAAGAGGTCCAGCCCCGCACCTTCAAAGTCCACATCCTGAATGATGAACACAAGTAGGTGCCAGTAAAAAGCCCTTTTGAACATTTAGACCGCATCTTGAAGAGCTGTTACCAGAATTGCTGCTGCAGACTGCTAAGTTTGGGCTAATTCTGTGCCATCAACTCCCAGATCTTCCCATTCTACATTTGTGTATGCTGTTTAGAGGGGAGGATTTTGGTACCTGGGAGAGATTTACTGTATCTTTCATGCAACATTTGTATCTTGTACTTCCTTTTCACTCTGCTTACTCACCTTTCTATTCTTCCATATATGCTGAAATCAGAAACCCAATTGCCAGACCCAGAGCTACTTCTGCAGAGATGAGCAGAAGTGCTGTGTTGTTTTTCTGGTGGTACATTGCTAATATTATCAGAGTCCTGGGACTCCTGACACGTGTGCTCCTTATACCATATATCTCTTGTATTTTAAATGTTTTTTTCCCTGAGATTTTTTCATACGCTTTAAGGATTCTTCTACCGAACACTGTGACTCTCTGTAAGCTGTGTTGTCCTTGAGGGATTCTGGCAATATATGCAAAGCATCCTTCTCCAGAAAGGAGCAGTCAGTAATTGCAGTTACCAGAGTGGTGTGCGGTGCATTCTTGGCCTGTGGATCTCCGCTACTTTCTGGGTCATTTGGTTTGCATAGATCAGGATAGTGTAGCAATCACGGGGAACTCTCAGTTCATCGGCTGTTTTCATACACTCACCTGTTGAGGTCTCCTGAGTAGAACGTACTTTGAAGCTGCGGATGCTGCTCCAGCTATGTATTTACTGTTGGATAGGGCTTGGTGTGCTGGGCAGGTTGGGTGAGGACAGTGCCTTTATCTGGACCAATTCTGAGCAGGCTAGCAGGGGAGGAATAATTCAGGGATGCTTGCATATTAGAAAAGAACGGAGTAAACAAGTAGAGGGGTACCACTAACCACCACATACATCATTAGCAGCTCATTCTGAAAATGGATTTTGCAGAGGCTCAACAGCTCTTTTAAAAGGATGCTCGCAAGTTTGATGTGCTTCTGTACAACAGACCTCTGCAGCTCAGTTCCTGTAAGGACTTGTCATTCTCAGCACGCTATCTGTGACAAACTATAAGGCTTTTATCTTTTCCTATGAACCTGATTGTCTCCAAAAAAAAAACAACCCACCCACAACAATTTCATTGTATTCTTCTGTCTGATTTCATGCTAGAAAGTACTTTAACTGTATATGACCTTTTCTTCAGCAGACTCCAGTCCAGTGGTACAAGCTGAAACTGGAGAGAAAGCTTACAGCTTATTTCATTTCTTTTTGTGTTTTTTTTTTTTTGTTGTTACAGAACAACGGCTGCCCGTGCAAAGGTGGTGAATGACTGGGTGATAGAGGGTGGTGTGCTGCTGATGGGATATGAGATGTACCGTCTCCTCTCACTGAAGAAGTCCTTTGCCACTGGCAGGAAGAAGAAAACAAAGAAGCAAACTGGCCCTGTCATTATTGACTTGGATGAGGAAGACCGGCAGCAAGAGCTTCTGAAAGGTGGGGAGCTGGGGTGGGGGGGAGTTCCTGTTGTCTAGCGGGCTACCAGCCCTGGCAGCACATGCAAACAACCTATCATTGCTTGTTTCTGGGAAGTAGTAGAGTGAATAATAGTCAGTCTTAGCCGCTGGCAGTAGTTACTTTGTTCTGTGTAGTCACTGGAGTCAGGAGACTTACTGCAGTAGATATATTTGTGCTCACCTGCTTCCTGCCTGTAATACAAGTGCTTTCAGGTCTCTTAGCTACTTTTGGCTAGAAGCCATAGTCCTCAGTATCAGAACAAGTCTAAGAATGCGTTGTTCACTTTTAGTATTGTTGACATGACCAAGCTTTGCTGGGTAGAATTGCATCTTTGGAGACAGAAGGTTGTTCAGCTCTAGCTGAGTCTTTCATTTTTGCAATGGCTGCAAGTAGGAGTGGAAGTCAGTATCGCGAAGTTGGAGATTTGTTTGTGTGAGGTCTGCCAGTCAGATCTGACACAAGACACACAACTCGATGCAATGTAGACCACTGAGCAGAAATCAAGGGCCAGTCAAGTCTGATCAAGACCACATTATGCTAAATGGGAGATGGTGTTGCCTCCTGAATCAGCCTTGCTCTATGCCACCCATGAATACTGCTTTTTGTCTTTGATAACTGCCCCTCCTTTTCCTTTTGTGAAGTTGGTGACTGTGTAAAGCCAGAACTTTCTCTTGTTCATCTCAGACTAACGCTTTAATGTTTCTTGTCCTCAGGGATTGAGAAAGCTTTGTCTCGCCCTGGCCCAGATGTCGTGATTTGTGATGAGGGACACCGAATAAAGAACTGTCATGCTAGCACTTCGCAGGCCTTGAAGAACATCCGCTCCCGCCGGCGGGTGGTGCTGACTGGCTACCCACTCCAGAACAACCTCATTGAGTACTGGTGTATGGTAGACTTTGTCCGGCCTGACTTTCTAGGCTCGAGGCAGGAATTCAGCAACATGTTTGAGCGCCCCATCCTGAACGGGCAGTGTATTGACAGCACCCCTCAAGATGTCCGTCTCATGAGGTATCGCAGTCACGTCCTGCATAGCCTACTGGAGGGCTTTGTGCAACGGTGAGTCCACAGGGAGTTGTTAGCAGTTTAGTCCATGCAAACAGCTCCTTCACCCCAAATTAACCTGCTTGTTTGCTGAGTTTATGCAGTACAGCTAATTGTGCTGCCTTCTTGGGCTTGAGTTTTAAACGGTTATGTTAGCTGTCTTTGTGGGAGGGTCTTAAGCATAAAGAGAAAAGCAGAGAGCTTCTCAAGTTAGCAGCTCCATATTTCTCTCAGAATTTGTGTCAGCTGCAGAGTGGTCTTTGTGGCTGTGTTTTGCCTTCGGGGTAGAAGTAAACTTAGTTTGTTACAGTGCTGAACACTCATGTAATGGAGAACAGCACCTCTAACTGTACTAGAATGGCCTCAGGTTTATTTGAGTGTCTTAATAGTTAATTCAGATGTGCACTCTTTGATATCCCTTATACAAGGATCTGAAAGTATTTCATGAACTGTCGGTTATGAAAAGTAACAGTGCTTCTGCCATTCTGGAGACAAGTCAGCTTTGTTTCTTGGTCAAGGGTTCTGAGGTGCTGGATCAGTGATCTGGATGGAGTGCCTTAGTCATTGGCAGAGGTAGAAAGAAACCTTAGATCTTATTTCTGTTTTTCAACTGCCATGGAAAACAAGACTTTCATCACTCTCCTAACACTGTGACCTGTGCTGGAAGATTGTAACATTTGAGATCTCTGTAACTGTGCTTACTGTTGGTATATGGCTGCAGGGAGAGTATCTCATGAGTGTCATGCGTTAGAGAGGCATGCAACTAGAGCTCTTTCTTCCTGCAAACAGGTGGGCAAGAAGTCAAAATCTTACCCTGCAGGCAGCCACAGAGATATCAGATTGGGAAACTCTTCCCTCTGTTTATTTTTCTTTATCGCCTCCACAGGCGAGGTCACAATGTGCTGAAGGTTCAACTCCCCTCTAAGGAAGAACATGTCATTTTGGTACGTCTATCAAAGATCCAGCGGGCCCTTTATACGGAGTTCATGAGCCGGTTCCGTGATGCAGGCAACAGTGGTTGGCTGGGACTGAACCCACTCAAAGCTTTCTGTGTCTGTTGTAAGGTAGGTTTTGGCAGGAGTTGCAAAGACGTATTCTTATATGTAAGGGAAAGACAGGAGTATGAGTCAAAAGAAAAGGCAGGAATATGAGTCAAAATAGGAGATAACTGTGGTTGGCTAGATACATCTTCTTTCCCTAGAGCTTCCTGCAGTGTTCCAACAGAATTGTTATCTCCATTTACAGAGCTGGCGTGCAGGGATGTTAAACATTTTGTTCAAATTTGTGCAAGAAATCTGCAGCCATCAGCTGAAGCAGTACTGGACTGGTACCTTGTTCATTTATCTGGTACAGCATGAACCAAGCAGCTTCCTCTGCATTTCTGCTGTGTAGGGGTGCACTGTGGCCTTCTGTTTTGTTCTAGGGAAAGAATTTGGAGGTTTTAAAGTCAGGAGAGCCTTAGTTAAGACAGGCCATACCTGGTGTCATGGCAGAATCATGTTTCACTACCTTAATACGAAGAGAAAGTCAGTCTGATCGCACCTTACAGTTCCACGCAGGGATGGTGATGAGATGATTGAAGTATTAATTTTTCCAGCTGAACTGCTGTAGGAGCTTTCAGTTCTCAAACATTGTCAGGAAGCAGGCCAGCACAGGTCTAAGCACTATCTTTTCTTGCCTCTTCAGATCTGGAACCATCCTGATGTGTTATATGAAGCTCTGCAAAAGGAGAATCTAGCAAATGAGCAGGATTTGGATGTGGATGACCTTGGCACAGCAAGTACTAATTCCCGCTGCCAGCCTCAGGGAATTAAAGTCAAAACAGAGAGTAATGCTTTGGCATCACCAGTTGGAGAAGCTACCAACAGCAAGTTCCTCCAGAGTGTTGGCTTCAACCCCTTTCAGGAGAGAGCAAATCAGGTCGTTACTTATGAGTGGGTGAGTACCACTGCTGGAGAACTCTTTGTCAAGTTACAGTACACATAGACTAGATATTACTCCGAAAGACTGTACCTCTTTTTGTTAGGGCAGCTTTCTGAGGTAAAGACTCTTCTATTTGAAAGCTGGATATTTCTCATCCAGTTTCTCTGCCACAGAGCATCTTGGTCAGCATGTCTGCATGGAGCTGGGTGGGGATTTTGTGACACCTGTGTGACTGGAGTGCAGGTGACACTCTTACGGAGAGATCTCGAGATAGAGCAGAGTGATGAGAGGTTAGGAGGATGCTTGCTCATCCATTCTTCAAGCAGTTTGTCATTTGGAGCTTCTAGAATGGGAAGTAGCAGTGGTTGGAAATAACATTGTCACCTGAACCTGACTGGATGGATGAATACAACCTCTCTGCAATGACTTATTTCTCTCACCTTGAGACAGGATTGTTGAACTAAACAGGGAATGAGCAACTCCACCTGTAATAGTCTCCTGTTTCTCGGTAGGCCAAAGACATCTTGTGTGATTACCAGACGGGTGTCTTGGAGAACTCACCCAAGATGGTGTTACTGTTCCACCTCATTGAGGAAAGTGTGAAGCTTGGAGACAAGATTTTGGTCTTCAGGTAAGCGAAATACCAGTGGCTGATCCTACTAAATGCTCAAGTAGTTGAATCCCTTCTGGTACTAGCAGGTTGTTACACGGGGTGAATGGTGTAGCAGTTTCCCTTTTCTCCTTTATTGTATTAGGCCCTTTTTTCTCTTCACATATTTCACGCTTCTGCCACTATAAAGTTCACTAGCAAGAGGTGTGCTACAACAGGCAGGGTTTGACCCCATCAGTGCTAGTGTGGTTGGGGAAGAGTTCTGATATTCCACTTTTGCTGCTGGGGCCTTTCTCCTGAACAGAGTCCTTGGTTTTACAGCCAGAGCTTGTCCACTTTATCTGTCATTGAAGAGTTTTTGGCGAAGAGACCAATGCCAAGTCCTCCAGGCTCAGATGGAGGAGTTCACAACTGGGTCCGAAACATCAACTATTACAGTGAGTGCAGCCAATCCCCCTCTCTTTTGGTGTGACACTGATCTTCTGTGATGGACTCATATCTGAAAGCATCCCACCATCATCCTGTAGTTGTCCTGGGTGTGTAAATGCTCGTCTGAAGCATTCTTCTGATGAAGTTTTTTTCAGACTGTTCTTGGGAATTTACTCGGGAAGATGTCAGTTCAGTTACAACTACCTGATAATTTCTGTCATTTTTGGCATCTTACTCAGAAGATGTTAGACACCTTTAACATCTACTCACACACTGGTGCTTTTTAAAACTGTAAAAGATACTTTTGAGCTTCCTGTTCATCTGTTTTCTAGATCTTGCTTCCCAAACCAGAATTACTGTGGAATGGTTTCACTACCTTGAGGCTTTGAATTCCTCCTTCCCTCTTCCCCAGCTTTAAATCTTTTTCTGGCAGGGGTTGTTACTTTGTGTTGGCTACTGACCAGGACTGAGAGGAATGGTGAATGTGGTGTTCCTGGTTTTTGCGGAGCTGCCAGAAGCAAGCTGCTGCTCAAGAACAGAGACTTGACACTCTCCTCTGCACACCTTTAGACTGTTGTTCTCTGTGCTCTGATCCAATTGACAGGGTTTTGCCAAAGTCTTTCACAATCTCCTTTCTCTTGGTTCCTTGAGCTTCCAGCATATATGAAGCTGTTGTGCCTGCTGCTCTTGCCTAATGTCTGCCTTGCCTAATACAGAGCCTTGATGTGCTAGGTGCACTGTAGCACTCCCAGTCTTGGCCTTGCCAAGCTTGAGTAATGTTTTGCTTGTTCTTTCAGTTGAATAAAGCCCAAACTGGCTGGCTGCATTGCACCTGCCTGACTGGGCAAATAAGAGGTACAGAGTGGTTCAGTTGAGGTCCTGGAGTGCATGATTTGAGGAAGACCCAGAACTGGTTGGGAGACAGTGCCAAAGCTGAATGGTTGGGAAGCGGGTTTGTTCTGATGGGATTCCCCAAAACATGCAGAGCTTTTAAAAGTGTCCTTAATTTCCTTCTCAGGACTGGATGGCAGCACCTCTGCCTCGGAAAGGGAGCGACTGATTAACCAGTTCAATGACCCCAGTAACACTTCTGTGTGGCTCTTCCTTTTGTCCACGCGGTAAGTTGGCTGGAGCAGAAGGGTGCGATGGAGAGCTCACACTGCTCCTCTGTATGTGCATGGGTTTTCTGTTCTTAGCTTCCTTTATACCTTGCTTTCAAGACTCTCTGGCATGATAGTGCCATCTGCCTCTGAATTCCCTAGGGGTGTAAGATGTTAGCTTTAGTCCTTTGCAAACTGTTAACAACAGTCTTGGAAACCAGACATGGGTCTGAAGTTGCCTGTATGACTGGAGGGAAATTTCCGTGGTGTCAGCATGGCTGCGATGGTTGTCCCTACCTAGAAGCTTTGAATATTGGCCAAGGCCGCAATTTGAAATTTTCCTTTAATTTACAGTGCTGGCTGTTTGGGTGTCAACCTCATTGGAGCAAACAGAGTGGTGGTGTTTGATGCTTCTTGGAACCCATGCCACGACGCCCAGGCTGTGTGCCGAGTGTACCGCTACGGGCAGAAGAAGCCGTGCCACATTTACAGACTGGTGTCTGATTATACCCTTGAGAAGAAGATCTATGACCGTCAGATCTCCAAGCAGGGCATGTCAGGTAGGTGTGTGGGCATGGCACTCTGATCTTGCCTTTCCCTCCTTTTGGCTTCAAGTCCCATTTCTGTGGTTTTCATAACTTCTTTTTTTTGAAGGTTGAAAACCAAACAGCCAAAGAAGTTGACAGAGGTACATTATCCTAGGGCTGCATTTGATGTTTGAGTCAACAGTGACACAAGACCCTGTAAGAAACGCAGGGTGGAGCAGTACGGGTTGTAGAGCCAGCATCTTCTAGCACAGTTGTGCTCTGCATTGCCATTTTACCTTCCTTGCTATTCTCTTGGTTACAAGAGACTGGGAACTTGGACTGTGGTCATCCTGTTTCCCCCATGCCTGAACACATAGCATGTCTTAAACTGGGCATTACTTACTAAATAGCTCCTTACCTCCATTTCTCCAGCATCAACCGAGGGGAAAAAAGCCAAATAAAAATACACATTGATATCTTTGACTGTACTTACTTAAGAGCCAGAAATAATTAATTCCCTCCAGTTCTGACCTGCCATTGTACCAAAAGTACCTTTTGTGCTGGCTTGTGCTAGCTGTCAAGCTGCTCTTGTATCTTGTATGCAGCTGAGGGTTGTAGTGACCCAAACAGAGTTCTGCTGCCTGTGTCCTGCTTTGTCTCAAGACCCAGCTCCAGAGGCAGCAGCCCAGCATGATTGACTCAGTGTGCTGTCTTGCACTTGAGGTGGAGTCTCCTAGCAGCTGGCTTGGCTCCCAGGAGAGTCTTGGATATAGATGTTTTCTCCATGTGCCCTGTGCAGCGGTATCCACCTCTTCTCTTCTCAGTTCACCCTGTTCCCTTCCTTTTCCAGATCGGGTGGTGGATGATCTGAACCCAGTGCTGAACTTTACCCGACGGGAGGTAGAGAACCTGCTGCATTTTGTGGAAGAGGAATCCGACCCTGCTCAGCTCTCCCTCAATCCAAGCAAGATGAAGGAGTCGGTTCTACAATTAGCCTGTCTCAAGTATCCTCACCTCATCACCAAGGTAAGAACAACTTGCTTCCTTCCTGTACAGCACTGTGTAGACTGTAGGAGGCAGGAGGACTGCAGGAATCTGGCTGTGTGATGGGGACTTGGTGGCAAGAAGGACACATTGGTATGCTGGTGGGAATAGGGCTCTCTCTAGAGGAATTTTTGCCTAAGAGCCCTGCCCGTCCCTGCAGTATCTTCTACGCATTTAGAGCCACCTCTGCCCTGGACAGGTTTGGGGGCAGGTTGTATGGCACCTCTTTTTTCAACATGGTGCTGTACTAGGAAGGTGTCAGTGGCAAATCGTGACTTGCTGCCAGCTCTCTCCCTGGGGTGGCTTTAAAACAATGCTGGAACAAGCCAGCACTTGGCTCCGTTAAGGAGAACCCTGCTGGTAGGGTGGTGCTGCAGAGTGGGCCTGTGGCCCGGTGCCATGGGACTCTGGTGGCTGTGGGACATCACAGTAGGCTCTGTGCTTTGTGCTCCTAGCCTGGCCTTCAGCTTGTGGGTTGTGCTATGTACCCACACACTCGTGGTGAGCGATGGCCCAGACTTGGCAGACAGGATGGTTTAGCTGACTCTCAGTCGTTTCTCAAGCTGTGCCTTGGTCACTTCTGCAGCATTGCCCCAGATAGGCTGTGCTGTGACCAGCTCTGCCTCCAAATCCCCTCTTCAGTGCTCCAGTCCTGGAATGGGGACAGTGCTGACACAGGGAACAGGGTGGCTGTGGGGTGTGTTGGTTCCCTCTTGTGGTGAGCTGATGTCAAAACCTCCGTGCTGTGGGGTTGCAGGAGCCTTTTCAGCATGAGTCACTGCTGATTGACCGGAAGGAGCACAAGCTGACCAAGGCAGAGAAGAAAGCAGCCAAGAAGAGCTACGAGGAGGAAAAGCGAGCATCCGTCCCCTACACCCGGCCGTCCTACGCACAGTATTACCCAGCCAGTGACCAGAGTCTGACGAGCATCCCTGCCTTTAGCCAGAGGAACTGGTGAGTACCTGCATCTTCCTCTTCTTCCTGCACTGTAGGTGTGAAATGATGGGGCGGAGGATGCTCAGCCCTGCTGGTGGGAGCACTGCACTTTCCTCCCTCCTCTCTCACTAGGCGACCAGCCCTCAAGGGTGAGGACAAGCCAGTGGCAAGCGTCCGCCCAGTTCAATCTACCCCCATTCCGATGATGCCCCGACATGTCCCCATGGGCAGTGCAGGATCAACCTCAAGTTCCAATCCTGCTGTCAACTTCCCCATCAACTATCTACAGCGAGCTGGTGTCCTGGTGCAGAAGATTGTCACCACCACAGGTGAGTTGCTGAAGCAGGAGTAAACTGCTGATGCTCACAGGGGGTTATGATGCCCACACTGAGCTGAGGAGAAAGGTAAGTTGCTGATGCCCACGAGGACTGTGGGCAGACAGGCATCAGAGCAACTGGTACCACTGCTCTGCATTTGAGCAGTTCCCCTGTATGGGGAGGAGTTTGCCTGCAGGTGTCTAAGGGACATGTGCCTGGTGGGTTGTTGGGAGTGAACTCCGTGAGAGGGCCAGCAATACTGCTTCCAGACAGGAGTGGAGTCACCAACTGTTTGTGTTGGGACAAGGGAGATACTGTACCAGAGCATCACGGCTTTTGCTTCCTCAGAGCCTCTGTTGCCTCCTGTGCTGCTCAGAATTAAATGTGGGGCTTGCTTCTAGCACAGCACAGAGAGGAGAGTAATGCACTGCAAACAAGGGGGTTTGGTGGTACATTTCCCCTCTCCTGGCTGTGGCTGGCATGTGGTTTCACAGGCACTGTTCTATTTCTTCTTCCACTGCCAGATATTGTGATTCCGGGTACAAACACATCCACTGATGTACAGGCAAGAATCAGTGCTGGTGAGAGCATCCACATTATCCGAGGGACGAAAGGTAAGTTCCTCTGTCTCGGTAACATTTGTGAATAGGGGCTAGGCCAATGCTAATTCACAAAGAAAAGGATAATATCATCAGTTAGTCCCTCGAGAGGGAAAAATACAAGAGGAGGAAGAGATCTGGACTCCACAGTGGCTCTCTTGCAGCCCATGGTGTGCTCCTGTAGCTGATGCTTCAGGACGATTGCAGTTGTGGCTGCTTCTGCCTCTGAGAGGAGCTGTTGGACTTTGTTACTGGGCTTCTTGTTCTCACAACACCCGTTGCATATTCTGGGGCAGCTAAATGCTTTTCCCAGTGCTCCCACAACGAACGTAGCTCCAAGCATGAAGCTCCATGTTTACCACTGGCAGCATGTTGGGAGTGGGTGAGCTTCAACCCAGGAAAGCTGAAAAGGAGGAAATGGGGAGTGGGGAAGGGGGCAGAAGCCTCCCAGTGATCTTCCTACGTGTTCTGTGGGCCTGGCCTTACGCAACGCTGCTGTCCTGTTCTTGCCCAGGCAGCCTCACTGGCTCACCGATCCGGGGCCCTAAGCTGAGACCAGAAACCCTGAATGAAGTTGTTCTGCCTCTGTTCCAGGGACGTACATCCGGACCAGCGATGGGCGGATTTTTGCTATCCGGACCACTGGGAAGCCAAAGGGCAACGAAGATCGTCGGACGGCTGCCTCAGGTAGGGGCTTGCTCACATGCTTTCCTGCCCAGGTGTCCGGGATGTGCTGTTCCCTGGCTGCCTTCCATTGGTCCCGTGTTCAGAGCTGACCCACGATCTTCCCGTGATATCCACACCTTTCTCTCCATCACTGCCTCTCAGCCCCCAGCTTTTTCTCCAAGGCTGTCTTTCACCTCCTCCATCTCCGTGTTTCCAGGCTCCCAGAGCTCGTCGCTGGAGTCCGCGAGCAACGGCAGTCACAGTGCCTCATCCCCGCAGCTCCCCAGCGCGGAGGAGCTCACTCGGCCCATATCCCCCGACAGCCCCGAGATCATCAGCGAGCTGCAGCAGTACGCAGAGGCAGCGGCAGCCCGGGAGTCCCGGCACAGCTCTCCCAGCACCAATGCTGCGCAAGGCCACCCTGCCCGCACGGACAACGCGCCTGGCTTGGCAGCTCGAGGAGCCGAGCAGCGTGCTGGGATTCACTGCATGGCTCCCTCCGTGTCTTCAGCCTTGCCGGCCACCAGTCAGCACGTTGATGCCCACTCGGTGTTGGACTTACGGGGCAACAAGCGCAAGTCAAGCTCGCCGTCGGCTCCGGAGGAGCAAGCCCTCAGGCAGCAGAAAAAGCGCCAGTTGCCATCATCCGTGCAGCCGTATGAACACGGGTACCCTGTCTCTGGTGGGTTCGCCATGCCTCCTGTCTCTTTAAACCACAACCTAACCCATCCATTTGCCTCCCAACCAGGAAACTCCTTGTACATGGGCACTGGGTCCTCTTACTACCAGCTGCCCAATTTACTCCCAGACCCTCATCTGGTGTTCCCTGTGACTACTGACCCTCTGCTGACAGCCGGCACCGCCAGCTCTTCTGCTGCTACCTCAGTCACCGCCAGCGTCCCCTCGTTCATGCTAAACCCTTCTCTGACGGGGGTGCTGCCCAGTTACTCGCTTCCCTTCACGCAGTCACTCCTGCCCGAGCCCAGGATGTTTGCTCCTTTCCCAGCCCCCATCTTGCCTAGCAGCCTTCCCAGGAGCATGGCATCTGCCTACCCTGGCTACATGTCCCCTCACTCGGGCTACCCGGCCGGGGGCCTCCTTCGGTCCCAGGTGCCTCAGTTTGAACCCCAGGAGGTCCCAGAGGTGGGATGCAGCTCTAATGACGAGGACAAAGACGACGATGTTATAGAGATCACAGGGAAATAATGGGCCTGGCTCCTGCTCGGTCTCAGCTCCACCAGGAGGCAAAAAGTTGCAGGACCTTCCTGGGAGTCAGGATTTCCCCTCTGGGCCACAGCAGTGGGTGGAGAAGGATGCGAAGGGTGTGGCGTGGTGTTTGTTTTCTTTTCGTTTTGTTTTGTTGGTTTTTTTTTTAGCTGTCAAGGATCTGAATTGTGCTGGGAGCTGGGTGGGGGGCATAGAGCGGACCTGCGAGGGCCGGGGGGAGCAAGAGCCAGCGGAGGAGGGAAGCAGTAATGCAAACCATAGGAGTGCCTCCCTCCCACGCTCTGTCTGTCTGTCTGTCTCTGTTCTGTCTTGTCTGAAAGGGGGAGGCTTGGTGCCGTGAGTCACTGCCCTTCTCAGGCCTGGAAGCACGGGCTTGACCGCTGGCAGGGCTGAGCTCCTTCTCACACAAACTGCCTTATCTGTGAACTTCTCTCACTTGGGGAGGTGTGGGCCAGGGGGCAGTGACTCCAGCAGAGGTTGGGGACAAAGCATTTTTACTCGGGAGGGAGCGGGGGGACTTCTACATTGTGTGTGTTGGGGGGGCGGAGGGATTGATGTTTTTTTAAAAAAAAAAAAAAAAGAAAAGAAAAAAAGAAAAAAAAATCACCCCACAAACAATCTGTCAACCTCTGTCAAATTCACATGAAACTAGTGTGAGGGCTCCCCGGGCCCTTGGCGTGGGTCCCATCCAAGGTAGGTCAATCCCGTGGGGCTGCTGCCGGAGCAGCGGAGCCATGCCAGACCCGGTGGTGGCTGCTGGAGGGGAATCCTGGCGACTCCCCCAGCTCTGCGGCCCCGCCACGCTATGCGAAGGCCGTGTCTCGCCCCGCTGTGGCCCGGTGGATCCAGGGGTCGCTGGGCTTGCTGCTGCGTCTGAACAGCACCAGGCAGTGGAGAAGGTTGGGAAGGGACGTGGTTCTGGCCCCAGTGCCCCTTGCTGGTGACCCTGATTGGAGCAACTTCCCCCTGCACAGAACCTCTACCTTAATTTATTACGTGAAGGCATAATATTTATTGTTTGGGGGGCTCTTTCCTTCGATTTTTAAATTAATTTCCATATTAAAAAAAATAATAATAAAATGCTGGCCTCCATCCTGCAGTGGTTGCTCGTCGGGTTGTCTGTGTGGGGAGAAGCAGCCAGCTGCCCCGAGCAGAGCCCAGGGGCAGGAGCAGCCGCGGCGGCTCCCTGTAGCACGCTGCCGCGACCCCCAGGAGCGTCCCCTCTGCTGCCGGGGAGCAGCTGGAGGGAGGACGGAGTCCCCTCGCCGTGTCGGGGCAGGTGGAGGAGCACATGTGGGAGCTTCTTGTGCTTGTTCCTGGTGAGGAGGGCGTGAGGAAGGGCTGGCCCTGGCACTGACAGCGAGCACGCAGGCTGCTCACCTCTGTGCCAGGGCTCCGGAGGAGAGGTGGCTCTGCGCAGGTCCCGTGAGCACATCTGGATGTGTGTGTGGGTGTGAATGCACCGGGGTGGGGAGCTGGAGTCCGGGACCCTCTGTGTCCTATCTGGCTGTCACCAGGCCGGGTGTGTGCTCGCCGTGGGGGACTGCCCCGGAGCAGGGCTGGGATCTCGGAGCAGGGGCAGCTTCTAAGGGCGTGCTGCGAAAGCAGCAGTCGCTGGTGTTTGCTGGGACCAGCTAGGGAAGGGCAGGATGTCCTGTCATCCTCCGCCACAGGGTGAGCTGGAGCCCTCCCCTCTTGAGAGAGAAAGAGAGAGCAAGGGTGTGTGTGTGTGCACGTGTGTTACAACGACATAATAAAAAAACGTTATGGGGCTTTCCTAGTGTCTTTCTCTGTTTAATGGACATTGTCTGTCGAACATAACCACACCATTCATAGAAGCCTTAGATCAACAGTTTAGCTATGCAAATTATTTTAATTATTTTTTTAAAAAAAGACAAACATTAAAATAGTGCTTTCTTCTTTAACATATCCTAGGAGTTGAAAACCGAGGGGTTCTGAGCAAACTGCTGGACAACTTGTCTTTGGATGCACCATGGAAATAAAAATCAAACCCCCCCACAAAAGTAACAAAGCAAATTAACTGATGGTGTTCATGCAAGTTTCTCCAAAGACTTGACAGTGCTGCATCTGTGAGTCATGCCCTCCTGTGCTCTGTGTGTCCACCTCATGCACAACCCTGTGACACTGATTGTATTACGAGTTTGCCCAGATGTCCGTTGCATCCCTGTGAGGCTGTCAGATTGCCGGTGGATTTGGGGGAACGGGTCAGAGGCGAGGGCTTTCCTTGGCGAGAGTAGCAAGGGGTGAGACCTGCGGGCTTGTGAGCAGGACCCGGAGGAGGCCGGGGTGGGAGCAGACTGGCACCAGCACCCTGCTGCAGCCCAGCTCCGTGGCGCTGCTCGGTATAGCCAAGTTCCTCTGGGGGAAGCCTCCCAACGGGGCTTTTCTGCAGCCCTGTGCTGTGACAAAGCATGGAGATGTCCCTGGCACACCCGTGGGTGCTGGAGGTGGCCGTAGCCCGCAGGGAGCAGGCTGGGTGCCACCGGGTGGCCGCTCTGCTGGTGGCCTCCCTGTGACAAGCACCGGGCGCCCCGCTTGCCAAGTGCCTGCCGTGAGCCCCCGCTGCCCATCCGAGCACAGCAGGGCCCCGTGCCCCCTCCTGCTCCCTGCCAGCCCACGGCACCCTTGTGGAGAGGGGACAGGTCCCCAGCACCCCTCAGAGCCTTGGCCGGGAGGTGGCTGCCGCCCCTGGCCGTGGGGCCCTGGGGCTGCTCCTAGCTCTCCATGGGCAGGCGTGGGGATCATCCAGGGCGTTCCTGCGTCAGGGGATCTCTCCGAGCTCTAACATCTCTTCTCCCATGGGTCTCCTCTCCCCTCCCCACCCTTCTCCCATCCCTGACGTGTGGTTCTGCTGCAGAGGGTCCTGTTCTGGAACAGGGGCTTTCCCCTCATGGGTTAGATCTTCCTTTTTTTGTTTTTTTGCTGCTGAATTTCTGTCTCCAAATGACCGGCTGGAAGCGGCTGCCGGCGCGCAGCAGGGCTGCGGGTGGTGCTGAGGACAGCAGTGCGGGACACTCTGCCAAAGTTTTTTGGAAGCTGAGGAAGACCTGAGGTGCCCCAGTCCCAGCAGGGAGGGGTTGGCCCATGGACGGGGTGGGGTGGGGGCAATGCAGCCCAGAGCAGCCCACGCAGGACAGGATCTGCTGGGATGCCGATGGGGTGGGTATAGGTAGGCACAGAAAGGAAAATATTGCAGCAAGCAAAGGGGGCTTCACTAGAAATGATGTTATAGTTCGGCTTAATGATGTCAGCATACGGCTGAACCCAAGAAAATCGCTCTCGGTTTGTGGATGGCCTCCAGGCCGAAAGGGACAAGTACAGCAAACGCCTTCGCGACTGGCGTTCCGTGCCGCGCTCAGATGAATTTTGTTAATCCGGGCTTGGGAGGACTGGGAGGGAGGGTTGGGGTGGGGGAGAGGTCTCAAGGGGAACGTAGTCCAGCTAGATTTCAGTGGGGATGACGGCTCCTTGCGACTCGAGTGGAGAACACGGTCCCTTCAAGGGGCGACAGCCGCGGCTTCCACGTCAGTGGCGTCTGGCTTGGATCTGGAGCCTCCGGCAGATCTGCGCATGCGGGGGGAGCCTGAATGAATCCATCGATGAGTCTCATTTTGGTTTTTCCTGTTGTTTTGGGGTTGTTATTATTATTGATTTTTTTTTTTTTTTTTTTTTACTACCGCCTTAGTTTGTGGACGGTCTTTTTGTGGTTGGAAAGAGGAGTATCTCTAGCAGGGTGGGTGGGTCGGTGCCCCACGCATGATCATGTGCTTCCCTCTTCTCTCTGTCGAACGGGACGTGCTTGCCTGATCTCCCAGAGCAGAGACTTTGAACAATTTGTTGTTTATATGATGTATTTATTTTTACTTGTGTTTCATGTCATTTTTTTAAAAAATAATAAATTGTAAGTTGGTATAACTGCCTGTTTCTGTCTTTGGAATCTGTAAAAGCAGCCTGGGCTGGGGTGGGTGGGGCTGGGCGCAGGCGTTGGGGATGACACTGGGTCCGGGGATGTGTGACCATGGCCAGGTGCTGGAGACCACGCGTGAGCATGGTTTGTTTCCATTCCCGCCCCCCCATCTTCATCATTGCTGCTAATAACCGTCATCCCTAAGGGCTGGAGAAAACTGAGGAGAATAAATACTCTGCAGGGCACACAAGGCTTTGTGTCTGGGAGAGCTGGTCCAGGCCGCGCGCCCTCACCCTGTCGTGCACCCTGGGGTGCGCGCAGAGGCAGAGGGGCCTGGCGTGGCTTGAGGTAGTCGCAGCGCGGCGGTTCCTGCAGATGGACACGCGGAGCGGTCCTGAAGCTGGCACCTGCCTGCGAGAAGGGCCAAGAGAGAGAGAGCAGGCGGCCCCGGCTCGCCCTTACAGCGGCTGGGGCTGCCTGCGCACACGGCTGCTCTTGCTCTCCGGGGACCGGTGTTGCCACTTCTGGTGCCAGGATTTCTGCCGCTGCCTTTCCTGGTGCCACAGGGCGTTGCAGTAGGTGTCGAGGCTGGTGCCTGGTGCCCCCAAGGCTCGCGGGTCCGTCCGGGGGCCCTCGACCCCCTTGCTGCGTCGGTACGGCGGCACCTCCATCGCTTCGTGCTGGATGACGCGGAGGCTGTAGCGGGTGAGGGGCCGGGAGAAGGAGCGCTCCACGGCCTGGCACTCATAGGTGCCGGCATCCTCCCTGCCCAGCTGGCGGATCAGCAGCCCCTGCTCCAGCACCACGAAGTGGCCGCCGGTCCTGATCTGGTGCATGGAAAGAGTCAGGTCACCGTCCCCGAGCCGCCCCGCGTCCCCTCCCTGCTATCCCCGCACCTCGCTCAGCCCCGACCCCTCGCCGCGCCGCGCCAGCCACCGGATCGTCGTCTGCGGGGAGCGCGCCAGGCACTCGAGGAAGGTGGAGTTCTTCTCCACGCCGAAAACCAGCTTCTCTGTGGCCACCGCTGTCCCTGCACGGGGGTGGGACAGGGTCAGCGCGCGGCACCCAGTGCAGGGACGATGACAGAGGGCGCTGGGGGCTTTCCCGGTGCCCTGCTGCCCACTCATCCCAGCATCGCCCTGGGGCTGGTGCTCACCTTCTGCCGTATCCTGGCACTGGCTGAGCACATCGGGCTTCAGCACGTCCTGGCACCGGGCACGCCTGTGGGAGGGTGGACAGGACCATGGTGGCACCCAAGTGGTGGCACCCACCACCGTCTGTAGGCTGCCCCTGCGCAGGGCTGGCCCCAGCGGGTGCTCACCTCTTCTCTGTGAGCAGGTGCGGGGCGCAGGTCTTGCCGTCCCAGGTGCAGTAGGGGTCTCTGGCCAGGCAGCAGTCCGTGCAGGTTTTGCCGTAGAGCTCGCAGCGGTACAGGGCGAGCTGGAGCAGCCCGTGGGTGCTGCTCACCAACAGCTCCTGCTGCTCAGGCAAGCAGAATGGCAGCGCTCAGCACCGTGCCGGGCTGAGACTGCCGGGAGGTATGGGGACAGCGGGACAGAGCCAGCCACCAGCAGCCTGCTTGGTGGGAGCAGGACCCCGCCACATGCAAGCCCTGGGGCCAAGGGATGCTGAGGCTGGAGCGAGTACCCCGTCCCTTTAGGTACCAGTGTGAGGGAGGACTCACCCGCTTCGGTGACAGCTTCATGTCCAGGATGGGAGAAGGTGCCTGGAAGAGAGGAAGAGGTTCCAGAGAGGCTGAGGGCTGGGGTCCCTGGTCCCACCTCCTCCCGCTCCCACTCTCTGCTGTACCTTAGAGACGCTGATCTCCTCCAGGTTAATCACCTCGGTGCCGTGGCTCCCCGCACTGGCCAGCCCCACCTTCAGAACCTTACCCTCATCTGCCAAACACAGCGGGAGAAGGAGCTGGCGGGGCCGGGCTCCCCGGGGCTGGGGGGACACTCCTGCCACCCAGCCACCGTGTGACGACCCCGGCCCCAGAGCTGGGCTGAGGCCCTACCCGTGCCGAGGAAGAGCACGTCGTAGTGCCGGCTCTCTGTCTCCAGCCGGTGCACCAGCAGCCGCCGCAGCCGGTAGGGAACATTGACCCTCACCAGGACGGGCTGGCGGCCCTCCGGCTGCACGGGCTCCCACATCAGCTGGTGGGAGCGCACAAAGCTGATCACCTCGTCGGGGAAGTCCTTGGTGGAGCGCAGGAGGGGGTCGTACGTCTCGCTGGGGCACTGAGGCGACACGAGGGGCCGGGTCACTGCCAGGCTGGCCCCTCCTGCCGCCACCCGCTGCCCTCCCGGCTCCTTACCATGCCGGGCCGGGGGTAGGGGACACGTCCCTTGTATTCCACCCAGCGGTAGTCGAATCCCTCCTTGTGCGCGAAGGGGCCGCTGAAGGCCGCTCTGATGGCAGCCATGGAGTAGACGCACACCGCGGAGCCGCTGAAGACACCGCTGCGGGGCGGCCGTCAGCGTCCCTGCTCCGCCGCAGGCAGCCGCGGCGAGGGGCTGGGGGGGTGCTGGGCTGCCCCGTGCCTGGGCACGGGCTCACCTGGAGACCGTGAAGAGGCCGAAGATGAGGGGATTCTGAGGGTCCCGGGTGCGGAGGAGGAAAACATCCTCTGCAAAGAGAGAGGTGGAGCTGGAGCCAGAGGTGCAGGGGGGTTTTCCCGGCCAGGCAGCTGGGGCAGGCTGCCACTCACCCAGCTGGTCAAAGTGCGTCTGGGTGCCCTGCGGCCCCGGGATGGAGCACACCAAGCGGGCCTTGAGGAACGTGCTCCAGCGGTTGATGAGGCTGCGCTTCCCTCCGACGTCGTTCTGCCGGGCAACGAGAGCTGCACCCACGCCAGCCCCACCAAGCCACCCCTACGGCTGTCCCCGCAGCGGGACACCTGAGCCCCCGCAGTGACAGCCCCAGCCTTGCTCCTTGCCCCTCTGTGGGGTGCCCGGGGGTGGGAAGGTGCCGGGGGAGCCGCCGAGTGGGGCAGGGGACTTGGGGCTTTCTCACTGCTATGCAGCAAAGCATAGGCAGAGGTGGGACCCAGGCTCCTGCTCACCAGACCAGCACACAATGGTTAAGGTTGGAAGGGACCTCTGGAGGTCCCCTGGCCCAACCCTAACAAAGGGACAATGGCTTTTCACAAGGCAGCGCTCCCGGCACGGTGGCAGAGCTTGCCTTGTGTGATCCCAGCCGTGGCACACCAGCCTTAGCCCACTGACCTTGCAGACCCGGGCCACCCTAGCATGGATGTGCCGCCTGTCCCACTGCCCAGCCTCCAGGGCCGTCTCGCGGAAGAAGACGTAGACCTTGTCATCGTGCGGGTTGTAGGTGTCGGGGATGGCGAAGGCACCCACAAACGCAGGCTCTGGAAGAGATGGCGTGCTATCGCCCCGTGCCTGCGGCTCCCTGTGCAGGTGGGCCCCCTGCCACGGGGGAGGAGATGTGACCAGGGCACTGTGCCGAGCACAGCCCCCTTGTACCGTGCAGCCAGTGGTCCTGGTTCTGCTCCGTGCGGATGTAGCTCTGCTCGGCCCCGCGCACCCAGGTCCGGAAGAAGGCGGCGCTGCTGCCCATGAAGTCACTGGAGGTGCCCGAATACATCTCCCCATCTGTGGGGTCAGCGGGGGGGGTGCATGGAGGAGCTGGGGGCGCAGCCGTAGGACCCCCGCATGCTGCATCCCCAGGGAGCCCCAGCTCCCTGCTCCCGCAGCCCTTACCGACAAGGAGCGCGGTGAAGGGCTGGCGGGGGCTGTACGGGCACCGTCCTCGCCCCGACTGCAGGGAGTGGGTCACCAGCCGCATCAGGGAGGCCCCGGCACCCTGCCAGAGCCCAGGGGGAGATGTCAGCTCCGCCAGCCGATGGACAAGGGAGCATCAAGGGCACTGGGTCCCTCTGCAGCGGGGCCGCAGCTCACCGGGTGCCGCTCACCTTGCCCCGGGCTCCCAGCTGGACGAAGGCACAGACGGGCTGGTAGGAGCCCGTCCCGCAGGCAAACACGTGGCTGCTGTTGTAGGGCTGCAGGAGGCGGATGAAGTTGGCGCACTCGGTCTGCCCAAGGGGAGGGAGATGGTTGTTGGCAGGGAGGACCCAAGCCGGCGCGCTTGCAGGCAGCCCCCCACATGCCACGCACGCCCCACAGTTTGGGGTGTCTGGGTGCTGAGTGCCTGCGCCGAGGCACAAAAAGCCCCGAGCTGGGGACTCCCGGCCCTGCTTACCTCTACATCCTTCCCCGCCAGCCGGCAATGTTCAACCTGCTCCCTGGAGGCTGGCCAGAAGATCTGCGACAGAAGCGCCCCAGGCGCAGGCAGCAGCACATGTTTGGGACAACTTCAGGGGACGTGGCCCTGGGTGCCAGAGCTGCCCCTGGAGAAAGCGGGCAGCCTGGCCCAGGACCACGTCTGCACCCCCTGCCCAGCACTGACCTTCTCGGGCTCTCTGCCAGGATGGTCGAGATGGAGCAGGAAGATGTGGTTTTTGGCTCCCACCATCAGCCAGGCCCTGTCTTCATCCAGCAGGAGGGCTTGGAAACCCAGCCCGTCCCCTGAGGTCAGCAAGAGGCGGGAGCTGTTGGATTTCAGCAGGTCTGAGGAGCATGAGGTGGGAGGAAGGGCAGCCCGTCAGGGAGCTGTCCCTCCCTGCACGGCCCGGGGCCACGCGGGCTGGGGCAGTTTGCTGGGGGCTAAGCGAGGGAAGGCCCTGCTGGAGCCGTGTGGGCATGGCTCCGTCCGAAGCGGCTGGGAGATGGAAATGGCAAGGAAGGCGATGCCGGCCGCATGCTGCAGGCACCAGTACCTGCCTGGGCCTGGGGCAGGGATTTCCAAGCTGAACGGGATCAGCAGCTGCATTCCCCTCCCTGCCCTTGCCGTTGTTGCTGGGGTCCCCAGAGAGGACGGGGCTGGCACCCCCACGTCCCGCCGGCACAGTGGCTGAGACGGTGGGTGAGAAACATCCTCTCCTTTGTGCTCACTATCTCCCAAGGCCAGCGTGCTTTTCCTCGCTGTCAAGACCACTGCGAAAGCCCTGTCCCGTCCGCTACCTTTGCGGCTGCACCCTCAGAGCAGGGTGACCCGGGGCTTCCTGGGGTCACCGCCCGGCTGCACGGGGCGCAAGGAAGAGCCGGCCCCACAGGACATCCCCACAGCCCAGGGGAAGCCAGGCTCTGAGTCTCTGAGGGGTTTCCATCCCCTCACTGCCGCGGGCTGATAAGAGCTGCACCGGAGACGTCTTCGGTGCCGGTAACCCACCGAGCCCCCGTGCCACCAAATGCAGCAGCTTTTGGCCCTGCCACCAGCAGCGGCAGGGGACCAGAGCCCAGCAGAAGCCCCGTTTGCCAGCCCCCAGCTGTGCCAGCCCCGGTCGGTGCAGCAGCAGGCATCCTGGGTCTGGGGCAGGGCAGCAGAGAGGCTCAGCCCTGGCCAGCAGCGGGGCTGTCCCGTCGTGACCCCCACTGTCACCTCTCGCCCGGCCAAGCCCCCTCCCCAGCAGGGTGGAAGCCACCAGCGCCGCTCCTGGCCCCGCGCCCCGTGCCCCATCCTTCCTCCGCTCCCACAGCCTCCGCTGCTGTCATTTCCTCCTTGCAGGCTGCTTGCGTCTTCCCCCCCTGCCCCCCTGCCTCCCCCATGCTGGGGCCTGACGTGAGGCAGGCGGGCTCTCAGAGGTCCTTTCATTTGATTTCGATTTTTTTTTTCTGAAGTTTTTTTAAACCTGAGCTCCTTGCGCCATTGTGTCCTTGAACCTGCCCGTTGCTGTCCCTGAGTCACATCCCCTGCCGCAGTTCCCATTGTCCTCAAGCCCTCCTGATGCTGGGAGCTTCCTCTCCTGCCTCTGCCCAAGACCAGAGAGCTGCTGGCACGTCTGGCCATGGGGCTTTGAAGGCAGAGTCCCTCCGTGTTCCCAGCTGGTCTCCAAGGAAGGACCAAAACCTGGCCCTGACACCTGCTCCTGAGCTGGGCCACCAGCAGGACCATTGCTGCTGGGGATGCCCCGTGGCACCCAGAGGTGCACCCACCTCCGTGGCAAGCCCACCCCATCCCCAGGCTGTCTAGGGCCCTGCTCCAAGCCCTCAGCACAAACAGAGCCTGCCCTGAAGCCCTCACACAATAATTACAGGCAGCAGGGGTGCAGCGGGAAGCACAGGGAGATGGCTGCTTCACCTGGACTCAGGCGGGTGGCACAGGAGGGACGGGCTTCGTGAGAGGGACATGGGGCAGAGGGCGGCTGCTGGGGGACATCGGCGCAATGGCGACGCCGTGGCCACGTCACCCTCCTGCCCCGTCACCCTGCCCGTGCCCAGGCTGGGAAAACACAGCCCAGCGCCTCCGGAGACGCGTTCCCCTTACCTTTGTAGGCGACACGGAGACGAGGGGCGTGCTGCTTCCACGCCCCGGCGGTGTCCGGCTGCGGCAGCAGGGCGCAGAGCAGGAGGGCAGCCAGCGGCAGCCTGTGGCCACGGGGAGCCCCCGTCCTCGCCATCGCGCCGCCGCGGTGCTGCCGCCTTCAGCTGCGAGGGGAGAAAGGTTGGGGAAATGCAGGGGGCGGCCATGGGGAGGGACACGGGAGCTGCCCCGCACCCAGGCACGCTTCTGGAAGCGCCCCCGGCCCCTTCCCCTGCCCATCCCGGGTGCACCCAGGACCTCACGGCCTCGGTCGCTGCCCCCTGTGTGCCCTGGAGGGGCAGGTGGCAGGGCCGGCTGCTCCCAGGTCAGGACAGTGAGACATTTCTTGTCCTGCTCATGGATGTCCTGCATTGCAGCAGCTCTGATAACCACACTCTTGCTGTGCTTTCAGCTCTTTTGAGTCCCACAGTTGAAGGGTTTTAAATGAGCATGGAGGCTTTAGGTGCAAGGGCTGGGGGCTTTCTGCAGGTCTGCGCAGGAGCAACCACACAGCCCGGGAGCCGAGCACCTCCAGCTGCCCTGTTCCCTCTCTCCCACAAGAAGGAGCACTCAGCTGTGCCTTCAGACAAGGTTTGGGTCTCTCAGGGCCTCCCAGATCCCCCCCCGCCACCCCAGGGCTCATCCAGAGGTTGTGCCCGGGATTTGGCAGGAGGTTTATTTTACCAACAACGTGCACAGGGTTGCTGGAGAAGCAGGGAAAAGGCCAGCCTCTAACTGCAGCTTTCTATAAACGGAGGACGCTTGCGTGACCCAGAACGTTTGCCAGGGTGGCTCCAGGACCCTGAGGGTGGCAGCCAGGGCACAGCCACCTCCCTGGGGACACGGGGGACAGCCCCAGGCAGCGGGGACACAGGGGTGGCACATCCCTCGTCTGCTGCACTGCGAGACCCAGCGGCAGCTTCGTGCCAACGGGAGCATCCTGGCTGCGGAGGGGTTGGAAAAGGGCAGGGAGGGCGCAGCCCCAGGCCATAACCCCAAATTTCTCCTGGAGGAGAGGAGCTGGTCCCTGCAGAGTTTACACTGTGAGAGGGAGAGCGGGTGTCTCACGGATGGAAACAAGCTGCGGGTGATGAATCCAGGGCTAAATTAAACACTCCCGACAGCTTTAAATAATCAACTGTCCTGAGCTGGGACTGTTTTTATCGGGGCTTGGAGAGGGAGCTGCTGATGAGGGCAGGCTGCCGGGCCAGGGGAATTTCAGCAGGGTAATGCCTTCCCGGGGCTCCCACGCTCTGGGTGCTGCGGGACTGGGGGGAGGCTTTTCCTTCAGAGACCGGGTCCTGCAGAAGGTCTTGCAGGAGATGGAGCAACACCAGGAAGAGGAAAATCCCTCCAGTTTACAGCATGCTCTGAAACGTACAGAAAATACAAGCTCGCTTGTGAAAGCGATGCCTCAGAGAGGCAAATTTCCAGGGCAGAAGGGCCCCGGCAGCAGCTCCATCCCCAGGGACGGAGCGTGCCGAAGGAGAGCTCGGCAGCAATCCCCTGCCAAGTGCCAGCCCCACAGACCCCGATTGTCTGGCGGTTAATCCAGAGCCCCGCGCTCAGGACGTCGCCTTCTTGAGTTACAGCCTGGGGCCAGCCGCGGGCTGCAGAGGGGCCCCAGCAGCTGGGGGAGCCGGGGGGAGATAGACCTGGGTGCCTGGGCTGGGAAACGGGGTGAAACCCAGCGGCCAGCAAGGGCAGGCGGATGGGATGGCTGCCGCCACGCCGCGCCCCCATCCTTCACCTCCCCACGGCTCTCGTGGGCGCTCGCGGCTCCACCTGGCCGGCGATGCGCGCTGCGCGCTCGGCGGTGCCCCGGTGCTTGTCACTGAGGCCACGTCCACCAGCGGCAGGGCTCGGCGCAGCCCTCCGTCCCTCCCCGGGGTGTGATGGATGCCCCGGCAGCTGCTGCGCCCCGCTCGCCGCGCCGTCACGCAGCGGCAGCTGTCAGCCTTGTCCCGTGGGGGGCAAAGCCACCGGCGTGCCCCCCCCCCCCAGCCTTCCCCCGGAGCCGGGGGTGGGAGCAGAGCCCTCCACGGGGTGGGGATGGGTGCTGACGGAGTGGGACCCCAAAAGCAGAGCTGGGGTGGCAGTGGGGCACTGAGGCGCTGCCTGCAAATGGCAGGGTGAGATAAATCCCCTGGTAAGCCGGGTCACACGCGGCCAGCAGCCCTAAAAGCTGGGGAAGGGGGTTGAGAACCCCCCAGGGCTGGGTCCCCCAAGCCTCAGGACCCCTGGGGCACAGCCGCATTCCCGGGTGCTGCCCACACCCTGGCGCAGCACGGGGCCGAGCCCAACACTTGTCACTTGCCCACCACATGGCCCGACACCCGATACAGAGGCTCACCCCGCCACGGGGCCGTTTTCCCAGCTTTCCGAGCCAGGCACGGGCTCAGATGTGAGCGGGGCTCCATGGGCAGGAGGCCGAGAGGCAGCCGGCCAGCTCCGCAGGCAGGGAGCCCCCATGCTCCGGGCTGGGCTGAGGTCTTCTCCAGCACCCCCAAAGCAGACCCCACCACAGCCTTAGGCTGCCGTGGCATCTGGCAGAACCCCTGCCTGCTCCCTAAAGCACACTTGTGTTTTTTTCCTGACTGCCTCAGCCCTTCGGGCAGGGATGCTCAGCGCCTCGCCGGGAGCTGCTCTGCTTTCCCCCAGCTCCAAAGCCGGGGCTCAGGCAGGAGCTGGCCACAGAGCACCTGCTCCTCCGTCACTCCCATTCCCTGACACCCGCCCCAGAGAGACGGGGCTGTCACCCTGCCTCCCAGCACCAGGCAGCTCAAAAATTGTTTTCTTTTCATCAAATGCAGGCCTGCTCCCTGCCCTCCTGTGCTAACTGGAAGAGGTTGAGCAGGCGTGGGGGGCTTGGCCAGAGAAAGTATTTTAATGAGGATGGAGGCAGCCTGCATGGCCGCCTGCTTCATCTCAGAGCCTCTCGCTTGCAGCTGCTGGGTAGTTACAGCTGCAAGGCTCTGCCCTGCCAGCCTCGGGCCCCTTCGCAGCCCCCAGTGTCTGCCCTTGGCTCCAGCACACTGCTGCCTGCGTCCCAGCGAGGATGAGGAGGAGGAGGGATGCAAAGTGAAGGGCCACGCTTTTGCATGTGGCCAAGGGTACGTCCCAGGGCACTCGCAGCTCTGAGCGGGGGCAGCGTGGGAAGAACAGTACTTCTCCCCACCAACAATGGACAGATTGAAACTGAAAGTCTATTTCTTCTTTTTTTTTTTTTAGTTCTCCTCACGCTGGCCAAATGAGCTGACATCAGTGATCTCCTCCTGGAAAACAGGGAAACAAACCTTAGCCCGCTGGTGGGAGCAGCAAAGTTGCTTCCGCACACAATAAGCGGCAGCCTGCCAGCGTGCTGGATGAGAACAATAACCCCACGCGGACATGTGCCTGCGAACCGCATTGTTTGAGGGAAACCACATCCTGGGCAGGCTCCCAGCCCGGCTTGCCACGAGTGCCGCAGCAGCCGTGCCGTGCCGTGCCGGTCCGTGCCAGTCTGGGTATGGCGGTGCCGGTACTGCAGGCGCGGCTCCGCCGGGGCTGTACCAGGATTGCACGGGGTCACCGAGCGTGGCGATGGCACATTCACGTGTGTGCCCATCCTGTGATGCCCGCAGCGGGGAGCAGTGAAGGCTTATCTCCACGGTGCTCGTGGAGGTCGAGGTTGGTGGCAGCCAAGGCTCAGGGCAGGCCCTCGCGTACCCCCCGCGGCTCGGTGGCCGGCTGCAAGCTGATGCCCGATTGTCACAGCTGCCATTTGGGGTATTCCCAAATGTCTGGGACATATCCCATACGCACGATGTCTCTAGGGGTGCAGACCACCTCAGTCCCTGGCACTCTTGTGCAGACCATGGCAAGGCTCCTCAAAAAGTGAGGGGGGGGGGGGTGCTCAGTCCCCATCCCCAGCCTGCCCCATCCCGGCTGTTTTTTCAGCCGGTGCATCCCAACACCTTTGCCGTGCTGGCTTTCAGCAGCCATCTGTAGCTGCAAGAGCCTGTGAGACCTAGCTACCCTGTGCCCTCAGGGACACCCCTTGCTGTAATCCCAGCCACAGTGGGAGTAGAGCAAACACTGAGGAAGAGGCAGCCCCGAGCGCCCGGCAGCCACAGTTTATAATAAATCCTTGTCCACGCTGTAAACAGTCCCCGAGCGGGTGTCAGAGGAGCACAGCAGGCGGCGGGGAAGCCAGCAACACGCGCCTGTGATAAGGGCTGCCAGCCCCCGTGGCCGGGAGGCTGGGGTCTGCCGAGAACATCTTTAGCAGCACCTTCTGCTGCGGCTGCGGCCACCCCGGGTGGGCACTGCCCCCTACACGCCCTGGGGGTTTTCCTGTCTAAATCCTGACCAACGAACCAGAGCGAATGAATGAGCCCTGCCTTGCGTCCTTGTGGAATTCAGCAAGATTAGATTAGGGATGAATGCTTCCCGTATTTTCTTACAGCAGTGGTATCTGTGTTTTCAAATTGTATCTATCTGTGTTTTCAATATCTGTGAATTTTCAATATCTGTGTTTTCAATACAAATCTCTGGCTGATAAACCATAGGGGCGTTTGTTTGTTTTTCGGGGACGTTCAGTGCCCTTAGCTCCGCAGGAGACATTTATGCACTCCAGCAATTACCGTACTGCAAGCTGTGGATTTCGGCACGCCGGGCACCGCAGCGGTCGGGGCATTATGACAGTGCTGTCCTCCTGCTGTCCAGGCACTGCCCACAGGGTGCTGCGGGGACGGCAGTGGCTCCGCTGGGAGCGGATGGAGCAGGTGGCACACTTCTCAGTCACGTTGTGCCATCAGTCCCTTCCTAACGGTCCCCGCACC
Organism: Anser brachyrhynchus; assembly: GCF_964034855.1. Lineage (NCBI taxonomy): Eukaryota > Metazoa > Chordata > Aves > Anseriformes > Anatidae > Anser > Anser brachyrhynchus. The sequence continues at coordinate 17,201,714 of NC_137705.1, forward strand.
TCTCTCACTGCGTTGTTTTTCTGGATGGATTTGGTTTTCTACGGGCACTTCTCCCACGGCACTTTCCCTCCTCCCTTGGGCACGAAGCTGCATCCAAAAGGCACTGGGTTCCTGGATCTCGTGCTGCCCTCCAGCCTCACACCACCAGCGAGTCCTTCTGGGCATCAACCAGCTCATCAGCCACGGCAGTAACCTGGGGCAGCTGGGCTAACAAAGCCTGCTTATTACAAGCATCATTTCCCCCGGACAGGGCATTGCGCGCTGTCACACTTTGCACCGGTGGAGGTCTTGTTCAAAGGACAGGAAGAGATAACCGTCCCTGCTTTCATTTAAGTCAATCGAGTGCTTTGCTATTTGTGTCTGTGCATAAGTGTTTAGCCTTCTCCTCGCCATCCTCAAACCGAGTGTCACCAGACCGCCGCACCGCAGCACCCAGCTCCTTGGCCAGCCCCAGCCCTATCCTGAGACCCTCGGAGGCGACAGGGCAGGGGCTAAACCTCCCCGCCACCCCCTCGCTGTCCCTCCTGCTCTGTTCTCTCCCTGCCTGCTCCATCAGATGGCCCGAAATGAGGCATTTCTCCTCTGCGAGGCTGTCACTGCTGCCTGGAGGCAAGCGATCGATTTTCATTTGGGGGTGGGGGGATCCAACAAAGCCGCCTCCGGCCGGCAGAGAGATCCCCAGACGGGAGCAGCCGCTTGGATAAACCTGCCAGCAGTGTCCAGGTGAAACAGCCCCCAAAAAATCACTTTGGAGATCGAGAGTTTAACAGTACAAATAAAAGCTTTACGGTCCAGACAACTCCTGGGATCAAGTTAATGCATTAACAGATAAGAGCCCACAAAGATCATCACCAGAAACTTTTTCAATGCACACTATGGCAAGCCGAGTGGCAGAACAATCTCTGCTCTCGGTTTTGGAGTTGGCAGAAGATTAATCACTCACAAGCCGCTCTGCATAAAGACATAAAGTGCACCAAGCCCAATTTAAGCCCAGAGAAGCGCTCATTTACACAGGGTCAAGCCTGCTCCGGCTGTCCGCTCCGCACCGGAGCCGCTCTGAGCTGGAAATGGCAGCACGGTTTCGTCCCACCGGGAGGGAGAAACAATGCCGAATATTCCAGCCGGCCCTGCCAAGCGCACGAGCAATTAAAAAGTTCCTTCGTTACTCACCGAGCAGCCCGGCGGACCCCACGGGCAAGAAGCTGCGGGCGCCCCCCGCACCGGCTGCAGCGCGCGGAGCTGGGCGCGCAGGGTGGGGCCGGGGGCCGGGGGGGCCGGAGGCGGCCTCCATTCATAAAAGCAGCCCCGGGACCATCTGTCCCGGTGCCGAGTGTCCTGCTCGGCCCCCATCCTGCCTGCCGGGCCCGCGGATCTGCGAGCGGCAATTGCCATCTAGCGGCGCCCGCGCCGCTCCAGCCCCTGCTGCAGCGCAGGCAGGGCTGCCAGGCTCGCCTGAAGTCATCAGAAGCGACGCTGCTTTTCCCCTTAATTTTTCATTCCCTCGGCTCAAGGCGTACCTCAGAGGGGTGGAACAGCGAAACAGCTCATCGGGTGCCTCTGCCAAACGTGTCTGCTGCACAGGGGGCTGGGGACGGGGAAGGGCGCTGTGCGGGTGCTGTTCCTGTGCTGCATTCACAAAGGAAACCCCTTCTCCCCAAGGGGCTCCAGAGGCTGAGTGTCAGGGAGAGAAGGAGGTTGTGTTCATCTGGACGGATCCAGGCTCCTGTGTGCCTGCACCAGCACCGTGCTGGCTGCGAGGGCCGGCACAGCCCAGGGCCGCAACGTATGTGCTATGCATCTACAAGGGTTTTCCCAGCTTCTTGGGCCTACTCCGGTCCCGTAGGCTGGACGCCCACAAGCGCTTGGAGAGCGTTAGGTGCATTCCTGAAGCACGTTTGGTTTGGTTTCATCTGAAAGGAATCCAGGCTCTCCTGAGTCCGAGCTCTCCAAAGCCACTCCAGGATGAGATCCAAAGTGCAGCAAGTGGGGGAAGCTGGGAGATCAGTTTCAAAACTGAACCCTGCTCCAAATTAACGTGCTGGAACGCATGCAGCCTAGCAGGGCTTTTGGGAGCAGGGGCTTCACTGTCCAACGCCCCACCGCCAGTGCACTGACCAGGCCATTTCCTAAGTCCTGGCCCTCAGAAAGGCCCCGGGGATGAGAGCAAGTCCCAGGGTCAGAGGCAGCTTTGTCAGCAGCTCATTTGTAGGGGCTCCGTCCCACTGCCCCTGACCTGCTTGCCCCCCATGGCGGCCAGGGCAGTGACGGGACACTCACCACTTGCCACAGCAGAGGCGGTGGCGAGGCGGTGGCACGAGGCAGCTCCAGAGGTGAGCCCTGAGCTTTCCCCCAGCTCGGGGCCGTTTCTGGACAAGCCCATCCTCCCATTGTGCTGCCTGCAGGCCTCGGTCTCCTGGGTGTGCGGGGCGCTCATTTCCCAGCTTCCTTGAAGCACACCCAGGCGCTCGGCAGGAAGGCGAGGTGCACTTTAGCAGCTGGAAGCCATCACCAGGCCTCTCCTACATAGGAAATGGGTGAATCCTGGCCAGCCCTGTGAGGCTGCTGACCTGGGGTCCTCCCTGCTGACACCCACCCTATGCCAGGGCGGAGGCTCCGTGCTTCCCGGGTAGGAGATGCTGGGAAAAGCAAGAGCGCACCGTGGAGGAACCCCCATGCTCAGGAGAAAAAGAGGAGCCCCAAAGATGCAGGGCATGAAGTTGGATGGGGTCCTGTGCCCCCTCCCTGAGCAGGGCCAGCCTCACCCCAAGCCGTTCGGGGCCAGGTGACACCTGGGGGAGGCTGGGCCCCCTCCAGGAGCTGAGCACGCTGCACCGTGGCGAGGAAAGAGGAAAAGGGCAGAGAATTGGGGGGTTTGGGGGCAGGGAGCCTTCCTCCCTCACAGCTCGGAGGCTGGGGTGACACCTCCCCGTGGGTCACTCCACCTTCATGTGTGCACTGTGCTCAGAGAAACACTGTGCAGGGCTGGCGGGCTGGGTCCCGGTGTGTTACCGCCCTCCCAAAGCCAAATGCATCTCCAAAAAGGTTTTCTTTGTGAAAAAAAACGTGAAGCCCCTCGATTTGCCTCCCTGGATTGGGGGGTGCTGCATCAGGCTGAATGCTGCCAGCAAGGGGAGCCAGCCCTGCCCCGCCGGCCTGCCCGGGGCCGAGGAGCCCCAGCTGGCTCCGAGCCGGTGGCACCGCTCTCCCCACTGCAGGCAGCTGATGCTCTCGATTACAGCCCCGCTGCGTGGCATGGGTTGCTTCTGGGAAACCTCCTCCTTGCCCCGTGCCAAGCCCTGTGGCTGGGTTCAGGTACGTGCCTCGCTTGAGGCATTAAATTACCGAGCATGGCAGAGCATAGGAGGGGTCTTGTACCTCTGGCTGGGGGGGGTGCTCGGGGGTCTGGGCTTCTGCATGGCCGTGTGGAGGCTCTCAGCCTTGTTCTGGCTGACCTCTGGGGTCTTCCAGCAGGCACAACCCCAGTCATAACCACGGAGAACACAGATACTTGAAGAGGAATTATCTGGTATCAAGGTCTCATCTGAAAGGTTGTAATCTCTTGGTAAATAAGCTTTCTTTTTTTTTTTTTTTTTTGAAAGCACACTGCCAAGCACCATCCTGCCACTATATTTAGCTTTTAAATTAGCTGAGCCCTTCGTTTGCAGAGGGGTCGAGCCTCTCCCCAGTGGCACAGCCTGGACACGCACCGTGCCTGCGAAGGATGATCCCCTGCACTGCACCTCCCGGGGTAAGGCAGATGTGAAAAAGCCGTCAGCACCCATGGGTGTAAATTTGGCAGGGCCTGGGTGGGTTACGGCCCTGTGGGTGCAGCACGGAGCCACCTCCTGGCTGTGCCTTCGTGGGCCAGGTCCCTGCACATGGCAGAGACGGGCACCAAAACGTGACCCAACAGCTGCATTTGGTGCATTCAGCAGGAAATCCCTAGGAGCTGCCTTTTTTAGCTCACTTGCAGCAAGTGGTGCAAACCCAGTTTGTGGAGCAGCTGGTTTTTTGAGAAAAGCAGGGGTTTGCTGCCCACTGCTGATGGAACGGGTGTGCCCGGGTGGTACTACCATGGTATTTTTCTATACAAAGCTGTGCAGAGCACTTCAGAGGGGTTCCCCAAGTGGACCTACCAGGTCAGGAAGATGCAGCCAGGCTCTGCATGTGTCTGGTTTCAGTCTTTGCACGACCCACAGGACAGGCATTTTGCTTTCCTAGGTGCATGAGAACTGGTCTACCATCCTGTACCCATCCCTCTGGCTTTTTGGGGATCTTACACTCCAGCCAGAACTGCAAAAAGTTAAGAGCATTTGCTTTCCAGATAAGCCTGCAGTCGCAAGGTCCTGTATTTGTGACTCTGCCCCTGGTGACACCCTGCAGAAGGAAGGAGCCCCACAGGGTCCGTTTGCTGCAGCTAATTTGTCTCAGCCTACTCGCTCTGCTCCCTGCATCACACCCCGTGACGTGGAGGTACCCCCAGACGAGCAGAGCGGGAACCCTGCATTAGCAATGCACTGTGCCATTTCTGCTCTTCTGTGCCATTTCTGCTCTTTGGAACGAAATCTGGAGAGAGCCACAACTGAGATAAAGCAGCACTTGTTTTATTGAATCCACAGCACAAGAATCCCAGTCCTGCCTTGCAGGACAACTTCCCTCTCTGTCACCTCACTCCTCCACAGGGAGAGGTTTTTCTGGACGTGCTGGAGCTGAGAGGGGGCAGTCCATAGTTGCATCTCTTCTGTCGTTGCAGAGGGAAGCATGGTCACTGGTTTCTTTGCTCACTCATTCTCTCTCCTTCCCCTTTACACGATTCTGTCCACATCCCACTTGCTGTTTTCTTCTTCTCAGAAAGCTACTGGAAGTACAACTCTAGCTCTACATCAGTATGTTCTGCTTAGAAGGTCCCAGCTCACTGTTGTATCAATACTAATCCTGTTTTAATATGAATAAATACTAGAAATCAAAGAATCTACTACCTTTTCTTTGGGAAAGAGAGAAAAAAGCATCTCTTGCTTCAGAGACTAAAAATGTCTTTTTAACTGATGTCAAAAAACAACATTCTGTAATCTTCAGTCATATCCGCTACTGAAGGGCAGCATGCAAAGCAATATGCAGTACATGGCAATAGCACTAGCACAACTGTGAATAATCTGAAATACAAGCAAAATAACTAACAGATATCAAAGTAGTTGCATTCCAGCTGTGGCTTTAGGTGCATTCATTAAAATATATGTATATAAATAGTACCAAAAATATCAAAGACATCAAAGACATCCTGCCAGGGATAGCTGAGGTTGCTACATCACCTAGGCTGTTGTTCTCCGAATATGTTACTTTTTTTTTCTTTTTTTTTTTTTTTGGCTTTGTGCTTCTTTTTAATGCTTTTGGCTTCTTTGCCTATTTGTTCCAATTCATTAATAACCTTGTCCCAGTCATCTCATCCTAACGCCAGCGGAGGGCTCCCCTACGTTCCATAAAGCTGGGTATTCCACAGCTGATGCGTTACGGATGGAGAAGGCATGTTTCATGCTTTTGTACATACCTTAATACACACAAACACACCCCTTCAAGGGAATTATTACACAGAGACACCCGCTGAGTTATCGTGGGAAAGAGGAATCCAGAGGAAATAAGACAATATCAAATGTAGCTTGATTTTCCATGAGATTGTACAGGGATGTTTTCCTCAGTCCAGGCGAGTGTGGTTTTCAAGCCACGCATGGCACATGCCCTGGAAATCACAAAATTCTCTTAGTAACATGGTATTGTTCCAACATCTTTGGGCACAAGCAATATTCATAATTTCCCATAATCATTTAACTACGATCCTCGAAGTAATGGAAGCTGGCGTATCTGTACTATTTCTATGAGGAACATAAAAAACAGGATGCAGATCTACCTCCAATGAGAGGAAAGGAGTTTCTTGACTGGAGACAGGCACACCATGCAATTAGATTTTTTTTCCCCCTTTTCCCTGCAGTCTGTTCCTACTCCTGTCTTGTTTCTAACCCGAGCCCTAGCAATTGGCCTCCGTGGAAAGTGTTGTATTGGCTCTCCTTTCACACATGCATATCACAACAAATACAAGCGAACAAGCCAGCTAACACAAAGCCAAGCCAAAGAATACACATTATTTAGTGAGGTTCATCTGTCCAAAGGAAACTGCTGTTACGTTTATGTTTTATCTGAACACCTGCATATAACTCAGCAGACTCACCTGGGCTTCCTGAGCTGCGAGCACCTGGTGACTCACATACCCATTATCTAAAGTTGCTACCAATAGCTCATAAAAAGCTTTCTCTTGCTATGAATTGCCCCAGACACCACCACCAAGGCCATGTTCTTACCGCCACTCCCCAGGGCGGGGCTGTGCCACACACCTTTATGGCTGCCCCACATCTCAGATCTCTGCAACCCTTACTGCAGACGCTCGAGGGAGCCACTCAGCCAGGTCACGTCCAGCATGTTTTCCCAAATTCTTCTCCATCATCTGGAGAACGCTAGAAGGGTTGCTACACTTTTGAGGTTTTGCATTACTCATTCAGGCTCTAGTTTGGGACTCTTCCTCACTATTTCCACTCTAACAGAGCTATCGGCATCCTGTGAGTCAGGATCATTGCCCATCTCTCCACCCGAAGCATTATCATCGCCATTACCCAGAGCCTCCTGATCTGTAGAGCCAGACAGGCTGTTCCCAGCTGCTGGTCAAGTGTCTTCATTTTAAGGCACAAGTATTAAGGTGACTCTTCCTCCATCTGAACTTCCACACAGTTCTCTCCCTCAAGCAAGTTCCCTGAGCAGCTCCTCTCCCTGGGTTTGCACCGAAGTGCCTAGACAGGGCACAGAAGGGCTTTCTGGCAGGAGAGGACTGTCTACAAGTCCTTTCTGAACGATGTGACTTGCCCTGGGCACACACACTCCCACCCTCACTCACCAGAACCATGACGGGGGTCCCCAAATCCTCCATCGCTGGGTGCAGCACTGAGAACTGGGGTGCCACCAAGTGAGAACTCCACACTTCCCTGGGGTTGCCTGTGTTGGAAACAAAGAAATGAAGCTTGGACAGGTCTTCTGCTCTCTTCAGACATTGTCAGGTGTTGGAGGCGGCCCTTTATCTCCAAATCTTGCTGTCTTCAGCTTCCACACATCTCTGGTTTTCCCTGCTTTGAGATATTTGAAAGCAACGTCAGGGCTGGCTCTCTGCCGGGCACGCAGGGAAGCAGTATGCACGTGAAGGCCGGGGCAGCTCCGTCACCACCCTCCTGCTGCTCTGGCACACGGTCTGCTCCTGCTCACCACCAGCATTGTCCTTACCCGTACAGACCACACTCAGCCTCCTCACCTGTGGTCCTCGCTGAGCTCACACACACACATGCTTCCACCATGCTTCAGCCAAACCGGCCCTGTTACGCAGCCCTGCCCAAGGAGCTGCTTCTGCGCCTCCCTGGGCTGTGTGAGCACTTGCCCAAAACAGCCTTTCCCCTACCAAACACGCTGCTATCAAACAGTTCCCCACCGGACACTACGCAGCCCCTGCCATGACGGAGCAGCAGGGCTATCTACATCCCCACAAAGCTCCCCAGAGGTGCTGCCAACAGATCCAGCCCTTCCCCAGGGAAGAAGGGAAGGGCTCTGCCCTGGTTGGGAAGCCCAGATGATGCCCAGCATTAATCAGAGCTTCAGCTATGGAGCTAAATTGCTACCAAAATTGCTACCAATCGAACCCAACTGTCCTTGCTAAAAACCAGGATGAATCCCACACAAGTTGCTCCTACTCCCAACTTCCTCCCAGGCCTCGGGGCTGTCTTCTGCTCTCTGTTCACTTCCTGACCCAAGAGTACGTGGCACCAGGAGCACCTGACCCTGACATGGACACAAGCCCCAGGGACCTCGTCAGCAGACAGCAAAACATGATGGGGATCTTCCAAAGCAACGCATCCTTTCAAACATGCCATTTCAGGCAAGAGACAAGCACTGACAAATTTTCAGTTTTATTAAAAAAAATCTAGCAGCAAAACCTGTAACAATTCAAAAAAAAAAAAAAAAAGAACATGACACAGAGAAAGAGACGGAGATGGAGAGAGACAGGCTTGGGGTTTTCTCCACCATTCACTCAAGTTCCTTGTAGCGGGCAAACATGACTCTCCTGACAGCATCACGGTAAGTCTCGTTGGACTGCCTCTTGCTGGGCTTCCCTTGGGCCCCCAAGCCAGGTCCCTTCTTCCGATTTTCCACCTGGAAACAGACACAACCAGGATCAGTGATTTCTGCTCTTTGCCTGCTTCTTCTGCCTGCAAAGAAAAAGCTTCCCCCGCGCTGGTTCAAGACAGCCAACTGCTCCCATGTGGATAGGGATAAGAAGAAAATACGTGTCCCTGCAAAAGCTGTTTGGGAGAAACTCCAGGCCTTTGCGGGCAACAAAAGCACAGGCAACAAATGCCCGGTGCGAATAAAACCATAGGATAGTCTGCGGAGATCAGCACTAGCATATGGTGTGGTAGGAGCAGACAGCCAAAATGTGCAATGCCAGCAGACAAGAGGCATCCGTGTGCAAGCATGGATCGAAGCAGAGCAAAGGAAAGTGCCAGCAAGAGAGCTGGGCTCCCAGGGAGCTGTTTGCAGTTAGACTGCACTTGCACGAGCTCAGCTCTTCTCTCCTCTAATAGTGTTCCCATGGGACCTGGTAGCGCACTTTGCATTTCAACCAGTTTTTAACGACTGGCTTTTGCAGCCAGTGTCTGAATTTTTCATTAATACCTGCCTAGCGTTAACCCAGGAGAGCTGAGCGCTGAAAGTTTCCCTTGCTTTCAAGCCTAACTTCTCTGGATACCAGAGATGTGATCAATGCGGCCGGGAGATCAGAATCCTGTGGGGCTGAAGCGGGCACATGGCTTTGCCCAGCAGGACTTGGAAGTGGGAAGAAGGCACACCTCTAGGGCTCTTTTGAGAGGCTCCTATAGGGATTGTACGAGGGCTGTGCCTTGCAATCAGCTTCCCCCTCCAGGCCCGGGAGCCCCGATTGGAGGTCAGACCGCCCAGAGCGCATCGCTAGAGCTGGCTCTTTGACAAAGCCCGTTTTATGGCCGCAGGAAGCTCTCCACGAGGACCAAACAACAGCTGGAGCAAGTTCCTGCTATCTGAACTGATGAGGGAAACTTGCCTTGTGTGTGTGGGCTCAAGCAAGCGCGTCACAAAGCCTCAAATATTTGCCTTTAACAATATACTCGACTGCGAGCTGGATGTCGCAACGCAAGCTGCACTGCAAGTTGTGGTGACCTTTGGTGAGGCGCTGGCACCGTGCAGCAAGGCAGCCCGGAGACAAACCCGCTGTGGCAAGCAGCTCCAGCTGCAAGGGTTCAGTGCTGCCCACCGGCCCCTGGGCAAGCAAAGCCCCAGGCTGTTTGTTCCTGCTGTGTCCAGGCATCCCAGGTCGCCCACTGAACACATTTCTGCAGAAGAGTGGACTCAGCAGTCTTTTGTACCCCTCCATGGTGTCAGTGTGACTGTCTGCATGTGAATTAATCCACTGGAAAAGGCTCTGTCTTATTTGCTTGACCGACCATAGTATCACACAGCTAAGATTGCTTTCCCTGCCACTCTAGAGATGACGTTTAACCTAGCTCTGCAGCGCTCTGTCCAGTGTCAAACCGTGGCCTCAGCCCTGCCCATACAGCTGTGTGGGGACAAAGGAAACAACCCACAGGAGAACAGTCTTCCTTTCAACTCAGGTAAGCCCCCAAATGCTGTCCCGAGGGCATGTCTGAGCTGTGTCTGGGAGCAGGAACTAGCAGCAGTGGGTATGAACCACTCAGTGGAATCACCAACAAGGACAAAACACGTGAAGTTATTTCAAACTGCAGGTTGCAGATGACTCAAAAACCAAGCGTCAAGTGCAATTAACACATTAATACCTTGTCGCAGGTAAACCCTCTCCAGACCAGACTGTCCCAGACGGCAGGACCTACCCAACCCTGCTTACTCCTAAAGTTCTTTTCAGATGATGTACACTGGTAACCCCTTTCAAAGCCCAGCATTTAGAATTGCAGCAAGAGCCTCAGCAGGTGCGGACACACAGCAGCACACGCCCAGGGGCTTTGGCTGTGCTCACGCCTTCCAGGAGAAGGTCCACCTTTTCTCCCCGTTGACGTGGCTGCAGAGCACTGAGCTGGTGACCTGCTCAAATCCCAGCCTGCTTTTGGGCAGGTATTAATCAGATGCTCACACCCTCCTTACTCACCGCCAGTTTGTTTTGAACCCCTCCAGATCCATAAGGATTCTAAACCTTTTCTCCCACCAGCATACTCGCAGTCCCTCCCCGCCTGCAAAGCTAATCAGCGCACATATTACTCCTTCGAGCAGGTGCTGAGTCACGCAGCCTGACTCCTGTTGGAGCTGGGAACTCCCTCCAGCTCTCTTGGGCGACATTACGAGCTTGAACAACAGTGATTCATTTTGAAGGGAAGGCAAGGCTCACCTCCATTGGTGATGTTGTACCCTGCTGGTTGTAGCCAAGGCCTTTTGTCCACCCTGTGGACTGCAACATTCGGTTTCCTTTGTTGTTACTGTCAATCCTTGGATCATAGTCACTGGAAAAGAAACAGGATCAATTGTACAGCTTTGCAATGTTTTGAACACGTGCCAGAGATGTTTAGCTCTGCTAATAACACCTTCAATGACATTCAAACCTCTCCTGAGGGGAATTTCCAGTTGTTTGCAAGGAACACACCGCCCGAAGAAACCAACACGGTGCACTCTGTGTGCAGGGTTCAGACACCTCTGACAGTGTAGCTAACTCCCTGTCCCACCTCAGGGGTAATACACCGGGACACAGGAAATGAGCTCGGGCTCCAAAATATTTATGGTACAAGAAGGCCAGAAGCACTCTGTTCTTGTATTTCTTAATCTGAGTTTTAGCAATAGCAAGAAAGTTAAGTCTAATCCCTGCTGCTCTAGTAGATCTTTTTCTCCCAGTGCTGTGAGCATTGTGGTCACCAAGCTCAACAGATGCAATGCTCATTTGCACACCCCTTCTCCCACCTTGTCATTACTCATCCAAAACCGTTAACCAAAACCCATAGTTTTGAAAACTGTTCTGCACAAAAATAGCTTCCTGCATTCAGACAAGTTCTACTTTCTGGCTGCTGCTGACACTGCACACAAACTGCTTTAGTTTATCCGCACCTTGTCCAGGAAAACAGAGGGAAGAGAAGAAACAGATTTTTAAACTGCAAAATGTGAAGGAAAGGTCCCCTTCTGAGGTGCTGCACCAGAAGGGAACAGGCACGTAACCAGTTTTGTCTTCAACACATGCCTAGCAGTTCCTCAGCCCACTGGAACACATGAGCTTGCAGCAGGCAGACCTTTTGAGAGCTCCACACAGCACGCACTTTCTTCCTACACCTACTCTGACTGAGATGGAAACAGCTAGTGTTCCTCTGAGTCAGTAGAACAGAAGAAACACAGCTTTGCTCCTTCTTCTGATGGCTAAATGCCAGGACAGGAGGACAGCAAGTGCCTTGAGGATGTGGTGACTGGGAATGAACTGCGCTCTGCTCCTTATGTCCGCCCAGGCACTCTCAAAACCCCCATCCTACCCATACAGTACCCATCTGTACGTCTCTGCTTTCCCGTAAGCCCTTGTCTCCAACCCTGCACTACATAACCCTCGCCCCCTCTGAGAAGTCCTGCAGCTTTTGACAGACTTCTGCTTTGGGGAACTCTGCCCACAAGAATCACAGCCTGATCATTACTCTTGCACATTACCCCACCAGACAATTCCTGGCCTTGGTGTGCCAGCAGCACATGTGCCATCATGGCATCAGCAGCCCCAAAGACATCCAACCAAGAGCAGACATTACCTCTCCGAGTCCCGATCATATCTGAGTCGTTTCCTCTCTGGTGAATCCATTTGCTGGAACTTCTCTCTTCGGTCATTTCCTTTGTCTTTGTATCTCCCCTTCACAACAGAAAGAACAAATTAAGTACAGGAGCTACGAAGGATTTGACACTCCACAGGAGATTGCTCTGCAGGTAGGTCTCACCTCAGCCACTAATCCTTAACTGAGGAGGAAATCTGTCCTGGAGACCCACAAACACAGGATGTTTCTAGGACCCACAATCCACTTATTCTGTCCTGATGGCATCTGTTGCTGCCAGACCGAAGGTCGCAGCCTTCCTGCTACGGCACCATGAGCAGCTCTGCTAGCTTCTGAACAACAGCCACAGCTCTCCCATTCCTGGACAGGCAGCAGCAGCTGCCCATACACTGCATTGATTTCAAATAGTAATCTGTGTCCCATGTAGCTCATAGCCCAACACTGGCTTGCAGGGCAACAGAACCACCACTCAGAGCCTCCTGGGAGGAAGGCAACCTGCTCTTAGAAGTCACACCATAATCTGCAGGTCCAAATGCAGAGCATGTCCACAGTTCAGTTTAAGACTCTTGGCCCAGGCTACAGACAGAAGTGTAAAAGTGGAAGGTCTGCCTGGACCAACATTCCCCCTAGCACAGGATGACAAACATAAGTCTGCCCACCACCACAGACCCACCTCACGCTCTCTCTTCTCCAAATATGCCAGTTCCTGCTCAGATCGTTTGATCTTCATATGTATCTCCAGGTTTTGCTGGAAGAAGGAAAACAGAAGCCAGAGTCAGCAGAGGACACAAGCTGTCAGGGTCATTTGCTGCAGCCATAACAAGTATAAATAAAGCAGCATGCCCTTGTACCTGCACTAATCCAGATGCAACAGCTCCCCATGCAGCCCAGACTACCTGCTCACCCACAAGGAAAGGCTGTGGGACAGCCTTTCCTGTCCCACAGTAGGAAAGGCAAGCGGTCCTATTTTAACCTGCGTGCAGTTTGGTCCTCCCAGAACCAAGAGCTCAAAGACAGTGCAGAATATAGGAAGGCATGCCTGAAGTTCTTACTGCTATTGCACTTGAATGTGCCAGCAGCCCACTCTCCCCAAACTTGAGCTGCATCACTATAGCTTAAAAAGTCACAACCTGCTATTATGGCACTCTCATGGCAGGAGCAAGCAGCTCACACAATGCTTTGAGCAGAGCTTTGATGGGAACTTTGCCTGCTACTGTGTCAAACTCAGAACAGCTCTTCCCACACAGTCATTGCATCTTCTCCCTGTATCACAAAGCTCTTGAGCCAAAGGCAGCTCACATCACACATACAGCCCCCCCGCCACCAGCTCCCCCATACCTTGTGCAGGTTGGAGAGCTGCTGGTGCTTGATGAGCACTTCCTTGTTGGGAAACTGCCTCCTGCACAGCAAGCAAGCCAGCTTGTTCCAGTCAGTCAGCTTGTCGTCGCTCGCCTTGGCCTTCCTCGGCTGCTCCTCGCGCTGTGCTGGTGGGTGGGGAGGTGGCAGCCACTGCGCCTGTTCCTCCTCTTCCTCTTCCTCTTCGTTGTCACTGTCTCCTCCATACTCTCCCAGAAGACCTATCAGAGGGTTCACCACCTTGGGCTGAGGGAAGAGGCAGAAAAACATGATAGTTTGTAGCATCAAGCCTTCTCTGCCAAGCTGGGCTCTGCTTCCCCAACCAATCTCCCTGTGCCTTCTCTCTCTGTTCTAGTCCAAGAGCTAGAGAGCAGCAGCATGGAAAAGTGAAAGAAGCTGGCCAGCCAGCATTTAAGCACCACAGGGTAGAAGTTTTTCTGTTCTCAAGACGGCTGTGCTTCAGTGCCAGGCTTTCCCGATCTGCTACACACCTAAGCAAAAGAAGCTGGGCACAGCAGCAGCTATTTGGCCTGGAGTGGCTAACAATCGCTTCCTCCAGCAATGAAGATCATTGAGGTTTGCCCTTCCTCAGTTTGGAGGAGGAGTTCCTCTTGAGTGAAGAGATCCTGCCTAGATGCCAGTATCAAATTTCACCCTGCCAAAACCCTGCAAACAACCCAGCATTGTGAAGCAAACTGTCCTGGCCATTCCATCTCCAATGCTCTCTCCAACAGCAGGAGAAGCTGGCACTTCTGCCACCCAAGGTCAGAGCCAGGCTGTGGTGAGCCTCCCTAGTCACCTACCCTACCTCAAACAAGCCAAAAATCAATCCAATGGAGCGTCTTACCGGGGCTGCACTCTCATCCTTTTTCACAGAGGGAGGTAATGGTTTCTTAAAGACATCTTCTGCAGAGAACTTCTCCTCTCCAGACTCATTCTGAAACAATCAAGACCAGGTGTTAAGACTGCTGTAGCACAGATTCAGTGCAAGCAGCAACTAATCACACGTTTAACAGGCCTCCAAGGAAACCAGGCAGTCAGAAGAAATGAGGTGGTGTTTTTGGTGGCAGACATTCCAATTCTGGGCATCGCCCGAACTATTTCTCCTGGAAGTAGGCCCTTGGTTTCAGGGACAGCTGAAGCAGCTGCCATGCTGTCTCAGCCTGATCCACTCTCACTCTCTGCTGGACTGTGATGCTGGCCATGGCCCCAGCTGCAACTCAAACCAGTGAGGGAGCTGGTGCAGGGCCAGTTCAACATTTCAACACCTCTGTGTACACAAAGGATGTGGAGATCGTGCACAAAGCAACCCCCAGAGCCAGTCAGCACAGGACCAGGGAAGCCCACCAGTGCATGACGAGTTACAGCCCTGCTTCACTGGGAGAGAACAGACCAAGCGAAAGTACTACATGTGGGGAGAGGAAAGGATGACAATGCCAGTTTTCTCTGCCGTGTCTGTGGTATGATACATGACAAGGCTCAACACAGCTCTTCAATTTTCAGGATTTTCTCCTGGACAAAGAACACCAAAGACTGTAGTTACCTAGCATTGTAACAGGACGAGGCTGTGATGCTCGCTTGCATGCTCAGCAGCACAAATTTGGGCTTGGGTGAAGCTTCACATCTACATTCTTTACAGAGAACTGCTCTGATGCCCCGGACATGCTCTAGTTCAGTGGTTCATTAGCTACTCATGTTTCACTGGGGAAAGACAGGAGCTATGCAACATCTTACCAAGCTTGCACTTTCGTCCTTTTTCACTGAGGGTGGTAATGGCTTTTTGAAGACATCTTCTGTGAAGAACCTTTCCTCTCCAGGCTCATTCTAAAAAACCCAAGATTGGGCATTAGACCATTAGCAGCACAGGGGCCAGGGTGCACACAGCAGCCATGAAGCCAGTTCTGAGCATCCATGGAAACCAGAAAGCAAGGAAAAGCGATGGGGGGATTTCTGCTGCAGATGCTTTCACACTCCATTCAGCCAAGACCAACGTTTATCCTAGGTCAGTGCCCTTGTAAGCAGGCATTCTCCACACCAGATGAGATTCCTTGGCAGGCTTGGTACCATCATCAGAGACAATTACTCCCCTCAGGTCCCAGCTCCCCAGGACCAAGCATGCCACAGTGCACATCCAGACCAACAGGTAAGGAAGAAAAAAAATCTGCATTTGTAACTAAAACACTTCTACCAACTCTTGTGGTAGAATTCATTCTACTCGGCATTCCTCAGGCCAAGTCAGTATCCCGGCACAGTTGTGGAAGATCCTGCTCAAAACACCCACGCTCAAACATTGTTTTGGATAGCTACTCCCACTCAGCAGCTCCCCACGTGGGGGAAATAACATTTGCTCACTGAGAGTAGCACTAAAGGGCTGGACTCTGGGAGGAACCGTACAGGATGTCCGTCATGAACTCCTATCTGCATTCGATCTTGGTTCACCTTTGCAGTCCATCTGCACCGCTTGCCTCATCTTCCTGTCTGTCTGTGATGTTTGGAGGCGGCAGGAACTGTGGTTAGGGAAGAGCTGAATCTCTGTTATTATCTGACCTGCTATGTTCAGACCTGCCTTCTATTTTTTTGCTGGCTCTGTTACAACAGTTGGGTGCTTTCAGCAACTGGGAGTGAAATGCGAGTCTCAATTACATGGATGTTTCTGAATCCTTTACCATAAGGAAGGGATAAGAAGTCCTGACTTAATGTCAGGAGACAAAAATTTCAAGAACTTGTCCCTGCCTGGCCATGTTCCTGGCCTGCTGGTGACCCCATGTATTTCATCACTTTCTCTCACAGACTCTCCCCTTTTTGAATCCTCTAAAAATTACTCTCTTTTTTTCTAACATCCATTACCTCAACCTCCTAGCCTCTCTGACCATTCTGATGCCTGGAGGTATTTACCTTAGAAGAAGTATTTTTCCCTTTCTCCTTTTTGTCCCTGTTGTCTCTGTTGTGTGGTTCCTTCCTTTCATTTGTCCGTTCTTGGCTTCCATGTCGCCGCCTTTTGTTCTCTATGGGTGATGAGCAGGATTCTCGGTCTATCGTGACTTCTCTCTGAAAGAGGCATAGAAAAATAAAAAAAACTTAGCTGAAACCCTACAATCTTCATAACAAGACTTTTTGTCCTTATTTGGCTGAGTAGACCAGCACAGTAAGAAAGGACTGAAGAGCCTCAGATAGATGAAGGAAAAGGCTTTGGGACTTTGCTGGGGCAGAAGACTGTCTACTACAGCTAAGCTATCAGAGCACGACCCTGCTCACAAAGAGCATGGACATTTCCAGTTTCATGAAAACACGATGACAGTCCCATAGAACCTCAGCAGATGGCTCTTTTTTGGGATCCGTGTAACTATTGCTGGCCAGGCTTAGGGAGCAAATTGATGAAGACAGAGCTCTGTTTTCCATCTTTTAGTAGAAGGTCACATGTTTTCAAGTAAAGCTGAGCGAGGATGCTCTTAAGTCTGATAAACACAGAGGAGACCAACACCCTTCCTTCAGAGGCCAAGGAGGCAACCACAGCAAATGGTTCAACATAATGGACTCCTAGCCTCTCATTATGTTAACATTTTGGAACACAGACCCCTTTTATACAGGTCAGAGAACTGAGCGAGAGAAACAAAGCTGACTCTGTGTCCTATGCTGTTCTATGCTAGCCCTCTTCAGGCTGCAAAATCTACTCAGAGAAAGGCAGTTTGTAAGAACACGTTACGTGTAAAGCTTCCTTCACATGTACTCACCTGAGTCCTGGGGTCATAGTATGTCCCAGCTATGGGATCGTAGTAATTCCCAGTTTCAGGATCATAAATGTATGTGGACACATCTGATGGAGCTGAATGGAGAGACGAGTTAATATCAGAGTCTTACAAATGCAGAACTTGCTCTTTACAAAGAGAAAAGCAAGAGTAAACCTTGCACTGTCAAAAGGATCAAGAGTAGGAAAGAAGAAATTTTCTCCCCTGGTAAGACAGGCAAGAGCAGTCCTCACATCGCTCTACCTACATCTTTTTTCTCTAAGGAGTAATAAGGTAGATAGGTTTTCACAGTTCTTCTGTTTTAGGACTGGCAAAAATTCCACATCAAAACACAATTACAGGGGCTGTGCTGAGATCACCAGATCACAACACCTGACCGGACAAAGATATGAAATTCAGTAATTTCCCAAAGAATGGGTTGATGTGTACCAGGCTCTGTTTCCACCCACCCCTGTGAACAAGGAAGATCTGTGCTCTTATAAACAATCTCCTGTTTAAAACGATGACGCTCCCCACATCCCTTCTGTCTCTGGGTGCATGAAAGCTCCCGACAAGAAACAGAGCAAACTGCTTCTACTGGAAAAGCCAAAGGCCTTAAGGATAGGGCCATAATATGAGGAACATCTCACATTTCCAAAATATTATTTAGACTGAGCTCAGCAATGCTACATATATGTTAGTTAAACAATTATGGCAGGGGGTTCCGGCTACTGGCACTGCTGCAGTGTATTTTCCTCTGTCTCATCTGGAAATTACCAGGCTGATTTTATCCCATCAGTATGCCACAACAAGGAAAAGCAAGCAGCAAGTTTTCTTTATTTGCATGTAGCTTTTGCACAGTAAAAGTATGGAGAAACCCATTATCAGATAGGAAAATGTGACTAAACAAAGTTGGCAAAGGAACTCAGAAGTGGGTGTAGCAAATAAACCTACTCCTAGTCTTTAAAATATTTTTGGGCTGATTTCTACATGTCAGTGCCCTTTTAAGGAAGTAAAGTCTCCACAGTAGGAGTGAGGCAGAGCTTAACTTACACTGTGCTCTGGTGCGTCTCTGTGATTCGTTGCCCCTCCTGTCTCTCATGCCTCTTCTGCCCTGGATTAAGTGAACAACACAAACAGATCAGAGACTCTCTGACAGACATCATATTGCTTCTCCTCCCTCCCACGGGCCCAAAGTTCAGGAAAACAGTTATTTAGCTACTCTAAATAGAACACAATCAGACATAACTTTTCATCTACAGAATGAGGGACAGTATTGCAAGGCACGAGACCTCCACAGCCCCCCTGAATCTTTAAATCAGGTACTCGTGGCAATCCATTTGAAAGCCCCAAACCCATTCAGTATGGGAAAAGCCCTGCAGCCCTGTAACACAACCACTAAAGAAGAGACACTCTCTTCAGGAACTGAGATCAGCCATCAGTAAGTCAACCTGTAAAAGCCTGTTATACGGTAATCCAGACCCAAATTCCCTCAAGCAGCATCTGTGCTGACCCACATTTCTGTGTGCATTATAATCGTTGTGGCACAGTAGCAGTGAAGAGCATACTTGAGCATTATTACCCCACCTTCAAGCATGTTGAAGTTTTGGCAGTCCAAGGGAAAAAGCCTAACAAAGTCGTGCCCACTACCCTCGATGCTCCCGCCCTTCCCTCCCAGTTGCAGCTGTGCAGGCCTACCTGTCCATAGTAGGAATTGTCACTGTGCTCCCCGTAGTCATTCCTGCTGAGATAAACATTGCAAGTTAATGTCAATCTGGCTTCAAATTAACCTCAGTGTTCTCCAAATGATAAGCAGAACCAATAAAGACAGAAAGACCATCTTCACTGGCCACATGTTGGTTTGTGTTCATCCCAGGAGACAGAGAGGCTTTGCAGATCGCTGTCTCCACTAGAGTTATGCCCCCCCTCTCTGCTTAATCAGCAAAAAGCAGCTGAATCTCTCTAACTGCTTTTGAAAAAAAAACAAAACTATTAATTCCTTCACAATGAGATTTGATGGCTGGACAACAATAGGAAGCCACCTACTACAATGGCTAGTCCCATACTGCTCAAATCCTGAGGCTTCTTCTAGCTCTGATACTTCACTGTACACTTTGTTAGGCTGCAGGAACATCTGTACTAATTCATTTACCAACCTTTAAGTATGAGTACATCTCTAGCCTCGCAGCACATCACACAAAGGGTAACCCTACTGACTCATCCATACATACCTTCTCCTCCCTGTAGCAAGATTCACTTCCACCGTACGTCCATCAATGCACATGGGGGGATCCAGATTCTGCAGTATCTTTAGCAACCTCAGCGCCTCCTGTAAAATGAAAGAAGAATTTCATATCTCTGAGAAGTGAAGTCTGTTTCTGCCCGAAGAGAAGGTTTTGTGCCTACAGGATGACCATAGCAGGACAAGAAACACAATACTCTTGCCTAAATATTAGTGAAAGATATTTAGGAGGCGACAAAAAGGATAAATACACTGCTAGGTTCTCTGCTTGTCCCACAGCTGTTTTCAGCAGCCAGCTAGGGACTGTGTTCTCCTAGAGCTGCTGGACAATGCAGCACCATGGTGGCTGTTGCCCCAAAGAGTTTTGGTGAACGCTCTCTGAACCAATGCAAAAGCACAGCTACAGAGTCTGGAAATCACTCTGGCTAAGGAGAAAATGTGAACCCTCCAGCGTTGAACTGTCTGTTTATTAAGATTCTTGCCTTTTGCAGACAGAAACGATAGAATTCAAGTTCCCTGCAAACAAAATAGCTGTGCAAGAGACGGTCCAGCTTAGGAGGGTCTACAAAGAGACATATTGAGGCAAGAAACTCGCTCAACATCACAGTTTGTGACAACATTCTTTAGCTCCTAATGTCTTTAGCCTGTGATCAACAGATGTATTGGATGTTCCCTGTGTCTAGCCAGACAAGCAGGAGTGGTCAGTAACTCTCTACAGAGCAGCTGCCCAACAAGTACAACTATTTCTTTTGTTTCTTTTGATTCTTTTCTTTTCTTTCTTTTGATTTTGTTTGATTCTTTTGTTCCTGTGCCTTCCCTACTTCTACAAGCTATAGATGCCAACAGGGGGAGCATGTGAAAGCAGGAAACTACTTACAGCATGTGAGTCCAGTTCAATGAAGCCATAGGTCTGTCCCATCCGGCCAGCTTTGTTCTTCATGATGCGCACTCTGGACGTGGAGAGCTGCACGTATGGAGCCAGGAGCCCCACAATCACTTCTGGGGGGGTGAATCGTGTAATACGCTTCAGCATAATTGCTGAGAAGGACAATGAGAGAGGTGGCCAGGAAAAAAAACGTGGAATAAAAAAGATAATTCAGATCCAGGCTTACTGTGACAGCAAAAGGCAAAACTAAACCCACCCAAAGCAACAGCACAGCTTCTTGCAGTTGGGTCTGGAAGCTGATACTTTTTTTTTCTCTAGTTTGCTCAGACTACTCCCTCCAGTTGCTCACCTTTCCTTCCCAGAAAACAGAGCAGAAAGTAGTCCCTAGTCCCCTCCCTCCTCAGAGGAGATCAGCCCAGGGTAAATTCTGGTCAAAGGAGACTTCTGCTGCTGTTCTAAGTTAAGTGTACCACCCTGAGCCAGCTTACTCTGAATTAATTTTCCTAAGGGCAGCATGCCAGCACCTTTGAAGCTGGACAGCCCACCATTACTTGATGCCATGGATTTGCACAACACAGAAACAGCCTCCAGAGGTTTTGGTGAAATGATGCCCTTTCTGCAGATAGCCTCATGGAGAACAATCAAGAGGAATCCCAAACTGGGCTTTCTGCCACTCACTTCTGCTTCCTCCACCTTCCTGTGGTGTGGCTTCCTCTGCTTCTCTCTGAGAAGGCAGCTCCTGGTGCCTGTCCATGTCCCTTCTCTTCTCCTGCGAGGGCCGCCGCTCTCTCCCTTCATCTCTTTTCCTTGGCTCCTGTTCTTGAGGCTGGCACTCCTGCTGCGGAGCAGGAACTGAAGGCTGGAGAGGCTGCTTTGGAGATCCTGGTTGTACTGATAACTCTTGCTCAGGTTTTTCAAGCTTTGCCTCTGCTATTAGAGAAGAGAAATAGACTGGTTCCACATACAACACTTCAGCACATATTTTTCTTCTGCTATTTTCTGGCCACTGCAACTGCTTGCCTTAGAAAAGGCTAGCCTATTCCGTCCTTTGCACACCCCATGTCTTAATCTGCAGAGACAAGGCGCACAAAGGGCGAGACAGATAGGTAGCTCATCCTTCCACTGCCGTGGTTCACATCAGGCTCCTCCTTTACTTGACCTGTCCTGTCAGAGATGAGGCATTCTGGCTTTTTTATAGGACCGGCTCTTGCCTGGGCACACATGACTTAGGAATGGGTTTGGATATGGTCTACCCATGTCCGGGACAATCTACATGGCACTGATATCCTTACTATGACTGATCTACTCTTGAACCCTCAAAGCTGAGCAGTATCAACTACCGACTGTCATCCTGTCTCTATGCTAGAAGAAAACTGGGTGCAGACACCTGTGATCACTGAGTGAAATGCACCATACACGAAATCCCTGATTTTTATTAGGTCTCTACTTGCCACAAAATGAAGCACCCATTATGTGGAAACGCCCTGCCTCAGCCTAGCTATACAACACAAAGAAGATAAATCCCATCAAGCTTCTGTGCTTGAAGGCCTCTGAAACATCTGGCTTCACTTCAAAAGAGATCCTTGCCTACGTTTCTGAAGCTGTTAGAAAGGGAAGCCTAAGCTGTGGGGCTGTAAAGTCAAATGTCACCAGCCCCCTACCTGCTGCTCAGATCCGTTCCCACAAAGAAAGAAACGAGAGTGCAAGACCTAGCGCAGTAAAGCTTCACTCTTTAACATCCCCCTACTCTCATTCTGTTTGGCCAGAGGGAAGCATAGCAGAACACACAATTATTTTGCACGTAAACATTGAGAAAGCTGCACCCTGATTTCCTTGGCTGTCAGCAAAGCTCACGTTGGACAGCCCCATATAAATTTGTCTCCAGTTTGCAGGGTGCAGTTAGGGCTACACTTCATGAGCAAGGACCTCATGCAGAATTTGCATAGGAAACCAAATTATGCAGACATAAGCACAACCCCAGACATGCAGAGAGCACTTCTCTTACTGAATTCTTGCTCAGCTGATGCGTCCTCTCCCTCAGAACCACCTTTGGACTCTGGGCCTGCTCTGCTCCCTGTAAGAGAGGCATATTAAAATCCACTTCGAGACCATCAGTCGCAAAACATGCAAGAGCCTACGCAAAGTTGCAGTAATGAATGCATATGCTCAGAGACTTGCTTTGTCTCACCCGGCAATTAACAAACAGTCACAGAGAGATTACCTTATTATGTTCTCACAATCAACAAAACCAGGTCAGGTAGAAGCAGGCACCACAATTAGTTTTCACGGCATCTTAAAGCCCCTGGTTAATTTGTTCCTCGGTAGCTTTTATTACACTACACAGCTGTGGTGACCAAGGGGGCCAGGTACGCAAATTCTGCCTTCCTAATACTAATGGAGGAGCTACAGTGCAAGGAAAGCAAAACAACCACAGGGACAGTGCTTCAGTAAATAAAGAGCTCTGCATCAGCAGTTATTTTAATGCCCTCCTACCTAAGGTATGCACATAAGAAATGCAAAACGTCAGAAGTCTGCTCAAAGATGCAGAGTCAAAGCTTACAGAGGGCCTGGAATACCTGCTCATCCCAAAGAAATCAGTCCCTCTAGGGACTGTGCTTTGGCTGTTGTGCCATCCCATCCAAAAAAGCAGAGGTGCTGGTGGGTGAGAAGCTCCCAGAGGAGCTGAACTCCTTCCTTGCCACGCACTCTTACAGTCAGCAAGGTCAATTCAGCAATTCACATCCCGGATCGTCAAATCTGAGAGCCTCAAAAGAGTAACACTAAAACCACGCAGCTGCACCTCCCAAGGCAGGGGGGCTGAGGGGAAGCCATGCCACCTACAGCAGCAGTGCTAGCTCACAGACCTGGAGGACACAACCTGTCACTCCGGAGGGAGGACAATGCCAAAGCAAAAGGAAGGAAAGGCCTTGTGCTGTAAGACTCCGAGCCTCACAAGAACAGAGAGCCTGCTAACAACACATGGCATGCACCATATTTAGTGTTGACAGGGAAAGGGTGCTAAACGAAGCCAAATTAATAATCCTCCTACGCAGTGCTCGGCTTGGTGCTCAGCCAGTTCCACCAAGAAGGACGCCGCAGGGAAGACAGAATACAAACTTACTTGTCAGGATGGGTGAAACTTTTAAGCGACCGAACAGATGTACTCACCATCTCTTGGGAGCTTGCAATAGGAGCAGGAAGATCTGTAGCCCACAGTACACACCTTACACTGCAATGGAAGATGGACAGCATGAAAAAGTCGTGTTTTGAAGGGGTAGGTACAACTTACTCCAGAAGGCTAGGCTCTGAAGTACTTTCAGAAAGTAAGTTGTGGCCACGGAAGAGTTACAGTGAGAGCTTGAGAGACAGGATGGGTACTGGCCGCAAGAGCCTCGAATGAAATGGGAAGGGAACGTTCACACGGCTCACACCTGGGATTGCCTCGGGACCGGGATTTTCACACAACTTCTGAGTACAGATCTGCTCACACCACAGAGGTAGTTCGCTAATCCTTGCGACAGGATCCTTCCCCCTCTCGAGTGATGCTGGACTGAAAAGCTCCCTGCTGGCTGCCATCCTGCCAGCCACCCTATTGTTTCAAAGGACCCAAAGTGACCTTTGTTCTTCCTCCCCTCAGCTCACTCCTCAAGCAGTGACCAAGTCCTCCCCGAAGTTAAAAGGCACGTGCAGATACTGATGCCGTTTGCTGCACCGGGACAGCCAACAAAAAGGCATCTGCCAGCTGCAAGGCAAAGCTGCTGGGGCTTAGATGGTTATCCCACCCGGAGCCGCTGCGGAAAAGGCAAGTGCCCAGTCTTCACAGCTCTCCCTGAACACAGCATTCCTAACATTCTCTTCAAGCTCTTTGTAAACGCACTGCTTCCTTTTCATACCATTTCTTTCTCTGACTGAAGCCCTGCAAACGCTCTGTGGCACCAGAGGGCTCTTTCTGGCCATGCCCATGCATGGCACGAGCCAACTTCCCATCACACTAAGAGCTGCTGTGAAACCACTGCCTGTAACTCCTGTCTCTACTTCATTTCTGGAGCATTAAAAGCCCAGACAAGAGCAGCATTAGCCCCAAACGATGGCTTTGTTTGCAACTGGAAGGCATCCAATTAACCTGGATAAGGGTCTTCACACCCCAGTGGGATCCAGAGCTCAAGGGGGCAGTCTGAGCACAACTGAGCCCCTTCCCACCCTACTGCAACCTCCTGCTTTGCACTCAGGGGCAATGGGAAGAGCAACCCTCCTCCTTGCTCAGCACTCTTCCTCAGCCCTCTGCAGCTGAAAGCACTGCACTGGGAGAACCACGGGAAGGGCATGGGAACAAAGCTGGCCCTCGAGCAGCTGTGCCACCCCAGAACCAGGCCGATTCCTGGCCGAACGAACCCTGCCTGGGCTTTGACTTCTTTCCACGCTTCTCTGCTGCACTTGCTACACTCACATCTAGGTCACAGGTTCCTGCATGGAGACAGAGGAGGTTTGCACTGCTACACTGGTGAACGCTCTCGTCGCAGGGAGTGAAGACACTCACTGTTACACCCGTGAACCACAGCGCAAACCTGCTCTGTGCCAGGCGGCAGATTCACTGCCTCTTTTTGGCCACGCAGAAAGGATCCGTGCATTCTTTTCTCTGCATGCTAAAAGGGAACCACTGCAGAGGGACAAAAGCACCCTGTGCACAAAACACTTGCTACCTGTACCAAAGAGACACAGTCACAGGTGGCATCAGAAACAAGGCAGGCAAAACACAGAAGTTCAGAAGAGGCAAGAGCTTCAGGACAGGTACTACTCTTAAGGATCTTCAGTCCCTGAGCAAAGATTTCATGCACCTCTCTGCTGCCCTTGCCAGAGAAGCCAGCAGGAAAAGCACAGTGCAGCTCACAGTTGCATACTTACACGTTTGCAGCGCCAGAACTCTGGGCACGGAGTGTACTCAAGGGTCACTTCTTTGCCACCGATCGAAAGAGTTCCCTGTTGAGACAAGGGGGTGAATGACGAATGCGCCCAGCACAGGGAGATCACTCAGAGGCAAAGAAAGGGGTTAAAGCTCTGCTTTCCAGAGGTTTTGCAAGTGAGACGGGGGATGAGGGGGACAACGTCTGGTTCAGTTAGCTGGAGCTTTGCCGTGGACGTGGAAGGGAAAGCGCCCGTGCCCTGCTCTAGCACAGGGCTACAAAGCTGCGCACTGACTCCGGGGGAACCAGGCAGAGGAGGCTGTGCACCTCCCAGGAAGAGCAGAGCTGGTAACCAGAGCACAAGAGGGAACGGCTTTAACTTGCTTTTGTCCACAAGCTGGAAAGGCAGCTGGACATCCTCCTTCACACCAGCCACCACCAGGCTGGTCTCAAGGCAGCTCCTTGAGGAGGAATACAAGGAAAAACGCCATTGAGGTGAGAGAAATCTGATGCTTGGGTTGGTCTTCATGTCACTCAAGAGACCCTGGCTTTCCTTCAGGGAAGTGAGGGCAGCCCCAGCTGCACGGCCGGTCCGTGGGGGGCTGCACTCGAGCACTTGTGCAGCAGGGAGAGAAGCAGAGGGAAGACACCCTGCTTTCTGCCCCGCACATCACAGTGGGAGAGATGGCAGGCGCCCAACAAACCCCCCAGCTTGGCTGAAATGCAGCTGATTACAGGGATTGCAAGGGCGAAACGTGGTAGGTGAGAGCTCCCCAGCTCCTGCACGAAGCCACCTGTAGGAGCAGGGACCCTGCTCTCACCTGACGTGGACACAGCCCGTGCCCAGGCACAAGGGATGCAGGCCGAGCCGCAGACACAGACCCATGGGACATCTCGCACCACCGCAGGCACTGCCTGACCGCCTGTCTTTCCAACACCACACAGGACGTGGTGACAATAATGAGACTCAGACCCAGGGCTCCCAAGCCTTAGGAAAGCAGCCACTCTTCGGGCCAGTGCAGGCAGGTGTCAGGGAGCTGCAAATGGTCCCGAGCTATTTTGCGGATCCCTAGGCAGTCAGAAGCTTCCCAGGTGCTCCGACCCAGCAGCCTGGTCACACAAGAGTGCACAGAGCAAACCAGGAATGTGAAAAAACAAGTTCCCAGGGGTATTATTCAGAAGTCACAATACAGCCACGCAAAAATTGCTGTGCAAAATGTGCTGGAGATGCTAGGGAATAAGTAAAGCAGGTGGGAGGAGTTCCTGGGAGGGAATCACTCGGTGATGGTACACCAACAATCCTTTAACCCCTCCAAAAAAATGCAGCAGAGAAAGCTGGAGGACCAAAGGCACCACCGAGGTCAGGTACCAGCACCTCCCCTTCCCGCAGCCTGCTTTTCCACATCCCGGCTGTTCCTTCCTACCAGGCCTACCCGCACTGAACACTTCAGGGGATTCCTTTCTGCCACCCAGCTGTTCGGATCCCGATTCCCAGCCTGGATTTGCCTCTGCCTTACAGAACACCGAGCCATCCTCAGCCCTCGCTGAGGGCCGGCGAGTGCACCCACAGCACGGTGCTGCAACCTCAGGCAGGGGGGCGTCTGTTCCCAGAGCAGAGCAGTGCCCACCCTGCGTGACTAGGAGAAGGTGCGTGCCTTCATAAAAGGCACGTGAGCAAACACAAGCGAGGAAGGCAGGGAAGCGAAGGCCGAGGCTCTCCTAGCGGGACCGTCAGTGCAGTTGGGGTGGAGATGCTCCCGGCCTGAGCAGGGCACCAGCGCAGCACACATCCGAGGGCAGCAGAGAACCACCCGTGTCTGCCCAGGGACCCGGCGAGCACAGGCGGGGGAGAAGGCAGGGTGCACATCCTCGCAGGCATGGCCACAGCCTGAGCTGTGAGCCCGCAGAAGCCCTGGGGAGCAGCAGGCAGCCGGCCCCGCTCGGCACGTGGCTGCAGCCCTGCAAAGGGCCCAGGAAGCAGGGACAGCTCGGTTTGGGGACACTTCCTCCGACAGGGCACTGCCCCACGGCTTCATCCTTCCAGCAGTTACTTGAAAACAAAACTTGCCAGAAAGCCTTAAGATTATTTTTTGTTTTTATGGACGATCATTTTTCAGCGCACGTGGTGCTGGTCTCTACTGCAAACTCATTTCTTGGAGACTGCCAGAAGTGCCACTTGCTAATTACTCACTCATTTCCTTAACACCCTGCTGATTGCCTGCTCACTGTTTCAAGCTCGCTCTTACTGACTTCTTGATATAATCATTTTCAAGGCTGCAACGATCATTTAACATACCAAAATGAGCCCTTCAGTTAGGACACACACTGTCAGGATTCAGTAGCTCAGTGACTTTAAATTCTTCTTTCCCCCATTTTCTTAATAGATTCCATCCCAAATATTTCCAGAATCTTTATTTCTTCTAATCCCTGTCACTCCTTATTCTGTTTCAGCTCCATCTTCTTTTCCCTGCAAGATATTTTGGATAAAAACTCTAATTTTCAGTTCACCGACTTCAGCTGAGCAGATCTTTGTGAATTCAGGAAGACTTTCAGAATATTTCAGGGAAGACTGCAAGAAGGGCAAACCCAAGGAAGGCTATGCCACATCACGGCAGCACCCGGACAGCAACAGTCTCTTCCACACCCACACATTTTTTCACGGACCTCTCTCACAGACTCACCTGCGCTATGCCTGTTAATTCTCTTTGTGTATTTTCAACGCCCTGTACTTCTGAGTAGCTTGGCCTTTTCTTTCCAAATTGTTATGCTACAGAAATGTCTCTCCCGTCCTCCCAGTGAGGAACCTCCCCCTCAAAACTCTCACTGAGCGTGCGGTTGACTCACCAGTGAGAGGTTTAGGAGGCAGCACATCCCTGTGGTACTACAACACAGAGCTCTCGGCAATGGAAATGCCCAGGCTTTCGAGGGCACAAGCAGCTTTTACTTTTGTTTCCGAATTCCCAAACGCAAAACAGAGCATCAGGACTTTATTTCTGGCATCAATGTTTGATGCTACTGTTAGATGTCTTTCAAATGCAATTATATCTGTTTTTTTCGCATAGAGGTCTGGTGTAGATGCAATACTGGATTATAGCTTAAGTGGTACAACAGAAAATAAACCATTGCAGCTAAAGTTATCCAAAAAAAATGTACCATCTGGGATAAGAGCCAATGGCCTAGCATGCAAACATCCCTGGAAGCAGACTCCAATCAACTACACAATCCCACCATCCGGTGGTTCTGGAGAGCGATGCCATGAAACCATAAAACCTATCTGCAACAAGTGCACGCAGCAAGGAGCAGTGTCCCAAAGCCCTTCGATGAGCAGGCCTCATCGTTAGCATGTGAAATTCCCCCAACCGCAAGAACAGGATACTTTAAGAGAGGGGGGAAAAAGGGAAAATCCCTGAGCCACGGTATTCACAGGGAGAAAACCTTTCCAGAAGCACCGTGGAGACCGTGTGTCAGCTGGGCATGAGGCTTCAGCAACCAAACTCCAAAATTCCTAGGGCAGTTTCCAAGCTCTTTGTCACCAAAGGCAGTTAAACCAGAAGAATTTTAAAAATACCAGTATGATCTAAATGGTAAAGACAATCCTAACCGTCAGACAAAAACCAGACCGCGCTCTAGCACATGCAAAGCCCACTCCTGAGGCTGGTTTTAAACCACCTCTGGTTCACTTACCCTCACTGCCATCACCTGGCTTTAGCGATGGAAGCAGCTCCCTCCCTGCCCCACACAGCGCTTGGCTGACCCCAACGGGCAGGAGAAACCGTGCACGCTGCTGGGCAGCGCATGGATGGGAGCAGTGATCACTTCGACACGGCCAAGAAACAGGCATGGTGCAGGTCAGGCATGGCACAGCTTACCCACTTGGGCCGCTGCTCTCTCAGCCAGCAGGTACGTTCGGCGTGCTTGCTGGCAGGCTTCTAACGAGGATGGCTGGGAGCTGAGGAGGGGGAGAACGTGCCAAAAAAAGCATCTCTATGTTCTCCAAGACAGAGATTACAGAAGAATACAAGTTATCAATGTTAAGGAGCTAACTGTTTCTCTGAAAAAAAACATAGAAGCTTTAAGAGTGACCTAAAAATTCCAAAATGTGGCAAGCCCTTGGAGCACAGCACAGCTCCCCAAGTCAAGCCAATCTTTCGCTTTGGCTGAATTTGGCCAAACATTAAAAAGCTAAGTAAAATCTCACTTGAGAGCCTCTTAACAACAAGTTGACAGCTCTGCACGTACTGCACCCCACAGGCTAGTTTCAGGGAACAGAACCGAGGCTCACCTTCGGAGCCCCCAGATCCACGAGGATTAACAAGCCCAAATTTTCTCCTTGGGTATGGCCAAAGAGCGATAACCAAGACCAGGATGCGTCGTCCCCACATCAGTAAGGAGATGACTGCACCCCAAACAAACCAGACCCAGATCTCCTCAAGCTGCTGGCTCGCACAAAACCAAACACCGCTTCAGCTGGTTACTCCTTTATACTGTTTGATTAAATAGAAAATATCCATGCCATGAACTAAAACGTTCTGGTATCCAGCTTGCTGAGTCAAAAGACTGGCATAGTTCAACATGCTGAAAGTGAACTGCAAATATCATTTGCAAACAGATGTAAGGTTGCATACGAAGATTATGATAAAAGAATGCTTATGGGCAGCACTGCAAAGCAGTCATATTAAAATGCCAGCATTAACCTCACTTATGGGATGTTCATTCAGCTCTCTTACGCATATTTACTGCAATTAGGATGGTTATCTAAAACCCATTACACAACAATCATTTAAACATTATTTCAACTGATTAATGACTAGGCTTTACTGCTTGGTGGAGCCTCAGGCCGTAGCCGAGGAAGCAAGGGAAAAGGAAGCAGCCTCGGGACGCAGAGCGAGCCCCCAGTCCCAGCAGCGTTTCTGGAGCAGCTCTCACCACCCGCAGGATATTTTCCAGCCCTGGCCTCCACGCACACTGGGCAGCACAGCTCAGGGAGACAAGTGGCTGACAGCAGAAGTTGGGTTATCTACCTGCAACTGCAAATCAGACTGCTTTTGGGTTTCCCTCTAATTTGAGGACGGGTTATAAATGCAGATTTAACAACCCCAACTGTGCCGCTATCCAGATGACACAATCTCGCCCTGTATCACTGGCACGGTTCTCATCTGGGGCAGAGGACGGGGGAAGCTGGCAGGAAGAGCACAACGCTCTCTCCCTTCAGGTATTCATCTTCACATAAACCAGAGAGGGTCAAACACCAAAGGTCCTTCTAGCCTACACATCCCCAGCTGCTCCTGGAGTTCACGAGGCGGCAGCTTCTGGGGCTGGAGCAGTGGGGCAGCAGCAAGACACCTGGGAGGGTAAGAGACCAGCTGGATGTATTTCAAAACAAGATCATCTCTGCCACAGAAACTGGCTTCTCATCCCGGTTTTCCCATATGCTGAAGTTTTTATCTCCAAGCTTCTTGGCAGCTGCTGTACAAGAGCCTTGAGTCTGCAGAGCAACAGGCAGTGCATCTACCTACCTCTGGCAAAGAGCAGAGGAGAAAAGCTGCGAACCCACAAACCGCAATCCATCTGCAATTAAGGATCTAGAAAACAGAGCGTGACACAGAGAGATGGAGAAGCTAGAGCAATCTGGTCTGCTGCAGGGTACCGCAGTGATCTGGCATTTCCTACAGTAACTACAAGGAAAGTCCTAGTGCAGCAGGGCTCCCCCCAAAGGCTCTCAGCCCCTCCTCATGCTGCCTAACCATTTCTCAGGGATTTCTTTTCATCGGCCCAATCTATCGGTGCCCAACACTCAGCTGCACAGCAGCTGACAGCCAAGGGCAGACGGTTTGAGACAAGCAGGGGATAAGGATGGGCTGGCAAGTGGTGGGTCCTTGGGGAACGGTTACATCGCCGAGAGGATCCCAACAACCTCGCTATGTATTACTACAGGTCTCCAGCAAGACCGACAGCGACGTGAATCTTGCATAAACATCGTGTTAGCGGTCACCTGCAAAGAAGGATGGGTGGATCCTGGGCAGCAGTGGCACTGCGGAGCTGAAGGGCATGCGGCAAGACTTCGGAGCATTGCACAGTGAGGCATTAGTCGCACTGATGACCCGACGCCAACCAGCAAGGCGTGCTACAAGCTCGCCGCCTTCAGGGTCAGAGGAGGCCTGAGACAGACAGCCCAGAGATGTCACCAGTACTCCGAGTTAACAGGACATGGCTTCAGACCCCAGCGATGGGCATGTGAAACGGAACCAGCACTAACCCAGAACTGAGGCATTAGGAGGATAACCCTACGAGTCCTGAAGACGCTAAACAGAACCGATTAAGATGCTCTGTAAGGATCACCTCATCCCTGACAGCACCCTGTGCCTCTTTTTCAAGCTCCCTTCACACAAAACCCATTACCCACTTGCACTGGGACCATCCGTTAGGACACGTGTTTCCAGATCCACTTGCTCCCACGCAGCCTTCCTCAGCCTCCCTTTCTGCCTCGTTATCTGGGCAATTTGTCCTTTAGCAGAGGTTGCCTGTCTGCATCGTTATTTCCACAGACATCCCATCTACGCTGCTGAGACATCTCTGGTTTTCTTCCTGTGATTTCTAATTCCCTGGATAGCAACCACACTACCACGCTCATCTGTCTCAGGATCTTTGTGAAACTCCTATCCCCCGCTGGCACCCTTTCTGCAGATACACAGAAGCTGCCTCTCAGACCATGCTAGCTCTCTACATTTTCTTGCTCGGATTTTTGAACTGCAACTCACTTCCACGTTAGGACTCTTGAAGTGCTTCTCTTTTAATTACAGCATTTGCTCCACTTGTCAGTACACTCAGTCCTGCTCTGTGAATGTCACCAAAACAGTCGGCACAGGCAGGCTCCGGAAGGATAACAGCTTCGTGTTGCAGCTTGAGAAAACAAGCAATGTGCCCAGGACTCCACATGCTCCAGGACCAGCTCTGGATGGGAGGGGATGTGAATGGCTTCTGCACGTCACCCCTTACCGAAATTTCAACACATCTGAAGGTTTTCTTTGATCCAGTGAACCAGACTGCATCTTTCACCTGCCACTGAAAGCTCTAACTTCTCCTTTTATAGCTAATTCTAACCTCCGGCTTCTCTTACCCCCAACTTTTCCTCTAAGAGGGCACCTTTGCAGAACTGCATTATAGGATTCCTGGACAAAAGGAAAATTCTAAAACGAAAGCCTCTTCTATATAGTCCAAAGGGGTCAGACGAGGACATTGAGGGCCAGGGGGAAACCTGAGACGATAGCTCAAAGGGGACAAGTTGTAAGCTTTGGTGTTACTGGCTGGGCTCCCGACCCACAACTAAGAGAAGCACGGACGGTTAAGGACTTGTTGTGGGGTAAGCTAAGAAGGTCACGCATATCAAACATTTATTCCAGTTCCCAGAAGAGCACGAATCAGGTTGCATCCTCTATTTGAAAAGCATACCTAAACTGTCAAAACTCAGATTATTTAAATATATAATGTATTGAGTATAATTATTCATAGATGGCTCTAGGGAAGGTCCCACATGGTTCTGCCTCATCTCTACTCCCTTTCTGATTCATCGTGGTCTACTGCCTGGACTGTGTTTGGACAACAGCTGCCTCAAAGACTCCCTTTGCTCCTGGCACAGACATTTTCTCTCTCTCTCTCTCTCTCCAAAATGCTGCTCTGCTGCCTGGACATATTTCTCAATATTTTGTTATATGACCACCTTCTTCCTCAAAGGTCATCCCATGCCATAATGCTGTGAAACAATATAAAGATTAAACATGTTAGCACAATGCAGCTGCGTGCACTAACCCACCCCAGGACCTTCCGGTGTATTTCCCCCAGGGGCACCTTACAATTAGCAATGGTCATTAGGAAACCAGGAGAACAATGAGGAAATGCCCAGCTCCTTAATTACATATTTGAGGCGCAGGACCAAAACACTGATGATCGATCCCAATGCAGGGTCATGCTGGGAAAAAAGTCAGGCTGTGGAGCTCTGCCAGAAAAGGATAGATTTATTGCTAGACAATCCCGTGTATTTCAATAAGATCCCACACCCAAACAAAAACATGTCCTTTTACTGGAGCACACAGCCACGAGGCTACACAGTGAATCCAACACAGCCTGACCCGTGTGGAGAACAGAGTGCAGGATGTTCTGCACAGCAGCAAATGTTTGCTAAGAACACGTTGACCGCAAAAGCATTAAGAGCAGCTGAAAGGTTCCCCCATGCCTCAAAATTTTCTTCTGCTCCCTCTGAATTAAGCACTGAGAGCCATCACTGGCAATGCTTTCTCTGCAGCCAGTGCTCAGGCAAGCTCCCTGCAGGACATCCTCTCTGCTGTAAGGAAAAGACCCAAAATCTAGGGAAGAGGGAGCAGTTCTGCGGATGAAAAGAGGGGTTTGGTCTTGGAGACACCATTTCTCAACAACTCCAATTTCCCAGATAAAAGCAAGTGCCTGATGCTGACTCTAAAAGGGTCAGAAAAAGAACCAAGTCAGCTGCCTGGGGAAAGGCACCAGCAGTGCAACACTTACCTGCACTTCCCAAATGTGCTTCCCACCACGTCACTGTGACTCGAAGGTGGCCTGCCCACAAGCTAAATCCAGGCCCTTAACAGTCACGCTTGGCAGAGCCAGCAGGCAGCTGGTACATCTTCAGGCAAGCACTTGTACGGATTTCTGCACCTGAACAAGTGCAGTCTCTCAG
The DNA here is from genome assembly GCF_964034855.1 of Anser brachyrhynchus. NCBI lineage: Eukaryota > Metazoa > Chordata > Aves > Anseriformes > Anatidae > Anser > Anser brachyrhynchus. The sequence continues at coordinate 17,235,410 of NC_137705.1, forward strand.
TAATGCTCTTAGGAGCTGGTTTGGGAAGGTGCTGCTTTAACCTCCTTGGTCAGCATCCACGCAAGCCCGGCCCAGCACGAGAACAGAGCTATGTGAGCTATTTGGAAGGAGAGGAGTTTCTCCTGCCAGCGTGGCATGGGCGCAACGTACACCAGTGGGTGTCACGGCTCTCCGCTGGGACCCCGCAGCCGCTCCTTTACAGACGCGCTGGGGTTGAAGAGGGTCATCCAGGCAACATCCAGAGTTACATCCTGCTGCAGTCAACTGCTGAAGAAAGGTGCTTAGTGCCTTGTCAGGGAGCAAGAAGCAGAAGATGACCTCCTGTGTGGCTATTCAGGCTCTGAGGATGTGTTACCTGACCTCAGCAGGTCCGGAGAGGACTCCAGCCAGAGAGGTAGGTGCACAGGACAGCAGATCCTACGAAAACCTTGATGCTGAGGAAGGAAAGGAACACACTTCCCTCTTGCGTCAGAAGTGAGCCGGCCTGGTTGAATCCATAAAGGACTGGGAAACAGCATGCACAGACATCATCTTCAACTGTCACAAACAGCTCGGTATGGCCACTCGAACCCCTTCAGCGACTCCAACAGCCAGAGAAGCAGGCAGTGGTATGGGACGAGCATCAGTCCCACGTGGACCAGGCACAGAAGAGCGCATTGGCAGGGAAAAAACAACCAAACACCCCAGCTCTCCTCTCCAGTGAGATCACAAGTTGGGAGGAATCAAACGGGCCTTCAAAACCCTGGGGCTATAAACATTAAAATACCTTACTCATACAATTAATAAACAGCTTCGCACCACAAGACATCTTCTTAGTGAGACCTATCAGCCTAATCTTACGTGTAAGAAAATACACCTAAGGATTCTGAGGACTTAAAATTACTTTCTCTGTTAACTCTTCTCCTGAGATCCTCAATGGAAAAGTACAGCAAATATTTGCTCAGGCTCTTACTTTCATCCCAGCTCAAATCCGGTACATGAAACCCATCTGAACATTGCTAATTTTCTGCTGAGATACGGACTGTACATCACAAAACCTAAGATTTCCCCTGCTGGCTATGAAAACAAGAACTGCTTTCCTCTTCTTGTTCTAAAGAAGATAGTTTCAGAGATTTAAATACTCTAATCTCATGTTTACAGCTTTGTAGCTTTGACCCTCACTAAAAGCGTACCTCATTACATGACACACTTGATTTTAGACCACTTTCCTCTGGGGAATCGACATCCGGAAGCTGTTTGCTCATCCCAGGGAAGACACGACCAGCAGTGTGTGGGTGGCATGAAGTTGTGGCGATGCAGGAGGACACGTGGGTGTAACGTCCAGTAGTTGTCAGTGCATACACACAGTGCAACAGCACAGCAAAACAACCCTTTAGGCAGAATGCCACTTCACATCAGACATTTCACTGCAGGAACTCAACCCCACACTTCACAGCTTCTGTCGCTGCAGAGGCCAGGAAGAACCTTCCAGCTCCCCTGTGCAAAGTGGCTTCGGGATTTTCCCCCATTACCTTCCTCTGGGGACAATTTGAGGACCTCCCAGTTGCTGTCCTGTTCATACACGCTGGGTTAAACGGATCACCTTATGTGATGCACGAAGGAATTCTCCCTCTCTCAACTGAGAGAGGAGCGCAGGAAATTTGTGCCTTTCTTCTGAAGTACAGTGGAGTGCTGCTACCAGACTCTTGGTGCACTTGCACGTAACGCGATGTCTTGTCCTGCACAGACCCAGAATGACAGCAAGGCTCCTGATCTCTGATTTCTTCCTGTGTTTTTTTTGTGTGTGTGTGATTTTTGTAGATATTAAGACTTTAATAAGGGTCTTGAAGGTGCACCGTGGTTTAAATGAGAATGGGTGGGTAATAGCATGTTTCCTTCTGTGTTAAATACCTGTTTCCTTGTTGCCTGTGATTCATGGGTAACAGACACAATAGTACACTTGAGCACACCAGCCCCCATTTTCCACTGTAATCACACTTCATTTCTAGTCAATAACAGTAAGTGTGTGGTTTGCCTTTTTTTTTTTTAGCCTCCAAACTCAACCTTTTACCTTCCTGTTCAGTAATCCAACAACAACAACTTGTGCACCAAGGAATGGAAAAGCAACCAGCACCAAGACAGCACAAAAGCATGAACAAACAGTTCTGATGCCCAAGTTAACAAATACGACTCATCAAGTAAAAATTGCAACAACATTTTGGTGCGCTCCCACTTCTCAAAATAGTCCAGATGGAGTCTTAGCACTGTAATCTGGCTCAAAAGCTTGTAAAACATCCCCTTTGACATTGCTGGGAGTGGGCTGAAAAGGACTGCCATCTCTTTCACAGTGACAGGTCTTGTGCGAACCACTACAGCAAAACTGTGAGAGAAATTGAGCCTGCTCTGGAAATGAAAGTGATCGTGTGTTCACTTAGATGCCTTTATTCACGTAAACTGAACCCATTCTGACATTTCCCTCTCACAGCTTCTGTGTTTCCTTTAAGTAATTTCAGCCATACCATCCACTTTCAAGAGTACAGAGGGAATTTCAGACAGCGCACCTGCAGTTCTGTTAGTCACCATCTTACTTCAAGGATGACTTCAAAAGCACCAAAGCAAATTAGTGCAATGGGTCCCACTACCTTTAAAACAGGAGCATGATTAAAGGATTTTATATCCTCACACAAAAACCACGGTCTGAACAAGTAAAGAAGCCAGCAATTGAGGCGATGCACTATTTGTACGACAGAGCTGATTTACCACAATCCCTTAAAGCACTCTGATACTACACTGATAAACACCTTCCAAGTGGTTACACAAGAACATACTTAGTTTCAACATATCTTCATAGAAAATCAACCAGTCATGAATATAAGCACAGTAACAGACATATAATCGGAGAGGCAGAGCAGCCCCGAACACTGCTCTTTGTTTCATGGTGAATCTGTACCTGTCCCTAGCGTCTGTGACCAAGATTTCCTCGTTGTGACAAGATTATCCACTAACACATTAGGAGGACAGAACCCGATAGCTACATCGATAGGGCAGCATCTGTGCCCTGCATATGCGTCCAAGGACTACCTCAAGTCCTTCTAACTCAAGGCAAAATCTTCTCTACAAAGTAATTCAGAAGAGGAGCATGCAAGATGCTATGTCATGCAGGAAAACGTTTTGCATGTTGACAATAATGGAAATAAGGCTATTTCCTAGGTGCTGCTCTGTCAGAATTAAAACTTAGCCTTACAGAAAAGGCAGAGAGCAGACTAATCTGCGGTATGTGCTGCATTTGCAATTATGAACAAAAACTTTCATATATCCGCGCTTTACATGTTGGGCTTGACCAAAGGTCCAGCTGTCCAAAAGCTGGTTCCTCTTTTTGAGCCACCAGCGCAGGGACCATCCACCCCCCCGCACCTTTAGATGCTGCGCAGCAGTTTGCGGTGCCCAACAGGAGCAAGCGAGGCACTGCAAGTACTGGTGTGTCACACCATGCAATCCAACGGAGAGATCTGGACATCTATCTGGGCAATCACTTCTGGATCAAGTCATTTAAGCAAACTTCAGGAAATCACATTATTCCTTAACATTTGCCAGCTTAAGCTTCTGGCATTTTAGCTAGAACATCTATCCCAACAGAGAAATGCTTGATTAGCAAGGCGTTTGAGATCTATGCAGGAAGAAGGGATATTTCAGAGATAAATCATCACACAGCTTTGCTAATGTCAACTGGCAAAAAAATAAAAAAAAAAGGCAACACCAGAACATAACTGTCCAGGGGCCAGAGGGAAAACAGTTTCATTTTGGAGAAGGGTAGGGAAGGATGTTTTACCTGGAACAGCCTATTTATACGCAGCCCTAATGAGCTTCAGTGCACAGAATAGATAATTCTGCAATACAGAGCAACATTTGAGTCCCAAGATAACCCTGCTGGGCCACACACTGCTGCTGGCAACCAGACATGCTGAAGAATTCCTGCTTATGCATCCAGCACGTGCTCCAAGCAGCTCACCCAGGTGGCGGCCTCTGGGACAACCCCGTTACAGAGCAGCAGTTCAACAGCAGCAACAACAAAGCACACAGTCCTCGCCACGCTGGCACGGGGAGGCTGAAGGACAAAAAAAGGAGGACAGGATTTTGGGGTAAGAGCGGGGAGGCAGAGGGACATGGCAAGCTGGGATCAGACAAGTAGAGGAAGAAGATGCAAGCTTCACAAGTCCTTCAGTCAAATGTGCACAGATTTTAAAGTACACTGGTTTGCATGGTTTGCTTCCTGAGACAGGGCAGGACAGAGCTGTGAAGAAGAAGGTTGTCATTTTATCTGGATAGGGCTAGAAAAGCCACAGTGATGGGCAGCTGCTACTAGCTGAAGGAACAGCGTGTGAAGTCTTTGGCAGAAGATCCCTTATGACCTCCTGTGCCAAAGGAAGTAAAGATTCACAGGATTCACACAAGCTTGTAAAGTCGAGATGACAGAAGACGTTGAGATGACAGAAGAGAAGAAGGTCCAGAGATGCATTTTCAACACCAGAGTTTTTGGCAGTTACATTTCACAACCTAAGAAACCCTTCTCTGCACAGAGATCTCTGTAACGCAGAGATTAAGTCGGTCTTTCCCAGCAGAGAAGCAGACAGCACATTCATCACAACGCCGCTGCAGGATATACACGGGCTCACCCACACACACAGCGCTGCCACAGGTCATTGCAGGCAGAGCTGACTGCTTACTCACAGGCAAGCCTCTGCCCAGCACTAGGAGCCTCACGCTGCAGACTTCCTCACTGACCTCAGAGGCTGATAATTCCAATTAAATGGCAGTACAGTGCAGTTATTAGTAGGACACAAGTGGGAATGAACAAACGACTGAGTCAACATGTCAAGCCTCAGTGACGTAAGGCCCTGGTGAACTCATGACAAGGTCAAACACTGAATCAGACACACGTAAAAAAAATAAATCGGCTGTGCTGCCTGGAAATCCGATCATCTGATTACAAGGTAGCCTATGGAGAGAACTTTCCATAGGCCAGCCGATCATGAAAATCAAACAACACGCATGTTTCCTAAGTCACTAGTTGACAGAAGAAACACAGCCTAAGTACACAAGTCTTTTTCCTCCCTCCACACACACTCAAGAGTGGAAGACTCTAAAACATAATTCTAGAAATCCACACAGTCAACAGCAGGACAGGTTTAATAGGGAAAAAGAAGATGCATGCTAATGATATGACCTGAGAAAAATCCCCACACCAAATATACAACAAGAAACGCAAACGGCCGTATGGCAGCTGGTAATCCAAGGAGGAAATGGTAAAGGCAAGGCCATCCCCAGCCTTCTTAACCTAACACACAGATGGATTTTAGTGTATTTGTGGACACAGTCAACTGTCACCACCACACTCAACTGCAGGGTAAAGCCACCATGGCATGCAGTGACATTGCCAAGGGAGTAACTGATGGATACTCAGGAAAATGCACTCGAGGTGAGAGTTATCTTCCACTGCATGGGGCACTCCGCAGATTCTGCTGGAAAATCTCAGACTTCACAACTCAGTATACCCTACCAAAAGGAAAATTATTTTTTCTCTCTTAGAAATTGCAACACGTTCCTCGCACCGAGCACATAAGCAGGTCTCAAAACATACTCAGCAGCGACAGGTCAGCAGAGCTGAAGCATTCTCAGGAGAGTGACAGGCTCCTTCTGTATTTAACTGGAAAGACACAGAGTTGTGACTGGTTACTGCAAATGTTTTCAGGACAGAAAGTCCCAGGCTCTGCCAGTTTGTCAAAGCATCTTGTGGATTTTAACACCAACAGCTACAGTGAAGTCTGTTCTGTTCACACCAAATGCAAAGCACTGCAGAGAAGGGATATAAAAGGGGATGCAGAGCAGAAGAAACACACAACTGTTGTTTCCAACCTCACAGTGGTCGGATGTGTTCAAGTAAAGCAAGCACCCACAAAACATCCCTCTCCTGGGAGAAACAGGCAGGGAACGGAGGCATTGCTGTGGTCAGCAAGCAGAACCAGAACCTCACGGAGCCGCAGGGAAAGCTGCTCTCCGATACGCACCGGTCTCAGTGCAGGAAAGTACAAGAGCGAGTCTGGGAACAACCACTCTTGCACATGTCTGGATATCTCTACAATAATTTATGAAGTATGTATTTTTACAAGTTCATGCTATAGCTCTCCCATTTTCACCCTCTTGCTTACGAAGGAGAAGGAAAGGATTTAGGAAGATGTTACTTACTAGCAACAAAAGCTAGGAAATACTCACACTGCCAAGTGTTGCTAAGTTTGAGGCCTGAGGGGACTTGGGAGACACTACTATATAGCCAGTCAAGACAAATCATTTGCTCCTAAGCTTCAAATAAATCTTCTGATTCCATTTGTATAACAACCAGCTCCACCTCGGTGAAAACAGCAAAATATCCAGGCAGTAGAGACAAGATCTCTCTGCTTCTCCTCCTTCAGCTGCCTTTATGATACGCACCAGTACATGAGGGTACTTCATTTCCCACCCAGCTTTCTTGCACCAAGAACAAGTTCAGTACGTGCGATTCTTCTACAGCTGAAGGAGGAGCGCAAGAGAGAATTCAGGTACTCGGAGGGAACCCAGCGCATACAGGGAACAAGAGCCAGGGAACAAACTGTCAGAGGAGTCTCCTAAGAAGCCAAAACGCTGCTGCCAGGCAAGAACACTTGTACGCTGGAGGCGACCCTAAGCCTGAATGTAAAGGAAATGCAAGATAAATGGCACGCCACTCTACAACCTTCAGAATGAGAATAAAGGAGGGAAGATTTAGGAGAAACTGTGAGACTGAGCAAACAGAAACCCCATTTTCCATTTAAAATAACTGCATCTCCTCAAAGGAAAAGCAGCTCATCGCTAACAGAAGAAAGATCTCTCACTGAAGTCAAACTCCTAACAAATTCGACAGCCAGCTCATAACAAAAGACCAACAGAAGCACTGTGCCCATCAGCCTGAAACGGGTGCTGCCCCCACATCCTGCAAGCCAACAGCCAACGTGCCCTGCTGGGGCACAGAGCCTGCCCAAAGGCAGGAGAGCTGGCAGCTGGCTCTTCTCCCAGCAAAATCTGTCGTGCAACACCTCTGTGCGAACAAAACTGGCGATCCATCACAGTTCACGTACACTAGATGGGCCCCTTGAGCTGCAATAAATTGCCACCATCACAATCAACAAGGCAAGGCAATTTATCCGGGCATTACTGCAGTTATTTCAGCTGTGGCAATTAATACAGGTGGAATAAAACTTTCTTCCAAAATTAGGGCAGCACAGCAGATGGATGTTTCCTTACCACAGTGCGTTTAGTTGAACCCCCCCAGATCTCAGGAGTCACATACACATGCTAGGCTGACTGCACGGAGAGAGTTGGACCTGGTAAATCTGTAGGTAGCAAATCTGGGAATGACCTTACGCGAGCACTGCTCTGTGCCGAGTGAAATAAAAGGACCTCACAACAGAGTAATTACAGACTACAGGGACGTAGGCAGGTAAACAACTGCTCTTTAGGCAGGGGTGGTTAAATAGGCATTAAACAGCATCAAAAAAGGGATGTCTCTGTAAAAGGGATTCATTCCCAGCCAGTAGAAAACTGAGAAAGAGGCAGGCTGGCTAGTGAGGTGCTAGAGCGTCACTGTGGGCTGACACCGCTTTGCTATTTATGCTCTCACAAGTGATTACATTTGACAGGGAGAGCTGATAACCTGCTGAAAATAACTCGACTATCAAGGAATCCACGTCCTGGCTAACAAAGCTTTTTGGTTTTGCAGTTCGTAAAAATCCAGATTAATTCTCATCCTGAGGAAATGATCTTACAGCCCTACCTTGGAAGATATTACAAAGGGGTGCCTATTGTCCAAAGACAAGTGAGTTGCATCATTCCCTTTCTGAATACCTCCACTTGGATTTTACTGAGAACTTAAAAGTTAGCTTGCTTTCTTGCAGCAAGTCAGATACAAAACTTACTACTTTTTTTTGCTGTTTAATTAGAAGGGGAAAGGGCATATAATTACCCAGCCCGAGGGCCTGCTATAGCTGCTGGGGGGGATCAACGTAAGCCGCAGATGAAGGCCAGCCAGAACCTCCTCGCGTGCATGCAGGTGCGGTGATTTACTGGGGACCTTTAGGCACTTGGTTCAGTTCAGGGCCTGGTGCTTACAGGCTCCTTGCTGCAGCAATGGACCTAATCTGACCAAGTCAAACACCTGTCCAAATACGTAGGAATGCTCCAAATATGAGAAGGTGGAGAGGAGGCCTTAAAAATAGGAAGAGGAGGAATTCCCAAATCCCAAGGTATTTGGGAACGGCATTTGCACAGGGAGACGTTATTTCATGTGAGTAGAACTGGGGAGAAAACATGTGGAGGCACTTGGTTAAACAGAGTGCCACACATAATTACGTATTTCCCAGTGACTACATAATAGATTGGGAGTTGTAGCAACACTGAAGGGAAAACAAAAGTTGTCACTGATGGTAAAAGTAATGAATAATTCTGGAGCCTTCTCTCATTTCTGCTCCCTCCCTCCCCCATCCAGTGGGAATGTGCCAGGCTTCTTCCCAGCAAAAGAATTATTTCTGTAAAACATTTTTCTAAGTTGCAATACTTCTGTAACTGAAAATAGAGGCAAATGCAAGTGCTTAGTGGGACCTTTGAAACCCCAGCTGTGAAGACTCGTTAACTCTAAGTACATTTTTGCACATGCACAGCTCTGAATCTGACTCATGACTCTCCTCTCGTGACAACGAGACATGGGATTCAGGCAAAAAAAGGCTTTTGATAATTCATATGGATTCTTACTCAGGCAAATCTGGGGGAAGAAGGCAACAGAGAGGAGGCCTAAGGGATGTATCAAAGGAATAGGGATCACTTAGTGGTTTTTCCTGAGTGATCCATCACCGGCAGTTCTGAGGCACAGACAGGGCGGTGTAAGATGGCCATCTATGTTTTATCTGACACGTTTTAAGCATCTTGCTGTAGCATAGTAGCCAACAACTGTAGCCTTGAATATCAGGTCAGAGTAAAGGCTCCCCTTGGGTCCTTATTCACTAGGAATTGAAGCCATCTCGCACTTTTAAGAGCTGGAAACATTCAGATTTACCAGGTGCAACTGAACGTAGGGTAGTCCTCGTGTTTGCAACTCCAGCTTGCCAAAGGACAAGACAGATATGGGGGAGATGCACCATTAAGAACCTCTCCCACACACAAGGCAGATGGAAAAGCAGAGCGTGCAAGTCACAGCTGACTCAGAGCTGCATACCAGAGGCCTCACCTCCAGTCACATGTGTATGTGTGTGTGCACGCACAACCGGGGGAGACATTTAATGCTCGCAGAGCTCTTTCCGACTGGATTTCAGCGTGAGTACAAAAGCATCAGAGCCAAAACCTGTATTAGAATTCTGTCAGCCACCAGCCTCTGAACCTAGCCAGTGTGCTGCCACACACTAGGGAGGAGGGCAGACCATTCGGTGTCTGGCAGCTCTTTCACACTGGCATTTCTAAGCCTTTTGCAAGGTTCCGGAAACATGTTTAAACCGCAGCGTTGTGTATTATACAAGAACAGATCTGCCTTTGAATAGTTCAGATAAAATCCTCATTGGCTTTCCACCACCCCACCAAAAATTATTATTTTTTTTAAATCTTCTAGCAGCATTGACCGAAGTGTAAAGCAACCTGGTTGGCTTCCATGCATCCGATGGCCTCTTCCAAGAGTGAAAACTCCACGCAGACATAGCCATAGTCGTAACCTGGGGACAGCATTTAAATACAGACGGGAGTCATGTTAGTGCCTTGTCATAAAGAAAGCCACATTAAATATTCAATTTCCCTTTTTCTCCAGTGACAAACCCTCTAACCACCCCCTCTATACTCCAGAATGAAAAGGAGAGAAATCAGGGACTAGCTGGATGATGACTAATTGTGCAGTTTATCATGAATTTTAATAGTGCAGTGTTCCCACTTCCCCTTACACAACCCACTGATAGGCACACCCTTCCTTAGGGCAAGAAATAATCAGTTTTTTTTCTTTTAAGGCATTGTGATTTTCCATACTAGTTTCACATTTTGTACTGCCTTGGAAGCAGTGTTCTCCAAAGCAAGTGTTGGTAAAAGTCATTCCAAAGTACCTTGCTGTGAATGTATTTTACACCAATGACCAGCATTTTAATTTGGGCAATGTTTCAAAAAGAACCATCACAATTCCATTACCTTTGCTATTTTCCATTCAACATACGCTTATTTTTCAAGTCCAAATCCCTTGTATCATGAAAAAGAACAATGGAGCAGGAATGATTACTACAACTTTCTCATTCTGGTATTTTATTTCCAATAGACGGTACTGTACATTTAATAAGAGGGTGCGGGAGCTTAAGTTTAGTAGCAAGAAACTAGACAGCCTTCAGTTTTCTCTCTTCTTGGAAGGCTGCCATCTCAGTCAGTGGCTGATCTGTGCTCCAGTTACCTGCACTGAAATTTCATGTCCCACGGTAAAGAGCGAGGTGAACATTACAGAAGCTAAGAGCATCCTAAGAGCCATGCTTGATGTTGGAGGCAGCTCCAAGAACCCAAGAGCTGAGGAACAACCTGAAGTCAGAACCTCACCCTCCCCGTGCCACGCTTCCCTCGGGCCAAGCATCCCAGTCTGCTGGAACTACCCCCCCGCCTCCCTCCGAAACTACTCCAGATTATGTTTGCTGCACTCACCAGTTTTAACTTTTCTGGTTTTGTTGTTGTTTGTGGTGGGATTTTGTTTGTTTATTGATTCTTTTTATTTATTTATTTTTACCATCTTCACACTTACACGCTTCAGAGACAAGTCCAAACAAATCTATTCCATCACCAAACCCTACTGTTTTTTAATTGGGATCTCTCTAACATCATCTCTCTAACAACACACCCCTGACTTTGCACATTTGCTGTTAGAACAACACTTCAGTTTGAACCTAGCTCCTCCTCTATCTCACATTGGAATTTACTTCCCTCCCACATACTGTTTTTGTCAATATTAGTACATCAAAAGGAAATTTATCAATCTAGGTGCTTTTCAGCTCAGTGAAAGAGGCAGACCAGCATCATGCCACTAAAGCCACTTGATATTGTCGCATCAAGAGGGCAGCTAGAACTTGAGCTAGAGTTTCAGATGGCAGAAGCGGAAAAAAAAAAAAATTCATTGGCTCTGCAGTTCCAGCCACACTAAATAGCCTTTAAAAAATAAAAGCAGTCCTCTGCTCTGCAGAAGAGAGCTGCTCTCTAGGAGCAGTGCTGCCCCTTGCTGGGAGACTGCTTTGCATTCCGGGCGGACGTCCCTGCTACTTTGCGGTGCAGCACACAGGCTTACACAGTACGTTTTAAAGTCTTCTTCAAATCCAGGTCTCTAAAGTCACTTCTCTCTCCCCCTCATGTTTAGAAAAGGTTCGCTTGAATGTTATTTATCAGCCTGTAGGACTCCCGACTCCCAGAAAGGATTTTCAGAAGCTGCTGTAATCAGCAGGCCGGGATCAGAGCGCTGTCTTTGTTCTGTGAGCATGTGAAGTAAGCGGTCTCCAGACAGACTGGAAGAAGATTGCACGAGTTTTCACTCTATTTCCTCCATGTGAGAGGCAGTTTACACCCAACATCTGATAAAGTGAACGAGTGTTTCAGATGTGGATTTAATCCAGCACGACAGAGTTGAGCACAACACTGATGTTGTTGATGTTGGATGTAAAACCTGAGATCCTCAGAGGTCTATACGCTGCAGACCCACTCCAGTTAAGAGGAAGATCAGCATGTTTTTCCTTGTACACTTCCTTCCCTCCCTCTTCCCCACCAAACTCAACCCACCTAATAAACATAGCTGCAGTTAACACACACGGCGAGAACCAAAACCAGAAATTCCGGCCCCGCATCCTGCCAAAAAGCAGCTTCAGGCCACATGTTCATTTCTTGCGGTCAGGCTGCACAGGAACGTCGCATTCTGCAATTCACTACCAGCTGTCCTTGCACAGTACCGAAGCAGTGAGACGAGAGCAGCCTGGAGCCACTGCTCCACTCCAAACTGCCGATGAAGATCTGTGGGGGCTCAGAACGTTTCTGTCCCCCACCCCCAGGTCAATCCTCTTTTCGCAGATCTGACCAGCGCACGCGATGTGTGAAAACCACGCAGCAGCAGCAGCTTTCGACGGTATGGCCCCTCTGCCCCCAGCTCCAGGACAGCATCCTTCCATTTTAGACCATACTGGAAAGCCCACCGAAATGCAGGAACAACGGCGCGACTACACCACGCCTTCGAAATGCAATGTTTGCTGATTTTTTTTTTTGCCACCGTTGGCAATAATCCCGCTACCCAGAGGACAACACTTCAAACAAAACTGAGTGCCTTGAGGCTGGCTATAGAGGCCGCTGCCGCCAACTGTTGTGCCTCTTCTCTGCCTCCTTCGTAGGGCTGGTTCAGCTCTTTGTGCAGCAGCTGCTGAGCTTGCACATTTTTCTTTCTGAATACAGTTTGCCTGTCAGAACCCAGCAATTCGTCTGCTGCTACCAGAAGCAGGGCACAGGATTTGACAGCCAGCTGCACGGGGACAGGCAGCCAGCGGCAGGGACCGGTACAACAGGCATCCCAAGGTAAGCTGTCCTCCCCTGCAACCAGAGCTCTGGGACACCTACCAGTACTCTTCAGGTCTTAACAGTAAAACCAAAGCGATCAAACCAGCAACACAGAATCACTGCCGATGACTACAGCGTGGCTTTGTGACTCAAGGTGGCCTAAACTCACACGCAAGGTTTCACATGACGACATAAAGCCAAGTATCGTCTTAATCACTTGTATCACCTGCTGCTTAGTGCGGTACCGCTGCTTCAGGCTCCACAGGAAAAAAATAAAAAATACAAATAAGGAACTGAGTAAGCACTGAGTAAGGAATGCTTTGTGTTTTGGCAGAAGTATTTGGTATCAACATCCTCCCCAAACTCTGAACATGCTGAAGCATTAGCTGCTCCAACGAACTTTCCAACAAGGGTACGCACCAGTCCTCCAGCACTTGAACTCACAGAGTTACTGAATGAGTTTGTTTTCCTTAAGTGCTTCTATGTATACACTACCTTTATGGATGTTTCCAAGGCATGCTCTGTTGTTTTCTGCACTGACACTGAATATGAGCACTTGATACTACTAAGGATACATTTTTAAAGCTCCAGGAAGCTGCTGTGCAAACATCTGAATAAGGAATATTTTGCTTCTTAAACATGCATTTTAGTGATTTTTGACAACACATATCAGGTCTTTGTTAGCATGCCACAGTTTGGCTAAAAGTCCTGAAAGCCTGGTTTAAAACTACCTTTATTTGGATTTAGATAAAAATGAGATGCACTTGAGATTTAAAATAAGACTTGTTTCTATACATACACAGTTTCTACTGAACCACTGAGACATAGTAATGCATTACTTCATGGTAGTTTGCTATGTCAAGATCTAAAACAAAGACAATGTTCTTCTGGTATGTGCTGCAAGTAGCACGAAGACATCAAAAACATTTCTCTGGAGTTTTAGGAGGCCAAATGAATAAATCATGTAACAACAACGACCCTGATCTATGCCAAACTGAAGATACTTCTGGAGAGAAGGCATGATGGCAATGTGACAAAGGCATCCAGCTGAAGAGATCTGATCCAGCTCCTTGATTCTAGGAATACGCACGCACCAAGTCACGTTACCACCCTTCCCTACCAGCTGAAGGCATTACGAAACCTTCCGTCTGAAGTAAAGCATCACCTGCCCTCCCAAAAAACTGCTACACAACCCCTGTTGTGTTGCGATATAAAAAGTCTCTCCTAGAGCTGGAAGGAGGAAGACAGCCTCCTATTAAAGTAACTTGGTAGAACAGGTTGCCAAAAGCCGTTCACTGAACCGAATCGTTCACTGAACTGAACCTCTGGGCCAGCTGACAACACGCGGGAGGTCCCCACTCTGTCACCGTTCGTGCCTGCAGCTACCAGGTGGGGCCAAGCAGCCTGAGGACACCAGACTGTAAGATGGAGTCTCCATAAGCAGAGAGCTTCTCAACCATCCCAACTCTCCACTTATGTGTTGTTGGGATTTTATTCCTGTAAGATGAGGTAAAAGTGCTACAGAAGAAAAACGTTTGCAGTTTTGTGTACTTCTAGGACTTTGAGAGATGGCAAAGCCAGCCTGCTGAAGCAAGGATGCTGCTGGGGCTTGCTCTCTGCAGAGGCAGCACAGCAGAACAGAGCGCAGCCAGGGAAATCCCCTGCAGAGTTTCATCCACGTTGGAGAAGAAAGCTCTATTGCTTCAAAGGCAACTACAGCATCAAGTACGGAGAGAAAATGAGATCCCTTCAAGGGCTGTGGAAGTCCCTGCGATCTCACACACCGGTCTTCACACAGCTGTGGAGACAAGATTTTGCACATTTCTCACCGAATCTGCTTTTGCTTGGTTGCCAGGAATCACTGCCTCGTCTGTGGGAGGTTTTGGCAACGTGTCCGTGACCCCACGTGGAAATCTGTCCTGTTTCCTCCAAGGAAAGATGCAGACAGGTTACCTGTATGAGGAGGCCCAGGAAGCCTGTGAAGTCATCCTTACTAAAGACTGAATACCTCATCTCAAGAAAATACCAGAAAATATAGGGCTTTCTCCATATCTCCACTGTTAGAGCGTACTGTTATTAGCAGGTACAACATACTTGATGCTGCCAAGAAGCCAGGACCTCCTGAACATGCACAGCAGTGCATGGCCAAGGATGGGCACACAGCAGCATGCAGCAGGGATGGGTAACAGCATAGTGCCTTCTGCAGCGAGCAGAGAAAATAAAGCTGTCCACAGCCTGATCTCTCAGAGGGCGCCCCCGCAGCGAATGGCAGCAATCGATCTGTGCTAACACACACTCAGAAGCCAAAAGCAAGAGCGCCCTCCACACCAGCTGGTGGATTCAGAGCTTCCATAAATCTGTCAGGCCTCTTTGCTGCACCGACGAATTGGCCTCCCCAGCTCCTAAAGCTGAAGAGCTGTATCAGAAAAGCTTGCTGTTGAATAACAAGCAGGACGATCTGCACCAAGCCATGTCCCCAATTCCTTTCAAAGGCTGAGCATTTACAAGCCACACCTGGCTGCTGAAAAAAGGGCTGCCACTTCATACTGTCCCTCTTTATTAAAAAAAAGATATTCATGACAGTGCTGCACAAGAGAACGGCACTGAAACCAGAAGACATGAAATGCAGCTGTGCTAAAAGGTATCATGCTACAGCCTATCCTTCTTCCTCCACCCAGGAGGACAAGATGCAGAAAGGACCTGCTTGAGATGCCCTAAAAGGCAAACAGTCCACACTGTTTTCTTCCACAGCTGTATTCTTGGCCAGAAGGGCAGTGGTTTGTACACTAGCACAGTGGGGAGGAGGGAAAAATCCAAGACACTAAGACCTTACACACTGTAGCTTTATTAGAGACAAATTATTACATTATATTTGTACAGAAATGCAGAATCCAAGAAAGGCTGGGGCCATCACAAAACGCCATGAAAGAACTGGAAGCTGCAAATGTGGGAAGGTGCTACAGACAAGAAACTGATTTTAAAATACTGCTAATGTGTACCTGGGCCTCCAGGATCTGTCATTTAGCACAAATGACTCAGAAAAGCAATTAATCCAGCAGTGTCAGCACGCTGTGAAAAGCTTTGAAGCTTTGCACTGGAGATGCAAAAAGGGTGAGCACATTTTTAAAAGCCATCATAAACAGAAGGAACGTGCATGTCAGGAGGGCTGTGAGCACATTTTCCGGCTGGCTGTTGCCTTCTGTGTTGAACAGGCTGTAAACCATGAATCAAGGTTGATCACTACTGCAAACAGACTTAAACAGATTTCTACTTCCCACTTGCTAAGCCACCACATCACAGATGAGGACAGATTGGCAAGAATGCCTTTGGCTTGCATGATGCAACACTCTCCCACCCTAAAATCAAGCAGAACTAGCCAAAAACCTACTGCCCACACGGCTGGGAAAACTGACAAGGACTGGCATCAATGACCATGGACTAATGCCAGCTAAGGTGCTTTTCAGTCCTGGCCAGGCTATTTTGGCTACAAACAGGAATCAGCACTGAAGATACTTCCCTGCCTTCTGACAGATGAGCCCTCCAGAATGAGGACCTCTGATGATGAGCAGGTGATCTGGTCGTGCTTCAGCAGGAAACTCGGAGCTGCAGCTCCCTGTGAACTCCTGGATGATCACCTCAGATCTCCACGAGCCCCTGAGAGCTGTGTGCCCTCAATTGCGGCTGATGCAGCCGAGCGGGCCACACGATCCTCACCACGCAAAACACTGAGCACAGCAACAGGAGATTGTCCTTCCCCTGGTGCATTAGCACCAGACTTGATGGTGAGACAAGGTGTATCCTGCACAGTTAGCACAAAAGGCACCTCTGTGCCACATTAGCAGACACCTCACGCCATCCCACAGCGAGCTCTTTGTACCAAACCAAAGGACGTAAGGCCTTGTGAGATCTAACCACACTGCGCAGGGTCAGCACCAAGCCCCCTTCATGAGGACACCACTAGCTGGCCACAAAACCACCCTCCGGAGAGGTTTGCCCATGGGTACTGCATGACTCCTGAAAGGAAGGAACAGGTTTCGGTTTAGCACGGTTCTGGCTGCACGCCTCCAGAAACATCCCTCCTGTGCAGCACGGCGGGGCGGCTTGCTGCCCTGCCTACAGCTGGAAGCTGCAGCCTGCACGGGGCCACGGGAAGTGTTCCTCCAGCACTTCTGACCTCCAGGAGGGCCGCTAGCTCGAGCCCCACCTGCACGCACAGTGACTGTGAGGGAGCTAAGGCTCAGCTATACGTGGGCCAGCCAAAAGCGCAGCCACACCCCCCACACAACAGGAGCTCTGCTTTGAACGGGGAGGATCTCACTGCCTTGGGAGGCAGCCCAGCCCAGGACAACGGAGAGATTACCCCTGGTATGGAGGGGAGCACTGCTCAAAATCCGTATCCATTTTTCCATCATGAACTATACATTTCTGGACCTTAAATTATGAGTTTTAGTAATATTCAATACTGTAAAGAAAATAACTTTAGATTTCAGAATCTCCCTGAAATATTCCTGAAAGCAACGATTCACTGTTCTGAGATACAGGATACATTGCACTGAGGGGGCAGGGGAAAGGTGCCTTTTATAGGTTTACCTAAGAGGGTTATTAATATTTAACAGGGCACCAGAGTGGCAGAGCTTAGTAAGACCAAGATGAACTCCCTCAACTAAGAAAAAAAACGCATTAAGTTTCACAAAGGGAAGGAAAGGAGGCAGTTCCAAGCATCTACAATCTAAGGGCCAGGTCTGGAGGGCCACAGAAATGAAACAAGTAAATGTTAGTGCACAGAGGTGGCTGAGCAAGCAATAAAGTATATCTGGTGCCAATGGTACTTGCTAAAGCAAAAGCTTTTCAAAACTAAGCAAGCAGCTGCCACTAGGCTAAGTTGATCGCATTTGAGGTTACACTGCATTTCCTGCACATGCCTTCACCACGGGAAGGTGCCTGGCCTCAGCTCACCTGGGCCCTCTAAGTTCACTTCACAGAGATCCTCTCTGGCCTTGCTGCTCTCCATCTTAGCGTGTCTATTCTCCTTCAGGCTTTCCCAGCTCAGCGCAGACGCCTCTCAGATGCACAGATGTGCTTGTGGAGTAAGCTAGGAAAACCTCACGGGCTACCAGCGATTTCTCAGGCTCACCTTCCCTAACCAGCTTTTTCCAACAGTTGGTACCAACCCTAATGTGAATCCTGGCTGGAAAGCATGTTCCAAGCTTGGCCACCAGACTGTGTCCGGGAGAACAATTTGAATGGAAAGCTCAGAGTACGCTTCATGCTTTCATTTAGCACTCGGACGCTCCTCAGCAGCTCTTAATGGCGAGCAACTCATCATAAGCAGCCCTTTAAGACGAACTTAGATGTGCATGTTCCCTTCTCCAGGTCATGCATATGCATTCACCTGAAGTGCTCCATGCACATCAAACGCTCAGGATCACTTCCTAGACTTGGCTTATGTTTGGCATTAGTCAGGAAAATAGAAATAGAGCTCAATGAGAAGCAGGCAGGACATAAGCCTAAAATACGATCAAAATCAAAACCAGGACAAGGTGCCTTCATGTTAGATTCCCTGAAGGTCAGAAGGTATCAGTTTCAAGTTTCTGGCAGTCAGTACCAACACAAGTTCGCAGACAGCGATACAAGAATACCAGAAGCCGTGCCACAAGCCGCTTGGTGCTATCGCACGCAGCGCTAACAGCTCCACAGCAGGAGGCACCCACTGGAAAGCCACACGAAAGCCTTGACCCCCGTGAGCAGAGAGAAGCACCTCCAGATGGGCCAGGGGCAGCTCACAAGCACTTACTGACAATCACTTTGCAGAGAGCGTCTGACAAGTCATCAGCGCTAGTATCTACCACAGCAGCAGTGCATCTGCAGCTCTGAAACCGCAGGGGGCACAAGGAGGTATTACAGACTGAAGTAGTTGATGGACTTTAAGGAGATTCCACTATCACCTCCAGGTTTACTCTTTGTAATGATTAATTGAACAGACATGGCCAAACACACTTCAGAAGGCAAGCTGGAAGATAAGCCAACAGTCTAATTGTTAGTTCTGCCAACGTTTAACTTGTTATGTTGGGAGAAACCCTCTTCCCCCCACAAACCGGTATGACACTTTCAGCCTAAGCGAGCAGCCATCAATTCCAAAATCGAACTGATAGCTCAGAGACACAAGACAATACAGGATAATGTTGCATGGGGTAATACAATGAAATTTCATTTGGGTATTTCGTGATTGCCTGCAAATATCTGCCTTTTTGATTCAAACGGAAATACTATGTCAGTCCTCAAAGTCTCTTCTTCCACTACCTTTTTAAAATCTATGAACTGTTTCAGTCTGTGTTCTCCAGAGACAAAAGAGTCTCAAGAATAAACAGCTTGTATGTATATCAAAATCACACCAGCTATGTTAAGAACTGTGTTCCAGGCTCAGCACAACCTTCAGTGAAAATACGCTTCCCTTAGCACATATACAGGATGTAAAAGAAAAGCATTTGTAAAGAAGTTGAACTGTGTGGTGTTTTTTTTTTCCCAAAGAAAAACCAACCACATATTTTTGCCCCAGAACAAAGTCCTGAAAAAGATCACAGAGTGGAATGATCACATCGAAGCTGCTGAGATAATCCTGATGATAAGCATTATCTTTTTGGGAAACTGATCTGAACCTCACACCTCAAGTTAATTGTGTGCTATTTGTTATGGTTGGTTTTGTTCTCCGGCAGCTGCAGGCATTCTTCTTTCTCGAACACACTCGACATGAAGTACACACACGCTCGTGATTAATGTTATTTTTAACGTTTCTGGACAGTGTTCAAAAACACACAACCCACTCAGGCTTAGCAGGGGCTCTTCTGAATCAGGCTGTTGTTGTACCACTGAACTGATACATGAACGCAGCCGGCGGGCCCAGGTGTATCAGAGACATCAGTAATCCAGGAAGTTTGCTTTTAGTTCTTATGAATATTTACATCGCACTCCATTGGAAAAGCAGTATTTTATGCACACGACTGGCCTCTAGTTTCAAACAGGCTTAGCTTTTCAGAAGTTAATGTGAATTCGATTTCGCATGTCTCTCTGTAGGATTACCTCATGTGAAAACCTGGATTTAGTTTACTACAGCTTCTAGTTACCCGATTTCAAGAAGACCTTTCCACAATTCAGGAAGCTTGTTTTGTCCTAGATGTATCCATCTTGCGTAACAAGGATCAGAAAGCTGTTTAAATTAGTAGCTGCATTTGCAGCCCTAGGACATGATGCAAAACAAAGTCGTTGAAGCATCGATGTAACCTAGAATAGTGCTACACAGCTTACATTGCTGATGCTGAATGGACAGGGTTAAACAACAGCTTTACATAGCTCATAAAATATGAGCTACTTTTAACTCCATTCTTCATCCCCTGGCTTTTGTAAGCCAGGAGAACTTTCTTATAAAAAAAAAAAACACTGCTGCTAAGGAGACAGACAAATAGAATGCAGCTGTTAGAGAGACAACAAAAACCACAACCCGTATTTTACGTGTGACCATCAGCAGATACTAGGGCTTCCGCACTTAACCTCAGACTCCGCATCTCAGCCTGAGAAGCCTCTGTAACAGGGAATGGGAAAGAGCCGACAGTTCTCTAACGGGGGTTCTACGTCCTAGTAACGTACACAAGAAGAGACTTACGAAAAGATTCCCAGTTCAGGTTGACTTATTACTGAAATGTGGTGTGTTTCAGAAAAACAGCAACTGACAAATCACATCAGGAAGGGCAAAAAATGTGTTGCAATCGTTTGGTAACACTCAGTGCTGTAAGGGTGACGACAGCCCTGCTGTACTATGCTTAGAAAAGAGGAAAGGAAGCAAGAAAGATTGCACCCTTTAAGCCCTGCTTGTTGGGCCAGAGCAGACTATGTAACTAACACAGGGGTGTTCTTTAGTTCAAAGGTTCATGAGAAGGTTGTGAAATCTCCTTTGACAGCTTCCAGAAACAAAAATATACTTGAGAAATACCCAACTGCCCCAGTTTCTCTCCCAGCTACTAAACACTCAAGAAGCTTTTATGTAACGTATTGACAGCAGGAATTCCAGCTGCTCCACGTGCAACCCACACTGGTAATAAGAAAAAGCACCAACGATGGTAAAAGCCTCTGCGTTCCTCGGTTTTAAAAGAGACAGAGAAAACAGCCGTGCCATTTTCCTTTGCTTTGGAAAATGACAGAAATTCACTTTGGAGCAGGAACTGTTCAGAATCATCAGAGCAAGAGCAGTGACTTCAGATGGTCTCCTCCCATTTCCAGGCATTCCCTATTAGTACAACCCAAACCAGTCCTAGGGGCTCGCCCCTCACTTCCTACAATTGCACGTCTTTGTTCCAGTGTAACTCACACAAAGCAGCCTTGTAAATTATTTCTTTCTTCAGAATCCAATACGTACCGATTAGAAGTACAGCAATATTTCATTCTTTGAAATAAGGAAGAGCATCCTGACCCAGTATTTCAATATTTGTTTATAAAACTTGCTTTTGCCTTTTTTTTTTTTAAGCCTGTCTTCATATCCAAGAAGGGTGACAGTTTCACGTTACTGAAGGAGAAATGTTATGGTATGTCAGGTTTCATGGGGATGCTATTTGTGCAGGACACACTCCACAGCAAGGCCATCTCAGAAACAAGATGGAGAACAATCCAAAAGGATTGAATAGGATTGAATAACTTAAAAAAAAAAATCTATTGGGAATTAACCTGCTGTCCCACGTCAGTATTAGCTTTATTATTACTGATGGCTATTAGAACAACACTGCTGTTTTTTCCTGCTGCTCCTACAGCTAGAAGCACCAGAACACAATTTAGCTCTGAAGCAACAGTGAGCACAGCCATCAGTTTTGAAGACAATAGAGCAAACTACAGAACTTGGCATTTTCATTTAAAAAATACTTGTAATTATGGCATCAAGGACAACCAAACTGTTTAAGTATTGGTGCTAAGAATACCCTTTTGTAAACCTGAATCCAGAAGCACTGAAAAAGCATTCTCACCTGAACTGTAATCTTTCAGTCGCAAGTCCTTCACAGGTGTCCCATCCGGCCCTCGGAAAGCATTGAGAATCTACAGGAAAACCAGGATCCACTTCAGTCTCCAAAATAAAACCTCAGAGTAAAGCACCTGCTGAAGTACATTTCTCTTTCCCTAAGACTTCTTTTCTTTCTAGTTTAAGCTTGTTACAAACATGCATTTTCCTGGTACAGTTCCTGCAGTTTCTGAGAACTGCTTACTGAGTTTTGGGGAATTTTTGCTCATGTGTTTTTTATTTTTGTTTAAATAAGCAACAGCCATTTACAGCAGAACCGTTCAAAGGTTCGTCATGCTGTTTTCATCCAGACAGTTCCCCTCTGATCCTTATTTAAGGTCAGATATATCTTACCGCCTTTAACGGACAAAGTTTCTACCATGAGCCCTCTAGCAACCAGATTTCAGTATTAAGCCTCAGAAGGGCTGATCACCACAGCTAACCCTTGCAAAAACTGATGTGTGGGGGTGTTCTCATGTCTGGAGCTGCCATCAGAAAATTCTAATTAGAAGTGGAAGCTTGTGGAAAGGTAACTTCTCTCACCTTGTAGCCTAGATGATTTTTTATTTTTTTTTTTTGAAACTAAGATCAGCAGTAACAGGAGACATCTTTTCCTTCTTTGTAAAATCTCATTTTAGGAATTTCAAGTAATGAAGAAGGAACAAGTTCATTCAGACACTAATGTCTTCCAGGCTCAAAATACACTACCAAAGTAATAACAATATTGTCTCTGTACAAAGTAATCCTGGAAGGAAGGTATGTTAACAAGTGTCTGTCGGTCAAGGCTTTTACCTACCAACACCCCGCACATGACTGCAAAAGAGAGTCATAATTTCCAGACCCTCTAAAAAGCAGAATAATCAGATAAAAATAACACTGCAGTCACTCCTAAATCAGGATTTTCTTTGGGGAAAATGACAGACCACCTGAATTCCAATCACCAGGCTTGAAAACGCTACGTTTAGAAACACTTGATATAAGTTTTGAAAGCCTTACAGTGAATTTTGGATGAAAAACATCCCACTTACATCATCCTTTGTGGCAGTTTCAGGCACTCCTCCTAGCCGAATGAGCTTGCTTGGCTTCACGTATTTGGGGCAGGTCCGGTAATCTTGGTCCTTGAGTTCACACAATCAAGATGTTGTTTTTACAAATGAGAAACGCTAGCTCACAAGATACACAAACCAGAACAAAATATAGCAGGGTATAATTCAAAGGCAAAGGCCCATAAGCAGAACGGCTCAGATCTTTACCACAGCATTGCTTAAGATTCAGAGAGCTCTGCAATATTAGCACAACCAGCTTCATATGCTCATGGAGCTGTGCAGTGAGATCCAGGTCCAGCAAGTATCTGTCTACAAGATACACAACTCAGAATAAACCATAAATGCCAAGAGGCAGACCTTGCCCTGAATCCCACATTTCTCCACGGTTTTATAAAAAGAGAAGCAAAAAACCTCTCTGCTTCCCACAAGTGGGATATTCAAATTCAACAGCAGTTATTAACTCAGTGGTTATCATTAACTTGTGATTTCAAAGTTGACTACGAGGATAAACAAAGCACGCATGAGAACAGCTGTGCTGTTCCACGCAGGTCCACCTGTCCCAGTAGCTTCTCTCTGGTAGCGCTCATAAGCAGATGCCCAGGAGAAAATAAGCTGTTCTGTGCAGTACTTCCCCACCCCACATAACACCCTCCACTTGTCTGGTCATTTTCAGCTTGGGGACTTTCTGAACCAAATCTGGTTCTATGTATTTAGCAATTCTCAATTGCTAAATTGCATCTCTCTTGAGAATAAAGTATTTCTAAGATAGAAAGCGTGCCCATTCAAATGGCCTGGGGCACGAGGGTGACCTCAGAAAAGGACAGCGAATTAGGACTGAACCAAAGTGACGGAACATGAATAGAAGACTCCTTCCCAGCTCCTTCCATTCTTTGGCCAACATGTGCTTAAGAGAAACATCAATTGACAAAGCCACCTACCTGAAGGCTCTTATAGGGCCTAGAATCTTTGCTGGGTTTTCCTTCTGAAAAGGACTTGCCATGTTCGTAATCAAACATCTGATGCCCTGGCAGCCGGTGATCCACATCACGGTACTCAATGTTTCTGTAGTCCGTATCTTGCCGTCCCAGGAAATCCAGATCACCTTCACCTTTCAACCCAAGATCAGAATCAGATCTTTGCTGTTCCCCCCCAGAAAGCTGCTGCTGCTGCTGCTGCTGTTGTTGCTTGTTAGCAAAGGTCTGAGGTTGCTCCTCTTGGTCCTGAAGGGTAGTAGGAAGAGGTCCACGGCTGTTTTGGAAATTGTGTGAGGCGTCATCTTTGAGACTCAGTCCAAGGGATTCCTCTTCTCTGGCTGGTGCTTCTGGATGTTGAAATTCGCCTTTTTGGCTACCAAAAGGAGCTCTATCTAAACCAAGTGCAGACTCCTCTCTCTTGCTGGTGCTTAAACCGGAGCCCTCTCTTTCTGCTAAAGGTACAGTAGACTGGTTGCGCCTAAAATCTACAAGGCTTTGATCCACAGGAGGCATTTCCCTCTCTGAAAAGTCCATAGGAGGAGCCATCTCTCTGCTCCTAAAATCCTGATCAGACCGAGACCTGTGCCTATTTCTGAAATCTGACGATGGTGCGTTTCTGTTTCGGAAGTCCAGATCAGATGTGCCCATACCCCTGAAGTCCAAATCAGGTACATCCCTATTTCTGAAGTCAGAATAGGAATGGTCTCTGCCCCTGTAGTCTAACTCAGGGACATCTCTAGCCCTAAAGTCCGAATGAGATCCATCTCGACCTCTGAAGTCCAGATCAAAAGACCCCCTCCCCCTGAAGTCTGACGGAGGCTCATCTCTGCCCCTGTAATCCATGTTATGTGCTTCCCTGTCCCTGTAGTTCATACGGAACGTCTCCCTGTTTCTGTAGTCCACTGAAGGAACGTCCCCACCCCTGAAGTCCATAGGTGGCCCTTCTCTCTCCCGGAAGTCTCCGGAGTACATATCCCTGCCCCTGTACTCAGAAGGGGGTGGTTCCCTGCCTCTGAAATCCAGCTGAGACTCATCTCTGCTCTGAAAGTCAGACGGTGGGAAATCTCTGCCCCTGAAATCGTGGTGCCCTTCCCTACCTCTGAGGTCACTACGTGGTCCATCTCTGGCTCCAAAGCTGAAAGAAGGTTCCTCTCTGTTGGCAAACTGAGGATTGAGGAGGCCTGCGAGTGCCTGGATATCAAAAGGAAGTGATTCTCTGCCAGAGAAGTTGCCAGAGTGTCTTTCTTGAGCATGACTATCAAGGGAAGGAGGATATTCCCTGTTCCACCCGGGAGCAAACCTTTCTTCTTGGCTCCCACTGTAGAAATAAAGACAGTATTATTCATAACGTGCTTAGAGTCTGAAATCTATACAGCAGCACATTCTTCTCTAAACTTTTATAGAGTGGTGTAACAGTCTAAGATCCGCAGAAGATATTGATGTTTGGCAGTTTAAGATGAGGCAGCATACGACAGATGTGAGAAAGTAAACTTGGGTGCTCCCATTTCAGCACAATTTCCAGAAGCACTCAACAGGGAAAACCTGCAATATTAATGGGTTAATGATGGTAGCAATCACACAGTCCTGCACTGCACACAGCTCTGCAGCTGTTCGAGGTTCCAGCAGCTGGCGCGCCTGTTTATTAGCATCACCAGCACGTGCCTGGGAGGAACAACCTGAGCTTAAATTCTCTGGGCAGCATTACAAACGGCTAACTGTTCACATCGTCAGGAGGCACACAAAAGCAAAGGTTACCAAACATGCTCTAGTAACATGCTCCACAAAAGAGTTTATGCCTCCTTGTGCTGGAATCTAAACCAGTCAAATGCTAAAAGCTATCAGTTCAGACTCTGCAGATGCCTCACAAGAATATGCCAACAATCAGTGTTCGAGATGATCCTGCGCTCCTGCCTCAAGACCAGCTGCCTTGCACCCTCTTTACAACACCACAACCACAAGTTCTTCTGATCTCTGCACAACACCACTCAGGAAGAGATTTCCTCTTACTACTTTTTCAAAATCCATTTTGTCTGTTTCTGAGATGAAGCTACCTGACTTTTCAGCTAAGTAGTACTTCAATATATTAAAAAAATAGAAAAATAAAATATTAAAGCAACACATTTTAAAGAAACACCAAATCCTACCTAATCAGCGGACATTTCCTTAGCAACTCCAGCAAGTTCTCTGAGTTTCACTACAGGATCCCTCACCAACAAAACACCTCTGCACAGCTAATCAAACTGCGTTGGATTTACTAAGCTGCAAGCCCCTGGTTCACCACCACATAGAACAGGAGTTAAAACTTGGTTTGAGGATAGAATCGCCCATCCACCACAGTAAAGAATGATGCCAATAAAATCCAATTTAAAAAAAATCAGCAGAGCAGCACTGCTGGTATCACCACAAATCATGATCGCTCTCTCCCATCAATCCTGTTAAGGCAGGTTCTGCAGGACACTGTTTTAAATTCACGACACCAGCTTTCTCAGCACATTGCAGTCAGACAATTGTTTGAAATACTCTTATTTCAGGAGCCTAAGGTATGCCAGGAGGAAGTACATTTATCATTCTGATTTTCAAAAAACTGACATGAAGGCGTGAGTAAAGGATGAAAGAATTATGCACAATGGAGGAAAACCCTCTCTTGGCGCCTCTGCTTTACTTCAGTTTTTATTCACAAAGCCCTGTTGCAAACACAGGGCCCAGTAACAAGCAGAGGAATATAAACTAAGAAAAACATCAGACAGTGCAGGCCAGCTGCATATGCGTCTTTGCAACAGTTCCAGTGACGTTCAAGAACGTCTCGTGAAGGAGCACAACAAATAACGTGGCGATGTATCGGTCTGCTTAACCGCACCGAGTGGACTCAACCCTTGAAGTTTTCATGAAATCCCATGTAGAATGAAAGTGGCAGTATTTCTGAGGCTAAGGGAAGCACCGTGGTTGAAGAGAATCAACATCAAACTATTGGGTGTTTCTCTTCCAGGTTTTAACATTACGTAACACCGAAATCCGTGTGGTGTAACACCACCTTAGCTTTTAACAGCTAAACACAGTATCACAAAAAAAGGTGGTGTGGAAAAGGAATAGAAATACTAAAAGCAGCTGTCATTAAAAAAAAAAAAACACCACAAAACTTCACCAAAATGCAGAAAGCTACACCGTGGCTTAACTCGCCTGCTTTTCAGGAATGACACCTAGCTCCAAAAGGAGCTCAGAAACCTTTAGCAGAATAACCTGGAGGAGGATGTGCAGGAATATTGGCAAACAGAAAGTTCTCGTTGTTTCAGTAACGTTCTTCGATGCAATAAACAAACGGTACGTTCCAATGCTTACCGAAAGGGCCCCGTTCTGTTGCCTTGTCGATGGTCTCCCCACATGTTCCCCCTGTCTGGTAGGTTTCCAGCAATGGGTAATTCACTCTAAGAACACCACGACAGCACAACCTGCTGAGGAAATAACGTGACAGTAAGCCACAGGGCGATGAAAACACGTCGCGGAAGAAAAACACTGCCGGTCAGCGGAAGGCGTGTGGGAACAGCCGAGACCCACCGATACGCATGGCCACCCTCAGGCACGAGTTACCTTAATGCTGTGTTTCTCCCTGTTCAAACTCACAAGCTTCAAATGACTTCTGAAACGAAACTGCCAATATGTGTGGGCAAACAATTTGATATTTGCTCTTGATTAACATAAAGCTTTCCAACATACTGTGCTGTCTAACACTACTCAGAGCAACTGGAAGTGTGAGAATCCCACAGTCTATAAACAGCAAGGCCCAGTGCTGAACAACAGTTTGCAATTAATGTTTAATCCAAACTATTTCTGCCAAAAGCTCTCTGCTGTTCAAGGAAACTATCACCGCTGCTGGCCTACTGTGCTTACTTTGCCCTCCAGAAGTAGGCGGATAACAGGGTGCGCTTTGCCAATAAATCTTTACAGGCTCTGCTGCCCAGTACTGCCCTAAAAGCTGAGTGCAACGGAGGTGGAAAAAGTCACCCGCTTCCTCCCACCAGCCGTGAAGGGGAGGATTTCCTGGAGACTGCCAAAGCCAGGACTTCAAAAGGACTTCAAACGGGAAGAATTTGGGCCTTTCCCCCAAAAGGGCTGCAGCAGAGCCCCCGAGCAGAATGCCGCTGCTAGCACCTCAGCGGTCTCCGACCCACTCCCTGCAGCGGTTTCGGAGTTCTTGTCGCACAGCAGCCAGTCTGCCACGCAGGTCCTACCAGGCTGCGCAGCGGACTCATGCTTCTCCAGAGCAGGTCCGAAGCGAGCTACCTGCGGTGCTTCCACGGAACAGAGGACGGTGCGGACAGCCACCGCCGGGCCTCGTGAGAGCAGTAAATCTCAAAGAAAACCGCACAACGCCCTGCTTCCTCCCGCTTCCAAAGGTCAGCGCTGCCCAACAGGCAGGGGAGGGAAGGAGCGGGCTGGGACAGCCGCAGGCAGCAGCCACACACGGGATCCCCACCCCCCACCCACCTCACAGGGCGGCCTCGGCGGGGCAGGGTGCCACCGGCCACCTCCCCGACCACCGCTCAAGATCCCCCGACCTGCCTGAGAGCACCGGTCCCTTCGGTCCCCTCGCGGTTACGTGGCTCTTGCTGGCCGCGAGGACAGGCAAACGGAGGTGGTTGTGGCAGTCACCGTTCTGGCTGGTTGTCAGCAACCAGTCCTTTTACCTCCGACCCGTAGCAGCCTGCAGCCGTCTGCAGAGCTGCTGTTTCTTGACCTTCCCTTCCCGCTTTCCTCCCCCACTCCAGTTTTCATCGAGCCCCCGAGCTTACCAATGCTTAAAAAAATCCCTTGCCTACTGGGAACTGTTTGGACGCAACATTCAAATTATCAGAGGGGGAAAAAACGCCATCAGCCTGGTAGCAGAGGTGGCTGGCATCAAGCAAGCAGCACTGGTACACGGTGACAGCTCAGTACCACAGGCAGCAAGACTGCTATATCCACCCCTGCCGTGCCCCTGGCAAAGCGCAGCGTGTCAGCTCTGCCAGCTCGGGTTTTTCAGCATCGGCACTGGGGATGACCCTCCAAAAAGAGTTGAATTTAACCCAGGCTACTTCAGCGGTGTGGTTTACTACGCAGCCTCACCAAACAAGGCGACAGCACGCGGCCAGCACCTCCTGAGAGGGGCTCCCACTGCCGCCGAGGCCCAGCCGGATCCAAGCGCTCCAGGAGAGGTGCTGTGTGAGGCGGCACCACTGGGACCTGCCCTCCCGAGCACCAGGTAATTCACTGCCACCTCAGCCCCCCGTTCCGCTCGCCGCCCCTCGGGGTCTGACCCAATCCACAGAGGGGACGTGACCGGGCCCCGGAGCTGAGCAGGCAGAAGGAAATCCAGGAAGAGGAACCGCGACCTGCTGACGTCTCTCCGTAGCGCGACAAGCAGGAGGCGAGAGCAGGATCCCACCCCCTCGCCCCACGGCGCGAGCGGACAGGGCAGGGGGAGGAAGGCTGCTTTGCCACGGACAGACCAACAGAGCCTGGGGACGGGACCGGGCCAGCAGGAAAGCGGAGCAAAAATCTGCCCTCGAGCGCTAGGAACTACGCGCCAATTAGTTTTGGCGCACTTTAGTCACAACCACGCACCTGGAAGAGACGGCAACACAGGAGGTTTCCAAATGACACAACAGCACGGCCGCAGCAAACACCGCGCGGTCTGGCAGCTCACAGAGCCCACATCGACAGCTCTTTTAAGGCAGTAATCAGCTGCTACAGTTACACTGAATATTCAGGAGGGCTGATGCGAGCGCACGCTGCGCTTGCCTCCTCCCACAGCCCTCCCAGCGGGCAGGAGACACCGAGGTGCGTGGAGGTGCCAGCCCGAGGGGGCTCGGGGCGCTCCCTGGGACACAGCCCCCGTCCCCTCAGCGCACCCCGTACGGCCCCGTGACCACTGCTGCCCCTTCAGGGACGTTTCCGACCCTGCTTCCCAAGCCGCCCAGGCCGAGCCCGACAGCAGACTCTGTCCTTTTGGCTATCTTGCTTAAACTTCCATCGTAATCGGACAAAATAAAGGGCTTGTGTAGCTGAGTCAGACCAAGCAGCTGCTCTTCTGAGGGGATAAATAACGATTTCTGCCAAGGGGCAGAGCAAGAAGTGCCAGCAAGGTCCTCAAGCACCTCCTCGTCCACCTCCACCGAGAGACTCACCCCCGACACTCTGCACACTGCTCTCCAAAACAGGGAGAGGGAGGAGCAGTCGGGGATGGATCGGGCACGCTGAAGTCTCAAAGAGACAATGTTTTGAGAGGAAACGCTCTGATATTCACAACTTCTCCACGAATAGATTTCACCAAGGCTGCCAAACTTGGTTATTTATAGACCGTGGGGAAGCCAAATACAGATACAGGCAGGGCTCTGCCCACAGGACAGAGGAAGCGATGTGCTGACGAACAACGCTTTGCACCCAGCAAAGTTCCCGTAAGGCTAAAGAAAGGGAAAAGCCTGCAAGAGACAAGCGCAGCAGGAGCTACAACCGAAAACCTTCCCCCGAGCTGTAGCAACCGAAGTTAGCCACGAGAGCTCCTTCCTTCCCTTTCTGAAGCGGAAAGCGCCCCGTCTACAAGCGCAGAAGTAACAAACCCGCGTCCCTGAAGCTGGGAAGCGAGAGCAGAGGCAGTCCCCGCGGCTCTGGCAGCCCGGAGGGCTTCCCCTAAAAACCCACCTGGCTGCAAACGCCTTCTGCCTGCGTGCCGACCGAGAGCCCTGCATCACAAACGACCGGGCCCCGTTCCAGCCCCACCCCCGCCGAGCCCCTCACCTCGCCGGGCCGCCGGGGCCTCCCCAGCCCCTTCCCGACCGGAGGCCGCCGGGCGGGGACAGCAGCGGGACGCCCCCTGCGCAGCCCGGCCGAGGGGAGCGGCGGCGGGCCCCGACCCCCGGAACCGCGGGGCCGGGAGGGCGGAACGCGGCGGCCGCGAGAACGCGCGGCGATTGTGACCGGGGCCTGCGGAAACCGCCCGGCGCCGCGGGGCGGGGGGGGGGCGGGGGGCAGCTCCCGGCCCCGCCCCGCGGCCCGGTACCGGGGGGCGCCCCCGCCCCGCCGTCCCGGGAGGCCCCGCGCCAGCCGCCACCCCCACGGCCATCCCCGCCGCCCCGGCACAGGCCGCCGGTGCCCCCCCCCCCCCCGGCACAGCCCCGCCCCGCGAGGCGCCGCCGCCGCCGCTCACCTCCGCCGCCGCCGCCGCCGCGCCAGGCCCAGCGCTCCGCTGAGGGGAACCGGAACTTCCGCGAGCTTCCTCTGCCCCGCCCCGCGGCACCCTGGGAAGCGGAGTCCGGCCGCCGCACTACGGCTCCCGGCATGCCCACGCGGCGGCGCCGCTTGGACTCCGTTTCCCAGCGTGCTCCGCGCGGCGGCGAGGGGCTGCTGGGAGATGCAGTCGCGCTGCGTGGGCGGCGAGCGGGGTAGGACGTGCGCGAGGACTACAACCCCCAGAGAGCCGTGCGGCCGGCGGGGCGGGGCAGCGGCCGGGGGGCTCGGGGCGGGGCGGGACGGGACGGGACGGGGCGGGGCGGGCGCCGCGATGGCAGCGGCGGCGGGGCGGGGGGGGGCAGGGGCCGGGGCCGGGCAGGGGTCAGGGTCAGGGAGCGGGGCCGGGAGCGGCCGGGTGGCGGCCGCCAGCCCTCCCCGCGCCGCCCGCTCCGCCTAGGCCCGTGCCCCCGCGCCGCCCGCCCGGGCCGCCGGTGCTGACGGGAGGAGCCGCGAAGGTCGGTGCGTGTCCGCTGGGCCCCGCTGTGCCCCCGGGGCCCCGGGACGGGGCTGGGAGCGGGGCTCGGGGGACCCCCGGGGGGGCAGGAGGGGCCCCGAGCGGGGCTGGGCGACGGGAGCCGCCCCCTTCCCCTCCCCCGTCCCCATCCCGGTGCCCTTCCCCTCCCCGAGCCCCGGGACCCCCCAGGCCCTGTGCCCCCAGGAGCCGCCGCAGCCCCCGGACGAGCGGAGCCCCCCCGCTGGCTGCGAGGGCCCGAACCCCCCTCTGGGAACAGGGGGTGGGGGGGGTTGTGCAGGGCCTGCCCCTGCCCCGGCTCCCTGAGCCCAGCGGGGAGATCGGGGCCGGGCCCGGCTGAAGGGTGCAGGGGGCCTGGAAGGAGCCGGGGCCGCGGGGGGAGGGAACCCCGCGGGGGTAGCGCAGCTTTGCTGGCGCCTCACCGGGGCGCCGGGCTCCCTGCTGAGCCGGCGGGACGCCGGCACGGCCCCGGGGCAGGGCCCCCGCAGGGAGCGGGGCCTTTCGGGCTGGGGGAGCGGAGGGCTGACGGCGTGGGGCCCCCCGCAGGTCCCGCCCCGAGGAATGGCTGCGGACGTCCGCAAGAGGAAAGGCGGGGAAGTGCCCAACGGGTCCCTGGCACCGGGAGATGGGCAGCACGCAGAGAGGTCCGAGAGCCCCACGCCGGGGCTGGCGCAGGGGACGGAGCCAGGTAAGGAGGGGGCAGAGCTCGCAGCAGGGCTGAGAGGAACGAGCGGGTCCTCGTCCCACAGGCCGGGCCCTCCTCAGCCCTGCTGCCAGCCTCTGGGCGCCGTGGGACGGCGGGACGGGGTGGGGGCCGACACGGGGAAGGAAAGCAGCTCCCTCCGTGACGCCCTCCGTCCCTTCTGTCCCCTCCGTCTGCTGCAAAGGGGATGGGCGTGTGGACACTGCTCCCTTGTTCCCAGGGGCGGGCCAGGAGGGAGCCATGTTCGTGCACACCCGCTCCTACGAGGACCTGACGAGTCCCGAGGACGGGGGGGCTGTGGCACGGAGCCCGGAGGAGAGGCGGGGGGAGCCGGCCGAGCCGACCAGCATGGAGCAGATCAGCAAGGACTTCAGCGAGCTGAGCACGCAGCTCACGGGCATGGCCCTCGACCTGGAGGAGGAGATGAGGCAGGGCAAGGAGGGGAAGCTGGAGCCGTCCCCGCAGGCCATCCGCCACGACTCGGTGCTGTCGGGCAAGGAGGAGGAGGACGTGACCATGGACGCCTGGCGCATGCATCGGAAGCACGTCTTTGTGCTGAGCGAGGCTGGCAAGCCTGTGTACTCCCGCTACGGGTCTGAGGAGGCCCTCTCCAGCACCATGGGTGTCATGATGGCCCTGGTGTCCTTCCTGGAGGCCGACAAAAACGCCATCCGCTCCATCCACGCAGGTACTGAGCCGGGGGGGAGTGGGGCGGGGTGGTGTTGCAGCCCGCAGTGGTGTCCCTGCCCACATCATCCGGGGGTTCACACGGCAGTGCCCAGCCCGTGCTCCTGCCACCGTGGGCCGTCCTAGCTGTCCCCAGGGGCAGGTTGGTGGCTGGGGGGAGGCGGGAGCAGAGCCCATCTGCATTGCAGGCTGGGCACTCAGACTGACCGGTCTGTCCCCACCCATGGGGACTCCCTCCCGAGCAGATGGCTACAAGGTGGTCTTTGTGCGGAGGAGCCCGCTGGTGCTGGTGGCAGTGGCGCGGACCCGGCAGTCGGAGCAGGAGATCGCCCATGAGCTGCTGTACATCTACTACCAGATCCTGAGCCTGCTCACCTGGACCCAGCTCAACCACATCTTCCAGCAGAAGCAGAACTACGACCTGCGCAGGCTCCTCGCCGGCTCCGAGCGCATCACCGACAACCTGCTGGACCTTATGGCCCACGACCCCAGCTTCCTCATGGGTGCTGTGCGCTGCCTGCCCTTGGCCGCCAGCGTCCGGGACGCCGTGAGCACCAGCCTCCAGCAGGCCAAGGCCAAGAGCTTGGTCTTCTCCATCCTCCTGTCAGGGAACCAGCTGGTGTCTCTCGTGAGGAAGAAGGATCAGTTCCTCCACCCCATCGACCTCCATCTGCTCTTCAACCTCATCAGTTCCTCTTCCTCCTTCCGGGAGGGCGAAGCCTGGACTCCCATTTGCCTCCCCAAGTTCAACTCCAGTGGCTTCTTCCACGCCCACATCTCCTACCTGGAGCAGGAGATGGACCTGTGCCTCCTGCTGGTCTCCACTGACCGCGAGGACTTCTTCACCGTCTCCGACTGCAAGAGGCGCTTCCAGGAGCGCCTGCGGCGGCGGGGGGTGCACCACGCTCTGCAGGAGGCCCTTCGCACCCCCTTCTACAGCGTGGCCCAGGTGGGCATCCCCGACCTCCGGCACTTCATCTACAAGTCCAAGAGCTCGGGGCTCTTCACCAGGTGAGGAGGCCGGGAGAGCACCGACTGGGGAACCGTCGGGCCACCGTGTGGGCACGGGGCAAAGCTTCTCCGTGAATCCCCTTCTCCGAGGAACGGGGGGCTAACAAGGCGCTGTGTTCCTGCAGCCCTGAGATCGAGGCACCCTACGTGCGGGAGGAGGAGAAGGAAAGGCTCCTGGGGCTCTACCAGTACCTCCACAGCCGGGCTCACAACTCGTCGCGCCCCCTGAAGAACATCTACTTCACGGGCCCACGTGAAAACCTCCTGGCTTGGGTAAGGGCTGTCTTCGGAGTTTGGGTGACCCCAACCTTGCAGTCCTGCGTGGCAGAGCAGGGCTGGTGGCACAACGCAGCACCGGCTCTGTGGTCGCCAGGGCGGCCCCCAGCGCACGCGTGGTCCTTTCGGGGGTTCCTGTGCCAGGGAGCGGCAGGCCAGCCAGTTAGGGTGCCCTGCTGCCACCCCATGTCTCTGCTCGGGAGCCCCTGCGCCGTCCCTGGCGGCCCACGGGGGGACGTGCGGTACCAGCCCCCCGTGGGGATGTGCAGATGCGTGCCCATCCCCATTTCTTCACCCAGGTCACCAGCGCCTTCGAGCTCTACATATGCTACAGTCCCCTGGGGACCAAGGCGGGCGCCATCAGCGCTGTCAACAAGCTCATGAAGTGGATCCGCAAGGAGGAAGACCGACTCTTCATCCTCACGCCCCAGACGTACTGACGGGCATCTCCCAGGGCACGGTGCCAGCTGGGGCACCCCGCGGCGCTGGGCGGCCCGGCCCCGGGGGAGGCGCGGGCTGTGAGCCAGGGGAGAGGGCACGGCGGGACCCCGAGAGCACGGGGAAACCCGCCCGTGGGACTGTCGGCCGTGGGTGTGGGAGATGGGGTGCGGAGCTGCCCGGGGACTGGGGTGAGCAGGGCTTTCTCGCACCTGCAGGCAGTGTCCCCCTCATCTGGGGGGGGGGCTGCCCTTCCTCTGCGACCCCCGGCTCCATCCTTTTTTTGCTGCTGTACCCACAGAGGGCGGGTGACGCCACCCAGCTGGGGACAGGGCTGGCTGGGGGGCACTGCCAGCGCTGCTCCTCTCCCTCCTTTGGGGGAGCCGGGTCCCCGAAGGCCAGGCAGCCCCCCATGGTCCCGGGCTCCTGCCCTGGCTGGGAGCCAGCGGGTTTGTCCCCTCAGCGTCTGCGTGTGCCCGCACCCTTCCCAGCGCGGCCACGCGAAGGATGTCATGTCCTGGGGAAGGCGGGGAGGCAGCGTGGTAGGTCAGCCTGCCCCGGCTGGGGCACTGCGCTCCTGCCCCTGGGGACATGGAGCAGCCCCCGAGGGACGCAGGGTGCGGGGGTGTCAGTCGCTGTGCTCGTGGCGCTGGCTCCAAAGGGGCAGCCCCGACGCGGCTCCCTCAGAGCCCTTTCTGGCACGGGGCCTCGGTGGGACTTCACCTTGTCATGGGGTCCCCTGAACCCCCCAAAAAAACAGCCCCTCAAGCTGGGCTTGCTGTGCGAGGCCCCCTCCTTCCTGCTGCCACCGGGCACCGGCGTGGGGCTGAGCACCCCCAGGCGCCGCGGCAGCCGGGTGCCCCCTGCGAAGCGCAGCCCGACGCTGCGTTTGGGGGCTGCCGGGGCGGGTGTTCGAGGAGGGGGAGAGCCCCCACGGAGACCCCGAGGGAGCCGGGAGGAACCCGGCAGGGCTCACGGGGGGACCCCGCTCCCGTAGCTGTGCTCCTGCCAGGCTGTAATCGCTCATCTCTGCTCATAAACATTATCTGGACCCGGGGGCGAGTCTCAGCGCGTTCGTGTCCGCCTGCCGAAGGCCACCTGGGGGGGTGGGTGACAGCTCCCCGCTCCTGCCGATTTTGGGGTGGGGAGCGGCTGGGATGAGCGGGCTGGGGCCAGCTCGTGTCGAAACCAGGAGGGAGCCCGGAGGAAGGAGCTGTTGGGCAAGGCTCGAAGGCAGCGTAACTGCAGGGCTTTTGCGCAACGCGGGGCAGCAGCCGGGTGTCGGGAAGGCGAGGCCGCTATCGGCGCGTCCAACCCCTCCCTGGGAGCAAAGTCCCCGCGGATCCGGCAGCCGGGCCCCGGCCTGCCCGGCTGCGGGAGGAGAAGCCCGGGTCCCACGGCCGAGGCTGGCATTTGGGGATGAATCCGTGCTTTGCACCGGGGGGGTGAAAAACGCCTTTCCTCCGCGGGGCCCGGCACCGGCGCAGCACCTCCTGCGAGCAGCCCATGACCGGGGCGGGGGGGACCCGCGCTCACCGGGCAGGGGGGCTCAGAGCAGCGGGACGGGGGGGGGGGACCGGGGCTCGGCGGCCGTCGGGGCGTTCCTTCCCCCGCCGCGGCCGTCGGGGCTCTCCTCGCCCCGGTCCCGACCGGCCCCCGGGGAGCCCCGCGCGGGGCGGGGGCAGGGCCCGCCCCGGGCCGGCCCCGCTCTGCTCCGCCCCGGCACGGCCCGGTACAGCCCGGCACGGCACGGCTCGGCACGGCACGGCACGGCCCGCCGCTCAGCGACCAGGTGAGCGCCCGGCCCGGCTCGGCTCGGCTCGGCTCGGCTCGGCTCGGTACCGGCCGGCTCGGCGCGGACGGGGCGGCGGAGCCCGGTTCTGGCACGGGACAGCCGCGTGGAAGGCGGGCGGGGGCAGCCGGATCCGGGCTGGGGACTGGCGGGGCCAGGCGGGGGTTGGCGGGGGGCTTGCCCCGGGTCCCCGCGCTGTCCCTGCGGGGCTGGCAGGGGTCCCCAGCGCCGCCCTGGTGAGCTGGAGGGGGTCCCCTTTTGGGTCCCCGTCCCCAGGCAGGGACGTGTCTGGGGGGTGTCCGGGAAGGGGGGCAGCCGGCAGGATTTGTCCCCCTGCCGGAGGCTTTGAGGTGCTCAGGAAGGGGCTCGCTGTGGCCGATCCCCCCAGCAGCACCCAGCGCGTGGCCGTGGGCACCCCGGCACCGGTGGCACACCGCCCCCCGTCCTCGCCTGCCGCAGCGCTTCCAGCCCTTCTCCTGGTGTTCCCGCAGGTGCAATGCTGAGCCAGCCTCCACGTGTCCCGGCCCCGCGTGGCGCTGAGCGCCATCGATAACCCGGTGCTGGTGGCAGCATGGGGCCGTTGTGCCGCACGCGCCTGTTGCTCGTCCTCGCCCTGGCCCCGCTGCTTGCCGACGCCTGGCAGTGCCCCCGCATCCCCTACAGCTCCACCAGGAACTTCTCCGTCCCCTACACGCTGCCCAGCTTCGATGCTGGCGGCCCCGTGCAGAACGTCGCCGTCTTCGCTGACCCGGCCACCGTTTTCGTGGCCGTCCGCAACCGCATCTTGGTGGCCGGCCCCGAGCTGCGCCTCCGCTCCGTCCTCATCACCGGCCCCACGGGCAGCGCTGAGTGCGAGATCTGCCGCCTGTGCCCAGCCGCTGCGGGCGGCCCTGGCTCCGAGGACGTGGACAACATCCTGCTGCTGCTGGACCCGCAGGAGCCGTGGCTGTACAGCTGCGGCACGGCACAGCACGGGCTCTGCTACCAGCACCAGCTGGAGGTGCGTGGCAGCGAGGTCACCATCGTGGCCACCCACTGCCTGTACTCCGCCACAGGCAACAGCCCTGCGTCCTGCCCCGACTGCGTGGCCAGCCCCTTGGGGACCAGCGGCACCGTGGTGGCCGACCACTACTCTTCCTTCTTCTACCTCGGCTCCACCGTCAACAGCAGCGTGGCGGCGCGCTACAGCCCGCAGTCGGTGTCGGTCCGCAGGCTGAAGGGCACGCTGGACGGCTTCGCGGACACCTTCCAGTGGCTGACGGTGCTGCCGCCCTACCGAGACGCCTACCCCATCCACTACGTGCACTCCTTCACTGACGGCGAGCACGTCTACTTCCTGACGGTGCAGCCCGAGTGTCCCGGCTCGGCGTCGTACCACACGCGCCTGGCGCGGCTCAGCACCAGCGAGCACGACCTGCGCCGCTACCGCGAGCTGGTCCTCGACTGCCGCTTTGAGTCCAAGCGGCGCCGGCGCAGTGCCGAGGAGGACACCGAGCGCGACGTGGCCTACAACGTGCTGCAGGCCGCCCACGCCACCCGCCCCGGCGAGCGCCTGGCCCGTGACCTTGGCATCGACAGCTCCGAGATGGTTTTGTTCGGCGCCTTCGCTGAGAGCCAGCCAGAGAGCCCGGCGCCGCAGGACAACTCGGCCGTCTGCGCCTTCCCCCTGCGCCTGCTCAACCAGGCCATCGAGGAGGGGATGGACAAGTGCTGCGGCACCGGTGCGCAGACGCTGAGGCGGGGGCTCGGCTTCTTCCAGCCACAGGAGTACTGTCCGCACAATGTGAGTCCTGGCGAGGGGGCTCGGGACCTGCCGGGGAGCGCTCACGGGAGGGCCTGGGTTGGGGTGCCTGAGTCTGTGCCGCCAGCCCCCCTGCCGCGGGCTTGCTGCGGGGACACGGTGCCGTGCCCACTTCTTCACGTTTCTTGGCCGTGCTGGCAGTGGCAGGATGCGGATGCACTCGCTGCGTGGGGACCCTCCGCTCACTGAGCCGCGTGCTGCTGCCCGTGGCGGGGACACAACGTCCCCTC
The DNA here is from genome assembly GCF_964034855.1 of Anser brachyrhynchus. Lineage (NCBI taxonomy): Eukaryota > Metazoa > Chordata > Aves > Anseriformes > Anatidae > Anser > Anser brachyrhynchus. Next base: position 17,273,719 of record NC_137705.1, read on the forward strand.
CCCTCCCTCTACATGGTGACGTCCCCAGGGCTGCCCCGGCCCCCTCATCACCATCCCCAGCGCCGCGGTGTTTACGGCCACGCTCTCCAGCTTGTTTATGAACGAGCAGAGAGAAGGCAGCGGGGGGCCCCCGTCCTCCCCGGCGAGCCGCTGCGCCATGCCCAGCCAGCCGCGGGGCTGCTGCGCTGCCCGAGCAAACAAACCGCGGGCGGAAGCGCCGTGAGTCACCCCGCCGGCCCCGTGGGGCAGGAACACGGCGTCTCAGGAACAAGCCTCGGCACGGCTGCGCTGCAGGGACGGGGCAGGGCGGGTGCTAGCGCGCGTGGCACGAGCCTGCCTGTTCTCAGCCGGGGCGAGGCGCGGCACAGCCGCATCTCCTCCTTTTCCCGGCAGCGCGCAGCTTGCCGCCGCTCTGTGTCACGCTGCCAGGAAGGGGACTCCGGTGCCCAGCACCCATAAGTGGTCCTAGGGGTGCCCCGTGGGGCACACCGGGGTTTGGCGTCCCCCTTCGCCCCGAGCCCCGGTGGATTTGGGGGGCTGGTGCTGCGTCGGCGCCCCCGCCGCGCGGTGCTGGCGCTGATAATCACGTCCAGATGTGGAGGGGGGGCAGGGCAGGATCTGACGCTGCTCAGGGGTGTTGGGGGGTGGGGGGGGGCATCCTCCAAAATCCCTGCTTGCTTTTTGCAGCCTGGAGCGGGGATCGGGTAATCGGGTGTTTGCCCGCCCAGGTCCTTGGCCTCCAAATATCTCGTCGACGTGTGTGCTCTAGGCTCGGCCCCACACCCATGGGTGCTGGGGCGGGGGGGAGCAGGGATCAGGGTGCTGGGGCTGGCTTTGAGGTACCCCCACTGTGCTCGGCTGCAGGTGAACCTCTCGGCACCGGTGACTGACACCAGCTGCTGGGACCAGCCCACCCTTGTCCCCGCCACCTCCCACAAGGTGGACTTGTTCAACGGGCGCCTGGCCGGCATCCTCCTCACCTCCATCTTCGTCTCCGTCCTCGAGAATGTCACCGTGGCCCACCTGGGCACGGCGCAGGGACGCATCCTGCAGGTGGGTGCTGGCTGTAGGCCGGGGCGGGGTGCGGGGTGCCGGGGGCGCACTGAGCCCCGCTCCCCGCCCCGCTCCAGATGGTGCTGCAGCGCTCCAGCTCCTACGTCGTTGCCTTGGCCAACTTCTCGCTGGAGGAGCCGGCGCCGCTGCGGCACGCGGTGAGGCTGCGGGAGGACTCGCTGCTCTTCGCCGCTGCCACCAAGGTGAGCTGGGGGGGCCGGGGCGGGACGTGGGGCCAGTCCCCCGTGCCCTCTGCTCACCTCCATTCGGTGTCCCTAGGTGTGGCGCGTGAATGTCACCGGCCCGGGCTGCCGCCACTTCTTGACGTGCGACCGCTGCCTGCGTGCCGAGCGCTTCATGGGCTGTGGCTGGTGTGGGGACGGGTGCGCACGGAGCCACGAGTGCAACGGCACCTGGGTCCAGGACAGCTGCCCGCCCATCCTCACCGATGTAGGTCCGCGGTGGTGCCCGTGGCCCCGTGGGGACCTCCTGGAATCGGGCAGGGGGGTGGGGAGGGAGGTGGAACATGAGGCGACGTGCGGTGGGACCCCTCCTCAGGTTGGGCATCGTGCCCACCGGGGAGGGAGCTCCCCATGGCCATCATGTGCTCTCGCTGCCCGTCCCGCAGTTCCACCCCAGGAGCGCACCGCTGCGGGGCCGGACGAGGGTGACGCTCTGCGGGACGACCTTCCGCTCCCCGCCGGACCCCGCTGCCCACCGCCGCCCCCTCAGCTCCTACCGGGTGGCAGTGGGAGGGCGAAGCTGCGCCGTGCTGCTGAACGAGAGCTGGGTCTACAGGTGCCGTGCCAGGGAGGAGAACGTGGGTGGGATGTTTGCTCCCCCCTCCCCGTCCCGCTGCTGACCCCTGCCGCCCCGCAGGCCGCTGTCTGCCTCCCGCCTCAAGGACTTCGTGGACATGCTGGTGTGTGCCCTGGAGCCCGGGGGGCCGGCGGTGGTGGGGCCGGCCGACGTGGTGCTCAGCGTGATGGAGCCCCCCAGGGCCTCAGGCTTCAGCGTCCAGGGCTCTGCCACCCTCGGCGGCTTCGTCTTCGTGGTAACGTCCCCATGCCGGCAGTGATGCCAGCCCCGGGATGGCGCGGGCTGGGCGTTGGTTTGGGTGGGGGCACTGGTTCAGTGCCCGCCCCGCTGCCCCCGTCTCTGCCCAGGAGCCCCAGGTCAGCACCCTGCACCCCAGCTTCGGTCCCCAGGGCGGTGGCACCCTCCTGTCCCTCTGTGGCACCCACCTCTTGGCGGGGAGCAGCTGGGAGGTGACGGTCAACGGCTCCAAGTGTCCTCTGGCTGGGCAGCCCAGGTACGCCCCGGCCATCACCCCTGGCCATCGTGGGGTCCCTGGCACGAGGATGGGCAGGAGGCTGCCCACGCGGTCCCGCTGTCCCCTCCAGCCCCCGGCACTATGTCCCCAGCCAGGGCGACGAGGAGATTCGATGCACGGCTCCCGCTGCTGCCCACCTGGGCACAGCCTCTGTAGCCCTGTGGATTGATGGGGAGGAGTTCCCAGCCCCGCTGCCCTTCCAGTACCGCCCCAACCCATCCGTCTGGGGCATCGTCCCCAACTGCAGCTACGGGTGAGTGTGTGGGGACACCCCTGGCCTTATCCCCCCAGGCTGGGTTGGCTGAGGTGGTGGGGACTGCGTGCACCCTGGGGACCACGTGCACCCCAGCGCTCTGACCCCTGCCCACCACAGGGGCTCAATGCTCACCCTCATCGGCTCCCACCTGGACTCGATGTATCGCACCAAGATCCTCTTTGAGGCTGGTGGCGTGAGGACCAAAACCACAGTAAGTGCTGAGCCAGGAGGCTGTCACCCCGGGGGTGTCCCCGGCCGTGCCAGCAGCCCAGCACCTGCCCGCAGGAGTGCGAGGGCCCGCAGCTGCCCGAGCGGCTGCTGTGCCGCGTCCCGCCTTTGCCCTTCGAGACCCAGCCGGAGACGGTGCTTGGGAACCTGAGCGTGCTGCTGGACGGCGCTGCTGGCCGCCGGCTCTTCCGCCTGCGCTACTTCCCCCTGCCCCAGGTCTTCCCCTTCGAGCTGCAGGGCAGGCACCGGCAGTACCGCCTCAAACCCGGTGACAACGAGGTCGAGGTGCATGTATGTGGGGGAGCGGGGCGTGCGGGGGGGTGATGCCGGGGCCGGCCGGGCTCAGCGCCGTGTGTCTGGGCAGCAATGGGGGCTGGACGCCGTCGCCGGCTGCATGAACATCACCATGACAGTGGGGGGCCAGGACTGCCACCCCAACGTGCTGAAGAACAAGGTGATGTGCCACGTGCCCCACAACCTACGCCTGCCCCCGGACGGGGCCCCCGTGCAGGTAGGCATCCCCCAGTACCCCCCTTCCCCGTGCCCTGCTCCCTCTGGCCCCACTGAGCCCCCGCTCCCCCAGATCTGCGTGAACGGCGACTGCCAGGAGCTGGGCTTGGTGCTGGCCACCTCCTCGCTGGACCTGGCCGCCAGCCTGGCCCTGGGCACCGGTGTCACCTTCCTGGTCTGCTGCATCCTGGCTGCTGTGCTGCTCCGCTGGCACTGGAGGAAGAGGAGGGGTGAGTGCCGCTGCTAGCCGGCTGTCCCAGAGCCACCACGTGCCCGCGGTGCCACCCCGTGCCCACGGTGCCACCCCCTGCCCGCGGTGCCACCCTGTGCCCTGCTCGCAGGGACGGAGAACCTGGAGCTGCTGGTGCGCCCCGGCCGGAGGGATGCCCCTGCCACCACCCAGTACTTTGGTGTTGACTACCGGGACGTGCAGGGTAAGCGGTGCTGGGGTGAGCGTGTCGGGGCGCTGGGGCCGTGCCTGGTGCCTGACGGTGCCTTCGCCTGCGGTGGCAGCACTGCCCGCTGCAGGCAGCCCTGTCCTGGCCAGGCCCCGTGTGCACGTTGCCACTGCTGCGGGCGGCGGCTCCCCGGTGCCCCTGCTCAGGTCCACGTCCTGCTGCCTGGAGGACCTGCGGCCGGAGCTGCTGGAGGAGGTGAAGGACATCCTCATCCCCGAGGAGCGGCTCGTCACCCACCGCCACCAGGTCATCGGCAAAGGTGACAACTCGCCCCGGGGCAGTTTGGCCGTGGCATCACCTACGGGCCCCCAGCTTCACTGCCGCCTGTCCCCGCAGGGCACTTCGGGAGCGTGTACCACGGCACCTACACGGACCCGCTGCTGGGTGCCCTGCACTGCGCCATCAAGTCCCTGCACCGTGAGTCAGCGCCCGCTCCCGCGCCCCAGCCCCGCGGCACGGCGCCCCACGGCTCGGCTCCCCGCAGGTATCACGGACGTGGAGGAGGTGGAGGAGTTCCTGCGCGAGGGCATCCTGATGAAGAGCTTCCACCACCCGCAGGTGCTCTCGCTGCTGGGGATCTGCCTGCCCCGCCATGGGCTGCCCCTCGTCGTCCTGCCCTACATGCGCCACGGGGACCTGCGGCACTTCATCCGCACCCAGGAGCGGGTACGGGGGTGCCCGGGTTGGGGGGGGGGGGGAGGCTGAGCTCACCTCACTCACTGCTCCTACCCCACAGAGCCCCACGGTGAAGGATCTCATCAGCTTCGGGCTCCAGGTGGCCCTGGGCATGGAGTACCTGGCCCAGAAAAAGTTTGTGCACCGGGACCTGGCGGCCAGGAACTGCATGTGAGTGCGGCCGGCCTGAGGGTGCCCCCACCCCCAGCACCCCGAGGTGTCCCAGGCTGCAGCGGGCACCCTGGGGTGCTGCCCCCGACCCTTTCCCGCAGGCTGGACGAGACGCTGACGGTGAAGGTGGCTGACTTCGGGCTGGCGCGGGACGTGTTCGGCAAGGAGTACTACAGCATCCAGCAGCACCGGCACGCCAAGTTGCCCGTCAAGTGGATGGCGCTGGAGAGCCTGCAGACCCAAAAATTCACCACCAAGTCGGACGTGGTAGGCGCATCCCCCCTCCCGGTCCCCTGTGCCCGTCCCCATCCCCATCCCCCTGCCCCGGCACTCTGCTCCGCAGTGGTCCTTCGGGGTGCTCATGTGGGAGCTGCTGACGCGGGGCGCGTCGCCGTACGCCGAGGTGGACCCCTACGACATGGCCCGCTACCTGCTGCAGGGGAGGCGCCTGCCGCAGCCCCAGCCCTGCCCCGACGCACTGTGAGTGGGGCAGGGGAGGGGGGCACGGCGGCAGGACCCCCCCCCGGGGGGTGCTGCTGGTGCTAACGGGAACGTCGGGGCAGGTACGGGGTGATGCTGAGCTGCTGGGCGCCCGCACCCGAGGAGAGGCCGTCCTTCTCGGGGCTGGTGGGCGAGCTGGAACGCGTGCTGGCCTCGCTGAAGGGCGAGCACTACGTCAACCTGGCCGTCACCTACGTCAACCTGGAGAGCGGCCCCGCTTACCCCCCCACCCCCTGGGGCCAGCTGCCTGACAGCGAGGATGAGGAGGGTGCTGAAGATGAGGACAAGGACGTGGCCGTGTGCTGATGGGCGCTGCGCTCGGTGGGGTCTCCTGGGTCCCCGCACCCCGTAGGAGCACGCCCCCAGGGAGGGTCGTGGGGCGCAGCCGGGTGCTGTGCGGCACCCTGCCCACGGGGTGGGTGCTGAGGCACTGGGTGCTGCTCTCCTGTGCCTCGACGGGACCCCTGTGGTGTCCCTCAGCCCCAGTCCGGTGCCATCTCGGTGCTGCGGGTCCTGTGCTCGGCACCAGCGAGTGCTATGGGGCAGCCTGAGCCAACGAGGTATCCCAAGGGGTTTTGGTCCCCCCCCGGACAAATTCAGCGTTTTCTGGTTGAATGACTGATAAAAAAAATGAATTTTATTTTTCCCTGGTGAGTGCCGTGTGCTCTGCCCGTGGTGGGTGCTGGGGCGGGGGCCGGGGGCGCCCACCCTTCCCGTGCCAGCCACGGGAGGGCACCTGCGGGCCGGTGCCAGGGCCACCCCGTGTCCCCAGGGGCCACCCAGGAGGGAGGTGACACCGGGTGACGCCGGACACAAACCTTCCCCCTGCCTTCTGTGGCAAAGCGCAGCCCTGGCAGCTCTGCCAGCAGCTCCTGCGCCAGGGGGTGCAGCAGGGCTGCCCCCAGGGCCTGCCTTTGGGCACGGGGACGCGCTGCTGGTGGCACCGTGGCAGCGGGCACCGTGTCACCCCCCAGCGCCACCAGCCACCGGGCACTGCCGCCCACCCTGCGTGGGACCGGGGCTGGGGGGACAACCAGCGCGCACTGCGGCGGGGCGATCCCGATCCTCTGCGGGACCCGAGGGGACAGGGCCCAGGAGGGGACATTGGTGACGCCTGGCAAAGCAGGAGCCACCAAAACGCGCCCACAGCCTGCGCTGGCTTGAAATAACCCCTGCTCGGCTGCTCGTTAAGCAGCGCCGCAGCCCGGGGCCACGTCAGCTCCCATCAGCAGAGCTGTCCGTCCCCGGCAGCACCTCGCACCTGCACCGGCCGCTCGCGGCAGGGTATTTTTAGCCGCAGCTCCCGGCAGCGCTGCCTCAGTTTCCCCGCGGCGGGGCTGCGCCGCCTGGGTGCGGGGGTCCCCGTGGCCCCAGCGCCGCGGTTTTGGGTGAGCCGCCGAGTTGCTGTGGCAACGGGAAGGGCTGAACCCGAACCGGGAGGCGAGCGGGGATGCGGGGATGCGGGGCGGCAGGGACGGAGGGAGGGGGATCGGGGGGCACGGCCGCAGCGGGGATGCGGGGACGGAGGCGTGGGTGGACGGATGGATGGAGGGATGGAGGCACGGAGGGAAGGCTGCAGGGAGGGGTGGATGCAGCTGGCTGCTCCCCCCCCCAAATTTGCTGGTGGAGATGACAGATTTCAGGCTAACGCACATTTATCCTGCCCTAATTACACGGCTGGAGACGAGGAGCAAACACCCCCCAGTGAGTGCCACAGCCGTGCCGCTGCAAGCACCGGCGTGGCACAGGGGCACAGCAAAAGGACCCGGCTGGGTGGCATCCCCCAGCTCACACAGCGCCCAGCACCCAGCTGAGGGACCTGGGGGCATCTCAGGGGAGCACCCAAGGGTGGGCACCAGGCAAACAGCACCCAGCAAATAGCATCCCGAGGTGCCGCCCCGTCAGGCTGCAGCACAGCACCCGGGCGGCCCGCTCCGGCAGCACGCCCTGCGCACGCAGCAGTTTAAATGTTTTATTTGGGGAAAGTGCTGTCGTTAGCAGGGATTAATTATTAAAATCGGAGCCATCTATAATAGATGAGTGGCCGGGCGTGGGGCTGCGGGCACGCAGGCGAGCGGGGCACAGCCCTGCTGCTCCCCGGGGAAGGCGGCAGCGCCTGGGGACACGCTGGGGTGGCACTAGGTGGCTGCGGCCCCGTGGGCACCTCGTGCTGGTGGCATTCCCAGCACTGGGTGGCAAAGGGGGAGCAGTGGCTCAGGGACGGGCAGAGCGTGGCACGCAGCCGCCCCCAGCTGCGAACCCCACAGGGGATCGAGGTGGGGGGGACGGACCCCAGTCGGGATGGGCAAAATTGTGCCAAATCAGCATGAAAAGCTGGGAGCCGGTTCTCCGGCATCAAAGAGCCCCGCAAAGAACGGCAGGAGCCACCAGGCAGGAGCCACCGGTGGCGGCGAGCTGTTTTTAGCTCCTGCTCGAACGCTCGGGAGCAGGCGTGATCGAGCGGCCTCCCGTCTGGAGCGGCGGCGCGGGGCCATTTTTAGCAGTGAGCGAGTTTTTGCTAACGAAGCCTGCGAGCAGCAGCGCTGCTGGGGCGCGCCGCCCGTGCCCGGCACCCCGGCACCCACGGCCCCGCACAGCGGCACCCGCGTGGCACCCGCTGCGCCCAGGGAGCTCGGCTGGCCCTCGGGGCTCCTGGGGAGCTCTGCTGGCCCCCGGGGAGCATTTTGTTACACATCTTTTTCTCCTCTTCCCGCACCGCAGACAGCATCTGTCCTTAGGGGGATCCTTTGCCCGGTCTCCATGCCCGGTCTGGAGCTTCGCAAAATGCGCCCAGCAGCCCCTGTTCTCCCCGGTGCACACCTACGGAGAGTTTTTCCCACCGAAGAGCCCCGGTTCGTTGGATTTCCGCCCCCCCCCAGCTCCTTGCACTTAGTGCCTGCCCCCTGGGCCCAGGGGCTGCGAGAGCCCCGGGACCACCGAAGCGCCCTCGATGCCTCGCGGGAACCGTGGCCACCGCGGGACGCCTGCGGCCCCGCTGCCGTGCGCCGGTCCTGCTGCTGACCCCAAAAAGGGTCCGGGGGGGTGTGGGGGGCAACCCCCCCGTGCTTTTTCTCCGGACCTCCCGAAAGGAGGGGATGGGGTTTATTTGGAGGGGACGGGGTTTATTTGGCCCCGTTGCCAGGCCGACGCGCGGCGCAATTACCGCTGATTGCCTGGCGGTTGCCATGGCGATGGTGAGCACGCAGGGATGCGGTGCCATGTGGCGCTTGAGTCACGGGCACGTTGCGCCCCCCCACCGCGCCCCCCGGGCTGGCACTGCAGCCCCCCAGACATACGTGTGGGGCAGAGGGGGGCGGCTGCGCGGCTGGGGATGTCCCCGTAGGGCGGGCGTCACCCCACGGCCGGCTGGGGGCTCACCGAGGGGTGCTGGGAAAGATGGGGGGCGTGGGGGGCGGTGGGTGTGGGGGGTGCTGGGTGTGGGGGGTGCTGGGTGTGGGGGGTGCTGGGTGCGCAGGGCAGTGGGCGCACGGTGCAGTGGGTGCGTGGGGGGGGTGGGTCGAGACACGGCAGGCACAGACAGAGCCGATCGCCCCCAAGCAGGGCGCTGGGTGGGCTCGGACCCCAGGCAAGAGCCAGGGCTGCGGGGCCCCACGGGGCCGGGGCTGCTTTGCGGCAGGCACCACACTCGTGCCAGGAGGGAGCCACGTGGCGGGCGGGCGGGCGATGCGGCGGCAGCACGCCGTCCCACCGGGTCGCCCCTCGTCCAGCCAGCAGCCGCAGGGCAGACCTGAAGCAGCGGCGGGCACCCGCTGATTAATTGTGAGTTACACTCAAGGTTCCCGGGGGGGGCAGAGATTAATAACGGAGCGACGCGCTGCTTCCAGGCTCTGTGATTAAACTCTTGATTAGAAGCTCAAACTACGGTGCCCTGCTAATTCCCTAGGGCTCACGCGCCGTTAATTACCTGGTGTGCGTGGCGTTGAGGCCAGGGCCTGGGGCTCGGTGCCGCACAGGATGGGAGTGGGGGATCCAGGGACGCTGAGTCTCGGCAGGGGACACAAGTGGATGAGTGTCAGGAGCAGCTGGGGGCCCTCCCTGCACCCCCTGCCCAGGCTGTGGGCAGCAAGTAAGGGGGTTGGGGGGCCCCACGGTATTAGGAGGCTGTCACCCTTTTCTTGTCACTTTGAGGAAGAAAGTGGGGCAGTGAGCCCCACAGCTCTGGCCCCACAGCTGGAGGGATGGAGCTCGAGGGAAATTGCCCAGCTCCCACAAGATTGTACTTCTGTCCCATCCCATCCCTTCATCCCATCCCATCCCTTCATGCCATCCCTTCATCCCATCCCATCCCATCCCATCCCTTTATCCCATCCCATCCCATCCCATCCCATCCCATCCCAACCCATCCCATCCCCTTCATCCCATCCTATCCCATCCCATCCCCTTCATCCCATCCCATCCCAACCTATCCCATCCCATCCCATCCCATCCCCTTCATCCCATCCCATCCCATCCCATCCCATCCCATCCCATCCCATCCCATCCCATCCCATCCCATCCCATCCCATCCCATTCCATCCCATCCCATCCCCTTCATCCCATCCCATCCCATCCCATCCCATCCCATCCCATCCCATCCCATCCCATCCCATCCCAACCCATCCCATCCCATCCCCTTCATCCCATCCCATCCCATCCCATCCCATCCCATCCCATCCCATCCCATCCCATCCCATCCCATCCCATCCCATCCCAACCCATCCCATCCCATCCCCTTCATCCCATCCCATCCCATCCCAACCCATCCCATCCCATCCCATCCCATCCATCACACCCCAACCCACACCATCCCATCCATTCATCCCATCCCATCCCCAACCCCATCCCCATCCCCAACCCCATCCCCATCCCCATCCCCAACCCATCCCATCCCATCCATTCATCCCGTCCTATCCCACCCCATCCCATCCCATCCCGTCCTATCCCACCCCATCCCACCCCATCCCATCCCACTTCCCCCACACCCCACAACCCCCCCATCCCGCCGCCCCCCCCCGCTGACCTGCCCCTCGCGGGGGTCCCCACGCCCCGGGGGGGCCCCGCGCGGGGTCCACGTGCGCCCCGTCCCCCGTGGGTGCCGGCTCCCGCGCCCGAGAGGGGCGGGGCGCAAAGTTTGGGGTGACGTCACGGGAGGGGGCGGGGCGGCAGCCGGAGGGGGGGGGAGGGGAGGGCCCCCCCGCGGTCCCGCCCCCCCCAACTTGCCGCGCCGGGCGCGCGGGGCCGCGCCGCGACGGACCGACGGCTCGGCTCGGCTCGGCTCGGCACGGCACCGGCCCGGCTCCGCACGGCGCCCCCCCCCCGAGCGGCGGCGGCCCCGGGCCGCGGCCCCCCCTTTGCGGTCGGAGAGGCGACAAGGTGAGCGCGGCGGCCGCGGCGGGACAGCCCCCGGGGGGGCGGGGGCCGTGCCGAGCCGTGCCGAGCCGTGCCCAGCCGAGCCGTGCCCAGCCGCGCGCGGGGGGGGGGGCCGCTGGGGTCGGCCACTTGTTGGCCGGGGGCTGCCGCCCCCCCCACCCCTCGGCCCGGCTTCGTCCCCTCCGCGCCCCCCCCCCCCCCGGCCGCGCCGTGCCCGGCTGCGGGTGCGCCCCGACGGCTGCCCCCGAGCCCCGCCGGGCGCCGCGCCCCGCCGCTCGCCCCCCGGCCCGGCCGCCCCCGCGGGACCCCCCGCCCGCTCCTCCGTGCGCCGAGCGCCCCGGCCCCCCCGCGGTTCCCTCCCTCCTCCTTCCCTGCCCTCCCCGCAGCCCCGCTCCCCACTGCGGCAGCGCTCCCCGCTCGCCCCCGGGGAGGCGCTCCCGGCGCTGGGGGGCACCGGGGGCCGGCCCGGGGCGGTGGGCTCGGGCCCCCCCCCCGGCACCGGCCGCGTCCCGGCCCGACGCGCTGCCCCCGCGCGCTGCACCCCGGGCTCCCGCTGCCCTCCGCTTTGCTGCACCGGGGACACGGAGGTCCCCCCCCCCCCCGGCCCGGCCCCGTTCTGCGCTCTGCTCCGGCACATCCCTCCCGTGGGACGTGGGGCGCAGCGGGGACCCCCCCATAACGCCACCGGGGCAGCTGCAGGTGGAAGCGGGGCCGGAGATGGAGCGGGCCAAGCGGCAGCCCGTGGTCCCCCCGCCGGGGAGCAGAGCCGGGCTTTGGGGGGCTGGGGGAGACGCTGGTGAGGGCTGCGCGGCTGCGTCATCCCTCCGTGCCATCCGCACCCGGCCACCCACTTCCCCGCTATTGTCTTACACCCGCTGTTGCTTCTGCTCCGAAATTAGATGCTTCGCAGTGGGGGGGGGGCAGCTGCGTGCAGGTGCCAGCGCAGCACCCAGCCTCCCCTCCTGCACCCAGGCCTTGCCTGGGTGCCCCTCGCCGTGCGCTCCCCTGTGGGGCACGGTGCACTCGGGCGTGCTGAGCCTCCCCGAGCCAGCCCCGGGGCAGGGGACGGTGGCGGTGCTGAGCCTCGGCAGGATGGGTCCTCGCCAAAGCAGCGGGAACTCGCTTTATGAGTGCAGATGAGCCGAGCACTCGCGGAGGCAGCGACACGACCCCGATACACCATCCCACCTGGGTCCCCTTCGCGGCCAGTCCTGGCACCACGCAGCCTGGCAGTCCTCCCAGCCAGCCAGCCCTGCTGCTGCCAACCCGCGGCCACGCCGCCGGCTGCGGGGACAGCCCTCGTCCCCCTCACCCGGGCACGGCAGGGGCAGCGTCGCTTGGCACGGGGACACGGAGCACAATTCCTGCTGGGATGAGCTGAGCGAGGGCTGGGACGCTTCAGCCGGGGCTATAGCACGGGCACCACAAGTGCTCTCGCACCTCTGGGCGCTCTGCTCCTCCAGGAACGCCCCGAGCGGGACGGGGACAGCTGCTCTCGCCCAGCGAGGGCTTTCCCGGTGGGATGGCGCCCAGGCGCTGTGCGAGCGGTGAGCACCCACCCTGCGGTGAGCACCCACCCTGCGGGTGCTGCTCATCCACTCGCGGTGGGATGGAGGCAGCGAGCGCAGGGAGGAGCGTGCCCGCGCCCCTGCCTCGCTGTGCCTGCATCCTGCCCGCTTTTGGGGTCGCTCACCCCACGGAGCGCCCCGGTGAGCGCCCCGGGTGCCGCAGGCCGGACCCGGGGACAGGGCCGAGCACCCGCGGGTGGGTCGGGTGCCGCCGGGTGCTGCCCGTCCCTGCCCCCTCCGCAGGATGTGCCGCTTTCTGCATCTCCAGCTCCCATTGCCATAGCAACAGGCGCAGCGCTTGGGTACCCGCCGTGCCGGCGCCCGCATCCCGCTCAGCCATCCTGGCCCACCGGGGCGGCGGGCGCTGCCGGCACGGCACGGCAAGGCCGGCACGGCACGGCATGGTGTTCGGGGAGGTTCGGGCGATGGGTGCTTCCAGCACCGCGCCGTGTCCCGCTGGGGCTGAGCAGGACGCAGGGAGCCCTTGGGGTCTTGTGAGCCGTCAGAAAATCACAGCGGTTGGAACTTCCTCCCCGTAACGGGGTGGGAAAGGGGAAAAATCCCTTCGTCCCGAGCAGGGTCTGGGTTTGGAGGGGTCCCAGCAGGAAAACCAAGGGCACATGGCTGCTAAAGGGCTGCACGTTTGGCAGCACGCAGCCGGTGATGCCCAGGCTGAAGAAACATCACCGTGGGGCAGAACCAGGCTGAGAAACGGGAGCCGCTCTGGTCGCCTCCGCTCGCTTCCCCAGCAGGCTGCTCCCGGCTCTGGCTACGGAATAAATTCATTAACGAGCCCGCAGATGGGGGCCGGGGGGGGCGGGCTGGCAGCACAGCCCAGGCAGGGCGGCTGGGTGCCGCAGGGATGGGTGCACGGCGCCGCGCCTTGCCGGGTTTCGCATTAATTAGCGCAGCTCGGGTGGGGCTGGGGCAGGCAGCGGGGCCGGGGCCGGGCCCGGGGCGCTCACTGGCTTTTGTGCCCTTCCAGCACTGGGCCCTGCAATGCCGTTTGGCTGCGTGACGCTGGGGGACAAGAAAGATTATAACCAGCCGTCCGAGGTGACCGACAGATATGACCTGGGCCAGGTCATCAAAACGTGAGTCTGTCCCTCCCGGGCCCCGGGGGCACCCCTGGGGACCCGAATCCCACGCCGAGGGACAGGGAGCGCAGTGGCTTGGGGCTGGAGGCAGTCAGGGCGCTTTCCCTGTGACAAGTCCCCGTTCCCAGCGGGCGCCCCGAGTTCCTCGCCGCCCGCTCTGAGGACGGAGCTGCTGACGGCGGCGAGGTTCACCTCCGCGGCTGCTCGCTGCAGCCCAGCACCTCTGATAACCCTTCCCTCCCCCCCTGCCAAATATCTGCTGGGATTGCAGCAGTTCTGCAAAGCCGGGGCTCCCCGCGGCACCTCCCGAGAGCAGGGCGTTGCTGCTCCGCCGGCGGTGCAGGAGAGGGGACGCGGATGTCACTTGCGGCGCGAGTTTTCTTGTGGTGCAGAAGGAGAAGCCGTGGGATCCAGCTGCCGACAGAGACCGATGGGACCCCAAAGCACCCAGCAGGGATTTTTTCACTGGGCTCCGAGGTGCTGAGGATGCTTGGCCACGGGGCTGGGCATCTGAGAGCTGGGGACGCCTGGAGGGGCGGTGCTGGGTGGCCGCGGGGACCCTTTTGGGTGCTGCCCGAGCCTGGCTCTGTTCTAAAAGCAGCCCCTCCATTTGGGTCCTGGCTCCCCTCCACGCCTCGAGGGTTTTGGCACAGCCAGGCAGGGCTGGGGGGGTTGGAAAGCCGAGGGCTGAGAGTCCCCGCGGCCCCTGCCTGTGCCAAAGGGCTCAAACACCATTAATAGCAGACTAGGACCGTTTCACTGGCCTCAGGCAGCTGGCGCTTCTCACCTTCTTCCTTCCCAAATGTGGCACTTGAATTAATTCTGAGGCAGGCTGCTGCTGTTCAGCCTCGGTACTGAGGGGTTTGCAGCATCCATCTGCCCGCGAGTGCTGTGCAGGGACAGGATTAGTCCCACACGGTGCTCAAGGAGCCCCTGTGGCGGGGAAGGGGCTTTCTTCTTACCTATTTCCCCCCCCTTTCCTATTGATTTGGTGATTTGAGATGGATCCCCCCCCCCCGCTGCCTTGCAGGGAGGAGTTCTGCGAAATCTTCCGGGCGAAGGAGAAGACGTCGGGCAAGCTGTACACCTGCAAGAAGTTTCTGAAGCGGGACGGGCGCAAGGTGCGGAAGGCGGCCAAGAACGAGATCATCATCCTCAAAATGTGAGTGCTGGGGCTGGGCAGCTGCCGGGTCGGACCCCGCGGCCGGCGGGGGGCACCCACCCACGCCGCCGTCCCTTGGGCGCCGCAGGGTGAAGCACCCCAACATCCTGCAGCTGGTGGACGTCTACATCACCCGCAAGGAGTACTTCATCTTCCTGGAGCTGTGAGCGGGGCAGAGGGGCGGCGGGGGGGAGGGCTGCGGCCGTGCCATGGGGCTGCCGGCAGCCTGCTCTCGGCGCCGGCAGGGCCACGGGCCGGGAGGTCTTCGACTGGATCCTGGACCAGGGCTACTACTCGGAGAAGGACACCAGCAACGTCATCCGGCAGGTGCTGGAGGCCGTCGCCTACCTGCACTCGCTCAAGATCGTGCACAGGAACCTCAAGGTGGGTGCCGGCCGCGTGGCGGGGGGGTCCCCGGTGGGCGCAGGCGCACCCGTGGGTGCTGACGTCCCTCGCGCCGGCAGCTGGAGAACCTGGTGTACTACAACCGCCTGAAGAACTCCAAGATCGTCATCAGCGACTTCCACCTGGCCAAGCTGGAGAACGGCCTCATCAAGGAGCCCTGCGGCACCCCCGAGTACCTGGGTGAGGGCGCAGGGGGATGCGTGGGTGTCCCTGGAGGTCTCTGCCCTCCCGGTGGGTCCTTCTCGACCATCCCAGGGGCACCTGGTGGGTCCCCATTGCTCTGGAGACCCATCCTGGGTGCTCCCAGCAGGTCCCTCCTGCTGCTGATGGGTGCTCCTCATGGCTCCCTGCCACTCCCAGCTGCCCTGGGTGCTCCTGGTGGGTTATTCCCGCTGCCCATCGCCCCAAGGACCCATCCTGGGTGCCCCCAGTGTGTCCCTCCTGCTCCCCGTCACCCTGAGGACCCATCCCGGGTGCTTCTGGCGGGTCCCTCCTGCTCCCCATCACCCCAAGGACCCATCCTGGGTGCCCCCAGCAGCACCCTCCCACTGCTCCCGGGGCTCCGCAAGCAGCCAGAGGAGCGGATCCGGCCCCGGGCCGCTGAGCACAGGGAGGCAGATGGGTGCCCGGGGCTGGTGGTTCCCCCCTGGGGGTATGCAGTTGCTGGGCACCCCGGGACAGGACCTGTCCCCCCACCACCCTCCTGTGCCCCGCAGCTCCGGAGGTGGTGGGGCGGCAGCGGTACGGGCGGCCGGTGGACTGCTGGGCTATCGGCGTCATCATGTACATCCTGTGAGTGCGGGGATGGGGACGGGGCCGGGGGGCGCGGGGCGGGGGGGTGCTGAGCGCTCCCACACCTCCCCGCGCAGCCTCTCGGGGAACCCCCCGTTCTACGAGGAGGCGGACGAGGATGACTACGAGAACCACGACAAGAACCTCTTCCGCAAAATCCTGGCCGGGGACTACGAGTTCGACCCGCCCTACTGGGACGACATCTCGCAGGCGGGTGAGCCCCGGGGCCGGGGGGGGGCGCGGGGGGAGCACGGGGTCCCCTGGCACTGACACCCCCCTGTCCCCAGCCAAGGAGCTGGTGACGCGGCTGATGGAGGTAGAGCAGGACCAGCGGATCACGGCAGAGGAGGCCATCTCCCACGAGTGGTGAGGGGCCGCAGGGGACTGGGGGGGGGGGACATGGGGGCGGTGGGGGCCTCTCACCCCCCCACGCCTCCCCGCAGGATCTCCGGCAACGCTGCCTCCGATAAGAACATCAAGGACGGCGTCTGCGCCCAGATCGAGAAGAACTTTGCCAGGGCCAAGTGGAAGGTGGGTGGGGGGCGCCCCGAGCCTCGTTCTCCCCTTGGTGTTTGGGGGGGGGGGGGGGGTCCTGACGCCCTCTCCCCCCGCAGAAAGCCGTGAGGGTGACCACGCTCATGAAGCGCCTGCGGGCGCCGGAGCAGACGGAGCCTGCCGCCGCCGCCGCTTCCACCGCCGCCGCTTCCACCACCGCCGCCGCCACGGACGCCGCGGCCCCCCCGGCCCCCCCCACGCCGCCCGCCGCCACCAGCCCGGCCCCCGCCACGTGTAACGGGGACAGCGCCGCCGCCGCCGAGGCCCCGCAGGAGCCGAGCGGCTGAGCGGCCCCCCCTGTACATAGCCCCGGCATGGCCCCCGCGCCCCCCCCGCCTGCGCCCCACTTTTCTACGTGCCCCACGGAGAGCGGGGCAGCGCCCTGCATGGAGCCCGACCCCCCCCCGCCCCCCGCCGCTCTCTCAGTCTGTCCCCCGCCGCCGTCCCCCCCCCCCCCCCCCCCCCGGGGCTGCCCAGAGATACCCCCGGGGCGCCCCCGGGGACGCGGCCGCAGACGCCGGGCCCCGGTGGGACGGGGACCCTCCGGCGGCCCCCCCTCGCCCCACGGCCGCGGGGGGGGGCCCCCCCCGGGCCCCCGCCCCCCGCCCGCTGCATGCCGCGGCCCCGCGGCCCCTGTATCTCTGGCAAATAAAGGCCCCGCCGCGGGCACACTGGGACAGCACCGGCGCCGCTCCCGGGCTCTTTGTGGGGCGGGGGGGGGGGGGGTGAAGGGGCTGGGGGGGGGGGCGGGGGCCGCCGGTTGGGGTCAGAGTGCGCGGGGCGGGGCGGGGCGGGGCGGGGCGGGGCCCCCCGGGTCCCTTCCGGGCCCGGCAGGAAGCGGCGGGCGCGCGGCGGGGTTTGAATCGCGGCGCTCCGCGCGGCGGGGCCGGCAGCGGGGCCGGGGCCCGGTTGGGTGCCGCCCCCCCCCCCCCCCCCCGCCATGCCGATCCGGGCGCACTGCGCCATCTGCTCCGACTTCTTCGACAACGAGCGGGACGTGGCGGCGCTGCCGTGCGGGCACACCTTCCACAGCGCCTGGTGAGCGCCGCTACCGGGGCGCCGGGCACCGCCGGGGGGCGGCGGCGGGGCAGGCCCGGCCCGGCCCGGCCCAGGGGCAGGCCCCGCGCTAACGGGGGGCCCCTCCCGCTTCCTCCCGCAGCCTCGCGCGCTGGTTCGAGGCGGCGCCCAGCCGGACGTGCCCGCAGTGCCGCACGCAGGTAACCGCGGCCCCCCCCGGCACCGGCAGGGCCTCCCCTGGTGCCGCCCCCCCGGCCGCAGCCGCGTTCCCGCCGCTCTCCTCCCGCCGAGGCCCCGGCCCGTCCCCCCCCGACTTGTTGATCCCCCCCCACCCCGTTCCCCGCTGCCTTGGGGTTGCCACGGAGTCACCGGGAGATAACGCCGCGCGGCAGCTGTGCCGTTAGCCGGTGTCAGGCCCGCGTGCGGTGCCTGAGGCCCAGCGCGGGAGCTGCCTGGGGGAGGTGCGGAGAGCTGTCGGGTTCCATGCCGGCGCCTTCTGCCCGCGGGAAGCGGCACGTACTCCTGCCTCAGGAGCTGGCAGCGCGTTAGCTCGGCGTCAGCTGCCAGGGCCCGAGCTGCCGGAGAGCAGGCACAAGCCACGAGGGCCCGGATCCTTCTGCTGCAGCTCGGGGGCTCGGCTGGGGCCGTGCTCCCCGCGCCGAGCAGGGGGTGTGCCGCCGTGCTGCCGAGCCGAGGCAGAGCGCCGCCAGCAGTGGTGCTGAGCACGCGGTCTGACGTGCGCCTCGACGGCGCCGTTCTGCCCCTTCGTTTTGTCTCCCGCAGCTGTTGTGTTGCCGTGTCTGTGCGGGTCAACCTCTCGGCTCTCTCCTGCGTTTAGGTCAGCAAAAGGCACATCATCAATAAGCTGTTCTTTAACGTTGCCTTGGAGGAGCAGGCAGCACCGGACGCAGAGACCCTACAGGTATTTCCACGGGGTTTTTCTCTCGGGTGGCGCTTCGGGGACTTGGAGGCACGGCTGGGGCTTTGCCAACAGCTGCTCCCTGAGCTGCTGCCCGCTGCGCTGTGCTCGTCGTTCAGACCTGAAGCGCTTCAGTGTCTCCTCCTTGTTCCCACTGTCCATGCTGGTCCTTGCCCAGTCCCAGCCCTGTCACAAGGCAGCCGCCCCGTGGTGGTTTACTTGCCCCTGACCGAGCCCCAGCTGGCAGCACAAGGAAGAGCAGGGAAGCAGAAGAGGCTTCTTACGCTTCTCTCCTTGCCTGGAACCCTGAAGCAGCACCAAATAAGCATCCAACTGCTGCTTCTCCCTCGGATCTCCAAGCCGCCACCAGTGGCTGTGTGGGAACATGGCTGCAGAGCTTCCCGAGAGGCAGAAGGAAGGCGCTGGGCTCAGCGAGCTGCTGCAGGTGCTGGGGCTCAGGCAGGCGTGACTCCTGTTCCCCCCCTGGAAGGAAGGGGCTGTTAGACGGAGCCCTGCCTGCTCGTTTCTGTGCAGGGGGGTTTGTTTGCAGGGGCTTGCAAGGAAGCAGGGCAGGGTGCCAACGCTGGCTTGGTTTCCTGAGAGAAATTAGGAAACGGACTGCCTGAAGCTGCGCCTGCAGGGGCGTGGGCAGTGCTGCTGCTGGCTCCCCGTGGGGGATCCTGGCCAGGGCTGAGGAGCTGGGCGATGTTCTCCGAGTGCCACCCGTGGGTGGAAGGCTCTGCACGAGGAGGGATTGATGCAGAGGGGCTGTTCCATGCTCTCCATCGTTTAATATGGACGAAGCGTGGCTCCGTATGTGGCAGAGTTATCTGTTCCAAAAAAAAGTAACCAGTTGACCTTGGTATAATGGGACGCTTGTACCCTCTTGTGTTTAGAATCAGCATGTGCAGTAATTACCATAATTAGCATTGTCATGGCAACTGCTATATGTATATCGTATGTTTTTAAAATAAAGCAAGCCAGACTATGATGTCAGTAGCACTGTCATTCGCAAAGACCGCAAATAAAGAAACTGAAGCCCAAAGTGTGCGTGCAGAGGAAATGAAAAAGCATCTCTGGGCACTCGAAGCCGTGCGCCCTAGATGCAAAGCAGTGGCTTGGAGCAGGTAAACATTGCCTTTAGGACGCATTCAGATCAGCTCTCCTAAGTGTAAGTAGATGAGTGACTCAGAAATGGTACGACTGGAGAAAAATGCCCTAGAAAAGCTTTCTCTTCTCTCTTACCCCTCCTCCCCAGGGCCTAAGACTGGCTCCCCCAGCCATCCCCACTTTGCAGACCGTGCTGAAGACCTGTTCCCTTGCTCCAGGGCAAGACCGTGGACTCTTCTCGCACAACATTACGATGTGCTACCATCAAGCCTCCTACAAAGTTTGTTTTGTTGTCACCGGAGCAATATGTAGGCCCGAGCTCCCAGCTTCCCTAATGAGGGAGCCGAGATCTCTCTCTAACAGGAAAGGACTAAATATTTGCTGTGCAGATGAGCGCAGTCAGTTTGTAGGGGTACTTGCTGCCCCGTGCACGGCTCTGGGTTGCTCTGTAATCCGTTAGCTCTGTAATCAACCAGAGCTGTATCTGTGCAGCCTGCAGATGTCCTCAAATGAGTCTTTGGCCTCTTGCCATGAAAGAGTTGGGCTGGGGCAAGGGAGCGTGCTTCGGGGAGCTCACAAGCCGCATGCGAAGCTGTGTCGCCTTGGAGAGACAAGGCAGGGATGCTCTTCTGAGAACCGGTGTCATGCACCTGGCTAGGAGTCGTTGGAAGGAACTGCATTGTTGGCTGAAACCCTTTCCTGGGTTTCTGCTTTGCTTCCCACTGCCAGGCATCGGTTTCAGCCGAGGCGCCGAAGGTGACTTGTTTCCCTGGAGGAGCGGCAGGCCACAGGTTGAGTGCTGCGGCATATTTTCTCAGAGCTGAGTCTGTTGTGTTTTGTTTTTTTTTTTTCCTCCTGCACTGCTCTTAAAGATGGTCCTCGGTGATCAGAACAGTCTCCATGTGGCTGTTCCAAGAGCAGAAGTGTTAGTTTTGGGGTGTGACACCTCCCCAGGGCTCGTCTGGAACCTGGCACTACCAGTCACTTGTGACCTGGGGAACCAAGAGCCCGTTTTATGAAAGGGACCGGGGGATTTTGTTCAGCCTGGCAAAAAGGAGGCAGGAGGAGGATTCCTGCCTGTACACCTGCTGGGGAAGGAAGAAACCTGGGAGGACGGCTGCCTGTTTGTGGTCAGGTTATACTCATTTGATCCTGCGGCAGCCTTGCCTTGTAATTCAGGTTTGAAGAGAGAGGAGGGCTTGCATCTATCAGGGGAGTGAAAATTGGGAGCAGCCTTTAGGAGCAGCGGTGGAGGATGAGGGATTTCAGATTAAGTTGATGAATGAGGTAATGTTACATAGCTGCCTGCGGTAGCCCAGGATTTCTTTTGCTCTCATGCTAATTAGCACATCTTGTGAGCTCACTAATCGTTCCTGAATAGAACTCGGAGGAAGCTGCTTCAGAACAGTTCCTGCAGCAGAGTTAATTCCACCTCAGCCCTCCGGCTGCTGTCCCCCTGGGGGCAAATCCAAGCCAGCTCTGCTAGGCTTTCCTCCAGTCCCTTCTGCGTACCCAGCTTTAGATCCCATCTTCTCCTTCCTGGCTTTGCTGTCGCTAGCAGAGCTTCGCTCTGGACCAGTCAGATCTGCGGCCGCTGCTCCTGCTATTCTCAGCTCAGATTTGCATGTAGCACTCTGGGTTGCACAGATTTGTGCGCTCGGCTTCTGTACTGTGTTGGCATTTTATCGAGGCTTTATTCCACTGCAGTTCCTGCCTGGCTTGTTATGTGCTTTCCTCTGCAGTTCTAACACAGCTTTTTAAGTCATCTTCTGTTGACTCTTGCCTGTATTTTTTTTTCCTCTCCCTCTCTAATGTGTGAGAGTTACATAAATATGGATGTAAAATACATAGATTTTGCTCGTCTTTATAAACTCTGTATGCTCCCTTTGGCTATTTGCCAGCGCTCGCAGGTCGCATCGCTTCATCTATAATTTAACCTACAAGTATATGCTCCCTCTCTCCGCTCTTTAATGAAGGTGTTAGAGACGCCTGACCTTCCCCAGACCTTTGGGGTGTCCGGGAGACATTCCGTGGCACCGTTTGGTACGGACGGGCTTGTCGATGATCTCTTTGTGGCCATTTGGCTTAACTGTTAGCTCATCAGCATCCCAAACTGCAGCGACTTCAGCGTCCGTCCGAACGCTGGCTGGTGCCTCTTGGTTGCGTGCTTCGTCACCTTCTCAGACGTTCGGGTGTGCCTTCAGGTCCCCC
The DNA here is from genome assembly GCF_964034855.1 of Anser brachyrhynchus. Lineage (NCBI taxonomy): Eukaryota > Metazoa > Chordata > Aves > Anseriformes > Anatidae > Anser > Anser brachyrhynchus. The sequence goes on from NC_137705.1 coordinate 17,295,110, forward strand.
ACCTGCACGCGGCTCAAGTTCACTCCAGTTCAAAGTGGCTCTCGATCCAGCTAGTCTGGCAGAATCCCTGCCTTATTGCCTTGTTTAGGTAAAACGTTATAAAAATCCTTCCTGTCTGATTTCCCGTGTTTCCCTGAGAGCCTTCCAAAATTATTCAGCTAAAACAAGATGACTGACAGTGTGAGAAACACAAGGTTGACAAGGCTAAGATAAAACTGGGATCTTCTCTTCTCTCCCTGAAGGAAGCCAGTTGGAGGTGCTCTTTTCGTTCCCTGCAATAATACTTGTTTGTAACTTGGGGCTTGCTGTTAATGCGCACTATTCTTAGCACATAGCTGGTGCAAATGTCCTGCTGAGAAACCTCTCAGGTCCTTTAGAGGTATGGTGAAAGCTTCTCCGCAGGCTGTTTCCTAATCGGGCTTTCTGTGCTGTGTTTCAGAATGAACTGGACAAGGCGAAGGCTCAGCTCTCTGCGAAAGGTGAGTTCCAGCTGCCGGCAGGTCCCGGGCTCTGCCCGCCTGAGCTGCTTTGTTCAGGCCCGAGGAACGTGTCTGCGGAGCTTGCCCCTTTCCGAGGCCAGGGGCACGGTGCAGGCTGTGAGTTCTCCCTGGAGCAGCTTCTTCGGAGCTTTTTCCAAGGAGAGACTGCCTGAAGCTTTGCAAAACCTGCGTGCCAGAGCCCGAGCCCACAGGCTGGCCCAGCTCAACTCTGACTGGGCTGCCCCCTGCAAATTTAGATACATACGTGTAGTTATTTTTGCTCCTCTTACGAAGAGCTACAAAAGCCCAGCACGGCTACGTCTGGAGTAAGCTTGCTGAAAGCAGAGCCTGTGGTCTCATCGCTGGGAAGCTTGCAGCTGCTTTTGCTAAAGGCTTGTTCCTGCTAACAGAAAAGAGGGGGGGGTAAAAGTGGTGCCCGAGCAGCAGTGGGAAGGTGTTGGGTTTGTTTGGCTGTTGCAGTGCCACATGTGTCACTTGAAGAGCAGACGGAATTTGGTGTGTGCGCTTCCATTTTTCCCATCTTTAATTTTAGAGGATGTTTGAGGGAGGCAGGAAAAGCAAAAGCCCTGGAGACTTGTCGATGGGTTTTAAGCATCGTCTGTAGGCAGCCTGTCATCAGAACATGAGTCATGAGCAGCGAAAGGAAAATGTCAGTCTGAGTGACAGAAATCCAAAGACATGCTAACAGAAAGGAGAAATCTTTAAAGAATGCTGGGGGCTCACCCACGCCCCGAGTAGTCTTTCCTCTGCCTTTCCTGCGTGCACGAGACAGACGCGAATAGCCAGTAGGTTGAGGATTCGGTCCTCAGCCTGAGAGCAGGATTGGGTGGTCCGCGCGTCGCTATTCTGAGGCCTGTTCTCGTGCTAGCTCAGTGCAGTTTAGTGACTTGGTAGAGAGCCAGATCTTCTGGGGAAGGTGGCTGGGATTCTTGCTAGGATGTTATCCAAGAAAAACTGCTTGAAGGCCTGCTCATCTTCTCGGCTTCTGGTGAGTAGAGGTTCGATCTGACATTCCCCTATCCCGTTCTCTTTTCATGTTGGAAAGCAGCAGCTCGTTCCCACCTCCTGCTTCCTTTGCTATGGGCACTCTGCTCTCTGGTGGCTCTTGTGTATAAATTCTTCCCTTAAAGATGTGCTCTGCGCTCCCTGTTGTAGCGTAGCTGTGTAATTGCCAGCTTCTCATCAGCTTGCAAATGGCTCTAGAGGCGTGGAGCTCTGTGCAGCCCCAGCAGGTGAAGTGGGAGGCACTTCGAGTGACTCATTTGAACTCATTCCTGCAGCATAGGGAGGTTCAAATCCTGCCATCTGCCTCTGGGCAGCTGGGAAAGGAGGAGAGGGAAGCCCTGACTCTTCTTGGGGATGTGGAGTTCCCGCAAATGCAGCGGAGCATCTCCAGGTTGTGCTGCCTCTGGTGAGGATGGGTTATTCAGCTCAACGGAGACAAAATGCTTTACTAAGAGAAACTTCTTTCCCTAGATGCTTCTCCTAGCATCTGTGTTTCTGCTGGGATACGTTCCTCCTGTTCTTCCCTGGTGGCTCCTTTACTGCCAGGCCCACCAGTGAAGCAGCGCTGCTGGTCGTGCTTCCATGGGGCGCGGTGGCACCATTTGAAACTGGATTGCTGAAAGGAGGAGCGGCCTTTTGGAGAGGCGCCGAGTGCCTCCCCACCACTGCCAGCCCGGGCAGAGGGTTTTGGCAGAGGGGGAAGGTGCTGAGCTGTGGGCTTTGCCCCGTTCTCACCAGGGCTGGACGGAGGGGCTGCTGCTTGCCATCGTTGCCCAAGTGCTTCGAGCTCTCCAGCGGTGCTGGCTGTTCTGTGCTTAGCTCTGCCAGCTCCTGGTGGTGCTTGTTGCCCTGGGAGCTGTTCTTCCCTTGTCTCGCCAAAACAAATGGAAATCCGGCATGGTTTTCACCATCTTCTCCACGGTGTTTGGAGGCGTGTGCCTCGTTCTGCGCTGCCTGCACGGGGAGGGGTGCACCTTTGCTGGTGGTGCTGTGGGGAGGGCAGGGGATGTCACGGTGATGCCGTGGGGTCCCCGTGCGTTCAGGACGGCCGTCTGCACGTCCCGCAGGGCTCGCCTTTGCCAGGCTCCATGTGAAGGGAACGGGCTTGGCTCTGCAGCTTGGTGTGACTCCAGAGAACAGTTCTCCTGTGCTCGCCTGCCTGGGAGAGCATGCAAGAGTTAAGATGCATCAGCTTAATGCTAGCAGGGCTGGCACTGGAAAGCTATTAAAGGGAACTTGTTATCTTTACTGAAGAAAATCTCGAAGCCTGCTGGCACTGGGAGAAGCAATTGCTCAGTACAAACCCCGGTGCAGACAGCTTTTAGGGAAATGGCTCTCTACAGGAATGGCCAGCTCCTAGCAGCCTGCAGCAGCGTCTGTTGTGCTGCCGCTGTTGTTTGTGGGGCTGCTCACGTCTGGGTTTCTGGCCCGTGACCTTTGTGTTTTCCCTTTTTCTAGAGAAAGAAAAGCGAGAATGCCAGGCCATCGTGGATGGGCTGCGGGACACTCTCGATGTGCGCAATGCCACCATAGAGTCGCTCCAGAAGGTGCTGGGAGAGACAGAGATGCTGTGTTCCTCTCTCAAGGTACCTTTCCCATCCCATCCTGGCAGTACGTTGGCTCTAGCCCTTGCACAAGCACTGCTAATTTCGTTCAGGTTCTCCCCGGGCTGTGACAATGCAGACACGTGGCTCTGTGCCGCTGGGAGTTTGGGGCTGGAGGGGTGGCCAGGGCTGAGGGGCCACCAGCCCAGCCTGGGGAGTGTTGGCTGAGCCCAGCAGCTGAAGCAGCAGTGCCGATCGTACAGGTTATCAGCAGGAACAGTGTGGGAACCGGCCCCAGCGCCCCGCTGCAGAAGCGCCGGCTCCCTGCGGTAGAATGTTCTTTGTAAATGGGTTTCGGTCAGGCGGGATTCAAGGAAAATTAGTTTCTTAGTTTGATTGGAGGAGAAATCAAACCAAAATATATGGAGGGGGAGTTGCGAGCTTCAGCTGAGTGGGATTTGATCCAGCTAACTCTCCTGTCTCTGCTCTGTTGCCAGGGCTTTCCTTCGGTTAGGTTAGTAATGTGTGAAGTCCAGGGATCAAATATTCCTGTTGTGCTTCAGCGTGCAGTGACTCAGTGTGTAGTCACGCAGTGTGCATAAACAGCGAGTGGAAGGGGAGTAAGAGCAAGAAGCACTTCGCTGGGATGCCTGGGGGTGAGCAGGGGGACTTTGCCTCGGCAGCGGGGCGGGCTGGGCTGCCCGCTGTGAGCTGGAGGTGAGGGGGGGTTGGGAGCAGTGGGCTGAAAGGGGGAGTAGAGGTGAACTGCACCTCTCTGCTCTCTGCCCCTTGGGTCTAACCCTAAATCGCATCACGTTCCTTGACCCGCCAGGCCACGCAGCCGGGGCGAGCTTGCAGATGGGGCGTGTGGTTGTGTTCCTCCATGCCTCCCGCAGAGCAGCTGGGCTCTTCCTGGAGGAGCCACCTGAGGTCTGCACAGCATTAGCAGCAGGATGTTGTCGCAGGGCAGGAGATCTACAGAAAGGAATTAACACCACGCAGGCCTTGCTGTTGGCCAGCACAAGGTTTTGGTGTTGTTTTTTTGACCGACCATGGGATTAGATCCAATCTGCTTGGGTGTAACGGCAACCCGGGTCTGGGTCATGCCCAAGATGCTCTTGGGATCCTGGGTATACCAGTGGCAGGATAGTACTGATGCTTCCTAATCCTGTAAAACAAACAAACAAAAAAACCACTCTTGTGACACTGGAAGCTGGTGCTTGCTGCTCAGCTCAAGAGTTTGCTTGGCTTTCCTGCCGGGTGCCTCAGGAGGAGGCTCTGGGGTTACCTTGCCTGGTGCAAAACCCTCTGAGTATGCTCACGTTCTTTTAGTGAAAGCTGGGCAGGGCACAAGGATGAGGGACCTGAGGGTAACCTCTTCCGTGGTGTACGGGGTTTCCCATCTGAACACCAAGCAAAGTTTTGTACTGCATCACTTCAAGATTAAAGCAGTAAACTTCCGCAGTGAAGACACAGGCTTAACTAGCTGTGAGGCAGGTCGAGCCCCCAGGCTGTGAGCCAGTCCTGTCTTCTGCTGGCACTGCCAGCTGCTGCTGGACCTTGGCGTGACAGTTTGCTGCTGTCTCAGCCTGTGTGAGGCTGGGGACCCTGCTCCAACCCGGCCCGAAGCTCTGCTCTGGGGGCCTGGAGTGTGGGGTGCTGTGGTCAGGACCAGCCAGAGGTGGGCTCTGCTTAAAGCAAGGTGTGAGCCTGCACCTCCGCAGGGCCCCGGTACTGTCACGGCTGCTTGGCTGCTGTGGCAGAACGCGGATAAAAGCCTTGAACTCCTCCTTGCCATGCAGCTCAGCATTAGAACTCGAGAGGTGATGGTCTTCGGCCAGGCCTCTCTGTGGAGTCAGCAGCGGGCTGAAGCCAGGCTCAGAGCCTTTTTTTTTTTTTGAAGCTGCTGCGCGAGGTGCCAAGGAACATGCAAACTTAGACAACACAGATGCATTGAAGTGGTGTGAATTCAGGCCAGCTTTCCCACGTCCTCTGCCAAACTGCAGATCTCTGTTTTCTTAGCTCAGCTGAAGTTCGCTGCTGCTGCTGCCTGCTGCTGGAGAGCAGAGAGAGGTGCTGGCTGCAAGAGATGTTGCAGCCTCCCCAGGCGGGTGAGAGAAGCACCCAGGTGGGTGGCTGGTTTGGCTGAGATCTGCCAGGAGAGACCACGCAGCGTTCCTAGTTATGCTTTAAGCAGCTAATAGCAAGGAAAACTCGGAGGCTAAAGCGAAAGGCTTAGCTGGGTAGGGAGCAGAATGCAGTAGCAAGATTTGCTTGCTTTGGACTCCTTTGCTTTTGAAAAACAAATTGTCGCTGTGGACAGGGTGCTGCCCACCCCACAAATCCTCATAGCAAGAAAGAAGGATCCAAAGCAGCTTCAGCGTCAGACTCCTCTCACGATTAGCACTCGGACCCTGCTGGGTTTGCGAGAAGCAGAGGTAGGGGTGCAGCAGGGGGGGAGATAAACTCTCCGTAATCCTGGGCTGCTGAGGTGGTGATAGCATTAAGAGCCAATATACGCTCCCAGCTGCCCGCAGTGCGCATAAGCCAGGATGTTTCTCTAACAATCCCTGGAGCCCTCCTGACGGTCTGCGTGCGCTCGCTTCTCTGCAGAAACAGATGAAATTCCTGGAGCAGCAGCAGGAGGATAACAGAAGTTCAAAGGAGGAGGCCCGCCGTCTGCGAAACAAGCTGAAAACCATGGAGCGGTGAGATCCTGGGCCTCCCAGGCTGGGCCGCACGCCTCCCCCCTTCTCCAGGAGGGAGGGAGAGGTCCTCCTGTGCTTGCTGCGACAGCCAGCCCCCCACGCTGAGATTGCTGCTTCTCCTTACCCCGTAAGGCTGGAAAGTGCTGCATTAGCAGGTTCTGCCTGTCTGTGCTCTTGCCCCTGCTTCCTTTCCAGGCAGCTGCTCTCCCTAAATAGCAGCAGGGCACGATGCTGTGTTCAGAATGGCCTCATCTCTAGTCCTCTGAGCATGGCTGTGTGCTGCTGCCGTTATTGGAGAGGCTGTTGGGGCAGAGCCCAAATCCCAGCCCCGGAATACAGTTAGCTGCACGGATGTGGGGCCCAAAAGCTGCTCCGTCAGCCCCGTGTGCAGCACGTGTGTACAGCTGCCCCTTCTCTAGCCAGTCCACGTAGTGCTAGCAAAATGCCCTGCCTGCAGCGGGGCACTTGCATCTCTTTGCCACCTCTACGTTCAGGAGCTCAGGCTGTGGGAGCTCCGTGGGGGAAGCAGGGCTGCGGTCTCCTTCCCAGCTCTGTTCGTGACTCATGAGATGAGGGTACGTTTTCTTAAATTTTTTATGCAGGATTGAACTGTTGCTTCAGAGCCAGCGCCCCGAAGTGGAGGAGATGATCCGAGAGATGGGAGTTGGGCAGGCAGCAGTGGAGCAGCTTGCGGTCTACTGCGTCTCGCTGAAGAAGTGAGTATTACAGGCTGCTTGTGCTGTCCTGGGTGTGCAGGGGGAGAACCCTCTGCTGAGAGCCGGCAGGCACACAGGCTCTGCAGGGCTCTTGCTGCCTGTTCGGGCTTCCGCTGGGTTTTGACTGACAGATCCTGGGGACCTAGATCGCAGCCTGTCACACCGAACCGTTGGTGTTGTCACTGTAGTGACACGTGTGTCACCATGGGAACTGTCTCCGGAGCTGTCAGTGCACCTCTGTGGTGATTATCGTTCCCTCAGTTCTCCTCTCGTGCCTGGGGGGGGAAATGAGTGGCTGAGGGGCTCCAGGTTGCGCTCTCTGCTGTGCTGCACCGTGCAGCTGTGGCCTCAAGTGCTCCGCGCACGCCGTGCTCTGGCAAGTGGGACCCGCGGTGCTGCCATCCCCTACCTGGAAATCCATCTGGTCCTGCTGGGCAAAACCACGGCTTCTTTGGGTCCATTCTGATGGCAGCTGAATAATTGCAGCTTTGACACAAAGCTGTAATGAGGCGAGTGTCCCCGTGGTGTAATTGGAAATGAATGCGCGTGGCCAATAGTGTAATGCCTCTGAAAAGTCACTTAAAGGAAAGTCCTCTATTTGCTGCCAGCATGGAGGCTGCTCTGTTGGCTGTCTGTCTCTTCCAACAGCTGAAATGTTGCTGGATATGGTTTCCATTTGTTCATGAATCCTGTGCGTGCCCTCTCCTCAGGCATGGCATCCCCCGCAGCCTCCTCCCTCCCTGTTTTGAGGCTGTGTATTTGACACGCTGCTGGTCAGTGTCGATATGCTCAGCTCTGTTCCCTAAAGGACTTTGTGTCCTGGGCTTTCTCCAGTGGTTCTGCAGTTGCAGAACTTCAGAATAATGGTCTCTGAGAAGTTCTGTCTCAGTCTTCATGCAAACACAGCACGACTCTTCTGGTCTCTTTTCAGGGAATATGAGAACTTGAAGGAGGCTCGGAAGGTATCCAGCGAGATGACAGAGAAGCTGAAGAAGGAGCTGTTTTCGGCCAACAGCAAGGTAAAGGGGGAGAGTGTGAGAGACATGAGGGTGACACCTGGTCTGTAGCTCCCTCCCAGTAACGGTGGTCCAAGCCCTGTGCAGTGACCCCTTCCTGCGCTGGGTTAGAGGTACAGTTGGCATGGAAGTGTCAGGCTGGGGTTTCTGGGTCAGGGCGTGATGCCGTGGTGTGCAAACACGGTCTGTTATCAGCACCATGGTCTATGGGGACATCAGCAGGGCAGCGTGTGCAGAGCCAGCCGGAGCTTGGCAGGGGGCCTGGCCTGGAAGGCAGCAGCAGGCGGGGGTTTGCCGCTTCCCCCGGGCTCCAGCAGCAGTGCTGCCTCTGTCCTGCAGCACCGAGCACCAGTTTGTTCAGCCTCCAGCTCCTTGTGCTGCAGCATCAGGGCCCTAGGAAGGGTGGGGAGGAGGTCTGAGCCAGCACTGGCCACGCAGAGCGTAGCCCTGGCTCAGCACAACCCCCGTGAACCCCCCGCTGGACTGGGCTGAAGCAGGCCGGCCGTGGCTCCTGCGTGGTGCTGGGTCCAGGCAGGAGAGGTTCCCAAAATGTAAGGACACACACGTGGCTTGCACAGAGCCTCCCTGGGCTGGTGCTGCTCTGAGCTGAGCTGGCACAGAGCTCGGCGCTGCAGATATGCCCCTTATTGCTGTGCTGCCCCTGTTCCAGGCCTGGCTGGGCTCTGTTAGCCCAGGCCAGGAATCCCTGCGTCAGTTTTGGTAGCACGTCCCCTTGAAAAGCTCGTGTGTAGCCCTGCTCTCCAAGGCGCAGGTGTTCCCTGGGGTGCACCCAAGTCCAAGCTCACAAAGTGAGAGACTGTGGGTGGATTTGGCCTATTTTTGTTCCCCAGACATAGCTGTTGTGGTCCCATCAAACTGAGAAGAAGGTTCTTGGATTGCTGAGCTGCTCCCCAAGCGAGTTAACCCCTTAACGTGAGGCGCTGCTGCTGTCGTCGGTCTGTTTCTGGCTGAGTCTGTGCCAAAGTGCAGTTGCTTTCTTGGGTCAAGAAGATGCGAGTCAGTGTGCTTCGGGCTTGGCTGCCAGCGAGCTGACTGTGCCGGCGCTTCGTGGGCTGGCCCAGATCCTGACCCCACTTCCAGTCCTTTGTTGTGGTGCCAGCCCACCTCTCAACCCCCGGCTCCTGGCGTGCCCTCCTGTTGAATCAGGCTTGTCCGTGTGCCAGTACTGCTGATGCACAGCCATCGTCCGGCCTGTGGTTGGTAATTCTGGGATCCGGTGCGTGCAAAGCCCTGCAGGAATTCAGACTGGAGCCACCAAGTGTTAAAACGTGGAAAAGCTGTCACCACCAGCAGAGTGCTATGGGAAGGCTTATGCTGGGCACGCAGCCCTGGAGATCCCTCTGCAGGCAGCCTTAGGAAATGAGCAGGCGCTGGATTGTTCTGATGTAGGAGAGCCTGGTCAGAGGTTGGCACTGGAAAACCAAGCCTTAAAGCGAGGAACAGGAGCACCTGCCGCAGAGCGTCCTGCGCTGCCGGGGACCTGCCGTCTCCCTCACCTGCGTGTTGTGACCGGTGTTGTTTTGTTGTGTTCTGCAGCTGCAGAGAACCACTTCAGACTTGGAGAAGACAAAGGAGGAGTTAAAAAGCACCCAGAAGGACTTGAAGAATGCAGACAAGGAGATTTTGGTGAGAACATTGTTCTTTAGGCTGCAGTAACTGGCAGCTGGCCATGGCCTGCAGCTGCAAAGCCAGGAGTTGCGCTGGCTTTTGCTCAGGGGCTAGGTTACCCAGCCCGTCTTACCCCTTATCTGCTCCACCTCTGATCTCCTCCCAGTGCTGATTTATGGATGAGGGGCTGCTAGTATCTGCTCCTAAATCTTCCCTTATCTCACTGTCTGCTTTCCCTCCTCCCTCCAGAGTTTGAAGAAGAAGATAGACATCCTGCAGGATACTCTGAAAGTGCCATCTGTAACCAGAGAGACGCTCAGCCGACTGGTCTTTGAAAGGTCAGTGAAGTTCATCCTCAGATACGGGCCAAGGATGGCATTTCCCCTGCCAGGGAGATATCCCCAAAGCTGCTGTCTCAGAGTTGGCCTTCCAGCAAGCACGCCCTGCTGTACAGGGACCTGAGATCTTTGTCACGCAGAGGAGTCCAGACCGATTGAGGCTCGGCCTGAAAATGGCATCCTTTACATTTTATCACGCCCTTTCTTTCTGGCAGCGAGTGCTCTTACCCCAGTACGGCAAACTGGGCAGTGTACGCTGAGCATCAGCGGGCCAGCGTGCTTCCCTGGGCTCAGGGTGCTGCTGCTGTGAGCACAGGCCATCAGAGGTCAAACAGCACTTTGGGACGTTGACTATAAAGTCTGGGGTTCAGGCTCTCCTTTTTGGGACTTGTAAGTAGAACGGGGTTTGGATCCTGGTCCTGCTGCTGTCGTGCAACTACAGAGGGTAGCTCGTAGCTGTGTCTCCCTCTTGTCTGCTGCGCGGCAGCTTCCTGATGGCTGCTGCTCTGCATGGCCTTGCAGCCCTGCTCCCGTGGAACTGCGGCACCCGAAGCTCCACCGCCCGGCCCACAGCGATGAGATCAATCTAGATGCCACTTTTGATGTGGACACCCCTGAAAATCAGCCCTGCAAATCTCTCTTCAGCCCTGCAAAAAGGCAGAAGCTGGATAAAAAGCCGTGAGTTTTCCCTCCTCTTCCTGCTTCTAAAGGAGATCAAAGTCTCGCTGCTTTGGAAGGTGCTGTGTGAGATCAGATAGCTCTCCAGCTGCCTGATGTCGCACTGCAAGTTTTGTCATCGTTTGCTCGGCCTTGTCTGTCCTTGCCAGCTCCGCTTGAACAATGAATCTCTGCTGATTTGTTCCTCGTGCTTCTTACAGGCCTCCTGTGGTAAATCTGGCAAAGAAAGTTCTGAAGGAAACAGTGGAGGTAAATGGACTGATCTTGTTTTCTGTATCACCTCTTCGATTCTGCTGTTAATGGGCTTGAGATGAAGGCCCCGTTTTCCTACGCAGGAGATGCTCTAACCAGAGACTAGCCCATCTGCAGAGCCACAGCATGCACTTCAAAGTGCTTTGCTCGGCTGTCTCCTAGAAACACCGTATTGCTGTCGCAAAGACCTGGAATCGGGCAGGAGGGGGAGGGTGGGGACACACGCACTTCTTGCTGATTGTCCTGCCTCAGATGCGCTTAACAAATGCGCAACGTGGCTCTGGTCACAACGGCCACGGGGTCAGCTGGGGGGCTCTTTGCCCAAGCTCGTGGGGCACAACGTCCTGCCTCCCAGGCACTGCTCCAAACGAGCCCCCGTGGGAGGTTCGGAGTTTCTGTTCTTTGGCCTGACGTGGTATGGGTGTGCCTGTTACCCGAAGTAGCTGCCTGCATTATCAGTGCTGCCTGTGTGTGGACTAAATTCAGCAGATCGTGCTGGTTAAAGGGCTTCTCTCATTATTTTGTGGGACAGAACTGGGCAGATGATCTGGAGGATGAGACTCTTAAAGGGCTCCTGCCAGCATTCATCAGGAACTCTGTTCTCTCCAAGAAGCCGACGCCGGGTAGCTTGCTGGGTCCCCACAAGAACACAGGCGCGGTGAGTATGACCGTCCAGCAGGCGAGCTTGTCAGGGGCTGGCACTGCACACCTCTGTCCTGAGGCTACCCTACACGAAGAAGCAAATGTGGCTTCTACCTTGCTGCATTCAGTGTGGGGAAAATAAATCTTGGAGCATGACCTGGCAGCCTCCCAGTCCTGCAGAGCTCCAGGGATGACAGATGGTCACTCCCTACATGGCAGCGGATTAAATGGCCTTCCACATCCCATTCTCCCACCTCCTTGGAGCTGTGGGTATTTTCTTTGAATGACTCAGTCCGGTGACAAAATCCTAAGCCTTGCAGCAACCTGGAAGGCTCAGTTTCCTTCAGGAAGGTACCCAAACTTCTCTAAGGGGCTGCCTTTTCCCAAAGGTAAGGGCTTAGCACAAGTACGGAGCGTCCTGAGCGTTTGCAGGTGCTTGTAACCTCCCCAGAACATGCGGCCTGCGAGGCTCCCCCTTTTGTTATTCAAGACAAGAAGTAGCCACGGCTCCGTGCTGCTGTTCCAGTCACGTTTATTTCTCCCTCCTAGGTGAGGATGGGCTACGACGGCTTGGGAGGCAGAACAAAATTCATACAGCCTGTATCCTTCCGTGTGGCAGTAGTGATGCTGTGGGGGACCTCTTTTGTTTCTCCTGTCTCAGCCAGCCCGGTCGACTGGTGCAGGACTCCCCGGTTAGAGGCTGGGACCCTCAAGGAACCATCAAACTTCTCTGCACCTGACCGAACATGCCTGAGCTCAGCAAAGGCATCCAGGCCTTGAACTTGCCGTGAATGTTACGGGGGAAATGTTTGTTTGGAAGGACACAGCAGCCAGAAATCAGAACGGTTTGCAGGGGCTGCCTGTGCCCTTGTGATCTCTGAGCTGCTGCTTAGTGCAGCCTCTCCCTGCCCGTGTGTCCGTGCAGCTAAAGCCCTCGTTCCTGCGGGACACCGCTGTGCCTGTCCTGGTGGGTGCCTGGAGGCCTTGGGCTGCTGGCGGAGGAGAGCTCGTTGCTCTAAACCCAAGTGCTCCGGGGGCGCTGGTTTGTGTAGCCTTCCAGCTCTGTTAGCACGGAGCGTGCATCTTCCTTCCTGTGCCGCAAGTAGCGGCTGGTCAGGACCTCTTACAGCTCAACCATGTCTGGGTTTTGCTGCTTTTTGTCTCCGAAAATGTGTGTGATGGGGGTTAGAGGCCTTGTTACTCTAAGGGCTCTGCCCTTGGAGCTGCTCTGTGCCCTGGGAGGCTGCAGGTGCTGTCACTTTCCCTGCCCGGTGTCTCAGCCGTGATACGTGGGCTGGTCACGTTTAAGTACTGCTTGTGTGCTAGGGCGTAGCGTGGGCGTGGGAAGTGCCTTGCTTCGTGGGACAGAAGTGTGCCTGAACTTTGCTCCTGCGGACAGGGGGCGGCAGAATCCAGCCTGCCCAGCAGGGGGCTTCTCTTAGAATAGAACAGCTCAGTTGGACTTCATCTCCGACTGCCTGACCTCTTCAGGGGTAACCAAAAGTTAAAGCACATTAATGAGGGTGTTTTCCAAGTGCTTTTGGGATGCACATCCAGGGCTGGCTCCCAGGTCTGTGGCTCAAGCTAGCCTGGAGCAGGTACCAGCTTCCTTCTGTCCCCGGGGCCTTGGTCTGTACTTTCCTTGACAGTTTTACCCTCAGACAAACCCCGCAGAACTCCGTCCCTGTGCAGTGAAGAGCAAGAAGAAGAACGTCTCCAGGCCTGTGTCTGCAGCTTCCTCCGCATCCTCCTCCAGCAGCAGCCAGGCCCGACTGGACGGCTTCCTGCAGTGAGCACCGTGGGGCGGCTCGGTGGGCAGCCGCAGGGCAGAGGGCACTCGCCCGGGGCCCGGCACGAAGCTGAGCGTGGTCCCTGCTGCGTGGTGGGCGAGAGGAGCTGCCAGCAGGAGGCCAGCGCCCTGCCTCACGCTCAGACTGACTCAGCCCCCATTTTTTTTTACCTTTCCTTTCTCCCATTTTCATGCAGAATAAACGGGTTTTTCCCATCTTCTGGCCTGCTCAGAGCTCTGCCGTTGCCACCACCGCTGTTGAGTTCATGGACTTCAGGCAGAGCTGCGCTGGGGGTGCCGCTGCAAGCTGAGGATGCAGGGCGGGGGTCCAAGGCACCCCTCGGTGTCCCCCGAGCTCCAGGCGCTCTGTGTCTCTGTGATCTCCTTCCGTCTTGGGCCACCTGTGGCATGCTAGGCACCAATCCCGTCGGGGCTGAGCACAGGGAGGCAGGACGCGGCCCCTGAACCGCTGCGGTGGGGAGGCGGGTGCTGGGGGGAGCCCCTGCCCCCCGCGGGCACAGGCAGGCGGTGTGCTGAGGGGCTGCTGCTCCGGCGGTGCCCCCGCCCGTGGCTGCCTTTACCTCGTGTTGGGTTTTGAGGTCGGAGGGCGGCAGCTCGTCCCCGGGGAGCTGCCCGCATCCTGCTGTCACCACAGGGGCTGTGATGTCACACGTGTGCCCGTGGGCCAGGCTGGCTGTGACCCCACGGGCAGCCTCTGACCTCACAGGAAGCTGCGTGCTCAGGGCCCGCCAGGAAATGACCTCAGGGGGCAGCAGGGTGCTCATTGGTCAGCAGGGAGTGATGTCCTAGGGCTGCCCGTGATGTCACGGGGAGGAGGATGCTCATTGGCCGGCAGAGCGGGGGAGCAGGGCCGCCATTGGCTGCCAGGCGGGAGTGCTGGGGCAGCCCGTGACCTCACGGGAAGCGGGGCGCCGATTGGCTGGCAACCCGTGACCTCAAACGGGACGGCAGAGCCCATTGGCTGCCGCGCCGCGACGCCCTGGGGCAGCGCTCGGCTCGGTAGCGGAGGCGGCTGCCGATTGGGCCGCCGCGTGTGACGTCCCCGTGACCTCACGGGGCGCAGCGGGCGCTGATTGGTCGCCGGCGCGTAACCTCACGGCGGAGCGCGCGCTCGTTGGCCGCCGGCGCGTGACCTCACGGGCGGGCTCCGGCGGACGCCGATTGGCCGCCGGGCCCGGCGGGGGGGCGGAGCTCCGCCCCTCCCCGCCCCTCCCCTCCCCTCTCCCGCCTGCCTCCGGGCGGGGCGCGCGCGTCCGCGGGGGCGCGCGCGCGCGGCGCATGCGCGGCGGCGGCGGGGCCGGCGGCGATGGCGGCGCGGGGCTGATGGCGGCGGCGGCGGCGGCGGCGCGGCGCTGAGCAGCGGTCCCCGCCCGGCCGCCATGGGCAACGAGGCCAGCCTGGAGGGCGGCGGCGCCGACGGGCCCCTGCCCCCCGCCGCCGCCGGGGCCCCGCCGCCGCCTGCCGCCGCCGCCCCCGGCAGCGCCCAGCCGCCTTCAGCACCGGGCGGCGGCGGACAGCGCCCGGGAGGCGCCGCCGGCACCGCGCCCGCCGCCAGGTCAGCGCCGGGGGGGGGGGACGGGAGAACGGGGGGCGGCGGCTCGGGGGCGCCGCCGGGGGGCCGGGGGGGCGGCCCCGTTACGCAGCGGGGGGGTCGCGGGGTGCGCCGTGCAGAGCGGGACCGGCCCCGAAGCGCCGCCCGCGGGGGGGAACGGGGGCGGGAGGTGGGCCGGGGCCGGGGTCGGGGCCGGGATCACGGCTGCCATCACGGCCGGGCTCGGTGCCGGGCTCGGTGCCGGGGCCGCCGCTCGCACGGCAGCACCCAGGTGCGCTTCGCCGCGAGCCGCCGGCGGGGCGCTCCCAGGCAGGCAGCCCGCAGCCCTCAGCCCCAGCGCGGGAAGCCACCGCCGGGCGGAACCGGCCCGGCTGCTGTGCCTGTGCCTGTGCCTCCTCCTGTCCCCAGAGGACCGCCCGCCCCTCTGCCCCCCGCTGCCTGCCAGCCGCGACCCGTCCGTAGGCTGCCTGCGGCGCTTTCGGATAAACGCTGCCACGGACGGCAGGGGGACTTAGGGGGGTGATTCCCCCCTCCCTCCCTCGGGAGGTTTCCTGGGGGTGCCCCCCTGTCCCTAGCATGTCCCAGGGGCTGGTGCAGGGCCCTGGGCTCCCGCCACCGGGCGAGAATCAGGGCGCCGCGACTGCCTTCTGGAAGCAGGAGGCTGGAACCTCGCGTAGGGCTCAGTTCTGGTTTCTCAATGAGACGCGAGCAGCGCCAGCTGAGGTCGGCTTCCGCCCGAAACGCCAGGGTGGTTTTGCTGGCCACGAGCTGCTGGCAGGGAGCTGCCCTCTCTTGCAATTAATTAATGCAATTAGGGACGGGGGCTGGCGGCAAGGGCTGCTGCAGGGCTGGGGGCTGTGCGTGTGGAGAGGCTGCAGGGAGCAGCGCGTCCCCCGGGAGGGAGCGTGGGGGCCAGCAAAGCCTGGCTCAGCCCCGTCCCCAAAAGCAGCGCCAGACCCTAAGCACCCCAGCCCGTGTGCAAGCCGAGGAAAGCCAAAGGCGTCGTTACCCCTCTGCGTGATCCCTCCCAGCTTTGCGTTATGCAAGGAGGCAACCTGGACGCTTTAACCCCGCTATGTTTTGTGTTTTGATTCTCCATGGCCGCGTTCAGCAGGCTGCGCAGCGCGTGCACCGCGCGGAGGTTTCGGAGAGCGGAGGTAACGCGGCGTCCTCCCACCCGGCTCCAGCGCTCGCCGCTATTGCTAGAGGAGGTGGAGCGCCGTTACCCGAAGGAACACAAATCGGGTGTGGGTGCGTTCAGACAGGAAACTGCCCCGTACCCCAACAGCCGAGTCCTGCTCTGCTCCTCCGCAGAGACCCCAAAGCACAAGGGGTGAGCTGGCGTGAAGGCGCAGCCTGGTTGGCGTGTGGAGAGGTTTGTGGGGCTGGGCAGAGATGGTCCCGAGCTCAGAAATAGCTTGGGGCAGGGTGCTGGATTGCTGGGGGTCCCAAGGAACGGCTGTGGGGGCTGGAGAACCGCGCTGAATTCTTTTCCCCCGACCCCAAAACCAATATGAAAGCAGCAAAGCTGCAAACATTTTGGAAACGGAGGAGTGATATTAACGGAAGAGGGGAGGCTGGTGGCTAGCACGGCCCCACACGATGCTGAGGGGCTGCCACGAGCCAGGCACTGGTCTTGCGCTCACCGGCACGTGAATGGCATTGGGCTTTGGCAGCCAGTGGAGCCCGGTGCAAGGACCAGGAAAAGGAAAAAGCATCACAAATAGGGCTGCGAGAAGTGCTCTGAACTGGAGAAAACAGCTCAAGTTTGGGGAAAAAAAACAGTCGTGCAGCTCTGGTGCTCTGTGCTGCCTGTATGGCAGCTCCCGTGAGCGTGCTGGGTATTGCCTTCAGCGAGTACCACAGCAATGCTGGGCGGTAAGGACGTATATAGCAGCAATTTAACAAAAATAAGAGAGATCAAGTTTCCCTGTTTCTTTATAAACAGACGCTTTTCACAGGCTGGCACAGATAAGCAGCTACTGTCTGTTCTAACAAGACGGTGCTAGAAATAAATCCACGAAGCGAGTCTGTGATGGAGGCATCCCTGGCACATACTAAAGCTGGGCCTGCGTTTTCCTCTATATTAAAGTAGCGTTTTTCTGGCCGTTTGCTGACCTTAAGGCTGGCGCTCTGGAGAAGCTTGCAACGCTCCCGCAATTAGAGAGCGCAACTTCATTTGTTATGGGATGTTTGGAGGGCCAAGGGGAGCTGGGGCTGGGGTCGGATGAGGAGGAGAAAACCAGCTATGTAATATTTCAAGCCTATAAAACCCGCCTGAGCGGAACAAAAAGGGAGCGCAAGGAATGGCTTACTTGGCTGACCAAGTCAAAATGTTTGCCCTGTTAGGGATCCCACCGGGCTGCTTTTCGCCGTGATGGGCAGGCTGTGTCAGCTGCAGCTGCCCACAGCAGCGGGTGGGAATTGGATGGTTTTTAAGGTCCCTTCCAAGCCAGCCCGTTCTGTGCTTCCCTCCAGCAGCCCTGGTTTTACGCCTCTCGTGGCTCTGACAGCAGTCCTGCGGCCACTGGGTGCAGGTGGCACAGCTCGGGGTGCTGGAGTGCCTCCGAAACCTCTCCTGTGAGCGTGCTCGTCCGTAGTCAAAATGCAAGGCATCAACTATCAGCGCCTTTATTTCCAAAAGGAGTGCACAGATCCGCAGTCCCCTTCGCAGGTTCGAGTTTCCCGCTGCTGCCATGAACCTCGGCGTTGCTCCGCAGGCAGCGGCTGCGTGCTCTTTGCTTTTGCTGCCTGAGGGACTCGTGTGTGCAGCTGCTCCTGCTCACAAAGGAAAACGCAGGAGGGTTTGCAGGGCCCGATTTCCTTCCTTCCTCCCCGTGCCGGTGGCGCGAGGCTGGCCCATCTCAGGAATGCCGTCGGTCGTCCCCAGTTGGGTGCAAGCAGGTGTGTCCTGCAGCTGGGGGCAGCTCCTTCCCCGCGCTTCTTTTCAGCTTCTTTTCCTCCTCACCCTGCAGGAACAGCAGCTTCGTCCCCGAGCCTGTCGGATGCACCTTCAGAAGCAAACGCGATGGGGTGCAAATGATGCTTCCTTTTCTGGTGTGCTGCAGTGGGCTCCACGGCAATGGGAATCTGTTTTTTTGCTAAACGGGGTCTGCAGGAGGAGCGGGGTCCCTGCAACGTGTTCCTGGGAGGGTCCTCGCTCCACCGGCTGAGATTTAATGGGGACAGGGAATTAACTGCCCTGGTGGTGTGGTATCTTGCTGGTTCTTGGCCTCTTACAGCTTGCAAGCACGTGCTTGCTATCGAAGGTAGATTCGGCATCTTCTCTGGGCTGGGGCACTAGGCAGCGGCTCCCTGCTTGTGGTGGGCTCCCCAGAAGGCAGAGGAACGTTGCCCACTGTGTCACGGGAAGCTGCTGCTAAATGCAAACTTTTTTGTGCGTGTCCGTGTGTTTTCTTTCATCCTTTCTTTTTTTTTTTTAAAGGCATCACAGCTTGGCCTGAGAAGGAAAGCAGCAGTGTGACACAGAGCCTGGCTGCTGGCCCAGGGTGCTGAGGGGCTTTAGGAAGGCAGGCAAAGCAAAACCCAGAGTTAAGTTGTTGAAGCTAGCTAAATGACAACAAACGTATGTAAACGATGAACGTAACTAAGTGTAGGAAGCTTACCCAGGGGTGTGATGGGATATGTGACTGCACAAGGCTTAAATAAAAGCTTCACCTCCTAAAATACGCAGCTTCCCTCAGCTCCGAGCTACAGTTGTGCGCTGCACAGCAGACGAGGGGTTCGCGTTGGCCTTATTCTCCACGAGGATGTGATTAAGGAGCTCGGCGTTCTCTTTTGTCAAAAATGATTTAGTTGTATTTCTAGGTCATTGTCTGTAGAAGAAAAATGTGCGTGTGTTAACGCAGTGAAGTGCACAAGGCACCTTCCAGAACGAGGCACGAGGAGAAGCCCTCCCTGCCCAGTAAGGACTGGGGCCATGGGGGGACGGGGGCAGCCGGTGACCGCTCCCGGTCCTTCTCCTGCCGCCAGCACCGCGTTGGGTCAGGGCCGGAGCTGCTGGAGGTGGGGCAGGAGGTGAGGAAGGGATGTCTCGTGGACACCGAGCCTTCCCACCAAGCATCGTGGTCACGCAGTGGTTTCCCTGCTCCACGAGGAGCTCTTTCTCTCCTCCCTGAAGACCGGAGAGGTGCAACCTGCTGCCCACCGTGCCCGCAGTCTTCGCGGCTTTTGCAGCCTGGGCATGCGAGCTGACAAGAGCCATGTCCTGTCGTCCTGCAAGCTTCCTCCTTTCTCCACAGCTCTCACACGGCCAGGAGGCAGCAAACGGTGTCTGACTCAAAGCGAAGGCGCGTCTCTGTCGCCGAAGGCCGAGTGTTTTGGGGCAGGTGGGGACCGTGAGGTTCCTCGCCTGGCTTCGGGGCCTGCCAGCACCCCAGGCTCTGACGTGGCAAAGCAGTTGGCCGCTCCGAAAAGCTTCCAGAGGAGGGTTTGTCAGTTCCTCTGAAAGCCTTGGGCCAAAGTGATGTGGGCACAGACGTGACGAAACGTGGTGTTGCAGGCGGTCGGCCTGAAGTTGGTGTGCCCTTTTGCTCAGGACGGTGCAGTCACAGAAATGTATGCCGGCCTGCCGGGGCGGAGGGACTTCAAGAGGCCAGACGTCAACGACTGAGAGCTGCCTTTGGACATGGTTTTGACTTCCCTGCGAGCAGCATTTTGCTTTTCACCCCGCTGGGAGCAGGAGCACTGCCTGCCCGCCGCAGCGGGGGCTCACGGGATTGCGGGCCCTGGCCGTGGGGCGAATGCCGAGGAGCTCAAGGGGAGCCGGGGCTGACGTGAGCTGCAGGAAGGGGGCTTCTGGCTCGTGGTGTCCGCTGGCACAACCACGGCACTTCTCAGACTTGTAGCCTGGGAAATGAGGGAATTTAATTGGGAGTTTGGCTTTATAATGGAGTTTGAGCTTTGTTAGGGTTCGGTGTACGTGACCTCCCCTGATGTGCTCCTGGGGTCCTCCTCCTCAGGGTGCTCTACTCCTTGGAAGCCGTACGTGGGCATCAGGTCAACGTTAGGTGTCTTCTTACGCTGTTTAATGAATTCAAAGGGTTCCTGTCCCTCTTGTCAGCACACCTGGGCCCATAGTGGACTCCCCCACATGGGAAGAGCCTGTAGCTTGCTTCTTTCCGTCGTCAGCTGAGACGTGAGGAGTACGAAGAGATTTTGCTGTATTTAATGTCTGTGAAGGGATGAAATTATATACGGGAATTACGGGAATTACTTTCAAAGATTGACATGTTGGAGCTGTTAACATTTTTTTTTACCAGAAAAAAAAAAAAGCAACACAAATTGCAGCATGGGAAAAACAGGAAAAGCATAGCATATTTTTTTCTTTCATCTCCTAAAGAAAACATTTCAGTTACTGATATGTGAAGCTATGAGTTACAAAGTAGGACTAGTTGAAATTTGAAAATGTATAGTAAGTTAAGGTACTTGGTAATTTGCTTCGCTTTTCTGAAAGAAACAAATCAGCTGGTAATGCAAAGCTTATGAAAGGGTTGGGGAAAATGCAGTTCTGAGCTAGATCTTTTTCCACGTTGACTCTGAACTGTACTTTTTCCTTCGATGAAACATGAAATTACTTTTAATTTATTTTGTTCCAATCCCAGTTACATGAACTATTATTTGATTGTACAGCTGGACTGAAAAACCGTAGGAGGTCTCACATTTAGGATTTTGCTGCCTCTTTCTCATTAAGCCTACAGACTGATTTCTTTAAATGCACCTATTAATCTTCTTAGGGAGACAAATTGTCATTTGGTTGGGGGGGGCTTTCTTTTTTTTTTCTTTTTTTATTTTCTTTATAAACTACGCTCCAAGGTCAACTGGCAAAATAAGTGCCGATGCTTTGAAGCCTTTTCAGGTACGTCTGCAGTGCTACCAGGCAATGTGATGAGAGCACGTGCTGACGTGGCAGGCTGGATTTTATCCAGTTCTGTAGGCTGAAACCCATCCCGAGCAGCTCTGCCACCAGGTACCTGCTTGCTGTGGGTTTGCCGTGGCGTCACCGCGGGTGGCAGCAGGTTGGCGCACACATCCTGCCCCGTGCCACCTCCCTGCCACCTGCCCACAGCCTCGTCCCCGAGTGGCCTGCCCAAGAAGTCCCCGTGGAAAGAGGTAATAGCGGTGTGGAGCTGGCACTCCTGTCCTAATGTACCCCTCGTGCTCGGCAGTAATCCCCGAGTCTCTGGCGGGGAGCGGGACCTTTTTTCAGCTTTAATTCTGCAGCATGTGTTGCACCATTGGCATCGTTTGAGTTACTGCTTCAAGAACCCATAGCACAGTGATGCTTTCCACGGCACTGTGAGCTCGCTGCCGTGACCTGTGCTAGTGGTGTGCAAGGCTACGAGAGAAGTGTCATCAGAACAGGAGCTCTGGGCTGGGCTCTGTCCGTGGCAAAAAGCGTGGCCTCAGGCTTGCTAGGCCAGAGCAGGGGAGGCAGGGTTTTCGCAAGCACTTTTTTTCCTTGTGTGTGTTCCCCTCTGCTCGTGTGCCTGCCCTGTGAATCTTCAGCTTCGTGGCTGCCAAACATGCGGGTGAAAGGCGGTGCTGTGCGGCGCTGGCCCTCCTTCAGGCCCCTGCACGGCCAAAGCAGTGCTGCTGCTTGAGCTCCAGCGAGCTTTTCCTGGACTCTTTTCCAGAACAAAAGAAAGAAGCAGAATCACATTAATCCTCTCTTCCCTCCTCTGGCAGATCAGAATTTGGATGGATTTTTGTAAGAAGTTGTATTTTCTTGGTTTTCAGTCCAATCTATGTAGTATCAGGAAAATACACGTGATCGGTGCGAGGGCTGCCAGGTGCGTGTGATCACGGTCGTGTTTGTCCTGGTAGGACCACCTCTAGGACATGTGCTTTTTGAAATGTGTAGATTTTTCACTTATCTCCCTATCAGCTTTGTCTCCTGCCCACCGATGATAAGCCACTGGAATTTGGGTTCCTTTCACCCGCTCCCAGCACGGAAACTGCACCATCATCGGGGCGAGGAGCTGGCAGGTCTCGGAAATGATTCCTTGGACTGCTGCCCTTGCCGACCTGCTCTGCTCTTCTCATTGCCTTCCAGCAGCGTCACTGAAGCGCGTGGGGAGATGGATGTCCGCCTGCTCTCGGAGCAGACCTGCGGGCTGCGTCCGCGCTGATACGAAGGTGGCAGATGTCTGCAGCAGATAGCGCTGGAGCACGTCGTGTCGGGGCCGGGCGGCTCCGCAGCCCTGCCGTAAATACTCCCGATGCCAGTCTGCGTGAGGAGGCAGTGCTGGATCCTACTTACATCGCTGTAAAGCATTCTGTGCTGCTCAGCGCCTACCCTGGCTGACCCGTTTTGTTTAGGTAGGGCGGCTGTTTAGTCCCAAAGAGTGCAATTTTCCAAGCCTTCTCCATTTCCCCTCTTTCTGCAAGTTGTGTCTGCTTGGAAATCCCACAGGTGGAGAGCAGGCGGGGACGGGCAGGTTGTTTCCATGTGCATCATGTTCGGGGTGCCCCGAGTGCACCTCATGTTCTGCTCTCCTCTCAGTGCTAGGTCCGTGCCTGGGGCTCAGGTGGCACCTGGGCATCCTTGTGCTTTGGACTTCCCATGTGGTCCTTTATCAGAGCAGCCAAAGCCTGTTTACCCCTCGTTACCTTTATTAGACTTGGTTTTGACTGGTTACGCCAAATTATGATAGAACATCAGTTCTTGTTGAACCAGGAAGAAGATTGTCCATGTTCCTAAGTTGTAAGCCATCGTGTACCTTAGCCTGGAAGAAAAAAGGTATCCAGAAACATCACTGTGGGAGAAAACTCAAAAGAAGCAACTCCTTCGGTATTCCTCTTGTACTTTGTTTTATCTGCCTTTCTTGTCTTGAAGCACCTCCTAGCTGCACGGGTTATTAGATTAGGATCTGATTCCTCTTTGCTGTACAACTCGGTTTCATCAAACCAGTGTCAATAATTGCCAGCTTAATTTTATTTATTATTAACTAAAAATGCAATCCAAAACACTCTGAATTAACAAATTATCATGTGGGGTTTTTTCTTCGAAACATGGAAACAAAGTCAAATAGCTGCTTTGTGTAGTAATAAAACGGCTGCATCTGAATCCAGTTCGCTCAGTGAGCAAACTCCTTAGCCTGGAGTTTTACCTGCTTCCCTTCCTGCAGGGCTGGTGGCTGTCCAGGAGGGCCGTGGGGATGGTTGCATGCAATGGGCAGGTGAGGCTGTCCCTTTGGGGACAGATGGCCTGGTCTGAGGTGCGTGCGGGGACAAAGCATCTCAAAGAGCCTGCGAAACCTGGGTACGTGATGTTTTTCTTTGATCCTGTAAAGGTTTTGGCAGGGGAGCTTCAGACTCTGGTTTCAGAAGTGCCTTTAAACTGAACGGCTTGAAATACTGAAGTTGATGGTGTCTCTTAGCGGCATAGCTAGCGTACTATCCTTTAGTTTTGCTTTCTTTCCTACTATAAATACCACATTTGCACACACAAACGTTTATTCATTCTGAGCTGGGTTTGCTGCTGGTGGCTGGGCTTCCAGTTGAGGCCTCCAGGCAGCGCTGCCCTGAGGTGAGCAAAGAGCCCTGCGCCTGCAGCTTGCCGGCAGCTTTGCCAAGCACCCTGTAGCACGTCGTGGGGGGCACGGCGCGATCCCTGCCTGCTCAGGCTGGTGCCCAAACGCTCTCTTCTCCGGATGGCTCCTCCACACGAGAGGCGTCAGCTCTCCTGGTACCCTGAGGCAACCAAGGCTGGCTGAGGACCTGGACAGCATAGGGAAAAGTCAGGGGGGCGGTTCCGTGACGGAGAAGATGCTGCAAGGTGCAAAGACACAGCTGCGGGATGGTGCGGGGGGGGCGGGTTTCACAGAGGCACACACAGAAATGTTGGGTATAGCACTTTGTTTGCCTGGGCACGGAGGAGGAGGCCAGCAGTCGGGCTCTCAGGCTGGGGCTTGCTGCAGCTACCTGGAGCTGTCCGCCTCCCCGCAGCACGCCATCCTCATTTCCTCTTGTATCGGAGGCACCGGGGCTGTTTTAATAAGGTTTTCTTTCCTTTCTCTCAAAATCTACATTGGTTTCTTTCTGGTAAGTCATTACTGCCTCTTTTTTTAGGAGTGCTTCTCTTCCTGATGGATCTTCCTATTTTTTGTGCCTGAAATGAATGTTGTTTCTCATGCCGAGCTCAGCTCAGTTGACTCGAGCTGTCATGGAGATGGATAATGATACATTTTTTGCAGCAGCTTTTAATTTTGGAGCACGGGTGGAACTCATCCAAAAAAGGTCCCTGCAGCCTTCCTGGCTTCTGAGTGACAGGATACGAACCCGCTGCTGCCAGGGGGGCCGCAGGAGCAGGGGGAGCTGTGGGTGCTGTGGAAGGGACCGTGAACGCGGTCCGGGTGAAGCCAGACCCCCGGCCAGGTCCCTCAGTGCCCGGCAGCAGCGAGCCTCTATCTCCGTTGGGGCACTTCCCCACGGCAGGCCGAGAGCTGCAGAAACCCCTCCAGGTCCTTGACTGCACTGAGCCTGAAGCTCAAAAGGGAGCCTTGCAAAAACAGACTTCTGTGCCGCTCTCCGGGGGGGGGGAAAAGGCAGCAGCAAGTCAAGGGAACAGGCAGGCTGCCTCTGCTCTTCTGTTTGAATTGGTTTCCAGAATGTGATTTTCCCAAAATAACTTAATTGTGTATTATTTTTTTTTTTGAGAACATTCTATATTTGTTGATGAGCATTAAATTGACATTTTCTGAGAACTGTCCAAAACAGCTCTAAGAACTCTTTCCAGAGCGGCAGTACCTCGTTCGGAGCCCGTTGCTGTGCATGGTTATGGCTGGCTCATCTTGTGTGCGTTGCTCTGCATTTCCTGACCTTGGATGTCACCTGTCACGCTGTTACGAGACATCAAGTTCAGGAAGAGCCTTCTGAAGCTTTTGGCATTCAGTCTCATCTTTGAATACTCTGAATAAATTTGTGTAGATCAGCAAACGTGTCCCTTCGTTGTTTGCCTCCTTCCCAGAGCGTTTCTGAGCATACCCCATTTATCCCACCCGATATCACCAGCTGCCAAAACCTGACCATTTACCTCCGTGCTCAGCTTCCTAGGTCTTGTTCAGCTGTTAATCCACAAGACTCTTTCCTCTTGTTTGACCATGTTTTACTTCCTTTTTTTCCTTCTTTCTTCGTAAGATCCTTTGACTTTGCCAAAAGCTGTCTGCAAGCAGAAGGGCCTTTCTCAAGCTGTCCATCTCATTTGTGCCTTGACTTCCCCACCAATATCCTCTAGATCTGTGAGATGAGAATTTATGAGAGCTTGTTGATTGCCATTGAGGCTGTTCCTCCACTTGCCTCCCGATCCGGTCCCGTATTGCGGTTTGATCTGCCTGGCTGGTGCAAGCAGCCGTCCTGCTGGATTGCGCTGCCGCAGGTCTCGCCGAGCCCTTTTGGAAGATGGATGGCGTGTTCAGCACTTCCCACTTCTCTGATGCTGGCAGCGATTTAAGCGAGAGGTTGTGCAGCACGCTGGTAGTTCAGCAGTTCTGTATTTGATTTCCTGAAGAACTCGTAGGTGCGTTCTGCCGAGCCCCAGTGATTTGTTATTATTCATTTTATTGATTTTTGTCCTAACATTTCCCCTACTGACACTTTTCTTGAGGCAGTTTTTCAGACTAACCCTGTATATAAAACAGTTCTGGTGCAGGAACGCCCTTAAATTTCTCCTTAGCAAACAGCATTGCAAAGATTGGATTTATTTTCTCTTTCATTCTTGTGTTCCCTGAATATTTCTATTGCATCTCAATCATCTTTTGGCTTTATAGGTTCTCTGGCAGATTTCCAGTTTCTGAAGTTTTAGACATTCTCCGTTTTTTTGGCCCAGTTCGCAAGTTGTTTCTCAAGGGCTTCTCTCTATGTTTTATTAGCGTTTTAAATGCAGTTTGCCAGAATTTGTTCTTTTTTGGATTTTTCCTCACGAAGATAAAGCTTTTGTTTTTTGAAGGTTTGTTTTTTGCTCCTGTAACCTTCTTAGCCACGGAAACTTTCCTTTCTAGCCCTTTCAGCTGCTGCCTCTAACTTCTTTTTAACAAGCTTTCTCACCGTCTCTAAATCTAAATCCTGTAGTAGTTGTGTATTTGTTTTTTCCCTCCTGGGAATAGACTGAAGCTGTGTCTGACCTGGTCACTGTCACTGCAAGTCCCTGGTGGCAGTTTTGGTGCTGAAGTTGGATGCTGCCCTGCCGTCGGGACCAGCCGACACCCCCACAGTAGCTCACGTGGCTGCTGTTAAAATCAGAGAGACTCGAGAGGGGGAATCGTGTAATTGCAGATTTACAAGATAAGCTATCGTAAACCATGTGCCATAAAAATTCCTTAGTTACGTGCCACGGTTCAGCTGCTGGCTTTGCTGGCACTTCATTGACAGGGTACGTTAATGCGTGCTGGTAGCTGTGCTGGGACAAAGGTCTTGGGTTTTCTCGTGGGACCTGAGCTGGGAAATGTAAGCCGAGCAAGCGGGTGGGGGCGGAGGGGCGAGGTGCTGCTTGGATGTGTGCTCTGCCCACCATGCTCGCCACTTCTGGCAGCCACGGTTTTTTCAAGGCTGCCCCCACCCTTTATAAATTATATGTTTTTTATAATGCACGAATGACTTGGTTGCAGGAATCAGTTGGACCCAGGAGGGGTATGGAGACGAAACACTGAGTGGGCAGGTAGGAATCGGACGGATGGGGTGGCTGTTAGCTGGCACCTCGCTGTGACTTCTGGGGACAGCGTACCCCTTTCTGCCACCCCTTCTCTGTATTCTCCCTTGTGTGGGTAACAGGACCGCACCTTGCTTTGCAGCAGGGCTCATCGTCGTTTCTTGTAGACCTTCCAAATCCTGCAATGAACAGAGAAGCTCCACGGGCAGCAGCTTGCTTTACCGCCAGGCCTGCAGCATCCCCGGAGCAGGACGAGCAGAAAGCTGACCTGCTGGCTGCACTGGAAGAATCCCAGAACTGTCCGGGTTGGGAAAGGCCTTCAAAATCACCAAGTCCAACCACCAGCTTGGCCCACCGAGTCTCACCACTAAACCACGTCCCTTGGTGCCACATCCGTGCATCTCTTGAATGCCTCCAGGGCTCCGGCTGCACGTCCTCCTGGTGCTCAGCGCTAGCTCTGCTGCCTCTGTTGTGCTGCAGAGCGAATTAAGCATCGTGTCCCAGAGTAGCTTCTGCTCTCTGGACGATGCTCACGTGGTTTTGTGCTGCCACGGAGCGGGCAGGATCTCCTTGATGCCGAGCAAACGCAGCTCCCCCGGGGAAGGTCTCTGGGCCGGTGTGTTAGGCTGGGGTCACACAGGGATGGGGTGTCCCTGTATGGGCTATGAAGGTAGGCGTTTGGGGGGGCCCAAATGATTGCCCCAGTGAAGGGAATCCTTGCGCAGGAGCTAGAGCATGTTCTTAAGCACGGGGAGAGGCACGTCAGTGGTGCTCAGTCCCAGGAAGGGTGCCTGGCAGAAGTTGCATCTTACTTGACAGGGACTGAGCAGCCCTGGAGCACGAAGCTGCAGGAGAACTGGGTTTTTCCACTGCTCACGAAAGTAATTCATTAAACACCGTGACCTTTCACAAGAGTGCTTGTGTTAGCATCTAATAAAATCCCTTCTGACAGTTCCCAGTCACCGTTTCATGTCTTCTCTTCTGCAGTCTTTTTCCCCGACCTCTCTGGAGCAGAATTGTTTTGTGGCATTCACTGGTTTTAAACCCTCCATCATACACAGTTCCAGCATGGACTTCATCGGGTGTGGACATAAGTGTAATTGAGCCAGGGGCAGCTGTATTTAAGGTGGTGCTGATTTTTAATTCTATAACTGCCTTTTTTTTTTTTGTCCAAGCAGAGTCTAGTCCAGAGCTCCCCGTGTCAGACGTAGAGCCTTCAGAGCCGTGAAGCTGTCGACAGCAATATTCCTGAGCTCTGCAGATGTTTCAGCAGTGCTAGTGTGAGATTTTTGGTGCATAAAGCCCAAGCTGTAGGCCCTCCGTGTCAGGCAGTTCTTCTTCTGTTTACCTATTGAAGGTTGCATGCCCTATGTACTGGTCTGACGTGGTAATAGGTAGTATATACCAACTAAAATTTGGTATTATCCTACGCGATTCCTGTGCTGAACCATAGGCACTAGAAATTATTTTTCTCTAAGTCACAGGCAACTCAAAACCGGCGCCATTTCACCTAGAGTGCAATTCCCCTCTTGTTCAGCTACCTCTTCTTTCCTAAATAGGTTCTATTCACCCATTCTTAAAATCAGTCACGTGAGTGCTCACATCAGGTTTCAGTCAAACCAAGTAGGTCAAATCTGTGCTCGTAGCAGAGCAGCTCCAGTTCCTGATTGTTAACCAAGCCTCCATCTTTTGGCTGGAAGCATCTGCACCTTTCCCCTCTCATGCCTTCTCTGGGTTTTTCTTCTCATCACCTTGGTTTTAGTGGAGGGAAACAGTCATTCGGGTTCCCTCTTTTTTTTCTGCTAGCACAGGAGACTTGCTCGTCCCCGCTCGCTCATCGTCGGGGCGGATCTGAAGCTGGGAGATCTCTTCCACAGACATACCCGGTGCTTCGGAGCCGTGCCCCCAGCGGACAGGAGCGCTGCTGTGGAGGTGGGAGCTGGTGCCCAGTCTGTGTGGGGTGAGCAGGGCAGGAGGCACCTGGGTGCAGTGGCAGGTAGGGGCTGAGGTTAGGGGAGAGCTGCTGCTCTTCTCTCTCGAGCTTCCCACGTAAGACGCCGCAGCCAGACTGAGTTAACAGCCGCGGGTGTCCATTTTCTGTAATGTCATTAGTGCACAGTCGTACAGCAAAGCTGCTGGCAGCGGTGGCAAAGTTGTGTGACAAAGGACCCCTTGATACACCTTGGGATGCTGGTTTCAGGCCTGGGTCTCGTCTGCAAAAATTTAGTGGCTGCAATGAACCTACTTGAGTTAAATTAGACCAATTCCCTTCGGCTTAAAGCTAGGAATTCCCAGACAAGAAGGCTGTACCGATTTAATGGGAAGGGATGGCAATCCAGTGCTATTTTATCGTGTTGTTTTCATCTTTTCCTAAAGCTGATGACATCTCTTCACAGAAACTGCCGTGCTGTCAGAAGTTGGGCTTACGGCAAATCATTTTTTTATGAAATTGAACTTTAACCAGCACACTGAAAGTCTAACATTTGTTTTGGCTGTAAATAGTGCTTTATTTTCAAAGTCTTCCCAATTCCTGTTATTTCAATGAAAAGCTGACATTTTTACTGAGGGGAAAAAACAGACAGATTAAAAAAAATAAATCAGAGGCGCTGTGACATCTTACATCACTGAACGGGGTTTGTGGAGAGCCGTTCTGCCCCCAGCTTTTCATTGTGCTCTTCGTGATCCCGATGGTGCTCCCCCTGCCCACTTTCCTCCCCGACAGGCAGGGGGGCTCTGGCAAGGTGAATTAACAGAACCGCTCGTCTGACCTCCTATTGATAACTCATTAGTGGGCAGTGTAATAAATGGAAACCTCGGTGGTATCATTCTTAATGAGCCCAGCCAAAGGCACTTGATATTTTTTTTCCTAGACAAAATTATAACTCTTGATAAAAGTAAAAGTGATGATGAATGTTTGGAGTCTGCAGAGACGTTTGGCTTTGCCCGGTGCTCTGATTAAACAATTAGGGTTGTGCAAAATCCAAACAGCCCCCATCAAATGGGTGAAATCCTGCCTTACTGAGGCACCTCAATGCAATTTCTTGTGAGCAGCACTGGAGGGGGCTTCCTTTGGAACCGGTTAGCAGCCTGATGCTAGTTGATGCTTTTATCAGCGATAAGGAAGGCCGCGTGGAGCAAAGCGACCGAGCCGTGGCTTGATGTGACAACAGGGCTGGGTCCAGGTGGGTACAGGGCGTGCAGCCACCGCAGCACCCTAGCGAGAGCCGCGACGAGTGCGTCTGGCTCGGCACAAACACGCTGCCTGTCTTCCCGGGGCACTCGGTGGGAGCAGGCATCTGCCCAGGAGAGGTGCCCTGCCTCGGGCTGGACCCCTGGAGGTGGTGGCGGGGTAGAAGGGTTTGAGCAAGGCAGCATGGATGTGGCCAGGTAGCTTCTCAGGTGCATGCCGTTCTGCGAGTGAATAAGGGCCGTGCTTTGGTGACGGGACTCGGTGGGTCAGGCGGGTGGTGGGACTTGGTGGTCTTGAAGGCCTGCCCTTTGGTTCAGACCCTATAAACACCAGCTGTGCTGGTTCCAGGTTAATATTCCCAGGCTTACAGTTATTTTGACCCCGCATTTAGGAGCCGTATCTGACGGACCAGGCGACTCCCTTTTGGTCCTAAAACATCATGGGCACGTTGGCTGGCACAGGTGAGAGCCCAGCCTGCAGCACAGGGGGCCCCACCTGCCTGGGGTGATTGTACATTCTGGGGGGGTCATGGTGCTGGTGCCGCTGCCCGCACCTCCTTGCACCTGGATGGAGAAGGGGAGCCAGGCCGGCACTTTCTGTTTTGATGAGAAAGGCACTCGAGCTAAATTAGGCAGGCTGTGAGTGCTGCTAGCGCCAGCTGCAAAATGGGGTGATAACCGCATAACTGCACCGTTTCCACTCACCTTCCTGGATCAGGAACTGACCCAGCCGAAACCCAGCACGGCGTGCAAGTGCCACTCTTTACTCTTCCGTCTGGAGCAGCTCAGTTCCTCCCTTATTGCCTTGCTTTATTGCGTGGTTCCTCCTTGCAAGAATGGGATTTCAGCCTGCAAATTCCCAAAGTGCTGTTTTAATATTTATTTTCATCTGGGTTCCTATTACTGTGGCAACATGGACTTTGAATTTCATTAGTTTTATGCATTTAAGTTCCCTTTTTAAACCCTCATAAGGTCAGACCCCACGTGGATAAATTGTAAATTTATTACATTTCAGATTCTGGGTAATATTTTTCCTTAACAGCTGCAGATGACGGGTAGGAAGGGCACCAAGGCTTCTGCCTTCTTGAGAAATATTTGTGGGCGTTATCGGTAAGCACGTACACCAGATTCCAGGGCTTTTAGGCAGCAGAATAATTACATAAACTCCCATCGCAGAGGCATTCTTGAAAGCAAAGCAGTCTGGGCTCCGAGCAGCGCAGGAAGGCAGGGGTTGGGGTGTGCAGGGCACAGGGCCGTGCCCTGGCACGGGTTAAATCCGGCACCTGGGCTGCCCGACGGGGGGAGGCTGGGCGCCAGCGCAGAGCCATTAAGCTCTTTAAGTGCTGTCCTTGGGAGTACCACGAGCGCTGCTCCTAGCAGTTAAAACTCCCATGTCTTCTGGGGAAGGGAGGTGTAAGGGAGGGGTTGCTACAGACACAGCTCCCTGAGCGTCCCGCTGCTGCTTTTCTCAGGGCTCGGCCTTCCGCGGGTGGCGTTCTTCCGTAGATAAGTCTCTTTTCAGTCTTAAAAGGCTCCAAAGTGTGGGTTGTGAGGGGGTGGCTTAGCGTGCTTCGGCCACCCTGGGGTCTGCAGACCTGGGGGTTACCAGTTCCTGCTGGGGGTGCTTGCAGGGAGCCCGCGGCTGGCCGGGCACCGAGCCGCCAGGCTGCCCACGGGCATCTTCTGTGCAACTTTCTGCCCAGCGTTCAGCTCCGAGTACGCAGAGTAATTCAATTGCGTCGCCGCTCGGTTGCGTAAGGGAAAGTTCAAATCGTGCTCTGTTTTGTAAGATAAAGCGCATCCTTCTGCCGGCCTGAGCAATTTACCTCGTTTGCAAAAAGGTTTTGCTCTGCCTCCATCAGCTGAGCCGGGACTTTGGGGAAGGAGAGGGTGCTTGGGGGAAGGTGATGAGTATGTTGGCTGGGATCACAGAAGTCACTGAACCTTGCCTCACAGATGTGTGTTTTGCTGGCATTTCAGCACGCCGAGGAGACCGGAGCAGCTGGACCAGGCGGCGGGACAGCGGTCTGCGATCCCCTCGCTGGCACCGGGCTCGGAAAGCCCCCGGGAGATGCGCGGCCGCGGGCAGGCGGAGGGACAGCGGAGGATGCTCCAGGTGGATGCACGGGGCCAGAGAGCGGGGCGGTCGCCCTCCGCGTCGCCCGAGCGGGGCAGCACCCCCACCTCGCCCTACTCGCTGCCCCAGATCGCGCCCCTGCCCAGCAGCACCCTCTGCCCCATCTGCAAGACGACGGAGCTCACCTCTGCCCCCAGCCAGCCCAACTACAATGCCTGCACCCAGTGTCACAGCAAGGTCTGCAACCAGTGCGGCTTCAACCCCAACCCGCATCTCACCGAGGTAATGTCTCTCTCACCCCAACCCTGCTGTCCAGGTTTTTTAAGCGCGTGGTTGAAGCTTTGTGGGCTGTGAGGGAGCGTGGCAGTCGTGGTTTCCTTCCTCCAAGAAATTGCACCTTTGCTTTTGGCAGCTGCGAAGCGTTAGAGGCATTGCTGTTGGGCAATTCTCTGCTGGCCGGTCAGTGGGTAGTTGCAGTAAGGTGAGCTGTAACGAGGAGTGGGGGAGTTAAGGCAGTTAAAGGGAAGGGCCAGCCTAGTGCTGAGGTTCAGTCTCTGGCTGGGGCTTCTTGGTGGGACCTGAGGTGTGTGGCTGAGAGGAGGCCGTACGCTTGAAGTTGCCCTGACCTCGTGGGGCTCAACAGTAGGAGGTGACGAGAGCAGCAGTTGGCAGTCCTGGGGCGTTGAATGTCACAGTCACCACGGGGGATGGTGGTTTTGGGGTGAGTGGACTGGTTCTGGCTTCCTCATCCTCAGTGGCCAGTGTTTATCAGCTGAGTGTTGTTTTTTACTGTTGTAAAGATGCATTTATCTCATGGAGATCGTGATAAGGTCTCAGATCCCAGCAGAAGGCTCCATAGAGGTTGCAGGATTCCCATTGCGGGTGCCCCAAGAGCTTCACCACAATTAGCACAACCCAAGGGTTGTCCAGCAGAGGTGTTTGCTTTGTCGTCCTCTTCAAGGGACTGGCTGCTGGGGGGACAGCAGCTGCGGCCTGGGGTCACTTGCTTTCCTTACTTCCATTATTACTTCTGCTGCTATCACACAATGACACAGAAAGGTGTCTGCAGCAATCTGGTGGCATTGAAAAGGGCGAAAGGGAGGCAGCTTGCAGGTTTACACGGCTGCTGTATCCCTTGGTGATAGGAGTCAAGTTATCGCAGTTGCAGAATGGCTGAGGCTGGTGGGGACCTCTGGGTCCATCTGATCCTACCCCCTGTCCCCTATCAAGCAGGGATACCCAGAGCAGGTTGCCCAGGACCACATCCAGGCAACTTTTGAAGATCCTTTCCATAATGCAGGGATTTGGGGAAAAGCCACAGAGAACAGAGCGAGCCAGAGGCAAGCCAGGGTGTTTCGGCACAGGGATGGGACATGGACAGGTGTAGCCGTTTGCCTGGAGCAGCTCTGAAATCCATACCTCTGCTAAAACCACTGCTGTTGTCTGAGATTTTGGGGTCAGTGCCATGTGTACCCTCTACCACGCAGCTCGAGGTGGGCACCAGGAGCTTGGTGGTACTGGGGAGCCGGGAGCCCTCCCCAGGGTGGGTCATTGCAGCAGCTCCTGAGCATCCCTCACCTCCAGAGGTCATCTCATCCGACTTCTGCTCAAAGCAGAGATCGAGTGAGGTAGCTCAGGGTTTTATCTGGTTGGGTCTCAAACACTTCCAAGGATGGCGACTGAGCCTGCTGCACGGCTTGCCTGTCCTCGGTACAAAACTTCTTCCTATATCCAGTCTGATCCCTTAAGCCCTGCAGGTGCAGCAAGGTTGGTGCACGGTGATGTGATCATTTCTAATGATGTGATTTCCTGTGGTTATATTTTCCAGTTGTGTTTGCTTACAAGTAAATACGTTTTCAAGGGAATAGTTCACATCTCTAGTCTGGCTGGGGTAGATACATCCTTCTAACTTCTCTTTCTGCTTTCAAGGCTCATAAGCAGGACTAAATCATCAGAAATGTCAAATTTTCTAAGAAAACCGAAACCAAGACAACAAAAACTGTTTTACGCAGTACATCCTCTTCTGCACAATCTGTGGCCTGCCAGAAACCACAAGTATGGTGAGATGAGAGCTCCGCCGCTCGCTTGGCGTGATGCAGCCACGGGTAGCGGTTTCTGAAACCCTTGTGGGAGCCACAAGGTCTTGAAATAAGGTGTTTGTATAAGCTTGGCATGTCTCTTAATATATATCAAATACATGTATGCCCTCACGTAAAGAAATAACAGCAGGGTTAGTGTGTGGGAGCTGCAGTCTGTCAGGCTCCATCCTGTCACTTCTAAAGCAGATGTCTCAGACAAGGGCTCGCTGTACCCCTAGCAAAACACCTGAACCCTGCAATTAGGTGATACTTTATGCTCCAAAGGATGCAAGTTTTTTTGAAAACACTTTTATTTCATTATTTTTTTCATATGGCTTGATGATCATTTTATTTTAAAGGCAAGTCATGCGTTTATATCGTTACTGAGCAGCTGGCCTCTTGGCGTCTTGCAGCGGCGTGTCTCGAGCTGCCTGCTTGCTGAGCAAAGATATCCCTGTTTGGTTTCTTGTTTGTTGTCTTTGAGTTTCTTTGAGCATCAGCTCATCTTGTCTCGCGGGGCTGGGGAAGCAGACGTTCCTGTCCCCTCTCTGTGTCGCTTGGAGTTTTACATGCAGATAATCAGATTCTTGCTCAAAATAACTGCTGTCGTAGTTCTCAATTCTGTCGCGTGCTGGTGTGCGAGTTTTCCCATTCATTCACTAATTTTTCTGAAGGTCAGTGCTCTTCCCTAGGTGGTTATTTTAAGCCTGGGGAAATTTGAAGCAGGGAGCTACTAGAGCGTCGTTAAAGACTGGAAGTGAAATGTGAAGAAGTAACGAAATAATGTGGTAAAATTTATCAGTTTACTCGTACTCCCATGTATGAAATAGTGCAGCCTTGCAGTCCTAATGCTCTGCTAGGATTTTTTAATTTCTCGTTGAAACTTTTCCTAATTTTCCTCTGGCTTTGAGGATTTATTTTTTTTGTCAGGCTGTTCTGCAGGACCGCCCTGGTACTGCTGCCATCTCCTCTGCGAGCGAATAGCTGGGTTTCAAGCTAGTACAATAGGTTTAGAAAATCTTTTTTCTCCATCTTATGCTTTGTAATGCTGTTCCTTTTGACTTCTGCCTGATCCTGCAGCATGTTCATCTGATTGGATTTGCTCTGTTTGGTATAATGAGGAGGCAGGCATCCTATCTGCTCCTTGTGGGGTTTGAAGTGTCATAACACATTGCTAATTTGGGAAATGAATTTCTTCAGTATTGTCTTAATTTTATTTTTTAGGTTGCTTTTAATTCATTTCCTCCCCATCCTAAATGATAGTTGTTTGTTGTTTTTTTTTAAAAAACAGGTTTTGATTTTAATCAAGAGCAGTGGCACAGCATTACAATACGTGCTTTAATTTGTGTTGAAATGATGCTCACATCTAATAGGTTTGCTTGGGACTGTTTTAGGATCGTAGGGAATCTTTGCATTCTTCCTTATGTTTCTGTTGTGCTTTTTTTCAGTTTAAAATCGTGTTCATCAGACGCAGTTTCAGAAGTATTCAAATGCACTCAGTAGATTTTGATTATTTTTTTTTTTCCCCCTGAGCGAAAGGAGCATGTTTATACATGCGTGGCCTTCACCAGATTTCTTCCTTTGTCAAACCCCAGCTCTGGTCAGGAGGACGAGGAGCGCGGCGGCTGGCTTCCAGCCGCGGAGGAGAAGCTCTCGGTGGCTCCCGAGCTGCCTGTGCTGGGAGGAGGCAGCAGCTGTGTTGGTTCAGCTAATCGCTTCACAAAGAAAGAAAATGAAGGCTGAAAGCCACAGGAATCGTCAAGGTGCTCGTGTGCTGCTCTTCCTAAAGCCGATTGCTGCACCCGGCGTTTTTTTTGGCAGGTGAAGGTGCCGTCGTGCCCAAACGGTGCTGCCTCCAGCGTGCGGGCGTGGTGGCATCGCGCCCTGCAGCTGGCAAGGCACACGGCGCTGGGTCAAGTCCCGCGTTTTGGGATGGCTTCTGAAGTAGCTACATCACGAAGAAGGAAAAGCCAGAAAAATCAATCTGTCGTTGCTGTTGCTTTGCAGATCCAGGAGAAATTTTCCACTGGGTCAGGTTGGGTAGAAGGAGAGACACGCTAGCTTGATCCTGAGTAGGCTGTTTGCTTTCGCACCGCTTCAGCCAGCTCTGAATGGGATTGCAGGGAATAATGCTTTTTTTTTTTTTTTTGGTGTGAAAATATTGATAGGACTCCTGAATCTCTCTCCCTGGACCAACAGGTTGTGTGCACGTATTCCCTTCCTTGCTGATGACCTTCACCTCTTAATCCCCTTATCTGTGCGCCGAGCATGCCAGTCCCCACTTCATCCCGTGTCTGCAGCGTCGCAGTGAGGTGCTGCCGTCACCTCCTAGCTGCACTTTTTATTTATTTATTTTTGCTCTCCCTTTTTTTATTGGGGCAGCTAGCACTGAATAGAGCAGCTGGTCTGAAGCTGGAGAGCGGCAGACTTGCACTTGCTGAGGCTTTCTAAATATAAATGACTTGTTTGCCTCTGCAGCCACTGCTGCAGGCTGAGCAGGGGCTTCTGCGGGCTGTCTGCAGCGGCGCGCGCGGTGCCTGCTCGATGGATTGCCGTCCAAGCCGGAGCCAACAAAAAAAAGCTCATGAGTAATCGTGGCTGTTCCTTCCCGTGTTCTGCCTCTCGCTCCTCTCTGCATAGACGGTTCCAATAATGAGAAATCCACTCAAAGAAAATGCCACGAGCAGCTTGGCCAACCGGTGGCCGGTGACTAATGGGGCTGGCGTTGCTCATGGTGCCGCTTCCGACGAGCCGACAGCAGGTCCCAGCGTACCCCTTTGGCGTTAAAAGGAAAGGGAAGCTGCCTGGGGACGTGCTTCCCTCCTTCACTGGGCTTTGTAAGGAGAAACCCAGCGG
Source organism: Anser brachyrhynchus (assembly GCF_964034855.1). Taxonomy (NCBI): domain Eukaryota; kingdom Metazoa; phylum Chordata; class Aves; order Anseriformes; family Anatidae; genus Anser; species Anser brachyrhynchus. The sequence continues at coordinate 17,331,368 of NC_137705.1, forward strand.
GACGATGGGCAGCTGCATTCTGCACAGCAGAGAGGGTGCTGCTAGGGGCAGCGCCAGCAGCTCCCCCGGCTTTTCAAGCTTTGCTGTGTGTTTTTTTTTTGTTTTTATTTTTCTTCCTGTTCTCCCGGGATGTCCCTGTGCGGGATGAGACCAGTCGCAGGAGGAGCTGCAGCCCACCTAACTCCTGCTGCCGGGGCTTCCGCCAGCACTGAGGGTGTCGGGTGCTGCCCAGCAGCATCTCTTTTGACCTGAATTTTAGCCGATGGCCGTCGTTATTTATAGAGCCGTGTGGGCTCCTCACACCAGAAACCCGGCTTGGTTTTCCGAGCTTGCTTCTTCCTAACCACCCCCCCACCTCTTGCTGGGGCACGGCTGCATTTTGGTGCTTACAGGCTAAAAGTGGATTTAGGTAGCGTGAAAGCATTAGGAATTTCCGAAAATAGCCCTGTGCTAGCAGCAAGGTGTCTGCAGGCATCACAACAGCAGGTCGCGCCTGCCGAGGTGTTCCTCGCAGCTGGAATTTAAGCTCACGGAGCCTTGCTCGTGGCTCTTGCCTCCAGCCTCGGAGACATAACGTGAGGCTTTGCCCCTGGGCAGCGCTTACCGGAGGGGTGTGGTGCTAATTGGACTACGAAAACTGGTTAATTGAGCTCTGATTGAAACGCAGTCTTATCTAGACTGCAAACCTTTTGATCGAGGACAGCCGAAGGGTGGGATTTTTTTCAGCTCTGGATTTGGTTCGCCTTGTAAATATGCTGTGCGTTGGCTTGGCTTTTTTTTCTCTGAGGGAAATCAAAGCGAAGTTGTTGCAATGGCTCAGTAGGAAAATGTAGAGAGGGAAATGTGGTCTTAATGGGATCGGAATAGACCACGCAGCAGGTCTGTGGGATTAAATGTGTGTCGAAACGAGTTAAGGCAGGGATGCAGCACGGCGCTACGACAGCCGGGGGTGGGTGCTGGGGGAAGGCAGCGCTCTGCTGGCTCCGGGAGCTCGTTTCTGCCTGTGACACCCCCGGGCATCTTCCCAGGCACCCCAGAGCCAGTTCCAGGTGCGTGGCTGGGTGCTGGAGCGCGAAGGCGAGGCAGCACCCAGCACCGGTGGGCTTAATTTGGGCACGAAATATCTGTTGGAACTCCCCCAGGATGGGAAGCAGGCCCAGTGCTGACCTTCTGCTCCCTCCAGCTGCCTGCTCGTCCTCCTGCCTGCAGCCCTGGGGCTGGGCCGGCCGGCTCCTTGCTGCCAGGGGAGGCTGGAAGGGGACAGGCGCACGCATCGGTCCTGCGGGAAGGGAGTTTTGGTGCCCCGCGCCCCTCTGCTGAGCGTGACACACTGCATTCCTGGTACAAGGAAGGAGAAGCACAAAGGCTTGGGCTCATGTGTTTAGCAAAGTCTGGATTATTGTGAATCATCCGCTGTCCTTATCAGAGCGCTACAGACGGCGTTTGCATCAGTCACAGCACAGCCTGCTCTCGGAGTCGGCGGCAGCGCTCTTCCCGTTTAATTGCCGCAAGCAAGCAGCTATTTGAAGCCCTGTCCCCAAAGAGCAAAAGAGCTTGTCGTTGCACGGAACCCAGCTTTGCAAGATGTGTGGGCTCAGCAAATGTCCCCTGGAAAGGATGCAAACCTACAGGTGTGCACGTATATCACTGCAAGAGGTTGGCTGCGCCGCTCTGCAGCGTGGGGCCGTGGCTGGGCTTGGTGCTAACAAACGGGAGCACCCAGGGGGGTGTTGGTTTAATAGGCTTTTGCCTGGTACAGTACACCAGTGCATGAAGACATGGGAAGGGGGAGCTGCAGGTGCTGAACTGCCGCAAGCAGGGCTGGGAGGAGATGTGGCTGCAGCTCCTCGGGGCCATAGCTCCTCCCAAACCAGCATAAGCACGGCTGTGGTCCACGCATCTGTTCTGCTCGGTCCCTCCTGCACTCTCCGGCATGCCACCAGGTCTTTCTGTCCTTGGGGACACCTCACGTTGCTCCTGCCCTCCAGGAAGGTGCTGCACTGTGCTGTAAAGGTCTTGAGCAGAGCGTGGCGCCCAGCAGATACAGCACGGGTCCAGTGGGAAGGTCTTGCTAAAAACTAGTGCTCTGTGACAAGGTACCCTGGGGACCTGGCAAAGAGTTGAATTACCTGAGTCTCTGGATTCCTCAGCAATCATAAACACGCTTATTGTGGGGAGAGGCTTGTCCGTGAGCACGCCTGCATCCGTTCTGCCCACGATGAGCAGCGCGTGCTCTCCCTGCTGCAAAGCCTGTCAGGCCTGGGGAAAAGCAGCTATCCCTGGTGCTTGGTGGAGCTTGGCATGCAAACACAGGAGCAGCTAATGCGCTGAAATTCGGTTTTACAAACTCTATCTTATGTTCTGACCTGCCATATTAATTTTCCAGATGATATGATTGTGGCTTTTGTATTTGAGAGCTCTTTGAAAAATACCACCAAACCGGCACGCCGCTGCTGCCATCTGTCTTCTGAGTGGCTTCTGGGATGCCGTTACTTGCTCTCAGCAGACAATGCTTATTGTCCTATTGAGTTAGGAAGAAAGATCTGCAGGCACTTCTGAAGTATTGTTTTCCATAGGTAACCCTGGGTGTTAAATTCTAGTTGAGGCTGGGGTCGCGTTGAAGTGACCCTCTGTGCAGGTGCTGGGAGCATGTCCCCGGTGACAAGTCCCGGGATCCGAGGGTTTTGAAGGAGGTGCCCTCGGAAGGTCTCCAGCACCATCACTCGGAGCCCCCGCCTCCTCCAGCCACCATCCGTGTCCCCCTGCTCTGCCGCCACTTCCTCGCTGCACAAAGCACCGGGAGGCGACGGTGCCCGAACAGGCGGGCACATGGAAGGCGGCGTTGGTTTGGGTGCAAAATGCTCTCCATGCTGCTGCTTCCCCCTCACCGCTCCGTCCCTCGTTTGCAGCCTGGGTCCGGCCGCTCGCTGTCCCCGCAGCTCCCGTGCCGCCGGGCTGGAGGCTGGGGCGCACGGCGGTGGGGCAGCGCTGGAGGATGCAGAGAGCAGTGCTTGCTGTTGCCGTCACGTCTGAAAAGCACGCTGCGGATCAGAGCCCCGACAGCTGGTGCTTAAACCCAAGCTAACTCTGCTCGAAGCTGTGGTACTGGGACAGCACTTGGTGTTTCTCTCCAGAAGTGGTTCCTCGTTGGCATTTGGAGCTTGGAGCAAATCAAAGGGGGGATGAAGTCAGCTGGGTCGATGCAGTTTGCTCGTCTTTATCTCCGTTTAGTCGGAACGGACACAGTGCTCAGCTTGCACAAGGTATACACCAGTCCCGTGCCCGTTCTGGCCATGGTGGCAGTGCTGATGGAGGCGCTGAGCGTGTTTAGCACCCAAAGGTGCTGCACTGAGCTCTTGGGCTGGAGTAGGAAACATATAGGTCATTGGTCCTGCGCACCTTTACAGCACTGCACTGGCAGAAGAAGGGACAGCTGTCTGGAGGTGGCTGTCACAGGTGCGATGTTTTCATCAGAAATCAGCAAGTAAGGGAAGCTTTTTTTTCTTTTTTCCTCTTGTCCTGACAAGTTAATTTGAGCTTCTGTTGGATGCTGGTTCCTCTCAGCTCCTGCATGCCGTCTGCAGGACCCCCAGCTGGAGCAGCTCTCTGCTCTCCTCCCAAATGAGAGGACACAACGTGCCGGTGCTGAGGGCCGTGGTCCAGGCTGGCTCTGCTGGGCACCCACCCTGAAGCAGTGGGAGAAGAGTGACCAGAAAGAGGAAAGTTTTGCTTCCGGGGTATAATTTTTTTAACTGAGCAATTTTTATTTTACATTTTTCTCTTCTGTAGAAGTTTCTGGTTCTGTAACCAAGGACTTGGCCTGTCCTCTGAGCAGAACAAAGCTAGTAGGACATAGCAGGGTGCTTTCTGATGAAGAGTTTGTGCAACTTTTTGGGGTCTTTTGATTTAGACCTCCATGGCACGCAAAAAAAAAAAAATCTTGATTTGAAAGACCCGTTTTAATCTTGCTTTGCATTTGCATGTGTTAGTATTTTTTTTTCCTTGAAGAAAGGGTGATTGCTGTTGTAGACAGGCTTGCAGTTAAGCACCCCCTTTTTAGAGGAGTATTTAACAGCTAGGAAAATACAATTAACAGCGGCGTGGCTTTACAGGAATCTGTTCACTTCTAATTCTTTGCAGATTTTTGTGTTAGAAATGGTGTGGTTTTTACTTAGCAGGTGATCACTAGCACACTGTGTCTGGGTACGTTGGGACAGGAATAGCAACCCTGCTGTAGAAAGGCTGTTCCCACTGGAAGCAGGACCTGGAGGCACACGTGGCCATGAGCTGTGCCTAAGGGGATGCCCTGGAGACACCAGGACCCCGTTCTGCAGCGAGGAGGTGCCCGTCACTGCCTCGTGGCCTTGGTGCATGGATGGCTCCTCCAGACAAATGCACCCAGCAGGGAACCGCCAGTCCCAGGCTGCAGTTCTGTCCTCTGGGGAAGGGGACAGCAAGTAGCAGACTTAAACTGCAAGGAAGTTTTAGGTTAACGTGTTGGGACTGCTCGCTAACAGTCAGGATGGTTAAGCTAAAGCCCCGATATTCCCCCTTCTAGTGCCCACCCAGTAAACCCACGACTGCTGGGAAGTGTAAGGACCGAATTTGGCACCCAGGGACATGCAGCGGGGGCAGGAGGGGACGTGACCCGGTCCTGCCTCGCTCTGTGGCTGTCTGCTTTGTTCGATACCTGCATCTGCTGAGCAGCACGAAAATCCAAACAATGGCACAGGCTGTGGGAGTGATTTCAGGCAATTTTGGTGATTTTCAGTGTGAGTGATTTCAGCTGGGGGCAGCTCATGCTGTTGCTCCTTTGGCCAGTGCTTAATAGCAGGAGTTGCATTTTTTTTTTTTTTTTTTAAATTTGAGTTGTGGGATGAACGTTTTCACCCCAAGTCATCCCCTACCCTGAGGAACTCTTGCAGGGTGACGGTTGCGTCAGGACTTCTTAACGAAGGTCAGGTCATGGCAGCTTTGGGGTGTCTCAGGGCCATTGCATCAGCTCGCATCTTCTTTGCTACGGCCATAGATCTGTGCCTCACCAGTCCTGTGGCTGGCTAGATTGAGAATTATTCATGGCAGGGAACTTAGGTTTATCTGGAATAATTGAGTAATTAACTCTGTTTAGGTATGTAAAAAGGTTGTGCAACGGCTAGTCTGTCTTCAGGCCTTACATTCTGCAAGAGCATCCGTTACATATTTAATCCATAGCAATAAAAAGACAGAATGCATTCTGCTTTGCTGCATTGGTCCACTCCAGTTTGTTCCCTTGCCCAAGCTGTTCATTCCAGTCGGTTTTCTCCAAAAAAAAAAAAGTGCATTGGACCGGGACAAACGAGGCATAACTTGGCTGCTTCAGTCTGGAGAGGATGGGAGGCAGAAATGGCTGTTCTGTGGCTCTCTCTGAAAATATTTTGTACTATTTATGTCAGCACCCAGGATTATCTGTATCATTTTAAAAAATTATGTCCCACCCGGTTTGTAATGAGCAAAACAGCAAAATCAATTGTGTGACATCTGTAGACGGGGCAAAACTTGACGCCTAAAAGGACCTTGAAGTACTCAGGCTCATTGGGTTCGTTCCCTGCACTGCAGGTGCGGCCTCCAGGTGCTGTGCTTGTTGAGGAGCATCCCCAGAGGAACCAAAAACTCGTGGCAAGGCTGCAACAGGGCCTGCTCGGAGCAGCCACGCGGAGCCGTGCAGCAAATGAATGAGGGTTTGTTCCGCACTACCGACAGGAAAGCGGGCTGCTTTTAAGTTAATCTGCTTTCAGGCTGCGTAACGAGAGCAACCCCTGTGCGTTGCGACAGGGGGGAATCGTGCTGCCATGGGCTCGGCTGCCAGCTTTCCCCTTCGTGCCCAGGGAAACCGCTGTTCTGGGCACTGACACCAGGCCCCTCGCTCTTCCTAGGTTGCTATTTTAGTTCTGTAGAAGTCAAAGAAGTCTCAAGGCCCCAGAGGCTCCCGATGTTGGGATGCCTCGCCGCAGGGTACCGGAGCAGCAGCAAAATGAGGCAAAGCAATCCATTAGGCTTCCCAGGAGCGCGAGGGCTCGTGTCGAGGCCCTGCAGCTGCGGGGCTTGGAGCTGCACTTAAAGCACGTCCATGCTGCAAGCTCACGAGGTGAAACCCTGGGGGGAAAGCTCTGCGCAGCTCCCCGTGACCACGTGTGGAGGAAAGCGTCCTCCGAGCACATCTGTGCGTCCGAACCTTTCATGTGCTCCCACAGAAGGAGAACAAAGGCTGTCTAAACAGGAGCTAGTGAGGCAGCAAATCGCACAAGAAACATTCGCTAATGAAGTGGAAGGACTTGTCCCTTTGCCCAGGGCCGTGGCACTGCAGGCTGCAGGGCTGGGCAGCATCGTGCTGTGATGGGGGCCCCGTGACCAGGGAGGAGAGGCTGGGGGCACCCCGGCAGGATCGGAGTGTAGGGTCTGGCTACAGAAAGGGCTCTGCCACCCGTTAACCCCGCACGGGGCATGGGTTTCTTGCCTTCACCCAGGAGGCAGCGGCTCCCTCAGCGCACTGGCGATGGGGACCTGGCAGGGGGAGTACCACCCTGCCTGTGACGGCAGGCCAAGGTTAGTTGCAAAGCTGTTCGGTGATGTTTTTTATTTTTAATTTATGTTTGCTTAATTTTGTGCGGTGTGTGGAAGGAGGGCGTGCAGATCCTGTTGTGCACGGGCAGGGGGTGGCAGGGGCGGCCGCCCCGGGGACAGAGGGGTGCGCTGTGATGCACACATGCAAGGCGTCTCCAGCAGCCTTTTTCCTGCCCTGCCTGTATCCCGGCAGCAATCTCCCCGCAGGAGCACATTGCGTGCACTCTGCTGCCTTTTCCTCTGCTGTGCGCAGAAGAGATGGCACCCGTTTGTGGTTCCTGGTCGTTTTGAAAGCAGCGGGAGAAGACTCGCTCTCAGTTAGTTTGGGGGGTGCTAACTAGAGAAAGAGGCTTTCTTAGGGGAAAATTGGTTAATAAATGACTAATAGGGTGAAATGGCGCTGTCTTACTCTGCAGCTTGGTTCTCTGGACAAATGCAATTTCCCATCTGTTGTTTGCAGTGAAGGAGATGAGTTTTGGGGGTTTGTTCCTGCTCGCCAGCACGGGTTGATTATTTCCTGGCAAGCGCTAGCACAATGATTACCGAGGGCTTCTGTGGCTTCCCCTTCTGGACAGAAGTGCCGAGGAGTGGATTTTATTTGTTTTGATATCTTTGAAGAGAAAGCTGAGCATAAGGTGGCTGTTTTCAGAAGTGCCTCGCTGACTGATCCCCTTGCCAGTTAAGTGCCTGAACACCCCTAATTGCACGGTCCTTCCGGAGCGCTGCGTCCTTGTGCAAGCATGCTTTACATCTTGACCAGGAAACTTCAGCCCACGTCCCTGTGTGTACTGGCGTGGAGCTGGCATGCGTTTTGGCCCATCTTGAGGCCACGCTGGGACAGCCATCGGCTCCAGCCATGCTGCAGGGGAGCCTGCAGAGACCTTGTCCCCTGCTGCTCTCTTCTCCTTCGTGCCTGCTCCCCTAGGTGGGACCCTGGCTGGTGCTCCACGTTGCAGCCTCCCAGGGGGTGTTTTGCAGGGCTCTTGTCTCACTTGTGTGCAGGTTGTGCACCGATCCAAACAGCGAGAGCTGCTTGCCCTGCTGTGAATAGGTGAGCTCTGGGGTAAGCTGTCCCTGTGCTGCTACAGGAGAAATGGGCAAAATCTTCAGAACAATGTATATATTTGTATTTGTTGTGCTCTCCACCAGCCAGCCTGAGATGGTGCGGGAAGCCTTCTCTGTGTGGTACCATTAGCTTTTCTCGCTTGTCAGGAGCTCTTCCAGGCTTTGCTGAGCTTTCCCTGCTCTCCCCCTGCAATTCCCACCTTCTGCCTGCCCTGCAGCACCCCCAGCCCCCTGCCGTAGCTTGCTGCTCCCCCCCCCAGCTGGAGGCTGTCGTGTAGTGTTGCCTGTTCTCTTGGATCAGGCTGTTCCTTTAATTGCACGGCGCATAGCTCTGGCAGATTTTGGTGCGATGCTACAAAATGTAAGACGTGCCCCCGGAGAGCTCCTCCAGAGCTGATCCGGGAGGCATTGCAAGGAAGGGACGTTTCGCTGACTCGCTGATTTCTTTAGATGGTGGTTCTTCAGCTGCAGGCTAAGCTGATGAGCTGAAGGCGTGTGAGGACACTCAAGGCATGTCCCTGGCAGCTCTTCAGCTCCAGGAAGAGGCTGGGATGCTGCAGTGTTCCTCCGGGACAGCCAGTAGCACCCATTGATGAACCCCTTCTTCACCCAGTCAGTGATCCCTGGCACTGAGCCTCCCCTCAGGGCGATTAACGCAGTACCTTCGTTACCAAATTACAGCTTTGGCTATTTTTATACCACCCTGGCTCTGGAGGTTCTGGTGCCCAGGAAAGGTGGTGAGGGAGATGGGACCATGGTCTTCGGGCACATCTGCTGGGGGTCGGCTTTGTGAGCTGGGGCTCCTGGAGGCCTGGAGTTGGAAAACTCCTTCCAGAGGCTTGCTGTCTTGTGGTTCTCAAATGCGTTTTTCCAGGATTTCCAAATTTGTAGAATGTTAAATACACATTTTGGACAACTTGGAGCAAACCCACGTTCCTTTCCTTTGCTTGACAATGAACTTGTCCCGTTTTTCAGCTGGCTGCGCACGCAGCTTTCTCATGCCAGGAAAGGAGGGCAGGCTGTGTCTCTCCCTGTCCTGTTCAAAGTGGCCAACCGGCATGGGACCTCTTCCTTGAGATCACGTGGAAGCTGCTGGTGCCAGCCTAAAATAACCCTTTCAGACAAGTAACTGTGCTCCTGACGTGCCCGATGGCCTCCTGTATGGAGAGCTGTGGCTGCGGGGAGGTGTAAATGGGCAGAGCTGGTCAGGAGCCACCAAGTCTCCCAAATCTCAAATAGTCATCTAATGCTCTCCTGTCCTCGTCCGCTTGTCCAGTAGGACAGCCTTCTGCATCACCTCCAAACGGTCCCGAATAGCCAATCTGTGGTAAAGATGGAATTATTCTTCATTATGGTCCTAAATTTTGGCTCAAAGAGATCATGGGCATTTGCTTGAAGCCTTTCTGTTTGCAGCTCACTTTAAAGCTCTTGCCTACTGCGAAGGCCGAGCACTGTGCTTAGGAGGCCTTCACAGCCGTGTTGTCTTGCCTCAGGAGATCCAAACAACCTGCGCATCGCCAGCCTCTCCTGCTAACAGATCCAGGGGGCAGGCCGTCTCCGCATAACTGCCTAAAAGAGGTGGTGGTAGAATAACGGCGGAAGTCCCACGAGCTCAACAAGCCATCTCCATCATCGTTTCGTATCAAGTCGCTTTTAGTTGGGCGGCTTCCTGGGTGTTGTTCTAGAGGGACTGGTGAACCGCAGTACACAGGGCTGCATGTTGGCCCTCCCTGTGTACCTCTGCAAAGCACCGCTCTCCTGTACCGAGCCCACCTGCAGAGGGTCAGGATTTGGCCCCCCCGTGCATCCCGTCGCACTGGGTGGTTCAAACTTTCAAAGCTGGCGAGATGAGTTTGGGCACTAAATCCCCTAGAGATGAAAGGCCTTATAAGTTTTACCTCCATGAGCCTTGTACCGAGCCCAACAGCATGTGTATAATTTGCTTTAATGGCTAGAAACATCTGCTGTTAAAAATGATGCTTAATATATTTGGCTTCCATTTCCAGTCATTAGTTCTTTTTATGCCTTTTTATGCCTAATTAAGAACCTTTTAGTACCTGATATTGTTTCCTCTGAATGTGCAGCTCTGTCGTAATCAAGTCACTTCTTAATCTTCTCTTTGATAAACTAAAAAGATCAACCTCTTTAATTCTCTCATTTCAGACATTTTCTCCTAAAATTGCTTTTACAGATCCGGTCTATATCTTTTGCAGAGTTGTACTAATGTTTTTTAAATGTCGGTGTTGAACCGTTCACGGTTCTGGAACGGCTCCCTTGGTGCTGGAAGCAGAGGCTGAGCCACCTCCATATTCCCACCTCCAGCTTCGTGCCACCGCATGGAGCCAGCTCGGGTTTGCAGGAAGCAGAGACTCGGCTGCATCCATATTTATTGCTATACCGAACTCTGTGATGTGGTGATATTGCCACAGTGAGATCAGGACCCTACTAGAGAGGCACCTAAGCAGTAGTAAGCCCTTGTTGTCCTCCAGGTCTGCCAGGTAACTACTCTGAAATCCATTTAGCATATTCAGTATTTTATAGGGCTTTTTTTTTTTGTCAGCATGTCACTTATTATGAGGTTAAAACACCTTTTGGACATCATGTATATTGCTTCCATTCATTACTAATACCAAATCTGCATTCTTAGCAGAGAATAAAATCAGGTTTGCTTTCCATGACCTATTTTCCCTAAAACCACGTTGACTGGCATATATGCTTGCCCTTCAGTTCTCTGCTGCATGACTCCAGTGTCATCTTTCTGTCTTAGATGGCTGGCTGGCCTGTTCAGGTCATACCCTTGCTGGCTTGGTGTTTAAGCAGAAGACATGCAGTCTTATAAAATTCCCTCAGTGCACTTTAACATCAGCATGCAGCAGTTTTCTTAGCTCTCTCAGATCTTTTGGATGCAAAATTATTCAGATCTGCCAAATTTAAATATCCTTAGCGCTGGTAGATGTTGTTGAATGTTCGTCTCAATTGCTAATAAGTTGGAAATGCTTCATCCTTGAGATGAGTATTATCCTGCTTCTTTCCAAATGTTTACCAGCAGTAATTATTGCACTTCCACCATATCTTTCTCATTAGCAGCGTTACCTTCTGCATCCAGTAATGGACCTGTGTCCTTCCTCGGGTAGCCTCTGTCCATGATGCACGTGATAAATCTTTTCTGCTGCTCCCCAACAGACTTTTTCATGAAGTTCCTGTGTTTTCATACGGTTTACGTACTTCACAGCTTCTTGTTTCCATCAGTTGATACTGGTGTGCTGAGCTCTGATAATTTTTGATTTTATATTTCCAATTGTGCCTTTTTTTTTTTTTTTTGCACAGCAGTCGCCTTCCCTTCTAGCCAGCCTCGTTCACTCCCTATTGAGGGATTGGTTCTGTTTCAGAATCATCATTTTGCACTCCAATTTTCTTCGAATTTTTCAGTATTTCTGCAGTCAAATTTCGTCAGCTGAAGGAGACTAGCATGCTCTGCACAGCCAGTCCAAGGCTGTTCACGGAAGCATAACTTTGCTTCTTGGTATTTCAGAGCGTAATGGTGACTTCAGCATTCCAGCGATGGGAGCTGGACCTTGAGTTTTCGATCTTTTTAGGTTTTCCTCTTCTCCTTGATGGGTGTTTCGTTTTGCTGCTTACCCTGACTGTTGGCACTAATGTAGAAGTAGTAGGAAAACTTCTTTCCATATTCCTGCCTCTGTTTCTGTCATGTTTCCTGTGCATCTTCCACTCCTCCGTGGTTGGTCGGCGGGCAAGAAGGTTAGCACGCAGAGGAAGGTGATGCAAGCCACCTGAGTCGCCCATCATTTCATATGTTTGAGTCTTAATCACCCAGTACTCCGCCAAATCAAGACTTTCAGGGGTTGGGTTACCAACCTTCACTCTTCCAGGATCCTTTCAATTGTCTTTGATCTGCATAGGCCACACGTCGCAGAGAGGCTGGCCAGGCAGTGCGGTAGCCCCACGTGAAGTCACGTCTCAGACATTCACACGGGGAGCCCACCACACCGCTGTATCCCCTCGAGTTTTCTCCTCGGTATTCCACAGCATGTGCTCGCTGAAACACTGGTAACTGTCTGGTCACTTCTGTCTGATTGGAACACTTTTTTTTTCCTGTCTTGGTTGCAAAGCACCATTGATTGTATGCATGTACACATGCAAGTGAGCTTGTAGGCATGCACATGAACCAGGTTTAAGTGGAAAAAGCTTCAATTATCCCATTGTTCCCAAGCCTCTGGGCTCAGGACTGTCCTGGTGGCTTGTCCCTGACCCATACTCTGCTTTTGTGGCCATCAGGAGACTGGGGGACCTCCTGGTGTCAGGGAGCGCTTCTGCACGGTGGAGATCTGCTCTTTCCCCACTTTCTACCTAGCCCTAGGGTCTTAAAGTGTGGATAAGAAGATTACGCAGAGAGGGAAGATTTGCATTTCTTAGATACTGGGAACTTTGTGGGGGAGAGAGAACCTGAATAGAAAGGATTGGTTCTCCCTTAATCAGAGCTGATGGGGATAGCACGCAAAGCTGATGGGAGTTCAGGAGCCACTCTCCTGAAATAGCGCAGCGGGGAAAAACGCCGAGGGACAAGAACGCAAAAATAATGTGAGGAGTTCTGCACATCTTCAGTTTGTGGCTCAGAACAGTGATCGCAAAACCACAAGAAGTTATAAAGTCTAATAAATATCAGTGGCTGTAACAGCCCCTTGCGATGTAGCTAAATGGGGAGGATGCGGTTGGGGTGGCTCACGTCGGGTGGTGGTTTGGGCAGCAGGCAGCACCCCTTGCACGTGGTCACACTGCTGAGGGCCTGGAGGGCGGACAGGGTGAGCAGAAGTGACAGGGTTTGGGGCACGGGAGCTCAGCAAGCAGTGGGCATGGCAGAGTGAGAAGAGCTTGGAGCTGATGTGTGACCGCTTCTGTAGGGTGTGGGAAGGAGCTTTGGAGACCCAGGGACGGAAGATGGAGCAGAGTTGGAGAACGCTCTGGTTCTTTTTGGCCCCGTGCTTTGCTTTTCTTGGGGAAATCTTCTGCAAGCAGACCTGGTTATCCTGTGCTATACGTTAATATTTGCATAGCTGCAGAGCATCCCGGGGATTCCTCATATTAGAAGGCTCGCAGCTTTCATACGGCCTCTTTAATTAACTTAATTCAGACATTAGTGTGTCACAGGGAACGTCTCTCAAGGGGGGAAGTCTTTCATTTATCTCCACTTAGCCAGGGAGCACTACGTTTTTCATTTGCATCCTCTGACTTGTCCTTGCAAGAGTGGGAATTAACCTCTCACTCCCACGCCGGTGTTGTGCCCACCCAGAGGAGCTGATGCATTGTGGAGAAGCTGCTCCTTCTGCCCCCGGTATCCCTGGACCTTCTGCAGGTCCTGTGCTCACCCCGGAGGTGGCCCTGGCTGTTTTCTGGACTGCTTGTAGACGCCATTTGCTTGCCTTGAAGGGCGCAGGCTTGGGAGGAGGTTTCATGGGGTTAGGGAGGCCCCAACCAAGAGAAGAAGTGGGCTTCCAGGACCTTCTCCCTCCAGCTTCTGCACCCGCATCAAGAGCCCTCTTCCACCAGGAGAGAGCTGGGGGGACGAAAGCCTTATAGCTAGCAAGAGCTTTGCAGCAGAAGCCTTGGAAGCAAAACAAAGCTAATTAAAGCCTGCTTCAGCACATGCCTGTTATGCTGTAGGTACCTGTGACAGATGGGGTCTGTTCCCCGTGACTGCAAGACACTTGTGCGAAGAACACAGTGCTGAAATGTTTGCTTGTTTGTTTGTTTTTTGGGGGGGAGGGTGATAACTTAGCTACATAGGATTTTGCTTACAGAGCTCGTTAGCCATGACCTGGTGGTGCACGTGCTGGCTGCGCCTTGCTTGCTGACGGTCGCTCACCGCCCCGTGTCCTCTTCTTGCCCCACAGGTGAAGGAATGGTTGTGCCTGAACTGCCAGATGCAGAGGGCGTTGGGGATGGACATGACCACTGCCCCACGCTCCAAAAGCCAGCAGCAGCTGCACTCCCCCTCGCCGTCTCCGTCCCACTCCCCAGCCAAGCTCCCGGCGGGCCAGGAGAAGACCCCGGCACCCACCCAGACAAGCGCCCGTCCTGGTGCCACCACCGCTGTCCCACTGCCTGAGACCCAGAAACCACAGACGGCTGCACCGCAGAGGGAGCAGCATGGCCAGCCAAAAGCCGCCGCTCCTCGGGAAGCGGCAAGGTCCTCCCCGCAGCACCATCAAGCAAAACCTTCCTCCTCTGAGCAGAGAAAGGCGGTGGGAGACCCCAAACCCCCCGCCCCTGGTGCTGGGGCTCCTGAACAAGCCCAGGAGGGGCTCACGGGGAAGCTCTTCGGCTTCGGAGCTTCCCTCCTGACCCAGGCGAGCACGCTCATGTCTGTTCAGCCAGAGGCCCCCGCTCCAAGTCAGCAGTCTTCTGGCAAAGTGCCTCCAAAAATCGTCTTCAGTGACGCCAGCAAGGAAGCTGGTCCCAAAGCCCTGGGGGCGCAGAGCCGGGCTGGGGCTGCGCCGGCTGCCAAAGCAGGCAAACCGGAGCCGGGCGTTAAGCCAAAGGAAGTGCCGAAAGCCAGGGTCTTGTGCCCCCTCTGCAAGGCGGAGATCAACGTGGGCTCCGGCGAGCCCCCCAACTACAACGCCTGCACGACCTGCCGGCAGCAGGTGTGCAACATGTGTGGCTTCAACCCGACGCCTCATCTGGTGGAGGTAAGGGGGCTCGCAGGGCTTTCATCGCTCTCTTGTCACTTAAAATGGGGAAAGTACAATGCATTTCCCATCAGAGGCTGGTCCCTGCTGTATGAAGCCCCGGCCTGCGAGCAGCCTCCTGGGGGCAGAAGCAAATGCCAGAGGTGCATGCAAAGCTCAGATCTCCTCACAGTGAAAGCAGTGCCGGGTGTATAGCAATGTCCCGTGTTCTTTGTGTGCTTCCCGCGACCCGAAGCGGTGAGGAGACAAGGCACCGTGAGGCAGGAGGCGCTGGAGGGCGGTGGGGATGGCAATCCCAAAAGTTGGGTGCGGATGGTCACGTGGAGGCAAGGGAGAAGGCTCCACGGGAAAAGAGCCCTGAAAATCGTGAGGGGAGGGCTGCTGGGAGAAAAGCCCAGGGAATGTGGGAGGCTGCAGCCGGCACCGTGTCGGTGCCAGGACTGGGCCGGTTTGGTTTGTGAGGGTGGAAGGGACTTGCTGCAAACAGGCTCTGGATCCCCTGGTAAATCTTCACCGGTCTGCACCGAGGATTTCACAAAAATGTATAGATTTTATACTGATCTCACGTGAGGAGCAGAGCGGGGGGTGGTCGCTGCTCGGGGCACCCCCAGCAATGCTTTCCGCTCCCTGTAGGTGTTCAAGGAGTCAGGGGCCAGGGTAAGGAAACAAAAGCCGCTCACCAGGGAGTGTCCTCCTCCTGGTGCTGCAGGTGGATGTCTCGGCCAGGCGGAGCTTGGCAGTGGATGTCCTGCCCCAGATGGTGGGGGCACGAGGGAAGCGGTCTGGGACCCAACAAGAGGGTTTCAAGCCAGCTGAGGACACACGCTGGCCCATGGGAGTTTGCTGCCCTCTCCAGATCCCCTGCTCTGTGGTGTCTGCGTACGGTGTGAGGGAACAGGCTGTGCGCGGCGCTGTTCGGACGCGAGCAGCTGGGTGCTGTGCAGCCCGCTGGGGTGGAGTGCGGGGAGAGGAGGAGGAGGAGGCCGAGGTGGGCTGAGGGCCATCCAGTCCCGCCAGCTGTGGTCCGGGAAGTCTCTGAATTGTGGTGCCCGCCCAGAGCATCTTCCAAAGCCCCCGAAAGGAACCTTAACCATCTCCTAGCTGCCTCAGCTCTATAGGAGCGTGGTGCAACTGGCGCAGGTGTTCCCATACCTCCCCCTTTGGCAGGAGGGAGGGAGATCTTACAGACCCTTGGAGAAGGCCTTATCTGAAGTCTAGACCCTCGCCTCCTCCTCTACAGGTGATTCAAGACCCTTATGAGAGGGTGCCCGTGGCTTGCTCCTGGAAGTGCTGCATCTAGCAGCCAGCAAGACACACAACCAACACCATCAGCATGTGGAAAAGTTAATGGGAATTTCAAATGGCCAGAAGTAGGATTGCTAATCTTGGCTCCGTTCCACTGTGGATAATTACATTTTATGTCCCTAACTCTTCCCTGCAGTTTCAATTACAGGCAGCAATGTTCTCCCCTTCCCGAAGCTCTGGACGCAGAGGCTTGGAGCAGCACCCCTTTCACGCGACTCCCTTTTCGGCAGAAATGCTCTGCTCCTTCCTACCAGTTTTGTTCTAAAAGGTCGAATCTCAAAGAGGTTTGTGTGGTGAGAATGGGAGCAGCAGCAATGTTCCCAGCACAAAATGACTGCTTTGAAACGGAGCTGTGTGGAAATTGGTGTTACTTTGGATGCTGGGATGAGACCTGCAGCAATAGTGCTCTATGAAAATGAGTTGAAGACTGCTTGGTATGGAGCATGGTGTGTTTTTATTAGGCATAATGTGAGCAGAACTAGACTGGGTACCAGTAAAGCACTGCTTCTTCCCTGTCCTGAGGATTTTGGTGAGAAAATGTGTCCAGGCTTTGTGTAGTCCCTTGCGAAGGGCTGAAGCCCAGTCTCGGTGTGCTCTTGGGTAAGGATGAGTTTCCAGGATAAGTTTTAGAAAACGCACACGTGGATGAAATGGCTGTAGCATGCTCCCCTGGACGCCCCGTTGTGGCACAGAGCATTACTTTGGGCGTGGGTTGTAGCTGCTGACGTGGTGCTCTCCGCAGGTACCATGGAAAGGTGGCTGAGAGGCAGGTAGCCTCTCCCCGGCAGTGGTCTTGGATATCTAGAACGAGAATCTGGCTTAGAGTAGATAGGTTGGCTGATGCAAAATTATTTTTTAAGAGTTGAGGAATAAATGAAACACTTGAGCTGTGAATGTTGTTAAACTTTCTGGAAAAATAAAGGGGGGGGGAACATTGTAAGATCTTTTAATACTGTCAGGCTTTAGGTTTGCTTGATCTTCTTAGAAAATTGCTCTGTGGTCTTATCCTCTGAGTGGAAGTGTTTTGCCTGCAGCTCGCATGAGCTTGTCCCAAGCTTCAAGATTCGTACACAAATAGCAGAGCTCATTCTTTGAAGTAGCAAGGCTTGATCCATTAATTGCTTTACGAATTAGGACCTTGACTGCAAACTGCTGTTGGAAGTTCTGTGAAAGCTAATGAGGACGTTTGAGCCTGGGTCCGCTGATATTCAGAGGAGCCTGCGTTGAAGGCTGGGCAGCCACGGGCGGTACCCTGCAGCCTGGGCAGAGCCTTCCTCCCTGGCTTCAAACAGTGTGAGTCACACCAAGGGGGAGGAGAAGAAGGCACAGGCTGTTGTGGCCTGGTTTTTGGAGGAAGGATGGAGTTTTGCAGCCAAACAGTGCTAGAAGAATGTTTTCTGCAAATAGTTGCATCGTCACTGCAGGCTGCTGAGGCTGGGTCACAGTGTCACGGAGCTGGGCTTCCTCACAGAGGTGGGCTGCGTGCATTGGCAGTTTCATTGCAAAACCACATAACCGCTTGGGGGCTGGGGAAAAACCCTAAATAATGTGTCCTTCCTCAAACAGGACACGTGTTTTCACTAACTAGGTCATCTGTACTGCCAGGGGGGCACGGACTAAATTCCACTAAAGGAGACTTCTCCGCAAGTATTAGCTCAAACTGTCACGGCTTAGTGGAGAGCATCGCCCAGGCTGAGCCCCCTGCTAGTGGCAGGGCTGGGTGACACGTCTGCGTGCGTGGGGACCCTGAGACCTCAGGTGGGAGCTGAGGGACGTGCCAGCAGCACTGCTTCCTGGCAGAGACCCCAGTTCCATGGTGGCATCACACACGATGCTCGGGACAAACGGCATCACCAGGAGCCCCTTGCCTCTGCCAGGGGCAGTCCCCCAGGGACAGAGTGGCCAGTGAGTGGAGGAGCAGGAGAGGCTTCTGCCCCTATCTGCAGCCCCCTCAAACTTCTGGTTTCTCTTGGAACCATCACTGCTTACCTGTGATATTTTCAGATCCATCCCACGCCTGATCTACAGATGGAGCCGGAGGCTCTGGGTCCCTGTCGTCCCCTCCCACCCTCTGCTGTGGCACAGCAAAGCTGCATCTCCCCAGTGATTCATTCAGCTGAGTGCATTCAAACCTAACGAAAGATTAAAAAAAAAAAAAGTAAAAATGCTGTTTTCTGTGCAGTCATCAGCTGAGTTGCATAGGTGCTTAGCCACTGAAGGAACTGGTTCCCTTCATTTCCAGGTGGTATGAGGTGAGAAAAGGAGCGAGCGGGCAAGGTTCTTTTCCCCAGATCACATCATTATGTACGGGGTTGGGGCTGCCTCTGTTGTCACTGTCTATGCTGGAAGC
The DNA here is from genome assembly GCF_964034855.1 of Anser brachyrhynchus. Classification (NCBI taxonomy): domain Eukaryota; kingdom Metazoa; phylum Chordata; class Aves; order Anseriformes; family Anatidae; genus Anser; species Anser brachyrhynchus. The sequence goes on from NC_137705.1 coordinate 17,349,395, forward strand.
TCTTCTGCTCACGTTTGTCATGGGCCAGTAGGTATTTCAGTCATTGTTGCTAAGCTGTGGTTGCTCTCATTAAACCTGGGTGAGAAGCCACCACAGCTTTTGGATGTGTTGGGACCTGGCCATTGAATTAGTGCCGCTCTTTCATCCGCCAACAAAAGATTTTTGATGGTGTTAGAAGGCTGCAAAGGTCAGGGCTGCGTGTCTTCCATAAAAGCCTTGCATTTGTATACAGCTCTCCTCCTTGCCTGTATCCAGAGGCAGGTTTCTTATGCAGATCTCGAAGGCGACTTGAGCTTTCCTCCTTGGTTTTGTGCTGGCGTAGCTCGGTCTGGCTGCGAGCACCTGGCCAGAGCTGCTGCGGGATGCGCTGCGTGGCCCGTCCTCTCGCAGGACCTTGAGCCTTAGCGAGCTTCGGGGCACGGTCGGAAGGTGATGGTGAGGACTGAGAGCCTAGGGCTCTTGAGGAGGTAGGCCTGAAGTTCAGGCACAAGCATGGCGTTGTGGCAGCACATCCCAGGAGAAGGGGTGGGCTGTGGCGGCCTGTGGGCACTGGAGGCTGTGGCTGACCAGTGGACAGAAGGAGCTATAGTGGTGAGGGAGCCCAAATGTGCACTGTCCAGTTGTCTTGCTTGCCCTGCTATACGTTACACAGCTTTAAATAAGTCATTTACGTGACTTACCAGAAGTACAAGTGCCTGGAGCTTCCTCCCACCTCGTCGTGTTTCCTGCAGGAGCCTGGCTGCTGGCTCCAGCTCGTGGTGGTCTGCCCACCAAGTCGGAGCTGGCACTTTCGGGCACTCCCCCTTGCCCCAGCCTGGTGGTGTGCAGGTAGGAAAGAGGTTTCCATTGCAGGCAGGCAGACGCAGGGCCGTTTTGCTAGGATTTAAGGCATCCTGCCTTAAATCAGCGCCTGCTATGGATGCAAGTGATGTGGCAAGAGCTGGCCTGGAGCGTGATTGCCCCGCGCTGCGTGACGCGTTCCCAGTAACCCCAGCTGACCCCAATTGACTCCGGTGGTTTTGTGTTAAGGAACAAATGAAGTGCGCATGTTGTGCCACTAAATGAGCGTGGCAGGATGCCCCTTTGCCTAATTAACCAGCCTGAAACAGGAGCTGGGACACGTCTCGTCCGAGGCTGCTGCTGCTCCCCAGCACAAGGCTGGGACCTCTGACAGTGCCGTGCCTCCGCGGGGCCCTCTCACGGAGTCGTGTCCCTGCCACACAGCATCTGCATCCTGACAGGAATTGGCATTTATTTTTGTGCTTTAATGTGTTATAAAAGGATGCTTTTCATAATGCTCAGGGTGTGCCGTCCATCTCCCAGCCCGGTGTCAGCAAATTTCTTGTTTCTCTGTCCTTGCTACAGCTAAAGAAAAACTAGGGGCGACGTGCTTGTCTCCTTCGTGGGACACATTCCCTTGTGGCTGGTCTTTGTGGGCAGGTGTTGGCGTTACAAGGAGCATTCGGGTGGAAAGGGGGAGAAGAGTGGTGGCGGGGAGTGCCGGGCTGCTGCCGTGCTGCAGGTGGGAGCCGCCAGCCACAGCTCCGTGCCTGGGGCCTCCCGGCCCCTTCCAGGGCACCCGTGCTGTCAGGGGGAAGCAATCAGCCCCTAGCTCCTGGCCGAAGAGGATTAGCGGGGCTGAGGGAACGCTGCCAGCTCCGTGCTGTCCCCTGGCCCTGGGGTTGCCCAGGAAGAGCCGGTGGGAGCAGGCCCCGGGTGGTGCCGGCAGCGCTGCGGGTGGGGAGGGTTCCGGCCCGATGTGCCCCCGTGTGGGCCCGACGGCCCCCAGCCACCCCGTGAGCGGGGACAGTGTCTCAAGGTTCGTGCACGTCCGTTTCTGACAGAACCCGGGGTCTTCTCTTCCTCCTGTGGCTCCCGATGTAGCAGGGAGCAGCTGTCGTCCGTCCCCGTGACGGGTGCCCCTCTGGGGCTGTTTTTCTCCTTAAATCATGCATCCTGGTGGTGACAGCTTGGCAGGGCAGCAGCTGCGCAGGGTCCCATGACTGCAGATTTTAAAATTTTCTTAATTTTTATTTCATTCCTCATTAGGACAGCCCTTTTGCTAAGTAGGTCCATGCCATTCAGCAGCGTACGTGGCTGCGGCCGCTTTTGGGGAGACACCGTGCTCTTGCTGCATTTTTTAGCTGTTATCTCCCGGCTGAGTTCTGACAACGGGCTCAAAGCATGGGCGAGCGGCGTCACCTTGCCACAATTTTGTACCCCACCCCAAGAAACTGCAAGTTACTGCAGGGCTGGGAGCTTGCCGTAGGACTGAGAGCCGGTGCCAGGCTGCAAATAATCAGGTCAGCCACCTGAACTGAAGGCAAAACGAGAGAGCCGTCTATGACAGCACGATGTGGAAGTCGGCTTTGCCTGCGTGAGCCTGCAAATCCCTTTACGAATGGGTAATTAACAGCTTGCTGTGACTCAGGAGTTTTCCCTACTGCTTAACATGCTGTAATTAACCCAGCCTGCCCGGGTCCTGCTGCCTGGACCCAACGGGGAAAGCACAGGGCTGAAGTCGGGCTGAGTTTTGGTTATGGTGTATGACCAAGCAAATTGGGTTGAATTAAGAGCAGAGTCCCAAAATGGACCTCACTACTGCTTTCTCTGCAGAATCCCTGGAGACGTGTCTGCTGCAGACACTGGTCTTCTGCTGGCCGTGTCTTTCTGAGCTTCCAGAACCAGTTGCAGATGCTGAGCTTCTTGTTGCTGAACCTGCTGTCAGCTTGTGGCCACTTGGAAAATCATCTCAAGAACTGCTGTGCCTTTACTCAGGAAAAACAACAGAGTCACGGATTCATTTCCTCCCTTAGGAGCAATTATATTATTAATAGACAGATGTCATCTGTGTGCTAACCCTTCTGATGAGTGCTTTGGAGGAAGCCGCTGCCTACGCGTGCAGGTTGTTTTCAGTGGGAAAAAAAAAAACACTGGAAAAAAAGCAAACTATGTATAAAAGCAAACTATGTATTCCTGGGGTGACAGTGGGGCAGGGGACTTGCGTTTGCAGGCGGTGCCTGCGGAGCCTGGGCTCACAGGGGTCTTCTGTGGAGCCATCCCAGCCACTGAAGCCCTAAGAAGCAGCTCCACCGTTTCCTGCTTCAGCCCAGGCTGGGGACACAACGGGTGCGCTCCCAGCACGTGCAGGACATCTGAGCAGAAGGTAGGCTTAGTGCCACCTCCGGAGTCTCCTAAGAGATTTGCTGGAGTTTGAGCTTGAGCGAGAAGCCAGCTTGCTTCCCTCGCTCGTGCTGGCAGTGGTACCGCACGGCGATGCTGCCGCTGCGTCCCAAGGGGCAACTTGACCCCTGCTGCCAAGTGGTGTCACCTCCCGCCACGTCACGGTGCTGCAGCTGCCTGGACTTGGGTTTGCTTTAGCTGATGGTGAAGCTTTATCCTTACAGTATCGATCCGGCCGCTTCCTAAAAAGCATGAGGGGATAGTTTAGGGATGCTCTTTTTGTCCTTATAACAGGGCTAGCTCTCTGTGTCATGCCCTGGCCCTCGCAAAGCTTTGAATGCTTTTGCCAGCTCATTTCAGTAGCTGCTACAACTTTTCCGAATGCTGATGGCATTCTGTGCAACCTCTGCAGAACGGACTCATCTTTCAGAAAGCTGCCCAAGCTGTCCCCGCTCGGACGGAGGGGACGGGGACTTGGCAGGTGGGTGCGCAGGGCCATGCTCGGGGGGGCTTGGTGCTCCCATGGGTCAGGGGCGATGGACAGCAGCACCCCCCAGCACGGGGAAGGCCTGAGTGACTTCCTATAGCTGGAGCTTCGCCATCCAGAGCTGCCTGGGGAAAGACTGTGAGCAGATCAATCACTGCTCCATGTGCTTCTGTGCGCTTAGCAAGGAGTTACTGTTGTGCGTGTGAAAGGTTGGAGGCAGCAAAAACAGGGAAAGTCCAAGTCTGGAGAGGAAGCAGAATAAGCTAAAGCTGCCACAGTGCTTTGTGGATGTCAGAGGGGACCCTGTACACGTGCTGGAGAGCACGGAGCCCAGTTGTGGTGTCTGCAGGACTACGTGGGTCAGAGCCACGGTCTGGAGATGTGGTGGGCAGAGAGGAGCGGCTATTTTTGCTTGAGATGGCGAGGGGATTTGGCTGTTCCTGTTTCCATCCCTGGGGAGCAGGCTCAGATTATCCTGATGTGCTCTCAGACCATTACACAACCTGGCACTTCTTTCTTTCTTTTTTTCTTTAACGTGCTATGTTAGTACTTCATGTGGGAACACATTAGGACATTTAATCGAGCATTTAATTGGCTTTGTAGCACTGGATTTCTGAGTGGGTTGGGGACTGCGGAAGAGGTGCTTGGTTTTTCAGCTGTGACAGGAGCATCCCGGACTTTCTGTGTTGGTGTCAATCCACCTTCCAAGCCAGCATCGTTTCTTGTTATGAACCCAGCAGCATTTTGCAGTTAGAGCCCGCAGTCTTAAGCATCTGCAACCATCCATGGAATAAATTGATAGTGAGGAGAGGGGCTGCTGATGGTGAAATGAGCAGGACTGGTGGGGAAGAAGCTACTGCAGATGAAGGTGGGATTACTGCTTGGGATGTGCACGTGTTGGGGACTGCAGCTCAGGCTATTCCATCCTTCCCACATCAAAACCGGTGCTGGCAAAGCGCAGAGGCACAGCAAGGCTCCGTGGGCACGCTGATGCCATGCTGCTGGAGCAAGCCACGCTGCTGAAACCTTCGTCAGCCCTGCGCACGCTGTGTCCTTTACCAGCTCCTGCAGGGCGGAGCAGCAGGACCCGAAAGGCGGTTGGTGGTCCTACACCCCCAGCTCTGGGGGTCGAGCTTTTGTATTAAAATGAAGAAAAAAAAAATCAACCTTCCTGCTATGTTAAAAATCAGTGTTGAAGGGACTGGGGGTGCGCTGAGTGTCTGGTTGCTTCCTCCTCCTCTAGCCCTGTTTGCATGGCTGATGCAGGGCCAGGGGGTGCTTGCAGCAGCTGCACTGGGGGATTTTACCTTCACAGAGGCATTTCCCCCAGGATTGCTCCACTCTGGAACTCTCTTGCCACACTGTCTGCTTGTATGGGGCTGCTCGAGGGCTGTGCCCCTTGCCTGTGGCCTTGTTCCCTCCTGCACTTCATCCATCCTTGCCTCCCATTGCAGGAATCGCTCTTAACAAGAGGGATAAAGAGGGATAAAGGCTGCCTTGTGAATAATTTGTCAGATATATGGGTCAGGAACTGGCTGGAAACATTTAATTAAATACCTTTTTGGTTGCCATGTGCCACTTACTTGAAAGGGAAACAGTTCGTGTTTGATTTCTGGAGGTGTGAAATCCTCATAAAAGCTGGGTGCAGGTGCTGCCTGGCAAAATCCCGAACAGTGGAAGCTGCTTTAGTATTTATTTGTGCTGATTTTCTGCTCTTCCCAAAGGAACTTCCTGGGATGGATCCCTGGGACTTGGCTCTCAGCTTGTAGAGGAGTTGGGTGCCAACCCTTTGCAGATGCTTTGAGCCCCCCAGGCACCCACCTGCCCCTTTACCTGCTTAAAAGCCCTCGCACGCCTGGCGCCCAACCTCCTGGCGCTTGTGGATTTCGGCTTTTCCCGTGTGTGTGTTTTGGAGTTGTAAAGCCTGATGCTTTAATAGTCTTGTTTTGTACGTAAGGCTGTAAGCCAGCTCCTTGTAAATAATCAGAAGTTTATAGGGGATTAGCAGGGAGGCATATTTGTCAACATAAATGATTGCAATTAAAAGCTGAGGTATTAACGTAGTTGCCTATGCCTGATCCTGCAGCAATTGCACTTTTTCAATGTCGATTTTTTTCCTCCAGTTTCTATGCCCATGAGCAGCCTGAAAGGGTTCTTCTCCGGGTGCCCGGGGACCTGTCAGACCAGCGTCCCCAATGCAGAAATGCATGTGCTACAGCACGTTAATAGCTAGTGTAGGCCACATAACAAATAAGATGTATATTAGTGTTGCTAACGCTGATGCAGACAGCCCTGGTCAGCCCCGAGCAACTGGACGAGGAACGTGCCACGAGACGGAGCTTGCAGAGGGAGCATGGCCACGGGCAGACTGCATCGCCTGGCATCGGCTGGAGCAGGCTTGCCTGCAGTCTTGGAAAAGCTGGCCCAGAAGTGTTTATCGCGTCCTGCCTTGGGAGGAGGTTCTAGCGGTGGTGCCTGAAAGGGCACCTGGCGTGAGAGCTGGGCAGCGTGCAAAACGAGCACAGTTGCTTCCTCTTTCTGCTGCAATCCCAGCAAAACGCAGGTGCTCGCCCTGCACAAGTACCGAGCTGCACTGAAAATCCCCGAAATCTCATTGCCAGCTCTTGCCTGAAATTCCCAAAGAGGGCGAATGCTGCGAGCAACCCCTCACCTGGGTGTGGAAGCGAGGTGAGGCGGCCTGGGAGCCTGGTGGGTGCACTCAGCGTGGCGGCGGCGCACCCGGAGCTGAGGGCAGCTGGCAAGGCTGCTCCGTGCTCCCGCTGCAAGGGGAAGGATGCCAACAGCGCCAGCACTCCAGAAATTTCCAGGGGAGCCTCCTGAGCGGGCAGGAGGAGATGCAAAACTTCTTTTTAAATCTGCCTGCCTCGTTTGTGGGGCAGGGAGAAACTGTGGGGGGCAGAGGTGTCACCAGGCGCTCCCCTAACTGCACCACAGAAATGTTTCCGCTTCCGAAGGTTCTCCTGGTTCCAAAAAGCTCTCGAGGTGCTTCTGGAAGCAATTCACCAACGCAGCAAATAGTTCCAGCTAATTAAGCCTGTTCCCAAAGCCCCCGATAATACTTTGCAATTCCAACAGTTTTCCAGCCTGCTTGGAAGAGCAGCAGCTTTGAAGGAGCAGCTGCTGCCGTGTACCCGTCCGCGCTGCGCGGGTGCAGGAATTATCGTGCTCTCTCCTCTCCGCCTGTCCTGGTGCGGCCTGGAGCTGCAGGCTGCCCTGTCGCCAGCTCCGCACGGGCTGGGGGAGCTGGAAGCTCTCGGGCAGGGAGGATCCTTGCAGCCCTAGAGGCGCTCAGGCTGGGTTGCGCAGAAGCCCCGCAGAGGGGAGCGCTCCCAGCTCCCCCCAGCCTCGCGGGCAGGAGCTGGCGGAGCCAGGGCTGCTCCCCGAGGGCCTTTGCAGGGGCTCTGCCTCCGTTTGGCACGGATTATTTCGGTTCTTCTGTTTGTGCCTTGCTGCGAGGCTGTGCTGAGCCAACGGCAGCTGTTCCTGCGAAGTGGTATTTGAAAACCAGGGCAAGCTTCTCCCACATCTTTGCTCTCCTTGCCTGGAGTTCCCACCCGAGCCCTGGGCTGCCTCAAAGCTCCTCCCGGCAAGTGCCACGAAAACGCCCCGAAACCATGCAGCAGAGCAGGGAGCTCGCTGCAGAAGCCTTCTCCTCTGCTTCTGCTCCTCGCCGTTATCTTCCCACTGCCATCTGCCGCGCGTGCTAAAATAAGGCAGCACGTTGGGGACGAGGTGTGCTGTGCTCGGGGAGCCCCACGTGGCCCTGCCGGGCTGCACGAGCGCTGGCTTGGCGCGGTGAGCGGGGCGCGTGGGGCCCTGTGCTGGTCCCCTCGCGTGGTGGCAGCCCAGGGGCAAGGAGCTGGCACCGAGGGCAGGGTTTGGCTCCTCCATCTGGGGGTGCCTGGGCAGAGGTGGCTGCGGAGGCAGCTCTCCGTGACCACAGGCGCCTCCTGGGCACAGCTTTGGGCTCCCCACCCTGGCCATGCTCTCCCTCCCGGGGCGGATGGTGACTTGCTGATGTGTTTGAGGCAGTTACAAACGAACCTTGCCTCGAGGGACCTTAAGCACGTGGAGAAAAGCCCCAGTCCTTCGTGCCTCCTTCATCCTGTGATTCCTTTTCTTCTGCTCTCCTTGGGGAGCAGGAGTGGCCGCAGGGGAATGGACCCAGCAGCACCTTTGCCACTGTCTCCGTGGGCACGATGAAACTTCTGGAAGCCTTCCCAGGGCCGTGCCGTACCCCGAGGTGAGCGCTGGAGGCAGGATGGTTCTCGGCTGGCGCTCAGCAGCAGGAGCGGTACGGCAGAGCGAGGACCCGTGCTGACTCCTACATTTCTCACGATGCAAATGCAAGCAGAAAGGCGAAGTTACAGGCGGGTACCGACATTTTTCACACGTTTTGGCCCAGAGGCCTCGTTGCCCGGAGTTGCTCAGAGCACGGCATATCAAAACGTTGCCATCAGGATTCGGTGGGGCTCTGCCCACCTCCCCGGGGTGTGCTTCCAAGGAGGTAGCAGCGGTGGCTTCCCTTTGTTCCATCATTAGAGAGCTCAAATCCTCCTTTTCCTCAGAGGGGAGGACTTTAAAGTATGCTGTATGTCTCAGCTGCTTTGTTCTGTGTCTTATGTGATGGCTTGGGTTTGGTGTGTTTTTTTTTTTGGTGGGATATTTTTAATTGTACGTGCGGAGCCCAAAGAGCACCCGATTCCCAAGCCTGCTCAAGCAGAAGCGTACAGATTTCAGCGGGCTTTAGTTGACGCGGAGAACAAATATTCTCACAGAAGACCTAGTTTGGGAAAGAGAGAAGCAATGGGGTTGGGAACAGCCCCTGGCAGCGTGAGCGTGGGACAGGGCCAGTGCTGTGGCGGTGCCTGGGGGCTCTGGGCTGCCCCGGGTTCCACCCTGTGGCGCTGGGCACGGCACGGCTGAGCAACACCCGCTGCTGCCTTGCAATTGCAGGCGTGGGTGAGTGGGCATCAGCACGCACGCTGCTCCGACAGGGCTTGGCGTCTGCGAGGTAACTGTGAAATTCCCATCTTTATGTAATTTCCTGACTCGCCTGCAACTGTTAAGCATGACCAAGAGTCATCTGTTTGCCGAGAGCAAATGGCGCATCAGGAAAAGGAGAGCAAAGTGGGGCTGGGCAGCAGTGTTTGTAAGAAACGTGGGCTTTTCTTTGGGCTGGGAGTCGGGGCAGCGTGCCCAGTCTTCAGAGCAGCAGCAGCAGGTTTCTGGGGTGCCCCCAAAGCCCTCCTACCACGGGGTCTGTTGCGATGTGGTGAGGGTCCGTGCGGCGCGGGTCCGCCTGGGGCTGCGGGGGACGAGGCCCCACGCGCGTCTGTCGCTGCAGAGAGGGCAGCTGGAGAAGGAGAAGCCGTCACAGATGCACATCAAACCGAGCAAATAGCCCTGTTGTTAATTTAAAAAAAAAAAAAAAAAGCAACCATTTTACGTGGATGTCACCATTTCATTTCAGCTTCTTGGCTTCGTTCTTGCTCCGTATTTTCATTTTATCTTGAGATTAAAGATCTCAGCCGCAATAACGGCCCCAGCCCCGGCAGGCAGCTGCAGACATCGGGCTGCACCGTCAGAGCGGCTCAGCCCCGTGGCGGGCTGCGCAGGACTTCCCCGCTCCCTGTTCCTCCATGCCCGTAAGCGTTGTGCTGAAGCACATCACCGCTGATTCTGCTTGAAAAGAGGCAGACGCTGGGGTCTGGCAGCCGCCTATCGTTCTCAAGACGCCGATGCTGAGGTCGGACCCACGGAGATGTTTTGGTGGAGCTGGGACCGGAGCGGGATCGGCCCGGCTGGACCCCAGCAGGGGGGAGCTGCCAGCCGCGCTGCCCGAGCTGTGCTGCAGGGAAGGGGATGGACGAGGGCACGCAAGGCCCCGGCACGGGAGGGTGACGGTGTGTGTAATTGGGGGAGTAAAAGGGCTCATCCGTCTCCGCTGTAGCCATCTGCGTTCCTTTTTGCAGCCTTTTACTGTAATAGATTATTGACCTGCACGGAAGCGTGAAAGATCAGGGGAGTTAATTTTTCAAACTTACCACTTGATGTATTCCATAAAGGTAGGTCGTTTAATTAAAATACTTCTGCTGCTGGATTCGGAACTCGTGATCTTGAGGCTTGGAGCAAGGCCTATGGTTTTTTTTTTGTTTTTGTTTTTGAAAGAGCAGTCATTTAAAGGAGTCAAACAGAAACTAAAGTTCCCAGTTATCTCGGAATACATGGATTTCAGGGTGAAAATGCTGGCAGGGGCCACGTGAGGATGTAGAAATAGAACATAACAGAGGAGGAAAGAAAGGAAAGGCTGAAATCCCTGGGAGCCGTGGGTTACTCCCAGGATGACTGTGACGATACACGTGTGTCTGCGTAGCACGGGCTGCCCCCAGCATGAAGGTGAGGCCCTTGGTGACATTTTCCACGAGCTGGGCGGCCAGAAGAGCCCAAAGGTGACACACACACCGCCCACAGGGGTGTAGGACAGCCGCCTGCTGGGTGTGAGGTGCAGGCAGTGAGTCTCGGTCGCGGCGCATCCAGCCACCTCGGTGGGGAAGGTAATCTCTGCTGGGAAAAGGCTGCCATTAGCTCTACAACTCTGAAAATGTTATGTAATTCCGCAGACACCGTGGGCCATCAGCTTGTACTGATGGCTCTTCAACGTGCTTTAAAAATGATCCATCACGGGCATGAAATAGGTTCAAACCCCGAAGGAGGGAGGTGGTCAGGGTCTGCCCTCACTGCTGCTGTTCTGGCTTGCGGGGGGACACAGCGATCCCCGGGGGGTAGCCGGTGAGGATGCTGATTTTCTTCTGCTTTGCAAGCAAGCGGCTGCTGCCTGGCAGACGTGGGGCTCTCTGCAGCTCAGAAGAGAGCAATCAGACAGCTTGAATCTGCTTTTATCAGAGGCAGAAAATTGCTCGTTGGATGGCTGGGTATTTTAGTCAACACTGGTGCCTATGAAAAAGCAAGGTTTTGATTAAATAAGATTTTTCAGATAAATTTAGCTTATCATGGGCTTTTTTTCCCCCTTTCTAGCGGAAAAATGAACAGAATACTATAGTTCTTTTCTGCAGTTTTGCTAGGTTTCTATTTGCAAGCATTATTTTGCTGCAGACTTGAAATCTTCCACGGACAGGTTCCAACGGCTTCCAGAGAGGAGCAGTTACTCCATCAGTGCAGGCACGGTGACAAAGGCATGAAATAATAGCACGCAGCATCTTGCTCCAACGTTGTGCCCATGCAGCAAGAGGAGCTAAGAGACAGCGATCGGGGCCGGGGCTCCTGGCGGCCCGCTGTACGTCCCCTGGGCGTTCTTGCAGAATTATTGTTATGCAGACGGCATTTGGAGATCCTCCCGCTACTGTTAACCTTGGCTGAGAGCTACATCCTGATAATGTGGGCTGTGAACGATAAGGCTGCCTGGCAGGCTGATAAATCTGTTTAAGGAGGACTTCTTCCCCGAGTAAATTACAATGCACGTGGATCGATTGGAACAAAAACGAACGATGTGTTACTGCTTTATGGTTGGGGGGATAACGTCCCCGCTCTGTGCTGCTGGGCTCGCTGCAGGACAGGACCACGTCCTGTCTTCTGCGTGGCTCACTGATGGTCCTCGCAGCCTGGTTCGCGGTGGGAGAGGCTCAGAGTGGCCATCAGGAAGGATTTCTTCACGCAGAGGGCGGCTGGGCACTGGAATGGGCTGCCCAGGGCAGTGGGGAGACCCCAGCCCTGGAGATATTTGAGAGACGTGGAAGTGGCACCAAGGGACGTGGTTCAGTGATGGGACTCGGTTGGCCAGGCTGCTGGTTGGGCTTGGTGATCCTGAAGGACTTTGTGGGATATTTTCTACTGGCGTAGCAGGGATTGTATTTCGTCATTTTTTGTCTCTTCAGCCTTTACCTTTTGCAGTCAGTGGTTGCCACTTCTCATCCTCCAGCACTGCCGGGAGCTCCCTTGCTCCTGCTGGATGTGTTCAGCTCCACGTCCCCCTTCCCCATGTTCCTGCAGTGCCGCCACCAGCCCCAGGAAACCCTGCCCAAGAAGGAGTGCCGTGCCTCCCCCCGGCAGCCCCCAGTGCTTTGGGGGCTTTCTGTTCCCCTTCTTCCCGGCAGGGTCCTCACCGAGTCCATCCGTGGCCTGTAAATGATTCAGATAGTTTTATAAATGTCACATTACAGGAAAATAGGAAAATATGGACCTTCCTGGGGACAGCCGTAGCTAATCTTTGAAAAACAGACCCAACCCTCTTCTGGTTTAATACTGTTGGCTATATTTTATTGCGAACAGAAAATCTTCTTAATTCTTCATCCATTTGGATTCAGTCTCTTGGAACTGAGCTGGTAGTTAATTTAGCTCTTTCTCCAATATAAAAAGAAAAAAAAGAGGAAGAAACAGTAGGGCTCAGTGAAAAGAGAAAACAAAAGCGCTTGCAGCCGCTGAGACTCCCTCTCCTGTTCCTCCTATTCTTCCTACTCTTTTCTGGCACTTTTTTTTTCTTAAATACGCAGAGCTGCACTGGCGCTGTTTGTCCCTCAGTATCACGCTCCGGTGCCCAGTCTGGAAGGTTTGTTTCTCCCTATCCGTAAAGATGTTCAAGAGGCTGAGTCTGTCCGGGCAGCCTCGTCCACGCCTGCTTGCTGCAGCCGGGGAGCTCTGGGAGCTGCTGGGGCGCTGGCGTAGCACCAAACGTATGGCGGTGGCCCATCACCAAGAAAAAAAAAGGAGCACATCCAGCGTGGAAACAACAGCGGGGATGAACGTGGAGCAAAGCGCTGCTCGGCAGTGGCTGCCTTTCCCACTTGCGTTTACCTCCCCAGCTGCTGCTGCGCTGGCTGACGGCGCCTCTGCTTCCCACCTCTCCTGGGAGCCTGGCTCGTCCCAGAGCACCAGCAGGGGCCCGGTGAGAAGCAGCACTCCCGGACCCCAACTGCGGGCAGCGGGAGGGCTGCGGCGTGCCGTTTTCTCCCAGCAGCCCTGTGGCACCCGTGCTGCACAGATGTTATTTCTGCAGCAGCCGCTTCTGTTGCTGGATGTACATGCCATGCGGTGATGCTGCCGTCAAACAGCCCCTTCCCAGAGAGACCAATGCTCACCCGCAGCCCTGGGAATCTGTCCCGGGGCTTTTAGACGAGCCAAGAGCATCAAAATTATCTCTTCTATATCCTACTCTTTTTTTTTTTTTTATCTAATGAACTGGAAGGAAATATGTTGAGTGGGGAGGAATGGCTATATATATTCTCCGAAAGGACCGGTTTCAAAATTTTGGACAGCTGTGTACCCTTTTTTAGCAGCCCCTTCACACAGCCCACACAGCACCCAGCACTTGGAATTGGGCTCGTTTGGAAATATGCTTCCTTGATTGCAAAATAGTTTAAATCCTTTAACTTAGAAACATTCTTGCGACTCGAGAAGATTTTTAGCTCAGTAAATACAGAAGGTGCTTCCTGCCGCATGCGGCTCTGCTAATTTTGGAAGTGGGTGGAAAATGACTAGGGGGCAGAGAATAGAGGCACATTTGGGGGATTTTGGGTCATCACAGCTCAAAGCACGGGCTGCGGGTGCACAAGGATGCTGGTCAGAACAAAGCATCGCTGCCCATGCCGCCCTGTGGCACCTTGGTGCTGTACCCCTGCCCAGCCCGCGTTGCACAAGCGTGCAGCCTGTCTGCAGCCAAGCCCCTGGGTTTCTGGGAGGAGAAAACTGCCTCAGACAGTCTGCGTTTAAGAGGCGAACTCTAAAAACCGAGCAATTCAAGAGCCTGCATAAAGCATCCCAGAAGGATTCGTTTGCAGTCCCCGGGGTTTCAGCCGCTGGAAGGGGGGGACGCCTCCCTGGCAGGGTTTCGGCAGCAGGGGTTGTGCCGCGGGTTTTGTGGGTGCCCTGCGTGGCACCACGGCACGGAGGCGACATCGGTGGCCCCGCAAGCCATGAGCCCGCAAATTCTTCGTGGTGCAAAGCAGCTGCCCGTGCTGGCAGGAGCATTTTGGGGTCTGAAACGCTGAGTCAGGAGTCCCTTCCCTTTCCTCCCGGAGAAAGCTCCGTGGTTTCTCTCGCGCTGCTTTCTCCCCATCGTGCCCGCATTTACTGGGCTTGTCCCACCGGCGCTGTCACGCAGTAAGCCGGACTTGGCAAGCACACGCTCGTTCCTCGAAGGAAAACGAACAGGAGCGTTGCTATTACTCATCAGTCAAAGACTTTCAGCTGGATTAATCCCTCGCTGGCTGATGTGGCGGTGGTGACCGTGGTGGATGCTGCCTGGCTGCAGGCCAGCACCGCTGCCCATGGCCAGCACTGGGTCCCCTCTCGATGCCCAAGTGAGCAGCTTGGTGGGGTGAAATTGGGCAGAAATTGGGAGGAAAAGTTCCCATGTGGGGGTTTTTCCATGCAGGGGCGTCTGCAAAGGGAAGGAGAAGCTATGGCAGGGCTCATTCTGGCGATGTGTGACTGCAGCGAGCTCACCGTGCACTGCTTTGAGTCACAGCACTGCGGTGTGAAAGCCGCTGATGTGTCGCCCGCATCTGCAATAGGGCTGGGCAGACACTATCAGCCCCATCAGCCGGGGGGGGCTGCAGGGATAGAGGAGAACAGAGCGACGCCGGGAAGCCTTGCTCCGTTGCTTGTCAAATGCTATATTTAGTGATGGGTTGGAATAACCTCGGTGGTTTTTGGTGAGGCTGATCTGTGAGCCGCAACAACACTAATGCTTGCCCGGGTCATGCTAATAAAGTCAATTAGCGTTGAATAAACTCTGCTGAGGGATGAGGTCCCGGCGCTGCCTTGCCCTGTAGACGAAGGCGCCTGCAGCTTCATGCTGCTGCGTTTGCAAGCTCACCATTCATGGGGCGCACAAATCCTGCCTCCCCTCTTCCACAGCGTCCTGCAAAAATCGGCATCTGGGCTGAAAGTTGCCTTGCAGGGCTGCTGTTCAGGAAAGGCTTAAGAAAATCTCAAGTGGTTGATATTAGAGATCGCAAAGCCTTCTGCTATCCCCAAAACCAAAGCCTTTCCCGTTCAGGCAGCTCACTGGGTGAACCAACCCTTTAGGGGGGCAGCCAAAATAGAGCAATAGAGCTGCAGCGCGCACAAGGCTAAAAACGCCCCGGTGGGGATGTGCTCGGGTTGGGACTGCCACTGCTCGTCGGACCCCTTCTCTCTGTTGGCACCCGACCCGTGGAAGCGCCTTTTGGCACAGGTCGGTCCGGCCAGGGCCGCTGCCTGCCAAAGGGAGGGGGCTCGGCGGGCTGGGTTTTGCAGCCTGGTGCCTGCAGCCCGCAGAGGAATTGTTTTGAATGGCCCTGGAGAATTCAGCCGCGATAATGGGCTAAAGCCGAGGGGAGGAAAGCATTAGGCGGCCCTCGGGTGGCAGCATCCAGGGAGCAAAATGAATTAGCACCGGTGTTCATCTGAGAGGAGCGGGGGGAGGCGGCTGGCAGAGATAACATCTTTCATTAGATCGGTGGATAAGGGCTGGAAGAAAAGCAGCCAAGCGCTTGGGTGCAACGCCGTGGAATTAGGATGGGTGGCGGGGGGGAGCCGGGGGTGGTCTGAAACAGGTCTGGCGTTTAATGGCGAAGCATGAGTCAGCCCCTTTCCTTTAAACCTGCTAAAAGCGTTCACGTTACAGACAAATCTCTGGGTTTCCTTAGCGCAAGGGTGCTGAGCCTTGGGAGCTGGGTTCCTGACGGGCGATGTCCCCGTCCCCACTGCAGGAGGGTGCGTGGAAGGGGCGCGGGTGCCAGCAGACCTCCTAAACGGGAAGGCTGGAAGGATGCTTGCTGTTAATTTGGATCTTGATTCAGATAGCAGAAGTGTTTTCCATATTACCCAGGCACCCATCTGTCACAGTGATGAGCCCTGCACAGTGCTTGTCAGCAAATAAATGAAATATTCTTGGGAGATTCGCTGCGTTTAATGCTGGGAGACGAGACCCGGCTTGTAGGATAGTTACACCTCGCGCTGCTTATCTGATTTTGTACAGGCGTCGTGCCGGTATTTTAATATCCATCGCTTCGACTGTGTAAAATAATACCGGGGAGCACAAATAACAGGGCAGAGCCCTGGAGCTGAGGAAGCAGGAGGGGTCTGTGTGGGGCTGAAGCCACTGCTGTGCCTCTGCCGGGGCGCTTGGGGCGCAGGTCTGGGTGCTGCGGGGCGGCTGGCATCTGCTGGCGTGGCGGCGCTGGAGCTCGCCGGCTCCATCATTAAAACAAACCCTGCCGGCGCCGGGGGATTCAGCATTTAATTAACTTGCCAGGCGGTGATGTTGACCAAAATGATGCAGGAAGGCTTCTATTGTCGTTAATTACAGTTTTGTCATTGCCCATTAGTGGATTAAAACAATTGCTGGGTGCCGGCCCGTTAGGGCTTGGCGAACGCGGCTTTGGCCACCTGCCAGCGGGTGCCAGCCCGGGGAGGGGACCGCGCGCGTGTCCCCTGGGCAGGGGCCTCGGGCACCGCGCCGCAGTACTGCAGCGCCCTGCTGCTGGCCCTGCGCCCTCCGAAGCGATTATGAGTGCTGTGAAAATTAGCCCCTCGCCTCTTGAGGCTGATGAGCTGCAGTACGTGGGGCTGTTGTGACAATGCCCGGTTTCAGCTTCCCCCGAGGCCCTGCTGGTTGGGGCAGCTGTGCCCCGCTGTGGCTCCAGCCTGGGACCTGCAGCGTCCCCAAGCACCAAGACGGATGCCCAAGTGCCTCTGCCCCGTGCCGTCCCCGTGCACCTCCCCGCAACTCTGGGGTTGGGAAGTGTCAAGCACTAAGCCCAGCCCGATGGTTGTTACCGTCACGGGGTCTGGGTAACCTTCTGTGGATTTATGAGCACATCAGCTGCTCGTCGCACGGTGGTGTCTTGTGCATCTGGCTGAGCCGCGTTGGCCGTGGTGGCTGGGAGGTGCCCGTGGCCCTGTGCCAGGGACTGCAGAGGTCTCTGGGATCCCAGAACCAAGGAAGGGCCAGAAGGAGATGGTGCAAAGCGAACTGTGCCTGGCACCGGCGTCCCTGGGGCCCAGCCTCACAGCGAGTGAAGGCTGAGGGCCGGCGTGCGACCTCCCCCAGTTCCGCCTCCTCCCTGTGCACGAGCCTTCCTGCTCGCCATCGAAGGCGAGTGGCGTTTCAAGGCGCAACTTCCACCATCTTTTTGGCAGGGCTATTTTTAACAGAGATCGTTCCCTTCTCCGGTTCCCACTGTGGCTCCACAAAGAGCCCCGTCACGTCTGCTGGAGCGGGATGGCGAGGGGGGAGCTGCCTCGGCCGGGACGGCTGCTGCAGGGAGCGCGCTTCCAGCCAGCCCTCCTGCGCTCCCCGCAGCCAGGATCACCCCACGCTCACCTGGTCCTCCGGTTCGCCCCAAAAGGGCTGAAGCGGCCGTGCCCAGCCCCTCATGCAGAGCTGCGTGGCCAGCACGGGCTGGGCAGGATGGGCATCGCGTGCGTGGGCGCTGTCCCAGGTGGGCCGATCGCCTCCAGCATCCTCGGGAGCCAGCTGGCAGCGGGCACGGCACCGCGGGCAGGAGCCAGGCCCGGCTGTCCCCGGCACAGCCACGTCCTCCCCTCTGCGCCGTGCCTCCCCTCGCGGGGAGCTCTGCCAGGGGGAGATGGTATTCCTGAAAGACAAATGGAAGGCCGGGCGTTTCCGTGCGGAAGGGGTTCGATTTGTGGCAGACAATTACATTTTCTTCCACCGCCTGAAATAATTACACGGCAGAGTGTGGCAAGGAGATCTGATTCGGAGGCAAAGTGATGAGAGCCAGTTCTGAAACAAAAGGAGACAAATGCAATCAGTAAGATACAATAGGCTGCACTTGCCCCTTAATTAGACTTTCTCTTTGATTAAGCAGTAATTAAATATTACCATGCTGTAAGCTTTTTTTTTAAGGCCCTCCTTTTTTTTTATGGCCCTCCAAAGCCCCAGGGTATCTTGAAGATGCTCCTATGAAGAGCAGGCAGCAGAGCAGGGGCTGCCGCGGGGCCAGGAGGGGTGGCAGGGCTCAGCCCACCAGACCCTTCCTCGCAGAAGAAGACCTCCCGCGCCCGAGCGTGGGCTGGAAGGCTGCAGCTGGGCCAGGCGAGCGCTGCGGAGGTGACAGCGAGCCCAGAAGCGTCCGTGGGAAGCCCACTCCGAGTCCCCGGGCGCTGCAAGCTGCAGAGCAGCCGTCACGTTCCCTCTGTGGGACACAGCCAGCTTGCAGCCCCCCGCGCAGCGTCGTTCCCAGGCTGCTCCGGCCGACGAGCACCTCTCCGGCAGCCTGGCAGCTCCTCTCCGGCCGCTCCTCCTGCAGCTCGGCCGCCGTGAAGCAGCGGCTCGACGCAAAGGCGGAGCGGGAAGGAATGACTTTGAGCACTTGGCTGTTCGCAGAACGAAAAAAGAAAAAAAGATTTTAAATGATGAAACATCAGAAGTAAAGCAAATGTCAGGGCCCTATTCCTGGACATTCCTGTGTGGGTAAAAATAGTCCTTTCCCAACTCAGAGGGGGAGAGTGCTTCTGATCTATTAGTGCAGGGCTCCTGCCTCCTCCCTGCAGGCTTTCTGCCACTTACAGCCCCAGCTGCAAGCTGCTTTTTCCAGGTCATAAAATGACGGCTCTTGCTGAGAGCTTCACTAGACGAGATTGTCTTGTTCTTTTCCGCACAGCGTGTACTTTGGGTAATATCTTTGGGAAGTTTTTTATGTGCTCATGTACCCAGTATTTTCTGATAACCTAGAAAAACGATCCTTCAGCATTATGATTATGCTATTAAACCTCCGTTCCTCTATCGTAGCAAGGAAAACAAATCAGAGCAAGAGAGAAGCTGCATGGGACCCACCAGCGGCACGGTCACTCGGGTGGTGGCAGCGTCAGCTGGGATGTTGGCCGCCACGATGCCGCGGTGACGGGCACGCGTGGAGGGGGCTGCAGGAGCCAGCAGCGCGACGCACTGCCCTCCTGGCCGAGAGCAGGGAGCAGAGGGAGCCTGGGCACAGCCCCGCAGCAGGAGGGAGCAGTGCCGGCGGCGAGGCAGGGCGAAGCCACCAGCGCTGGCACCGCTGGAGGCGAAGCAGAGGGCTGCAGAGAAAAACGGGGTGGGGGCAGCACCTGCTCCTCTGGGCTCGTCCCCAGCAGGCTGTGGCAGTGAGGGTTTGCCTGGCTGGGGGACCCAGACTTTTCCTCCTGAATTGTGCCGGGTGGTCCTTCCCCACGCTGAGTGCGATGCTTTGGATGCGCGATGCATTGCTTTCAGTGCCCAGCGCGCTGCTTTGGATGCGCGATGCATTCCTCCGATGTGTGTCAGCCACTTAGCAGCCCAGAAAGCAGCAGTCTCCTCATTGCCGCGGGACTTTTCGGCTGCTTTTACGCGAGGAGCCGGCAGGGCTGGGCATCCCCAGCCTGTGGGCAGCAAACCTGGAGCCAAAGGCAGGGTCAGACTGGGTTTGTTCCCCCTTGGAGAGATGCTGAAGGTGCTTTGGTGTAGTCAGTGCGAAATCTAGTCCTTACCATTAACGCTGAGGACAACAAAGAGATTGCAAATAAAGGGAGAATGATTTGCATGTTGCCAAGAAGTGCAATGACTTTTCACTCTCAGTCTAGATGGGAGAAAGAGGATTTCTCCCTGGTTTCCAGTGCTTAGCAAGGCTCAACCCCCTGGTGTGTTGACTGTGCTGAAAGTCCTTGGTCGTGCTGAGGTCGGGGCAGCAGAGGGGTTGGAAATCCTGTCATCGCTGGCGTTCAGCAGGACGTCCATCTCCGCCGAGCCCCGGAGAAAGGGACACCCTGTCGGCGCGAGGCTCCCCGGTCGTTAACGGAGCTCTTCCTTTCCGTGCCTTGCAGAAAAACGAATGGCTGTGTCTGAACTGCCAAACGCAGCGGCTGCTGGAAGGGAGCCTGGCGGACCCTGCCCCGATGCCGATGCCTGCACCGAAGCAACCTGCGAGTGGCTCCCCCCGCCACCAGCCGCCGGCAGCCGTCCCGCGGGCACCGGCACCCCCCGAGCCGGCAGCGCCCCCCGACCGCCAGCCCTCGCCCGCCAGGAGCCTGCGGGCGCCCGAACAGAGCCCGGCCCCCAGCCCTGCCCCGGAGAAGAAGCCCCCGCCGCCAGCAGAGGAGAAGCCGCTGCCCAAAGCTACCCCAGAGCCTTCCCCAGCACCCAAAGGGAAGAGCATCAGCACAAAACCAGAGGGGGAGAGCAAGGTGGGACGGACGCCTCCCGAGGCACAGAGGGCGAAGGAGCAGGAGGTAAGCGCCCTGCCCCTGTGCTCTGTCCTCCCTGCAGCCGCTTTGTGCCAGGTCAGAACACAGAGCCTGCTGTCAGACCCTCTTGTCTCCCGCTTAGGTGCTTCAGAAAAACGGTGAGGCCAGAACAAAACGGTTTCCAAATTTCCAAGCTGCTGTGGAATTTCGCACGCTGTACAGCAGTGTGCGATAGGTGCCTTCGTTTTAGGATGATTACATTAATTGGTGCATAACGCGACAATTCAGGCACTCCTCAGCCCATTGATTTTGAAGGGCAGTTGAATGTGTCGTTAAATGAAAAGCTCCTTTCAAAACATTTCCAGCTTGTGTTGCAGAAAACGACATTCTCAAGCTCCTCAATCCTTTTCTTTTTTTTTTTTCTCTTTAATTGAATGCTCTTTGGGGAAAAGCTTGGCTGCACTGGGATGCTTTTCCCTAAGGAGCCATCACTGAAACTGCCTTCACAATGTCCCCCACGGGCAGGGGGCTGGCTGCCCCCTGCCATCACAGCCCTTGGGGAAGAGGCTCCTCGCCCCACTGATGCTTTGTAAATCCCCCGGGATCCGTGGGGCCTCCTGCTCGTGGAGTCTTGGGTGCTTTCCCCGCTCCCTGGCACAGCGCTGAGTCTCGCCCCAGTGCTGCTTAACTGTGCCGTCAATTAAAACGTCACATTTATTTCTGCTGGCATCTAACGAGGATCCCGGGGACTGCCTTGTTTCTCTAGGCTGCTTTGCAGGGCTGTCAATCAGGGAAATTAAATTTCATTCGAAGCCTGCCGGCCCCAGCACTGCTGCCAGCGAGGCCGCTGTCCCGCAGGGTCATGCCAGCCGGGCCGGGCAGCGCGCCCCGGAACAGCCTCTGGCTCCTGCCCTGAGCCCCGAAGCAGTTACGGTGCTCCCACTGCTGCCAGAGGCAAAGCTCTCCCCTTCCCTGGGGATGGGCCCGTGGCCATAAATATCCCATCTGAGCTCAGCCACCACTGGGTCTTTAACACAAACCAAAGAATATCACCATAGCCAGCCTTCTGGTGTTTCCTACCGGGTGGGGTGGGGGACGGGAAGGTTCCCAGGGCCCCCTCCCACTTGGGGCACTCGTGGGGTCTAATGCTGCTCTCCTTCTCACCTGTAGGATGGGGGCAAGCCTTACCCCCCGGACCTGTCCCGCAGCCCCCAGAGCCTGAGCGACACCGGCTACTCCTCGGACGGCATCTCCAGCTCGCAGAGCGAGATCACGGGGCTGGTGCAGCAGGAGGAGGAGAAGCTGAGCGGCACGGGGCTGGCGGGGCAGAGCCCCCCGAGCCCCTCCGAGCTCACCAAGCTGGAGAGCAGCATGAGGCCATTGCTGGAGGCTCGGGGGGCCCCAGCAGAGCCCAGCAAGGGCTCGGAGCAGCGGGAGGAGCAGCGACAGCGGCAGCGGCCCCGGTACCTCTCCATCACCCCCGAAGCCTTTGACTCGGACGAGGAGCTGGAGGATATCCTGGAGGAAGACGAGGACTCGCTGGAGTGGGAGAACCAGAGGGAGCAGCGGGAGAGCATGGAGTCTTCGGATGAGTTCGGCAGCAAGCTGCGGCACGACTACGTGGAGGACAGCAGTGAGGGGGGCTTCTCCCCGGTGCCCACCCACCCCAAGGGCCGGGAGGAGGTGAGCGACGAGGAGTTCATGCGGAGGCAGATCCTGGAGATGAGTGCAGAGGAGGACAACCTCGAGGAGGAGGAGGAAGAGGGGGGCTATGGGCGCACCAAGTACAGCGCCTCTAAAGCCGACGCAGAGAAGAGCAAAGAGCCCCCCTTGGCCAAGAGGCACCTGCCGCACGGCCCCAGCAGCCTGTACAAGGAGGAGAGGAAGGAGCTGGAGGCAGCAGAGGGCGACGACATGAGCACGTCCCAAGGGGGCCTGCGGCGCTTCAAGACCATCGAGCTGAACAGCACGACCGGCTACGGCAGGGAGATGGAGATGAGCCAGGATGCGGACACCAGCCTGGAGCGGGAGCCGGAGCTGGAGATGGAGAGCCTGACGGGCTCACCCGAGGAGCGCTCCCGCGGCGAGTACTCTTCCACCCTGCCGGCCACCACGCCCAGCTACACCTCGGGCACCTCGCCCACTTCCATCTCCTCCCTGGAGGAGGACAGTGACAGCAGCCCCAGCCGGCGGCAGCGGCTGGAGGAGGTGAAGCAGCAGAGGAAGGCTCGGCACCGCTCGCACGGCCCTTTGCTGCCCACCATCGAGGACTCATCGGAGGAGGAGGAGCTGCGTGAGGAAGAGGAGCTGCTGCGGGAGCAGGAGAAGATGCGGGAGGTGGAGCAGCAGCGCATCCGGAGCACGGCACGCAAGACCAAGCGTGACAAGGAGGAGCTGAGGGCGCAGCGGAGGAGGGAGCGCTCCAAAACTCCCCCCAGCAACCTGTCCCCCATCGAGGACGCCTCCCCCACTGAGGAGCTGCGGCAGGCAGCGGAGATGGAGGAGCTGCACCGCTCCTCCTGCTCTGAGTACTCGCCCTCCATCGACTCGGAGGCTGAGAGCTTTGACGCCGTGGCCTCCAAGCTGTACAAGTCGGGCAGCGAGTACAACCTGCCCACCTTCATGTCGCTGTACTCCCCCACCGAGAAGGCGGAGAGCGGCCCCAGCCAGCCCGCCAGCAAGCCCCTCAAGAGCGCTGAGGAAGCCTACGAGGAGATGATGAGGAAGGCAGAGATGATGCAGAAGCAGCAGATCCAGCAGGCCCAGCAGGGCATTTCCTATGGCAGCACCTACCAGCAGGTGGGGTACCGCGGCACCGAGGGGCAGAACGGCTTCGAGTACCAGTACGCGGATGAGTACGGGTATGAGGGCAGCCCCGCGCACCCCTCGCAGCCCGACTATCCGGGCACCCTGTCGAAGCCGGGTGCGGTGTACGAGGAGATTCTGCAGACCTCGCAGAGCATCGCCAGAATGCACCAGTCCTCCTCGTTTGACCTGGCTCTGGAGCAGGGAGACAAAAAGAAAGGGCAGGAAGAAGCGTACCAGGAAAAGCACTTTCTGAACGCTGAGAGCGCGTATGCTGAGCTGATGAAGCAGAACGGGGGTCCCCTCACCCCTGGGACCAGCCCCACGCAGCTTTCTGCTCCTGTCTCCTTTTCTGCCTCCGAGGGCAGCAAGGCCGTTCCCGATGTCCAGGTCACGCAGCATTTTGCAAAAGAAGGACAGGACCGGGCCAAGCTCCAGAGCGCCCCAGCAGCGCCCAGCCCAGGTCCCAAGCCCCTGACAGCGCCTTACGCCTACAGCAAAGGTACCAGCGCAGTCACAACAGCGGCAGCCGGCCCCGCCAGCACAGCACAGATCTACAGCTCTCCAGAGGCCACAGCTTCACCCGCCAGGAGCTACGGCCCGGTGAAGAGCTCCATCAGCTATGGCTCACAGACGGAGGATGTCTCCCGAAGCAAGGCAGCGGTTGAGACCAGTGTGCAAATGGCCAGGGAGAAGCTCCAAGCGGTGAGCGACAGCAAGCCCCCACCGGCCAAGACGTACCCATTCTTCAAAAGCTCCAGCCCCCCGCTCTCACCAACGTCTCCTACTCAGAGTCCCACCCGTGCTGTCCCCAGGGCAGCCGTGCCTCCTGGCCCCACCACCAAGTCCACTGCCGAGTTCTCCACGCAGACGCAAAGCCCCCTCCTTGCCTATGACATCCCCGCCACCACTGGCACCTCTGCCTCTTCCCCCATGGTGGCCCAAGGGACGCAGACGCCACACCGGGCAGGCTCGCCTCGCCTGGCCCGGCAGCAGTCCTCGCAGGACGCGCCCTTCATGCTGATCACGCTGGCGGCCGACGCAGCCAGCCAAACCAAGCCGCCAAGCTCCTCTGCGTCCCCCACCTCGTCTCCCACCAGGACGAGCCGGCAACTGATTCCACACGGGTATGGCCAGGAGCCGGAGCAACCGCCGGGTGCATACGTCCGGGTGCAGCACGGGAAGGAGCAAGCCCAGAAGGTGCCTGTGACTTCAGGGGCCGACAGCATCGCAGGGCTGTACGGCTGGGGAGCGCTCCCGGCGGAGAACATCTCGCTGTGCCGCATCTCCTCCATCCCCGGCACCTCCCGGGTCGAGCCGGGGCCCAAGGTGCCGAGTGGTAGTGCCGTGGACTTGCGAACAGCTCTGAAGTCCGCCCCCATCATCATAACAGACCAAGGCATGGATCTCACCTCCTTGGCCACCGAGGCCAGGAAGTACTGCCTGACCTTGGACCAGATCCCAAGCCGGCAGTCCACGGCCATCCAGCCCCTGATCATCAACCTCAACGCCCAGGAGCAGCCCCATGCCATCATTGCAGCCTCCAGCACTGCCGGCCTCGCCATCGCCTCCCCGATGCTCATCTCCCAGCCCAAGCAGCCCGTGGTCTACGGAGACCCTTTCCAGAGCCGGATGGACTTTGGGCAGGGGACCGGCAGCCCGGTGTGCTTGGCGCAGGTGAAGCAGGTAGAGCAGGGCGTGCAGACGGGCGCTGTTAGAGTCAGCGGGGCAGCTGGCCCCGCGCCTGCTGGCAAGCCCGAGCCGGCTGCTCCTCCCCAGGCAAAGTTCTCGAGGTACAGTTTGCCCAGCCAAATGGTGAAGAAGGATGTGCTCATCACGCAGACCAGTATCGCGCAGAGCGTCAGCGGCCTCCCTCAGCCGTTCCCGCAGGAGCAGGGCTCGGAGCTGTACCGGGCAGTGCCAGTGGAGCTGAAGACCAAGAGCCCTCTCCTTGCCCTGGGAGGGAAGAAGTCCCAAGTGATGATGGTGCAGGTGGAGGACATGGCAGGCGGCCCGGTAACCAAAGTGCTGAAGGAAGAGCCCCCAGCCAATGTGCTGGACCTCACGGGTGTGAAGGCGGAGAGCCAGGTGGCCTGCTGTGACGTGGTCTACAAGTTCCCCTTCGGCAGCAGCTGCACTGGTGCTTTCAACCCCACTTCCAAGATGCCGGAGAAGAAGGCTGGGGATGCGGTCCCCAGCAGGAAGGCTGGTGGGCCCCTCTATGGCAGCAGGGAGCCGGAGCTGCCGGAGACCTTCCCGTACCGGGAGCAGCCGGCACCTGCTCTCTACGAGGAGCAGAAGTTTTACCCCACCGGCACCTTTGGGAGGCTCTACTCCTCCATGTCAGACACCAACCTGTCCGAAATCGGGATGAACTACTACCCCCCAAAGGGGGACCAGCCCTTCCCTGCCAGTGAGGCTGCCGTGGACTTGAGCACCATGAAGCATTCCTACAGCGTCGGCTTTGCCGAGGGGGGGTACCTGGGCCAGGGGCTGCAGTACGGCTCCTTCTCCGACCTGCGCCAGCCCACAGAGCTGCTGGGCCACCCACTCCCCATGAGGAGGTACAGCTCGGCCTCCAACATCTACTCCGATTACCGCTACTCGCCCCGAGGGGACCTGGCCAGCTTCCAGGAGTCCAGCCTGGCCCACTACAGCGCCACGACTGCGCGTGAGATCAGCCGCATGTGCGCCGCGCTCAACTCCATGGACCAGTACGGGGGCCGGCATGCCAATGGCCCCGACGTGCTGCCCTACGGCCCCAGCAGCGGCAGCGGGGGGCTGGCAGCTCAGCCGGGGGGTGCCGTGGCCCCAAAACCCGGCGGGATGTTCAACCCTAATGTCCCCGAGGCACGGCAGGGCTTTGGCAGCCTGGCACAGTACAACGTGCCCGGCATGCGCCTGGGCGCCATCAGGCAGATGTTCCCGTCCTCCGCCACCGTGCGGGCAGCCGACGGCATGATCTACTCCACCATCAACACTCCCATCGCCTCCACGCTGCCCATCACCACCCAGCCAGCCTCTGTGCTGCGACCCATGCTGCGCGGGCTGTACCGACCCTACGGCCCGGCCGGCGTGGCCGCCGTCCCGCTGGCCAGCCTGGCCAGGGTGCCCGTCATCACCCCCCGCGTCCCACTGGCACCGCAGAGCCTCTACCGCTACCCGGCCCCCAGCCGCCTCCCGGCCGCCTCGCTGATGGAGACGCCCGTCTACCTGGGCAAGCCGGTCAGTGCCACGGCAGGCACTGGCCCCACCGCCAAAGCCCCCGCCGGCCCCACTGCTGGCTTGCAGAGAGCAGAGGCCTCGGGGGCTGCCCCCCGCGCCGAGGGGCCGGCAGTGGGCGCCAAGGAGGGCGGGCAGGCAGCCCCCTCGTCCAAGCCACCCTTGGAGGGGATGCAGCGGGAGGAGCGGGAGCGGGAGGAGGAGCGGCAGCGCAAGCAGCAGGAGCATGTGCTGCAGCTGGAGCGGGAGCGCGTGGAGCTGGAGAAGCTGCGGCAGCTGCGGCTGCAGGAGGAGCTGGAGCGGGAGCGCGCCGAGCTGCAGCGGCACCGGGAGAAGGAACAGCTGCTGGTGCAGCGGGAGCTGCAGGAGCTGCAGTGCATCAAGCAGCAGGTGCTGCAGCAGCAGCAGGAGGAGCGGCACGCGCAGCTGGCGCTGCAGCGGGAGCAGCTGGCCCAGCAGCGCCTCCAGCTCGAGCACATCCACCAGCTGCAGCACCAGCTGCAGCAGCAGCTGGAGGAGCAGAAGAGGCAGAAGAGCACCTTCCCCAGCACTGCCGAGCCTGCCGCCCGCCCACCCGAGGGACCCGCTGAGGCACCGCGGGGCCCAGCGCACAACGGGCAGGGGTGGCCCCCACCCGGCCAGGCGCTGCCCGGGGGGCCGGAGGGTGCTGCCGGCTCCCGCTACCCTGCGCCACAGAGGCCTCTCAGCAGCTCAGCCTCGGACATGTCGCTACAAGCCGAGGAGCCCTGGGAGCCTGGCCGGGGCATCAAGAAAAGGAACTCGATGCCACGGCTGCGGGACGCCTACGAGAAGGAGGCGGCGAGGAAGACGGCAGACAGCAGCGTGCAGACGGACGAGGAGGACGGCGAGGAGCGGTACCTGCTGTCACGGCGGCGGCGGTCGCGGCGCAGCACTGACTGCAGCGTGCAGACGGACGAGGAGGACAGCGGGGAGTGGGAGCAGCCCGTGCGGCGCCGGCGCTCCCGGCCATCGCGGCACGCTGAGGCCAGCGCCGAGGGCAAGGCGGACGGCGCCGCACGCTGCACGGCCAGCATCGGCATCCAGACCATCAGCGACTGCTCTGTGCAGACGGAGCCCGACCAGCTCCTCCGTGTTTCTCCCTCCATCCACATCACCACCCACGACCCCCGCGTGGAGATCGTCAAGTACATCTCGGCCCCGGAGAAGACGCAGCGGGGCGAGAGCCTCGCCTGCCAGACAGAGCCCGAGCCGCCCCCCCAACCCGGCATCGTGGTGCCCCAGCTCACGGTGCCCACCACCATCACCCCTTACTCCACCAACATGCAGATGGTGAGCACGGGCCCCCTGGACCCCCATGCTGTCCGGCAGCAGACCCTGGGCAAGTTTGAGAAGAAGAAGCCAGACCCCCTGGAAATCGGGTACCAGTCCCATCTGCCAGCCGATTCCCTCTCCCAGCTGGTGACCCGCCAGCCGCCCCGCTCTCCCCAGGTCCTCTACTCCCCCGTGTCCCCCCTGTCCCCGCACCGCCTCCTGGAGTCCTCCTTCGCCACCAGCGAGCGGCTTAACAAGGCTCACGTCCCGCCGCAGAAGCACTTCGCTGACTCGGCCCAGCGCCAGCAGACGCTGCCGCGCCCCATCAAGACCATGCAGCGCTCGCTGTCCGACCCCAAGCCCATCAGCCCCACCTCGGAGGAGGCCGGCAAGGACAGGTTCTCCCTCTACCAGCACCCGCTGCTCCCAGGCACCCAGGTACACGCACATGGGGTCTTGCTCAGGCACCTGCCCCGGGGGTTCCTCTGCTGACAGAGCACGGTGTCCCTGTGCGTCGCACGCACCCGCGTCCCCTCTTGGTGGATGTCTCTCCTCACTGGGGACAGGTGTGTCCCCGCTCCGCATCCTCCTCCTGGGTGTGCCCGACCACGCTGACCCGAGCTGAACCTTTTCTGATGACATTTCAGCACTGTCAGGAGAAGAGGGGCAGCGCTGGGCACGCAGCCGCCTGACACGCTCTCGGTCTGCAATAAATAGACTTTCCCTAGGAGACCAGCTCCAGGAGGCACCTCAGGCCATTTCAGTTTCATTAGTGCTGCAGCAATTAATATTTTAAAAGGTTGGCTCCCTGCAGCAGCTGATGGCAGCCCGTGTGCATGGACACGTGGCTCCAAGCCGAGCCGCAGGAGGTTCCTCCAGGTCTGTGGGTACTCAGGGGGGCCGTGGAGCTCCGTGGGTGGCACAGCTTGTCCATGGAGAGACGGATGGGAGCTGCCACCCCACAGGCAAGCCTGGGTTTTCAGTTGCCCCAGCTGCGTCCCCTTCCTCTCCCGAAAAGCAGGCACAACACGCAGCTCAGTTTTGGGTTGCAGCAGCTCTCGCTCCCATCTGCAACCAGCCCCATTTCACAAGTGGGGAAACCAGGGCACAACCTGGCAAAGCCCTTCCTTACTGCAGCAGTGTAGGGGAAGAGCAGGCAAGGGATGGGCTGCCTGGTGTCCCCAGACACGAGCTGCCCCGCCTGGGGTGCAGCAGGGAAACGCAGCCCTCGGAGAGCCCCTGGCTCAGCGGGCCCCGTGCAGCCACTCTCCTGCCACATTTCCAAGCCCTGCTGCGAGGCGCAGGGATCTTCGCAGCGCTCGGCGGTGCTCCTCTGCTGGAGCGCCCACGGCCAGCCTCGCGCTTGGCTCACTGCCACTCCTGGTAATTATTCATAGAAAGTGCCCTGCCTGTTACTTCCATCCTATTTATTACAGTTTTACGTAAACGCCGCTTTCTCGGGGCGTGAGGGAACGCGTGCGGGGCCTTCGTCCGGTCTGCACAGCCACGCTGGCAGCGCTGCCTTGCCCCAGGGGGCTGGGCGACCGCCACCCGCGCTGCTGATGGGTTTCCCTTGCCTTTGCAGGTGGGTGGGCTGCAGTCGAGCCCGCTGGCGCGCAAGGTGAAGCGCACGCTGCCCAGCCCGCCGCCCGAGGAGCCCCACGTGCCCCTGGGCAGCCCGGCCACCCCCCAGCTCTACCTGGGCAGCCTGGCCCCCAAGGCCCCCCCCGGGGCACCGGTCACCAAGGCCAGCCTGCTGAAGGAGCTGGACCGTGACCTGAAGCTGGTGGAGCACGAGTCCACGAAGCTGCGGAAGAAGCAGGCGGAGCTGGACGAGGAGGAGAAGGAGATCGACGCCAAGCTGAAGTACCTGGAGCTGGGCATCACGCAGCGCAAGGAGTCGCTGCTGAAGGACCGGGGGACGCGGGACCACCCCTACCTGCGTGGCCTGGCCGACCGCCGCGACTACCTGTCAGACAGCGAGCTGCACAGCCTGCGCCTCGCCGCCTATGACAGCGCCAGCCTGCGCCCCGCGCCCGCCGGCCAGTACCCCGACTTTGCTGCCGCCTCCTACAGCGCCTACCCCTACCCGGCCCCGCCGGGGCCCCCCGCCTTCCAGCCCACGCATCCGCAGCCCCCTCAGTTCCCCGCTGCCAGCACCGCACAGGACAGCTTGCAGGCTGCCCCGTTGCCTGCCTTCGCCTCACCCGGCGCCTTCCCGGCCCCCGGGGCCGCATACACGGAGCTGGGCACACCGGCCCAGCCGGGCTTCCGGCCCCAAAACCCCTACCAAGCCCAGGGCGCCTTCGCTGGCACAGCCGGTGTGCCTGCAGCGCAGCCCGCGCTCTTCCAGAGCCCGTCAGACACGCACCAGAAGCCACGGCAGACCTCGCTGGCTGAGCTGGAGCAGAAGATCCCCACCAACTACGAGGTCATCGGCGCTGCCACCAGCTCCTCCGCCGTCCCCGACGCCACCTTCAGCGCCGCAGCAGTGAGCAGCGGCTACGAGCAGTACAAGGCACCCGAGGCCCGTCCAGCTGAGAGAGCTGGAGTCACGCAGGGCCCGTCAGCCAGCTTCTCCTCTGAATCCCTCTACACCAGCCTGGAGCAGAACATCCCCCGTAACTACGTGATGATCGAGGACATCAGCGAACTCACCAAGGAGAGCCCACCGGTGGATGGGCAGAAAGCGGAGCCGGTGGGCACGGGCGCCAACGGCCGCCACGGCAAAGAGAAGAGCGAGCTGGGGGATGCCGAGGGCTCCGGCCGGCCCTGCTGCTATGCCAAAGCGGAGGAGGAGTCCGAGGAGGATGTTTATGACCACCACGGCCCCGAGCATCGCGTGAAGAACAGCTACCACCGGGGCGTGGAGAGCAACGGCAGGGTGTCGGGGAGCTCTGCGGGCTCCTACTACTACGGGGATGGTGAGTACCGGCACTCCTCGCGAGCGGACAAGCATGGCTCCGGCGTGGCACTGCCAAAGCATTCGTCCAAGAATCTGGCACCCGCCGTCGTCTCCTCTAAGCGCAGCAAGCACAGGAAGCAGGGCATGGAGCAGAAGATCTCCAAGTTCTCTCCCATAGAAGAAGCCAAAGACGTGGAGTCAGACCTGGCCTCCTACGCTGTGACAACGTCGGTCAGCAGCAGCAATGTGGCCTCCAGGGCCAAGAAGCTGCAGGACGAGATTACCTATGGCCTCAAGAAGAATGTCTACGAGCAGCAGAAGTACTATGGCGTGTCCAGCCGGGACCTGGTGGACGAGGAGGAGCGGGTCTACTCTGCTGGCAGCAGAACTCGCTCCTCTGGCTATGGGCTGGAGAAGTCCTCCGGCCGTGACACAGTCAGCCGGAGCAAGTCCTACGAGCGGGAGGGCGCAGAGAGGTCCCAGAAGGGCAGCTCCAAACCCTCGTCCCTCAGCATGAGCCAGAGCCGGGGACGGGCTCCGGTCCGCACTCAGCCCTCGGAAGAGGAGAGCCCCATCAGCCCCCTGGGGAAGTCAGTGGGGGGGTCACGTTCGGCAGGGGGCCCTGGCCCACAGTCATCGGGGGACCCCTGCTCCCAGTTCTGCTCCAGCCACTCGTTGCCTGATGTGCAAGAGCACATCAAAGATGTGCCAAGGAACCACTCGTACAAGCACGAGGAGGGCTACGGCATGGACGATTCCCATTGCGTTGTCTCGGACAGCGAAGGTAACAGCTACCCATGGTGGTGAGCACCCAGAGCATGGCGCTTCCCCGGGGCATGCTCGTCTGCAGAGACACTCTCACGGCCTCAGTTTGCTTGACACGTGCCTTCCTCCCCCCTTTCCAGTCCTTGTCCGGGTGTTTGATGTTCGCCGGTGCTGCCCGGTGCGTGCGCGGTGCCCCATCCCGTCCCTGCCGGCGCGGGCTGTCCCCTGTGTGTGTCACGAGCTGCTTGCCTTCTCCTGCCTCATTGCATGGCTTCAGCCCGGGCTGCGTTCCCACCTGCGGAGCGAGAGATTGACTGTGGTTTGTTTTTGGTTTCTGAAGCCTATCATTTGGGTCAGGAGGAGACAGACTGGTTTGATAAGCCCAGGGAGGTGCGGTCAGAGCGGGTAAGGCACTACGGCGGCCACTCTTCCTCGCAGAAGAGACCCCCGGCTAAGCACACCTACCACGACTATGATGAGCTGCCCGACGAGGACCCGTGGCAGCACGACGACTACCCCCAGCACCGTGAGCACCGGCACCACGGCGAGTACGGGCGCCACGCTGCCTCCTCCCGCCACGACGAGCAGCCGCGCCGCTCGGCCAAGCAGCACCCGCGGGAGCCCGGCCGCCACGAGCCCCGCAGCCATGTGCCGCCAACCACCACCAAGAAGGCGCAGCAGCCCGAGCCCCGCGCCCCAGCACCGTATGGCCCCAACGCCTCCGAGTACGCCCCGCCGTCACGCCCCGCCGCGCACCACCACGGTGCCGAGCCCCAGAAGACGCCGAAGACGCCGCAGCCGCACGGGACGCCCACCCCGGCGCAGAAGCCAGAGGCACCAGCACCCGCACAGCAGCCGGCGGGCAGGCAGCCGCAGGCTGGGCAGCAGGCAGCGCGGCAGCAGCCGGCAGCGAGGCAGGCTGCCCAGCCGGCGGGCTCGGCACAGCCCAGGACACAGGGACCCGCCTCGTCCCGGCCACCACAGCAGCAGCCAGGGACAGGCCAGGCTGCGGGGAAGGCACCGGCCACGCTGCACGCGCAGCCGGGTGGGCACCCAGGGCCACAGGTGAGTATGGGCACGGCTGGGTCTGCTGCAAGCCCCTGCTGCAGCCAGGGAGCTAGCAGGGGAAGGGCTGGGGACCCATATGGGGAGCCATAATCCATGCACGTGCCCCCCCAGACGGCACACTTTGGGAGGGTGCACATCCCTGCGCCCCTGCCTCTTCTGGGGCTGTGGGGCCACTTTCCCACAGCATTTTGCGTTTTTTCCCCGGGGAGCAGTACACGGGCATTGCCACAGCAAGCCCTGGATCACGTCCCACCCGGGCTACCCTACAGGATGCTCTGCTCTGCTGTCCCGGCTGGGAGGGTGAGAGCTGAAAGGCATTTTCTGCCTCACAGCAGAAAGTGGAGCAGACAGACGTGTCCAAACCCGCGGTGAAGGTGCCGCAGCAGCTGGGGAGAGCGCCCACGGCTCAGCCCCCAGGAGCAGCAGGTCAGTGCGCCCGGCGGCACAGGGCTGGCCCCGTGCTGGCTGCCTGGCCCCCCCACGGGGTCAGCCACACGGGGCCTTTTCCTGCTAACGGCAACCTCCTTTGTCTCCCAGCAGACAGCAAGGTTGGGCCGAGGGCAGCCGGGACCCGTGGCCCCGCCAGCACAGGCACAGGGCAGCCTGGGGTGGAAGGAGAGAGCGTTTTCTCCAAAATCCTGCCGGGAGGGGCAGCAGAACAAGCAGGCAAACTGACTGAAGGTAAGGGTGCACCCCGCAGACGGTGACGCACTGAGACGGGGTCAGGCACCGCAGGGGTGGCCGGGAGCCTCCATCGGGATGCGCTGCTCCCGACGGCTGGGGATGCGCAAGCATCACAGTCCGATGACTTTGGTTTGGGGTCTGCGGGCATGGGATGCATCAGGATGCTTCCGTCCTCACGCTTCTCCGGCTTCCCCGCAGCGGTGTCAGCTTTTGGCAAGAAATTCACTTCGTTCTGGTGAGAACGGCACAAGGTGAGTTCAGCGGCGCCGATGCTGCGCCCCGGTGTGTCCCTGCCCTGCCGTGCCCTGACGCCCTCCCGCCGCAGGAGCTGGGGAAGCGAGTGGAGATCGAGTCGTTGCAGCGGAAAAACCTATGAAGAAGCCAGCGGACTCAGCACGCGGCGCCAGACTCTGGGTATAACGGTGAGTCCCCCCTCGGTGCCGTTCCCAGCTCCGCACCAGGAGCGGCTCCAGCTGCTCCCCCAGCAGCCCTTCGTGGCGTGGTGCCCCCGTCACCTTCTGTCGCGCAGCCGCCCAGCCGGATGGCAGCATCCCCTCCCCGTGGGGACGTGGCTGCGCGCGGGCTGACCCCTCTCCCTCTGTCTCTCACCAGCTTTTGAAAGCAGGGTGACACCCTGGGTGCTGGACGTCACGCAGCAGACGGCGGCGAGCAGCTCCGGCGCGGCACGCGTAGGGGGGACCCCCCCCATGCCGAGGGGCTGTGCCGGGACCCACGGCCCTTTCTCAAGATTATACGCAGAGTTGCTCCCTCCGAACCCCAGCTCTGGCATCTTCATAGGTTTTTCCCCTCCGCGCGAGCCGAGGGCCACCTTTCCGTCCCCTCTGTCCTGCCGGCCCCTTGGCCCCCCTGCACTGCAGCCTGCTCCCCCCCCGGGGAGTCGGCGCGCCCCGTTAGGACCTAACACTGTTTCACTACCGAAATACGAGGCCATAGGACTCTGACAGGCAGCGCAGACGCGGGCTGGCCTTTGCCGACACCGGGCGCTGCCCTGAAGCCATTCAAAGCATTCAAAGGGCCACGCTTGCCCTCGCCACGCAGCCGGCGCGCCCCGCTGCCGGGCACCCCTTTTCTTTGAAGAACAGCCTTAATCATCCCACTTTGATTTCTGTGTATACCTCATCTGCACCGGGGGGGGGCAGGGGGCGTCGTCGGGGGGGGGGGGGGAGGGGACGGGCTTTTTTTTTTTTCCCATTTTTTTGTTTCTTTGGGTTCATTTCATTGATTTTTTATTTGACTTTGTACCAAATCCTCTTCCCTCTTTGCTTTGTGCGATGAGTTAGCACATGGGCTGTTGTTTGTAGAAGCAATAGAGTGCAGGAGGCCACAAAAGAGCACAATCCACGGAACAAGATCAGGAGAGCTTCGCCTCCGCCAATATCCTTCCTCTTACTGTGCAATTCAAGTCCTTCTTAAGCCATTACGCGGGGGCCCGCTCGGACCGGCGGAGGGGCCGGGGGGCCGCGCTCACCCCGCCAGCAGGAGATGTCCGTGGCGTGCCCGGCCGCTCCGGTCCTCGCCCCCACGTCCCGCTGCCCCCCGCACGCTGGCAGCGCCCCGGTGCCCGGCGCGGGCGGCAGCGCCCTGCGCGCCCCGTCCCATGTTCTATGCAACGAAATAACACGACTCCGGAACGAGACCTGTCGATAGCTGATAGCTCCAACGTCGCGTGCAAGGGTGTCATTGCAAACCGGGTACCTCCTCTCTCGACCACCTGTGCGTATCAAGCTCCAGTTCGTGGCATGTTCGACCCGCCGAGGGCCACGCTGCCAAAGGGTCGCCGTAGCGCCCGTGACCGTCCGTCCTGTTGTAGAGCATGGCTTGCTGCTTCTCTGCACGGTCCCACCCGCGTCCCAGTGCTTGCTGTTCTTTGCCTGGACTCTTTTTTTGTTGTGTTTTTTTTTTTTTTAATTATTATTTAAAGCTATTATTCTTACTCCTTCTCCATCGGTTCATCGCCGTATCGGATGCAGAGGACCTGGCCGCCGTAGGGGCCGGGGGGAGACGCCCGTGGGCGCCGTGGGACGGGGACCCGCGGTTCCCCCAGCCCCACGCGGGTACCCCGCGGGTGCCCCCCGCCGCCCCGCAGCTCCCCCCGCTCCGGCGCTGTAAATACCTGTACAGTGTGTAACCGGCACGCGGGGACCGGGACCCCCGCACCCCCCGGACCCCCCGGCCCCCCGCCCAGCACACCGCCGGCTGGCTGCCCGCGGCTGGGGGGCCCGGGGGGGCTCCGGGGGCTGCCGTGCCCCGCGAGGCGCGTGCCCCCCCCGGCCGCTGTGACGGTGTGCGTGTGTGCCGTGCCCTGTGAGACCCGTCGTGACCCCCCCCGTGCCGCCGCCGTGTCGTGACCGCGTACCACGAGTCGCCCCCTCCCCCCCCACCCCCCCCCAGGTGTTTCTGTGGGAACGGAATAAAACAACAAGGACCTGGTCTGAACCCGCGCCCGGCTCCGCCTCGTGCCTGCCCCGGGGACACCCGGCCATGGGGGGGGGGGGGGGTTGGGGCCGGTCCCCCCCGCACCGCACCGCCCCCGCCGCCCGCCAGGGGGCGCCGCAACGCGGCCAAGGGGGGGGGGCCCGGCCCGGCCCGCCCCGCCCCGCGCCGCCTCCCGGAAGCGCCGGTGCCGCCCCCCCCCCCCCGACGCCGCGACATGGAGCCGGTGGTGAGGGGCTGGGGGGGGGGGGGGGACGTCACCCGGGGGCTCGGCCCGGCCCGGCCCCGTCGCTGCCTCCCCCCCCCCCCCCTCCCCGCCGTCCCCGGAACCCCCCCGGTGCCTGCACGGGCCCCGCAGGCGCCCCCCGTGTGCCCTGGGACCCCGATAACTGCCCCCCAGTGCCCTGGGACCCCGATAACTGCCCCCCACGTCCCCTGGTACCCCAATAACTGCCCCCCATGTCCCCTGGTACCCCAATAACTGCCCCCCATGTGCCCTGGTACCCCAATAACTGCCCCCCATATGCCCTGGTACCCCAATAGCAGCCCCCCACGTGCCCTGGTACCCCAATAACTGCCCCCCACGTGCCCTGGGACTCCAATAACTGCCCCCCAGTGTCCTGGTACCCTGATAGCCCCCCACGTGCCCTGGTACCCCAATAGCAGCCCCCCACGTGCCCTGGCACCCCCAGAGCCCCCTCCCCACGTACCCTGGTCCCCCAGCCTTGCCCCATGTCCCTGGTCCCTGCCCCGGCCCCGTGCCCCCCAGCCAGCCCGCGGGTCCCGCAGGTGCTGCCCAGCCTGGAGGAGGTCGCGGGGCTGTACCGGGAGCTGAGCCAGCACCCGGGGCTCAGCACCGCCTGCCTGGGCCCCGACGTCACCACCCAGTACGGGGGCAAGTACTGCAGCCTCTACACCGGTACGGGGATGGGGACGGGGCGAGGGGGACGCGGGGAGGGGGGCGTCGGGGGTGCTCACCCCGTCCCCCCGTCCCCGCGCAGAGTGGTCGCAGCGGGACCTGGCGCGGGCTGAGAGCATCAAGTCCTGCCGGCAGTACCTCGTCTTCCACGACGGGACCTCCATCGTCTACGCGGGGCCCGCCGGCACCTGCTGCGAGATCAAGGACGAGTGGGTCCCCGCGTGCCCCGGGTCCCCGCGCCGCTGGAGGCGTGGGGCTGACGGGCGCCTTCCCGCAGGCTGCTGAGCCGCGAGTCCCCCAGCGGGGCGCTGAAGGCCGTCCTGCGCAAGGCCGCCGGCAAGGAGAAGGAGAAGGAGAAGGAGAAGCAGTTCCTGGAGGTGAGCTGGGGGCCGGGGGGGGCCGCGGCAGGGAAGGGGCCGGGGGCTCGGGCTGCCCCCCGTGCCTGCGTCCCCAGGTGTGGGATCAGAACCGCAAGGTGAAGAGCATCGATCTGACAGCGCTGGACAAGCACGGCA
The DNA here is from genome assembly GCF_964034855.1 of Anser brachyrhynchus. Classification (NCBI taxonomy): domain Eukaryota; kingdom Metazoa; phylum Chordata; class Aves; order Anseriformes; family Anatidae; genus Anser; species Anser brachyrhynchus. The sequence continues at coordinate 17,385,880 of NC_137705.1, forward strand.
GCGTCTATGATGACGGTGAGGGACGAGGGACGGGGTGGCCCTGGGGGACCCTGGGGACAGGGCAGCTGGTGCCTGACCCTCCCTGCAGACCAGTTCGGCTGCCTGGCCTGGTCGCACTCGGAGACCCACCTGCTCTACGTGGCGGAGAAGAAGCGCCCCAAGGCCGAGTCCTTCTTCCAGAGCAAAGCGCCGGAGCTGGACTGCACCACCGATGAGGACCTGGAGCGCCCCAAGAAGCCGGACGCGCCCGTCAAGGTGGGCCCCCGCCACCCCCAGGGCGAGGGCTCCCTGCCCCGCAGCTGGCGCTGATGGGGCCGTGCCGCAGGGCGAGCAGTTCGTGTACCACGAGGACTGGGGGGAGACGCTGAGCACCCGCAGCGTCCCCGTGCTCTGCGTGCTGGACATCGAGGGCAGCAGCGTCTCGGTGCTGGAGGGCGTCCCCGAGCACGTCTCCCCCGGGCAGGTCAGGACGGGGGACAGAGGGGACGCGGGAGGTGGTGGGGAATGGGAGACGCCGTCACTGAGCTGCGCTGTCTCCTTCCGGGCAGGCCTTCTGGTCCCCAGATGACACCGGCGTGGTGTTCGTGGGCTGGTGGCACGAGCCCTTCCGCCTGGGGCTGCGGCACTGCACCAACCGCCGGTGAGTGCCTGTCCTCCCCGGCCACCCCCAAGCCCTGGGGGACCCCCAGCCCGCCCCGCAGTGACAGTCCCCCTCTCCCCGGCAGCTCGGCCCTCTTCTACGTGGACCTGACGGGTGGGAATTGTGGTGAGTGGCTCGCCCCCAGGCCCCACTGGTGCCCAGGCCCCCTGCAGCCTCTCAGCGTCCCCTCGTCCCCTTGCAGAGCTGCTCTCGGAGGACACCAGGGCCGTGTGGTCCCCGCGGCTCAGCCCCGACCGGTGCCGCATCGCCTACCTGGAGAACAGCGCCCTGGGCCCCCACCAGCAGTGCAGCCGCCTCCTCATGGTGAGCAGCTCGGCCCCAAAACGTGCCCGGGGGGTTCAGAGGGGGCTGGCGGGCAGGGGGGTGCCGCCCCCACCCTGATGGGCAGGATGAGGCCCGCAAAGCCCCCCCGGCCCATGTGTCCCGCAGTACGACTGGTACACCGAGCACACCCGTACCGTGCTGGAGGCCGTGCCGCGGCAGGCGTGGGGTGAGTACGGCCCCGCGGGGGGGTCTGGGGAGATGGGGCGCTGGGGGCGCTGAGCGACGACGCTCCCCTCGCAGGCACGTTCCCCGGCATCTACTGCAGCGCTCTGCCGGCGCTGTGCTGGGCGGCCGACAGCCGGAGGCTTGTGCTGGACACGGCCCAGCGCAGCCAGCAGGTAAGGGGCTGTGCGGCCCGGGGACACGTGGCGGGGCCGTGACGGTGCCGGGCTGGACTCTGCCCTCCTGCCCCTAGGACGTGTTTGTGGTGGACACACAGACGGGTGCCACGACCTCTCTGACAGCCGGTGAGTGCCGTGCCGTGCCGTGCTGTGCCGTGCCGGGGCTGGGGCTGGTCCTGCCTGCAGGTCTGACCCTCTGTCCTCCCCAGGGGCGCCCCAGGGGAGCTGGTCTGTCCTCACCATTGACCGGGACCTCCTGGTGGCCAAGTTCTCCACGCCGAGCTGCCCCCCCACGCTGGTACAGTGACGTCCCTGTCCCCACAGTGACCCCCACCCCCCCGGACGCTGGCACTGTTGCTTCTCCCCACGCAGAAAGTAGCTGTCCTGCCCAGCGCGGGCCAGGAGGCGCAGGTGCAGTGGGTGTGCCTGCAGGATGCACCCCCCGTGCCCAGCATCAGCTGGAGCATCCGCACCCTGCAGCCCCCCCCGGAGCAGGAGCACCCCCAGTACGGTGAGCACCGGAGGCGGCAGGGCTCTCGCCCGTCCCTGCTGAGCCCTGACCCAGCCTCCGCCATCCCCGCAGGGGGCCTGGACTTCGATGCCATCCTGCTGCGCCCAAGCGAGGGTCCCACTGCCCAGAAGCCCCCCCTGGTTGTGATGCCCCACGGTGAGAGCTTGCCCCCCGCCGCCCCCCCCCCCCCCAGCGCTGGCTGTGGCCGCGCGGTGTCACCCCACTGCCTGCCCCTCGCAGGGGGACCCCACACCGTCTTCTCTGCCGGGTGGACGCTGTACCCAGCCGTGCTCTGCCGCGTGGGCTTCGCCGTGCTGCTGGGTGAGCAGGGGGGGCGGCGGGGCACGGCACCCCTACAGAGCCCACAGGGTCCGGGGCGGGGGGCGGAAGGTTTCTGACGCTGTCTTGCCCAGTGAATTACCGCGGCTCGCTGGGCTTTGGCCAGGACAGCGTGAACTCCCTGCCGGGCAACGTGGGCACGCAGGACGTGCGGGATGTGCAGGTAGGGTCCCGGCAGACGTGCGAGCCCCCTCGCCCTGTGGGTGCCCCCAGGGAGGGAGACCCGGGTGCGGGCATGTCCCCACCTCGGCGCGTGTCCCCTGCGGTCGCAGCTCTGCGTGGAGCGGGTGCTGCAGGAGGAGCTGCTGGACTCCAGCCGGGTGGCCCTGGTGGGCGGCTCACACGGGGGCTTCCTGGCGTGCCACCTCATCGGGCAGTTCCCCGACACCTACCACGCCTGCGTGGTCCGCAACCCCGTGGTGAACATTGCCTCCATGGTCACCACCACCGACATCCCCGACTGGTGAGTGCTGCGCCCCCCGGCTCCCCCCGACCCCGGCCCTGCATGTGCCCCCCTGCCTCTCGCCCGCAGGTGCCTGACGGAGACGGGGCTGCCCTACGTGCCGGCTGCCCTGCCGGACCCAGCCCAGTGGACGGAGATGCTGCAGAAGTCACCCATACGCTACGTTGACCGGGTACAGCCCCGTCCCCATCCCGTCCCCTGCACCCGCCTGCGGCACCAGCGCTGAGCCGTGCCCCCCGCAGGTCCGCACGCCCGTGCTGCTGATGCTGGGGGAGGACGACCGCCGCGTGCCCCCCAAGCAGGGGCTGGAGTATTACCGTGCCCTGAAGGCTCGGGGTGTCCCCACGCGGTGAGTAGGGTCTGGGTGCTGGGGAGCAGGCTGCGGGCACGGCGCTAACCCCCCCCTGCCCTGCAGGCTGCTCTGGTACCCGGGGAACAACCACTCGCTGGCTGGCGTCGAGGCCGAAGCCGACGGCTTCATGAACATCGTGCAGTGGCTGCTCGAGCACCTGCGGTGCTGAGAGGGCCCCGGCGTGTACTCCCCAATAAACGGTGTAGCTCAGCACTGGGGTTGTCCGTGATGGTGCTGCAGCCACCGGTGCCTCGTGACCACGGCGGGGTCACGCAGCAGAGGGTGGAGATGTCCCGGTGCCAGCTCCCAGCACCCCGCTGCCCTTCCTGGGTGTGCACAAGGCAGCGGGTCTGGCACTGGTCCCAGCCGGGCGGCCTGCACATGCCTTGGCACCCTGCCCCGCTGTGGAGCTGCAGACGCCGGCGGCCCAGCGCGGCGGCAGAGCGGCCCCATGGCCTCGGGGAGACGGTGGGGCACGGAAAGCCTGGGGGAGCCGGCAGAGGGGCGGCAGAGCCACCCCGGCTCCTGCTACCGGGAGCTCAGCCGCTTCCCTGCCATCACCCGCGCCGCGCTGGGTGCGGCGGTGGGGGGCCAGGCCTTCCGCCTCTACACCGGTGAGTTGGGGCTCGCGCGCCCCCGGCGCTCTCGGCACGGGCGGGCGCTGACGTCCCCGTCCCGCAGAGTGCAGCCAGCCAGACCTGCGCCGCCGGCGGCTCCTGCGCTTCAGCCGGCACTACAGCCTGCAGCACGCTGGCGGCGGCCTTGCTGCCAGCCGGGCAGCGCTCAGCGGCGAGATCCGCAACCAGTAGGGCTCGCGGCTGGGCTTCGGGACGGGGCAGCGCGGCCGTGCCCGTGGCTGCAGCCTCCCTGCCGCCCGCAGGCTTCTCAGCCAGGACTCGCCGTCGGGGCAGCGCCGCGCCGTGCTCACCCGCTGCCCGCTGCAGGGCCACGAGTTGCTGGAGGTAACGCGGGTGCCCGGGGCTCGCTGGGGAGGTGGGTGCTGCGGGCAGGGCGTGCCTGTGCTGAGCCCCCCCTCGCCCAGGTGTGGGATGGCTGCGGGCGCAGCCACGGCGTGGACCTGACAGCGCTGGGGAAGCACGGCAGGGTCTACACAGAGGGTAGGGCCCCCTCCCAAAATACTCCCAGGGTGCAGGCGAGGGCGGCACGGCTGGTGGCCCCGCTGGCTGTGCCCATGCCACGCTGGGCTTTGGCACCCTGTTCCCGCACCAGGTCCCTTTGCCTGCCTGGCCTGGTCCCGCTCGGAGACGCGGCTGCTCTATGTGGCCGAGAGGAGCCAGCCCAGGCCACCAAAACCCAGCCCGTGGCTTGTGCCGGGGGCAGCCAGGCCGGCAGAGGAGGAGGAGGAGGAGGAGGAGGAGGTGGGTGGCGAGCTTACCGTGAGCGTGCCACGCGCATGGTGAGCGTGCCGGTGACCGTGCCACACACGCCATGAGCAGGGCGAGCAGTTCGTGTACCGTGAGGACTGGGGGGAGGCGCTGAGCACCTGCAGCGTCCCCGTGCTCTGCGTGCTGGACATCGAGGGCAGCAGCATCTCGGTGCTGGACGGCGTCCCCGAGCACGTCTCCCCCGGCCAGGTCAGGATGTGGGGCAGAGCCCTGGGGGGTCAGTGGGAATGGCCCGTGGCTCCGGCACAAGCCCAGCTCTCACGCAGGCTCTGTGGTCCCCGGACGACACTGGCGTGGTGTTTGTGGGCTGGTGGCACGAGCCCTTCCGCCTGGGGCTGAGCGCCTGCTCCAACAGGAGGTGAGCCCCAACTGGTGCGGCCGTGATGCCCACCCCGTGCCAGCACGGTGAGGGCTGGACATAGCCACGGGGTGCTGACTGGGTCACTCCTTCCCAGGTCGGGCATTTTCCATTTGGAAGTGGCCAGCAGGCGCTGTGGTGAGCGCTGGGGACACCGGGGTGCCCTCGGTCCCCAGTGTCCCCGTGGCGCTGACCCCGCTGCCCGCAGAGCTGCTGTCGGCACAGCCCCGTGCCGCCTGCTCGCCCCGGCTGAGCCCCGACGGCCGGCGCCTGCTTTACCTGGAGGGGGCCGTGGGAGGGCCCCACCGGCAGTGCCTGCAGCTGCGGATGGTGAGGGGGACTGCGCGTGCTGGGCCACCCCTCCCCGTTGGACAGGAGCGGTCCCCAAAATCCTTCTCGGTCCCCAAATCCCCCGTGCCTCAGTTTCCCCATCGGGGCTTGGCTCTCCCCAGCTCACCTGGCAGACACGGCAGACGGTGACGGTGCTTGACGTGGTGCAGGAGCCCACGGGCGGTGAGAGCCACGCAGCCAGCGGGGCTGGGTGCTGCTGGGGGGGTCGGATGCCCCCCCCCGTGCCGGGGGCCACCACCCCAGCCCAGCAGTGCCCTGCCCTGCTCGCAGCCTTCACCGGGATCTATGCCGCAGAGCTGCCGCCGCGGTGCTGGGCAGCCGACAGCCGGCGAGCCCTGCTGGGCACCCCACAGCGGAGCCGCACGGTGAGCTGGGGGACAGGGACGGAGCAGGGCTGCGACACAGCCCCCATGGTGACGTGGGATCCCGCGCTCTGTCCCCTCGCAGGACCTGCTGCTTGTGGACACGGAGGCGGCCGCTGTCACCAACCTCACTGCCGGTACGCTGCGCCTGGCTGCTCGCGGTGCGTTGGCAAGTCGGGATGAGCCCTGGCGCCCATCGGGGTGCTGTTGTCTCCAGGGTCACCCGAAGGCTGCTGGGAGCTGCTCACCATCCAGTGGGACCTGCTCGTGGCCACCTGCTCAGCCCCACATCGCCCACCCCGCCTGGTGAGCAGCACCGTGGCACGGCACCGCGCCGCACTGGGGCCATGCCAGGGGCCGATGACACCTTGCCGAGGGAAGGGGGTGCCCCGGTGCCACTCAGCGCCCGTCCCCAGGTCGTGGCAGAGCTGCCACCGTTGGGTCAGGAGCTGTCCCTGCGCTGGGTGACAGTGGAGGATGCCCCGACAGTGCCCGGCATCACCTGGAAAACCCTGATGGTCCGGCCGCCCTGCGGTGGGCAGAGCCCTGCTCCGCATGGTGAGCGCCCAGGGGCCCCCAGGCACCCGGCTGCTACTGGGTGCTGGGGGCCCTTGGGTGGAGGGGGGCGGGAAGGGTCTGGGGGCACTAGGTACCCCGGGCAGTGGGGGCTGAGCAGGGCCCCTTCCTCGGTGCAGGCATCCAGCCCTTCGAGGCGCTGCTGCTGAGCCCAGCGGGCAGCATGGCACCGCACCCCCTCGTTGTGTGCCCCCACGGTGAGTGAGGGGGCAACGGGGACAGCCCTGCGCTGCTGGTGGCACCCCAAGTGATGTCCCCGTTGTCCCCAGGTGGCCCTCATGCCGTCTTCGATGCCCGCTGGCGCCCGAGCATGGCCGCACTGTGCCGGCTGGGGTTCGCTGTGCTCCTGGGTAAGTGCTGGGGACCCCGGCTCTGGGTGTCCCCCGTGCCACGCTGGGGATGTGGCACCCCGCAAACCCTATCTCCCCAGTGAACTACCGCGGCTCCCTGGGCTTCGGGCAGGCCAGCATCGACTCACTGCTGTCCCGCGTGGGTGAGCAGGATGTGGCGGACACACAGGTGGGGGGGGCACTGGGACAGGGTGCTGAGGGTGCGGGGTGCTGGCGGTGTGGGGTGCTGACAGTGGGGTGCCCCACGCCTGCAGCTGGCAGTGGAGCAGGCACTGCGCAGCGAGCCCCTCGACTCACGCCGCCTGGCCCTGCTCGCCGGCTCCCACGGAGCCTTCATCGCCCTCCACCTCCTTGCCCGTGAGCCCAAACGCTACCAGGTGTGCGCCCTGCGCAACCCCGTCTCCAACCTGCCCGCCCTGCTGGGCACCTCCGACATCCCCGACTGGTGAGAGTCACCCGCCCCACGCCGCGCTGCATTGCTCCGTGCCGTGGGCACCACGTCACCCCCCCCCGCCTCCCTCCTGCAGGCGCTACGTGTCCCTGGGGCTGCCCTACTCCTTCGAGCGGGTGCCCCGTGCCGAGGACGTAGCCACCATGCTGCAGCGCTCGCCCATCGCCCAGGTGCACCGGGTACAGCACAGGGGGATGGACGCGGGGGGTCCAGGGGTGGGGACTGAGCACCCACCACTGCTTGTGCCGCAGGTACGGGCGCCGGTGCTGCTGTGCGTGGGTGCCCGGGACCGGCGGGTCAGCCCCACGCAGGCGCTGGAGCTGTACCGGGTGCTGCGGGCCAGTGGGGTGCCGGCACGGTGAGCGGGGCGCAGGGGTCGGGGGGAGCAGGCAGGGAGCCCTGGGGCGCCGGCTGAGCATCCCCTGCCCCCCCCCAGGCTGCTGTGGTACCCGGAGGGCGGCCACGCGCTGGCAGGCACAGAGACGGAGGCCGATGTTTTTGGGAACTGTGCCCGCTGGTTCCTCCAACACCTGAGACAGCCCCAGCACAGCCCCTAGCACCTGCAGTGGCCCCGTGGCCGTGCTGGCCTTGGCGTGACTGGGGGTCCTGGGGATGGCACCGGGACCAGAGGAGAATGGAGCAAGTGATGGCACAGGATGGAAATGGGGATGTGGGCTTGCCGCTAAATAAACGTGTGCCACCTCGTGCAGTGCTGTCTTGTGCATCTTGGCCACGCTGCAACACAGACAGAGGCTGGCTCCACTCCCTTTATTGGGATCGGGGGGGCAGGCAGGGGGGTGCCACCCCTCCAGCCGCCCGCAGCCCGGCTCAGACCATCTTCATGACCTTGTGGATCCAGTTGACGTAGAGCGAGACACGGATGAAGAGGGCGGGCTGGTCGGTGCGGGCGCAGACACGGGACGGGGTGATCACCCCCTCCAGCACCCAGCAGTCGGCGGTCAGGCAGGCCAGGGGCCCCCCGTAATCTCCCTGCAGGGCCAAAAGAGCGCTGTGACCCCCATACCGGGGGGGGGGGGGTGGCCCCGAGCCCACCTGGCCCCACAGCCCCTGGCCAAACTCACCTCGCAGGCGCCCACGCCGGTGCGCAGCGGGGCGGTGCACAGCTCGCTCTCCGTCAGGCGCCCACGCAGCGCCGCCTGGCACTCGCCGTGGGCCAGCACCGGCAGCTGGGCCACGTTCAGCACGCGGCTGTCCGCCGTGCCTGCAGGGAGCCAGCCCCCGGGGCGGCGGCGGGGGATGGCACGGAAGGGGGAGGGCATGAGAAGGGGCTGCCATGGGATGGGCAGGGGGATGCTGCAGGAGGGGGGGTGCTGTGGGCAGAGGATGCCGTGGGCAGCAGAGGATGCTATGGGCAAGGGATGTTGCAAGCAGGGGGACACGACAACCACGGGGATGCTGTGGGCGTGAAGGTGCCACTGCATGGGAACGGCACGGGCAGGGGATGCCGCGGGCAGGGGGCACCGCTGCAGGGGGATGCCGTGGCTGGGGCTGCCCACATCGGGTACCTCTGGTTTCCCCCCAGCCAGCGATCTCGCAGGTGGTGCCCGCAGGCACGACGTAGCGCTCGGGCGGCAGGCAGATCAAGGCCACGCGCTTGTTCAGCACGGCCGGCCTGCGGAGGGACGGACGGGGGGGACGTGGCGCCAGCCCCGACAGCGCCAGGGCGCAGGACACCGGGCTCGGCTGCTCACCTCGCCAGCTTCAGCAGCACCAGGTGGGACTCAGAGGGACCGCAGAAGATGTGCACGATGGGGATGGCCTGCAGGTCGGGGTCTGCAGGGCCGGGGTCCTTGAACAGCAGCCCCAGGTGCACCTCGTAGCCCGACAGGTCCGCGTCGCTGCAGGATGGGGACATCAGGGCACAGTGGTGCCCGGTGCCTTGCATGCTGTCCCCAAGCTCACCAGGAGGAGAAGCACTGGCGGATGCTGATCACCCACTGCTCCTTCACCAGGGACCCGCCGCAGAAGTGCACGCCGGCCCTGCAGGCACCGAGGGAGGGCAGCTAGGGTGGGCGCCCAGCTGGTGGCGCAGCGGTGCTGGCACGCGGGGCGCCCGCTCACCGGTTGCGGATGCTGACGGTCCACGGCGAGTTGCCGGGCTGCCCGCCCACGATGCGCCCCTTGAGCTGCAGCCTCTCGTCCCGCCGGCCACACTGCTCGAACGTCACCGCCTCTGTGCGCACAGAAGGCATCAGCCGGCGGCGTCCTTGCCCGCCGCGTGGCACCCAGCATCCCCCTGTCCCTACCCATGCTCTCCAGGATGGACGGCACTGCGTTGCCAGCTGCGGAGAGAAAAGCAAGGGGGTGGCTGCAGCGGGGTGGCCACAAGCACGCCACAGGGCAGCCGGGGCTCAGCGGGGCCAGGGCTCACAGCAGGGCTTGATGGCGCAGTAGTCAAAGGGCATGCGGGGGTCCATGGTGTAGCACCAGGGGCCGTGGCTGTCGTTGTCAGGGTTGCGGCAGTAGTTCTCCTCCAGGTGGGCCTCGGGGTGGGTGGCGGGAGAGATCCTGCCGGGAGGGAGTCGCCATCGCTGTCCCCATCCCCGTCCCTGTGCACCAGCCCCCGGGAGGCTCCTGCACACACTCACTGCGGCACGTGGGGTGTCTGGGCGTCCCAGCGCTGGCACGTGATGCCCTTGCGCGTCTTGCTGACGTGGCCGTGGTACGTCTCGCCGTGGCCGTGGTAGCACTCTGGGGGCAGGCAGGGAGCACTCTGTCACAGGCGGGCGCTCTGATGGGGGCACCCACAGGCCCAGGGGAGCGGGGCTCACCCTGAGCACCCAGCTCGTCGTCGCAGCGGCGGATGTGGAAGCAGAAGGCAACGCGGACGCTGGGGCGGGTGGTGAAGCACCACGGCGCCTCCGAGCCATCGGGGTTGCGGCAGAAGTTCTCCTGCAGGTCCCTGGCAGAGCAGCCACGTGCGTGCCCGTGCCCGCGGGTGCTGTCCACGGCCACCCCATCCTGCCCCACCAGACCTACTTGCATGGGTACTTCTCGGGCACAAAGTGGTGCCGGTGGGGTGCCTGGGCGTCCCAGCGCTGGCACGGGATGCCCGACACGGTGACGTTCACCCGGCCCCGGTAGCCTTCGCCTTTCCCCCTGAAGCAGCTGGTGGTGACGTTGAGGGGCCGCGGACGCTTCTCTGCTTGTGTGGCCAGAGAACAGCGGGGTGAGGGTGGCACCGAGGACAGCCGGCCCCAGCCCTGCAGGTGACGCCAGTGGGGACTTACTGCAGACGCGGATGCGGCAATACTCGCGCTCCCGAGCGGGGTCAACAGTGTAGCACCAGGGCTGCTCGGAGCCGTCAGGGTTGCGGCAGTAGTTGTCATCCAGACCCTTCTCGGGGTACCTGGGCAAGAGATGGGGAGCAGTGGTTGAGGGTGACAAGCGTTCATTGTCACCACCGTGGCTGCGCGCCCCCGGGCCGGTACTTGTCGGGGTGGAAGGGATGCTTGTGCGGGTGCTGCAGGTCCCAGCGCTGGCACTCGGTCCCTGACTCGGTGTGGTCCACGAAGCCCCGGTAATCCTCCCCATTGCAGGTCATGCAGATAGCTGCCAACAGCGGGGGGGTGGCCTCAGCGGTGGCGGGGACTAGCGGCACAGGGTGTCCCCGGGGCACGGCGCTCACCATCCTCGCACTTCTTGATGCCGCAGCTCTGGTGCCGCACGCTGGGGTCGACAGTGTAACACCACGGGCCCCGCTTGTCCCGGTCGGGGTTGCGGCAGTAGTTCTCCTCCAGCCCGTTGCGTGGGGACGGCAGGAACCTGTGCCACCCCCCGTCAGCGCCACTGCCCCGGCGCCGTCCCCACTGCCCCCGTGCTGCCCCCACCCCGTAGCCCATGGCCCCACGCTGTCCCGTCCCGTGTCCCATCGCCCCGTGCTGCCCAGGGCTGGTGCCCGCAGCCGCTGGGGGGGCGGCGGGGGGCACGGTGGCACCTGTGGTCGTGCGGCGTGGTGGCCTGCCAGTGCTGGCAGCGCAGACCTTTCTCCGTCGTGGCCCGTGTGCCGCGGTAGCTGGTGCCGTGGTTCACGATGCACTCCCGCAGGTAGTCTGGGCAGAGCCGGGCACCGCGTCAGAGCCGTGCGGGCACCGGGGAGCCCCGCGGCGGGTGCCCGGCGTGCAGCCTCGGCGCCGGCCCACCTTTCTTCTGGTACAGGTCGTAGTGGATGTTCTTCTGCAGGCGGACGCGGGGCGAGTGCTGCGTCCAGGGCAGCAGCTGGCACAGCTGGCTCTGCCGCTCGTGGTGGAAAGCCCTGCGGGGCGCGACAGCGGGGTGGCACGGGGCATGGGGCACCGGGCCGCTCAGCGGCCGCAGCCGCGCTCGCCCCGCGCCGCGGCTCACCGGCAGGCCGGGCTGGTGGCGCAGCGCTGGGCGCACTGCTCGGCCGGGCCCGGCTCGGGCGGCGGCGGCGGCGCCTCGGGGGGCACGGGCAGCAGCTCGGTGGCTCGCAGGCGCTGGAAGTCGTTGAGGGGCGAGCGGGGGCCTGGGGAGCGCGGCGGGAGCTGGGCGCCGGGGGGCGCGGGGCCGGCCCGGGGGGCCCCGTCCGGGCTGCCCAGCGCCGCCCATCCCCCGGCGGCCCCGCGGCCCCCGGCCCGGGCCCTACCTGCGCCCAGCGCCGCGGCCACGGCCAGGGCCAGCAGCACCCGCGGCACCGCCGGCATGGCGCTGGCGGGCGGGGGCGGGGCCTGCCGGGAGGGGGCGGGGCCTAGCGGGTGGGCGGGGCCTAGCGGGGGCGGGGCTGCTGGGTGGGGGCGTGGCCTGCTGCGTGGGGGCGGGGCCTGTTGGGTGGGGGTGGAGCCTGTTGGGTGGGGGCGGGGCCTGCTTGAGGGGGCGGGGTCTATTGGGTGGGGGCGGGGCCTGCTGGGTGGGGGTGGTGCTTGTCTGGGTGGGGCGTGGCCTGATGGTGGGGGCGTGGCCTGATGATGGGGGCGTGGCCTGGTGGTGGGGGCGTGGCCTGATGGGTGGGGGCGTGGCCCGATGGTGGGGGCGTGGCCTGGTGGGTGGGCACGGCCCGGTGGGTGGGGGCGCGGCCTGGCGGGCGGGGGCGGGCCGGGCGCAGGGCGCGGGGAGGGGGGGGCGGTGCCGCGCGCGCGGCCAGGTGGGGCGGGGCCGGGAGGGGGCGCGGCGGGCGCGGGCGGCGGGCGCCGATTGGCCGCGGCGCGCTCGTGCCGCCGGTTGCCAGGCGCCGCCGGGCCCCGCCCCCAGGTACGTGCCCGCGCGGGGTCGCGCTCGCGCCGCGCCGCCCGCTCGGTGCGTCGGGGCCGCTGGCGGCGGGGAGCGGCCTCCGGGAGCGGCCTCGGGGCCCGGCCGCGCACGGTGAGCGGCGGAGGGGGCACGCGGGGTTGGGGGGGGGGAGAACGGCGCGGCGGGGCCTCGCCTCGCCTCGCCTCGCCGCCGCCCGGCGGCACCTGCCGCACTGCCCTTGGCCTACCGGGCGGGCCCGGCCCGGCAGCGGCGGCAGGGCCCCGGCGCCTCGGGCAGCGGGCGGCGGAACGGCCCCGCCAAGGCCTCAGCCTGGGCCTGGGCGCGCCCCCCCCCCCCCCTCGGTGGGCGGCAGGGCCGGGCCGGGCCGGGGGTTTCCCGGTAGCGGGCGCCCAGCGGCCCCGGCTGTGCGGGGAGCGGCCTGGCCCGGGCTCGGAGCCCCGCGGGGGGCTCGGCGGGGCTGCGGGGCTGACCTTGGGCCGCCGCCGGCACCGGGGCGGCCGCGGCGGAGCCCCCGCCTCCGAGGGGGACCCGACCCCCGGGCGGCCTCCCCGCGCGGCTCCCGGCCGCCCCCGAGCAACAGGCGGCGGGGCCCGGCTCAGCCCCGGGACAGCGAGACCTGCCGGGGGCCGCGGCCCCCCCCGGGCTGGGACCGGGAGGTGGGGGCCGTGGGGGGCTCGGTCCTGGGGCCTCGGGCTTGAGGAGATGGCTCCGACGTCCCCCGCCCGTCCGAACCGAGGCTAAAAATCCTCCTTGTGGGTAAAAAGAGCGGTCACGTCTCTTCTCCCGGCCCCTCCCGGCAGGGGCTTCCTCCCGCCGCCGTGGGAGTGCCGCTCATCCCGGGCTCCTTGTCCAGCCTCCCGCGGCGTGCCGTCCCGTAACGGCTTCGGCTCCCAGACCCCGTTCTGCCCCTGGAGCCCTCGCTCCAGGAGTTTCTAACTCAGTGCAGGTTTCTGCGTCTCTGCTGCTATTCCAGGCGTCCTAAGCCCCTTAATTCGTTCTTCCCAGCGCCTGTCATTGTGCTCTTCTGTCCTAAATATAGGGTAGTATGCCAACGGGAGAAGCTCGAGAGCGAGCCGAAGCGCCGGGAACGCCGCTGGTCGCTCAGAGAGGCGGTCAGCAAAGCGTCGCCGCTCCCAGGTCGCGCTGGCTGTCCTCGTGCTGCAGGAATTCCTGCATCTTTCTTCGGGACCTGGCACGAATTCTTGAACAACGAGGTGCTGGTGTGCAGGGTGCGTGCTAGCTTAGCAGTGCCCCTTCCTTTACACTAAGTAAATCCTGCATAATTTTAGGCCTGGAGAATTGGAAGAAGCCGCTGGGCTGGTACCAGTCAGCGTGTTCGGTGTCTTGCTGTGTTCCCGTAGGCTCCGTACGGAATTTGTTAACCACAAGCACTTCTCTGCTTTTAGACGTGCCTGAAGCTTGCTGCTAGGTCGAGCACTGTTTGCAGCAGGCGGAGCAGCGCTGCTAATCCGCTCCCCTCTCCTGTCTCTTACTGCCCGGTGTGCTGGGCTCGGCTGCCACAGGAGACGGAGCTGGACCCTTGGCAGGTACGGCGAGACCCCCAAGCGCTTGCGCTGTGAAATGCGCGGCTGGAATTGGCTCAAACCTGACCGTAACTTATCTTCCACGGGCGGCTGCTTTAGAGGAATCCTCGCGTGTCTCCAGCCTTCAGAGTTAGGCCCTGGCAGCGAGGGAGGATGTCGGGGGGAGCGCTGCGCCCCGCTCCGCGTGCACGGGGAAGCTGATGGTCGCAGCTGTGAGGAGAGGGGCTTCGGTGCTTTGCGCTGACCCCCAGGTCCCCCGGCAGGAGCAACGTGGCACAGCAGCAGGAGTGTTGCCTCGCTGCCTTTTCCGTGCTCCGGGGAGAAATAAGGTGGGGTTGTCCTGGAGGGGGGCCGCTGTGCTGTGCCAGCCCGGGAGGAGCTGTGGCCGGCTCCTTTCGGCAGTGACTGCAAGTTTCATTGCAGGGGTGATTTTGGGTGGCTTGTGCCTTCCCTCCTGTGAGCTGAGGAATAATACGGAGGAATTAATTCCGGTAATGGTTAATTTGAACGAGGAAAATGCAAACTCAAAGTTCTCCTTGGGCAAGCAGCGGTTGTGTAAATAAATGTCTCTGGCATTCTTTGTGGTGCTCGTAGGCTGTCTGCCGATTACTTCTGGTCTCTTGCTGGATCGGTGGGGAGGGAGGCTGCTGCTCCTTGAGCTCAGAGTACTTCAGCAGCGATTTGGGCAAAATACAGATAAACACAGTTGGATTGACCTAGCATATCTGAGGTCTTGGTATGCTGAAAATGTTTGTTCTTAGGATGTTTGTGCCGTCTGGAGAGCTGTGTACCTTAAACCCGATTCGCTGAGGACTGTGACCATGTTTAAGCTGTGAAAAAATAAAAGATCAACCTAAAGAACCGGTGCTTTTAGGTCTAGTTCTGCGAGATCAAGTAAGTTTGGCCAAACTACTGAGGTGCTGCTGGAAGGGAAGATAACACATTAACCTGCTGGAGTAATTTAGATAGGTGCGTTTCCTCTTCTAGCGCATGTTTCTGTCTGCGTATCTTCCTGCATTTACCAGCTGGCTTAAAACTGTCCATAGTTCAGCTTTGCTGGATTGAAGTTCAGCTTGCCAGCGGGGATGGCGTTGTATATATTTGGCGTTACTGCCTTCTTTGTCACTGCCTCTCTCCCGAGCGTGCAGGCTGGCCTGCTGGCGCAGCGCCGTCCCGAGGAGCTGGTGCTCGCTGGCCCCGTGAGCGGGGTGCCCCGGGGGGTGTCCCCCCTCTGCCCCTTGCGCCCGGCGTGGGAGCTGTCAGGAGGAGGAGCAGCGCCAGGGCTTGGCGTGGCAAGGAAGCGGGGGCCTCCCTCTCCTGGTGCTGAGCGGCCCCGCTGGGCTTCCCGCGTGCTGGGGCCGCAGCACGAGTTCAAGCTTTTCACCTGGCGGCGGCTCCTGCCGGAGGTTCTTGGCGCAGGTGAGATCGTGCACCCTGTTTTTCTCCCATGCTCTGTCCTGCTCAAGGTCGCTGCAGCCCAGCAGCGCAGGTTTCCAGAGGCTAGCTCAGTGCACGCTAGGAAATGCCCCGGTGTCTCTGCCACCGAGGGGCTCCTCCACGGCTGCGTGCCGCCCTGCAGCTCCCTCCGTGCACCTGTGGCTGCAGGGGGCTCGCCACGGAGCCCGGCCTCACCGCAGGTGGCTCGGGCTGGGCTGGTGGCACGCTCGCTGCTCCTGGAGAGGCGAGGTCCTCGTCCCGCGCACGTGGTGGCAGTGAGCTGTTTGCCAGTCCTTTTGCTGCGCTGAGCTTTTCTTTTTTCTCCCCCCACTCCCAGTTACCTTTCTGCAAGTTAGTAGCCTGAGTCGCGGCGTGGAAGGAGCACAGCAGGCCCGGCCTGGAGGAGCAGGAGGGAGAGGCATGGCCCTGGTGCTGGCGGGCTTGGGAACGGCAGTAGATCTTGTCCTAGTCCTGGAGGTGGACGGTGTTTAGTTTCACTTTGGGGTTTTCTTCAGGAAAATTGGCTCCTAACCTCGCCTGCCCTGTCAGTAGGTATTCAAACGAAGGTTTCTGGCGAGGATTTCTCCTTCCTAACTCCTGTCTCGTGCTGTGGTCTCGCTGCAGCGCTCAGCTGTGGCATTCGCTGTCTTGGTGACCCTGAATAAGGTTATGGTCTGTATTTTCTAACCTGCTTTCTGAGA
The DNA here is from genome assembly GCF_964034855.1 of Anser brachyrhynchus. NCBI lineage: Eukaryota > Metazoa > Chordata > Aves > Anseriformes > Anatidae > Anser > Anser brachyrhynchus. The sequence goes on from NC_137705.1 coordinate 17,401,636, forward strand.
AGGGTGCTGTTCATGGAGGGCTATATGGGCAGCTTCAGAAATATTTTGTATCCGGGCTCCTCAGAGCTTTCTAGCAAATTGTTTGAGAAGCCTCTTCACCAGCGCTCAGCTTTGCAAATGCTCCTCGGCAAGGACCTGACGGGCGGCATTCCTCCCCTGCCTCCCCACGCTGCTGAGCGATTACAGGAGAGGTTTCAGCTTACCCTCGCACAGCTATAGGTCGCGCTGGCGTTGAGCACGTATAGGCGATGAATTCACGCTGGTTCTTTCGGGCACGTTCCTTTTTTTTTTTTTACGAGCTAGATTGTACATTGAGACTTGAGGAAGCTTAATCTTCTGCGACGCGTGTCCCTTAAGGGTGGGAGTTAGCCTTGGGTGGTTCTGATGAGAGTTTCCAGTAGCAGACACTGGTCACTTGCTGTCAGTCCCAAGGGCTAGGGGTTGATTTGGGATGAGTTGGGTGAGGCTCGGCGATGGTGTGAGCCAGCGGTTTTCCACTTGAGCACTGAATGGCGGCGGGTGATGTGACAGCCTCGTGCCGCAGTCACAGCTTCGGGCGGTGGCAGGGGGGCCACCTGCGCTCTGCGTCCCTTGCTGGGAGGGATGGCTCGCTTCCTTTCACCGTTTTTTCCGTTTTCCTCATGCCAGGTCAGCCCCAAATGGGCTCCTTCAGACCCGTGGGGAAACGTACGCCTTTCCAGAGCTCCCGTCCTCCTCCAGAGAATTTCCTTGCGCCAATGGCGTCTTTGGGGCTTTTCAGTTACAGGGGAGGAGAGCTGGGTCTGGTAGGCAAAAGCAGTCCCCGTCCCTGCTGGTCAGTTATTCAGAAGTCCGGGGTGCTGTTCAGACACCTCCTTAATCAAAAGGGAGGTATTTGCTGAGTCTTTTCAGCATGGCTTCTGTGCACCTCCCATAAACTTAGGCTGTAAAACTATCCTCCGGCTGAGAGTTTCCTCTGCAGGAAGGAGAAGTTCCTTCAGACCTTCTTGAAGTATCGCAGAAATTGAAATAACAGTGTAGAAACGCAACTTGGTGTCATTTTTAGCTGTGCTGTGGCTCTTGGGATTCCTCCAGGAAGCTGGCTCCCAGGTGCGGGGCAGGGAGGCATCGTGAGCCAGAAGGCAGAAAAATACCAGGACTTCAGCATCCTTCCCTTCTCCCGCACGCTGCGCAGCCGTGCCTGCTCCATGACATGCTGAAGGGTGTAATTCCAGCAACGCTGGTAACGACTGAACGTAACAGGCTCGGCTAGTCACTGGTTTCATTAGTTCTCCCATTTAGTTCATTTCAGCCCCTGCCCCGTAGTGCCTGTGAGCAGGGCATGTCAGTGGTCCCGGGAGCTGTGGAGTGTGGCCACAACGCAGATCTGTCCTTCGCCTGTGGAATAAAGCATCAGGAACAGGGTAGCAGACGCTGTAGATCTGCGTGGAGGTCAGATCAGGGGTTCTCCAGGCTTGGCACTATTTATTTTGTTGGGGGCAGTGATACAGAAGTTGCCAGAAGTGGCTTGGACCAACGATCTCTTGTAATCTAACGCAAAGCACTGCATGTTTGCACGCTGTGAGCTCCATTCCTCCAGAACGAGGACCTGCTTGGCCAAAATTCGGAACTTCGTACGCAGTGGGGGGGAATTTAACGCTTCTGATGGTCTCCGTGAAGCCCAGGCTTTGTGTTCGCCCCTGCGCCAGCAGCCTTGTGCTGGCTGCTCCTTCAGCAAACACTTTATCGCGTCTATGAATAAAATTCTGTTTGAATATCAGTTAGAGTTCGGACTTGAGAGAAATAAGAAGTTTGATCTTGCGGGAGTAACAATTGCTGAATAACAAATCCTCTTCAGAAAAGTCCAGAGGAAGCCAAAGCAACGTGTTGTAACGGTGCTGCGTGCGGAACCCCACGAACCCTTGTTAGTAAACTGCTTGTAAGAAAAGCATAAGAATAGGACTTCAGAGCCCTACGAAAACTTGGTAATCAAAGCTAACACGAAGAAGGGATTCAGCTGTTACTGGCAAAGACGTAAGCTTGTGTATTGTGGTCTTAAAGTGTTGGAGAAGGCAGCGGCGGTGCTGCGCGTTGTACTGGTGATAAGCTGGGATAAAAGTTCTGTGTGATCCTATCTGCTTAACGTGGCTGAGTGAAGTACTCGTGATTGTCACGGCTAGTCGAGGCGTGAGAAGGTTTGCTTAAAAGCCTGGATCAGGGGTGGTCGGGTTCCTGGTGTCGAGAAGCAGCATCATAGGCCCGTGGTATGGTTCAGTAACCACCTGCCTCTCCAACCAGTGTCCCGCTGCCGGTACCGTAGTACAGCACACCCCTAAGTGCTGGAAACTGGAATCCTAACCCTCCTCTTCCTTCTCCCTGCTGTGCTCTGCAGAGCACGGCGTGCGAGCTGAACGTGCCCGCAGGGTGCTGGTCGCGGGGTCGGGCGCACGCGGTGGGACCCGGCGGCGTCGGAGCCAGGACGTGGCCTGCCCACACGGCTGGGACAGGCCTTGCTCGGCAGCTGTCCGTCTGTGGGCTGGAGGCTTCCCCAGGGAGAGCGGCTGCGGTGCTGTCCTGCCGTCACAGGAAGAAGCTGTTTCCTGCAGACCGGCGTGCTGGCGCTGTGTGCTTTGCCCTGGCGTGACCGAGCTCGACATCCTCCAGCCCTGCTCTCTTCCCTGAGTCCTGACTCCTAAAGCCTCCCCTGGCGGTGCGTGGATGTGCAGCGAGCCGAGTCCCGAGTGTAGGTAAGCCTTTTTGCACCTTTTGCGGATTCCTTGTAGTCTGAAAACCACTGACAATAGGGTGCTTCAGGGGACCACTTGGTGCGGCTTCTCCCCTGCTTGGTAAAGAAAAGCAGGACGGAGCAGGCAGTGAGATTTTGGGCTTGATTTTCCTGAGGCTGAGGTAAGCTCAAGATGCTGCAAGCAGGGACAGCTCTGCCCTCTCCCCTTTATGTCTCGGCTGTTGGTACCGGTGTGCTTTGTGGTGAATTGGTGAGCTTAGCTCCTGCCGGAGAAGCAGCCTGCCACCGGCATGATGGAGCTCACGGGGGGGCAAGGGTAAGTGCAGGGTTCCTCCTTGTGAGTGCCTTTCGGACCCGTACAGCGCGCGGCGTGCTTGCTCCAGCCGAGAGCCTGGGAAGAGCGCTTTGTGTGCTCCAGTCCTGTCTTCTGGTTGTGTATAGGGATTCAGGTTGGCTTAGCCGAAGCCCCTACGTCAGTGTTCTGGGGTGGAATTGTACTTAAGTAGCTGCTTAAGATGATGGTGACTCTGCCACGCGGGGCTGACACCTTGCGCTGTAGGTTTGGGACCGAAGCTCTAGGTTAATGCTGAATGGAAGAGGATGCGCGGAGCTTGGAGCCGCTTGGGCGCGTGGCAAGGTGGCCGGGTCCCAGCGAGTGGAAGCCACCCTTGGTATCAGCGGAAGGCTCAGCTCTGCAGCCCGACCCGATCCACCAGTGGACTCCTGCTGGTGTCCCAGCATTTCGGTGCGTGCTCCCCTTCAAAGCAAAGCCACGTGTGAGCGGAGGTTTATGAGCACGCTGGTCCCAGCTTCACATTGACAGAGTGCAGGAGCTGCCCAGTTCCCCGCTGGGAGGGGAGGAGGAGGTTTGGTGGCTGCTGCAGAAGTCATTGCTTCGGGAAGCTTGAAGGTGTTCATCTCCCTAAAGAGACGGTCACGAGGATCAGCTAGAATAACTGGTGGCCCCTGTCCTGCCTGGGCCCTGTGATGGCAGCCAGCTGAGCAGTCTGCAGTCCTTGTGGGCAGGACAGCTGCTTGCCTTTACCTTGTCTCTCCTCCATGGGAAGGAATGCCCTGTGTCAGCAGAGCCGAAGGTCCCCGTGTCTTCCCGTGGGCTTTGTGGGGAGGAGAAGGCATCTGAACTCCCCTGGGTGCATCTGGCCGGCTGGAGGGGGCGCAGAGGCAGGTCGGTGGCATGGTCAGCAGGCTGCACGCACGTCGCTTCAGCTCCTAGCTGGGGCTGGTCCCCTGGCGTGCTGCTCCTTCCGTGTGCTGGCGGCAGGCTCTAGAGCAGTCCCTTGCGTAGAAAAGCCACGTGCAAAAAGCATCTCGTGTATTTTTTTAGATGTCTTTCAAAGTAGCTTGGTGGCTGAGCAGAGACCTGTGGCAGGTCGTTTGCCTGCGTGCCCAGGGGAGCTCGGGCAGCCGGTTGGGGTGGGATGGATCCTGCCGGGGACTCGTGCCCGCTGTGGACGGCTCCGTGCTGCTGGGACGCGGCTGCCCGTGGGAGACGACAGCAGGAAATAAATGGGAGGTGTCCAGCTGAAACCAGCTTTTATTTCTTTTTCCCTTTATCTGTTGGAGTTGGGTGGGTTTTCCTTGGCAGCAGTGTGCGGTAACCTTGCACGGCACGATTTTTACAGGGCCCGAACTCGGCACCGCAGGTGTAAGGGGTCCTGCCCTCTGCTCGTGCTGCTGCGAGGGAACACCCCAGGGCTTGCAGAGCTGGGGCCAGGTGGAAACCGGGCTCTTGGTGTGCTCCTCTGATAGGTACCATTGCCCTGGTCCCATTCTCTGGGCAGCTTTAGCTTGCGTGCTAGCACAAAGTAGGGGAGAGGGTTGGAGTGGGGTGGAAATCCTTCTTCTGGAGGTGACACCAGCTTCAAGCGGCCATAAAGCTGCCTGTAGTGCTGGTGCTGGGTCTTCAAGCATGTCCGCCCTGCCTGGAAGAGTTGGGGAGAAGGAACAGCGAACTCTTTCCTACCAAGCCTTCAGTTTCCAGGCGTCTGTGAGGATCCCTGCCACCAGAGGAGACCCACAGAGCTGCTGGAGCGTCGTGCTGGGCCCTGGTTGCACGAGCTGCCAAAATCTTTGCGGGCCATTGAATAGGAGGAAAAGTGGGCTGGAGCAGGAAGGAAGCGGGATGCATCGCGCCCCGTTGCGCCAGAGGCGAGAGCACCGCTGCGCCGTGTGCGTGGGGTGGTGGGCTTCCTGTGGAGGTGGTAGCTGCCGGCCTGGGTTGCGTGGGTGGGGGGAGGCGGTTCACCCATCGCAGTACCTGGTGCTTTTCTCGGGGGGCGGGCTGCTAAGCCACTTGCCGCTGGATCAGGAGACATTTTTTTTTCTGGGGTCTGCGCCCTGTTAAGTGAAAAAGAACAAGAAGTGATGGCAGGTAAGGAGCAGGGGACAGAAGAGGAGTCCACTTTAAGAGTAGCAGCGTTTATCATAGAATTGCAGAGTGGTTTGGGTTGGAAGGGACCTTAAAGCCTATCTAACTCCAACCCCCTGCCATGGGCAGGGACCCCTCCCACCAGCCCAGGCTGCCCCCAGCCCCATCCAGCCTGGCCTTGGGCACTGCTGGGGATGGGGCACCCACAGCTCCTCTGGGCAGCCTGGGCCAGGGCCTCACCACCCTCTGAGCGAAGAACTTCCTCCTCCTTATGTAGCAGGTAGCACAAAATATTAACATAAGTAAGAAGCTGTGGTTTATACCATGAAGCGTCTGGCTGAGGTGACTGCAGTGAGTGTGTGCAGGCAGGTGGGACGGGAGAGCTGGTGAGCGGCAGGCAGCTCTCCTTGTTCTCTGAGCTGTTTCTGGCCATGAAGTATGAAGGTCTGTGAAAGCCAGAGGAGGAGGAAGCCAGGCAAATTAAAACCAGGGAACAGTGCGCTTTTTTTGTCTCGATTATTTGCTAAGGTGCTTCACAGTTGGAAGAGGTAGGTGGGGAGAGGCTGTGGCCGTGCCATCCCTTGAAGTCTTTGGCTGCAGACAGCGTGCTTTCTGCAAGATTTGCCTTAATCGAGCAGGTGAAACGCTGAGGACCGCTGTAACTGACCTTGCTAAGTGCTGGATTTGAATGTGATGTGGCCGCGTTTAAGAATGTAAACTGAAGTAAGCGTTGAGCTTTTCATATGACCAGCTACACTGAATGTCTGTTTAGCTAGCAAATCTGTTTTTCTTGTCCCTGTCACTTAAAATGAGCACGGCTGTTCTAAGAAATCTTTGGAGATGCCGCCGTGTCTCACCCAAAGCCCTAAATTGCTGCTGCATTTATGTTGCCGCCGTTTGAGCCTGCGTTTCAGGAGCGAAGCTGGGAATTCGGTGGTGCTGGGAGCCGGATGCACGGGCAGCAGCGGGGCCGCTGACCCTGCTGCGGTGCTCAGAGCCACCCCCGGGGGATTTCCCACGGGGGACACGTTCAGCACCCTGTCGTGGATTCTCCTGCGGTCCTTTTTCAGCCCCACGTCAGTTAAGCTCGTGGGTCTGGCTGTTCCCTCATTGGGAGAAGGAGGTGACAACCAAAGCCAGCTTCGTGGTGGCTTCCCCGCGGCGTGGCCCTGGGTCACTCCTCTCCCAAGGGCTGGGCAGTGCGGGTGCCAAAGGGTGCGTTTAGGCCCTGGAAAAAAAGTGAATTTAGCAGAGGTTGGTAGGAAGCAATGCTGCTTTGGGAGAGCCAGAGCTGCCGTGGTCCCTTTTGGAGCACAGTTCGTTGCGCTCGCGCTGCTTTCCAGAGCCCGTCACGACTGCAGCACAGCTCAGCGCTAGATTTGGTAGCTAATGCTCTTTGGAGTAAGTGTCATTTAAAAAGTATTCAGCCAAGAAAGAGCACAAGATGTAATTCCAATGAGTTTTTTTTAGAAGGATGGGAGTTTCTATTAAAGGGAATCGGCGCCGTGTGGCCTCCAGCCCTGTGCACAAGAGGAGCTTCGCAGGTGCTGTCCGCTCGCCACCTTTCTGAATTCCTGCAGAAATGGCACAGAGCTCAAATTGAAACATTCCCTCCTCATCCGCTGACATTTACAGTTAAGGTATTTTTCTGGTTAACCTGTGGAGCTTTTGCATGCAAGGCAGAGGTCCTGGGAAGGGATGAGAAACGAGCTATTTTTACTCTATCACAAACAGGGCTCGGCGTGTTTATTTTAGCCTCTGGAGCCACTCAGGCCAGTGCATTGCTTTTTTATAGTCTCCTACTGTTACTCTCTGATCAGAAAACAAACTTAAACTCTGGAAATCCCAGGAAAACGGGATGACCTGGCGCTCTCGGCCCCCGAGGCTGACAGGGAGGATTTAGGTTGGTCCCGCTCTTGGTCCCGGTCCCTGCTCCGTGGCGTTGGTGAGGACAGTCCCTCCGACTGCAGGCGTGCCTCACGCGCTGCTCTTCAAGCTTTAAGCTCCTGAGCCCGGCTCGGTGCTGGAAGCTATTAAAAGCACGGTGTGCTCACGCCGTGGTGGCACGTACAGCTGGCAGTTGTGGATGGTGGTCCCTTCGCCGTGCCGGGGTGCTCGTCTGTCCCGGCCTGCCGTCCCACGGCACGCTGCCCCGACACGCAGCGGGTGGCAGCTCCCGCGGGGAGCAACCTTTCCACTGCCCTGACCCTTCCTTGCTCTCCCCGGGCTCCCAGATAACAGCACCTTACCGCTGCTTGCTCTTCGTTTTCGGCTCTGCTGCCTCCGTACCCAAAGCTGGCGTTGCTGTGCCCCTGGGGCAGTCCCGTTGCAGTGCCACGTTGCAGCTCCGGTCGCTCCCTACAGGTGCCCTCGCTGGTCCCCTGCCCTGGCTGCTGGGTGCCCTGCACCGAAGACAGCTCACCCCACATTGGCTTTGCCTCCTCGTGCTTGCGGTGCTGCCGGAACAAGCTGATGTGCCTTGGTCTCTGAGCGTGGCTCCTGGTGTAGATGACAGTTGGTGGGGCATATTGAACGTATTTGACCATGGGCATGCCCTCTGCATCCCCTCGGCAGACTCCTGGAGGTGAATTCAGTACCTTGGGGGTGTTTTCTCCCCTTTCGGGAGCAAGCAGGGGAGAGCAGGAGTTCTTGTGGTGAGGACTGCTCTTTCAGCTTGGTTCGTTTCTGTTCAGTTGGCTTGAATGTGGCTTTCAAAAGCAGGTAAAGGACTGGGCTCGGAGTGTCTGGTCCGGCCTCCGAAGAAAGCACATGCTTGGCCAGAGACGTGTCTGCTGCGTGTGTTTTGGATTAAGCGAGCCTGGACTTATTTGCAAATATTAATATTTGTGTGCTGTAAAGCATCTGTGGGCGTCCACGCTCTGAAGGTTAAGCTGTGTTTTGTTGGTGTCCTGAAGGGGATGAGAGCTCACAGGACAGAGTCTGGACGCAAAGGGGTGGCCTTGTGAGCTGCTCCCCAGTGCTCGCAGCACCCTGGGTTCTCCCGTGGGACAGGGGGCTTGGGGTCCACATGGACACGGTGCACCAGGTGTGCGGCTCCACACCTGCCTTTATGCAAGCCCGTGGCAGTGGCTTGCTGGAGGGGCAGGGAAGCACGTTTCCCCTCCCAGCTCCCTATCTGCAGGCGGGGCACCCGGGTCGGGATGCAGGGCAGTGCATTTTTCCTGCTGTACACAGCTTCGCCGTGTCTTTGGAGGAGAAGAGACGTCAGAGGAAGTTTGTCATGTCTGCGGTGCGGTACTTGTCCTGCTGGTTGTGTGTTCTCCGGCTTCGTCAACGGGAGGAATACCTAGTTCTGGAGAGGGTTACTCTGCATGCAGGTACTGGGGTATTTGCTTTTGCTTACCAGCCTGTAAAAGGAAAAAGATGAGTTGAAAATAAAAACGTGTTGTTGCTTTGTGAAGGAGGATGTGTTAATCCACAGAACTCAGGCTTGATGTATCAGTGGAGTCCTAATGTTACAACACATAATAGATGTTTTTAGACAAGCACCTGGGGGGAAAAAAAAAAGGGGTGAGCCTTTGTAATAACCTAAGTAACACAGCACAGCTTTAAAAATCAGGAGCAAATTTGGCAGGGGCAGTCCACAGGTCTAAAATGTGAAGCATTGCAATGCAGTTGCCTAATATAATAAATTTTGAAACAAAGTGACTTAAAATACTTATTTATAGAAAATATACCCAGGGACTGAAATGCAACTGTAGTAATGCTTAAAATATCCCTGGAAGAGCTGTGCTGCTGGACAGGGTGAATTTCCCAAACTCTATTTTTGACTCTTCCAAAATTTTTCCATAGGTTTTTCAGAAAGCTTTTTCCCTGCAGTGTTTCCCAGGTTTGCTGCATTGACCTCAGCCCGCTTTCCCCATGCTCCTTTCCTGGTTTCCTCCCAAACTGGGAACCTGTCAAGTGCATTTTTATCAACAGGAAAAGGAAGCCCGAAAGGCTGGGGGAAAGTTTCCATAACCACCTTACCGCTTGCAGTTTCCAGACCTGGAGGGAGCTGAAATCGGTGTGTGTGTTACTCCTGCAGAATAAACAGCCTCGCGAAGACGTGGGTGAATAGAGCTGGGGATGACTTTCTGAGGCCATCGTGTATTTTACTTTCCGGGACGAAGGCTACTTAGACATCTGGATTGCACGGGGGATTTTAGGGGAAAAACAAATTATTAGTTTGCTGTGAATGGAGAATGACTTTGACTGCTTTGAGTATGCCTTCCCCAGCTCGCTACAGCGCCGGCTGAATCCGTATTCTGGTGCTTTGGAAGGAAAAACGGCGCCTTCAGAGGCTGCCTTCTGCGTCCCGGGGCTGTGAGGCTGAGCAGCCCTTTCCCGACCTTCTGGTGCATTGAGAAAACAAGCTCATTTTATGGACAGTTAATTTACAGAAAGTTCCTGTTTAAATTTCCTCCAAGGGCCATAAACCTGGAGGACAGCTGCCCCCGTTAGGCAGCTCGTCGTATGCTGCTCACCTGGCCTAGCTTCCACCCCTCCACAGAGGCTGACTGTGGCTCTTCTGTGGGAGCAAACCTGGTAAATGTGAGGAACTGTGGCCAGAGAGCGCCTGGGGCCTGCTTGGGAGAGGGGGGGCTGGCTGGGGGCCGTCTGTTTGAGCCTGGGACGCCTCAGAGCTCATGTCGCCTTCCCTCTGGTGTCTGAAGGCCCCGCCACAAAAACAAGGCGGTGCCGGGCTGGTCCGCCTTCAGCAGGGGCATGCGCTGCAGTCTTCATGATCCTAACAGCTAATTCTGATCAAGTTTGATGGGGAGGTCGGATTTCGGACACCTAGGAGAGCTCTGAGATGCTCGGTTGGTTTGCTGTGCCGTTCGGAGCTGCTTTTCCTCCCCTGGGAACAAGCAGGCTCCCGTCCCCCTCTGTGTCGCGGCTTGGCAGCCGAGGTACCCTCAGCCACCGGGCTGGGTTAAAGCGGAGGTGCAGGGAAGGAGAAACTTCCAGCCTGTGTCCGGGGCTGAAAACCAGAACGGGACTCCTGCCCCTTCCATCCCCGGGATGCCTGTGAGGTGATTCCTTGGCCTGGCCGCGGCCCCGCAGCCGCCCCCACCCTCCGGCTGTCCCTGCCCGTCAGTGCTCTGCATCGGACCGCGCCGCGAAGCCTTCGCCCTTTCCACCGGGCTGGCACGGCCTCACGCTCGGCACCCCTTTGTGCCGGGCAGTGCTTGGCCAGGACGGAAAATGACTTTGGGGTGAGTGGCTGGAGGGGGGGAGAGACTTCCCTGGCCCCCCCTGCTTCGTCTGGCAGCACTTGGCAGCAGCAGGAGTGACCTGAGGGGAGCGCCCGGCTCCCCTGCCTGCACCGCCAGCTGGCCGCGGGGACCTGCGGGGGCTCTCTGAGCCAACCCTTCAGCAGGTTTTCCCATCTGATACAAGAAAAACTCTTTGGCACGCTCGGGGCCCGCAATCTCTTGGTTTTGTTGAAGCCGGGGCCTGTTTCTCTTCCTTTAAATCTCCTCTGCAGCAGTTGATAAGCAGCAGGTCCCTCCTCAGAGAGAAAATGCTGCAGAAAGAAATGCCAGGAATGCGAACAGCAGGTGGGGACTGGCAGATGTACTTATCAATCACAACGGACTGACAGAGCGGCTCATTCCTCTAAAGAGCTACTGTTTGCCTCCAGCCGGGGCCATACCAACCCCTCCAGCCTTTGCTGGGGGCAGCTGTGGGGTTTTTGCTGGGGCACGGTGTGCTCTGCGCTGTCCCAGCCCAGCGGGACTCCCTGCCGGGGCTGGGACCCCCGGGAGCACGCGGCGAGGTGGCAGCAGCACGCCTCGTAGATAACGTGCCCCGTCCTGGGGACGGGCCGCGTGGGATCGTGCTGCCACGTCACCGAAGTAGAAGGCTGGCTCGAGGAGTTAATTGAATTTGCTGCACTGTTGCTCTTCAAAACGCGGCTTCATCCCTCTGAGGAGCCTGGAGTTGTTTCTGTGGACAAAAAAAAACAAAACTATTTTGAGGCGGTGATGCTTCCAGGGGGTTACCTGTGTTGGCAAGTGAGAAGATCGCTGCAGCTCCAGGCTGCAAGACTGCACTGGTAGAGAGGGCAGCACCTCCCGGGGTGCTCCGAAGGGATTCGGGCACAGCGTGAGTACTTTCTGAACTTGTTTCCCTGCAGTTGCTGCTCCTGCTTTCTGAGCACCCTGCGCTTGATATGGAGATGTCTTTCAGCAGCAGGACAGCCTGATTTACATGAAATAACAGGCTGAATGGTGAAAAGCCTTTATCTGTTGATCTCTAAGCTGCTTTGCCCTGCGTGCTGGCAGTGTGTGTTACAAGCAGAACAAACCTGCTGTCACAAATGACATTATGGATGTTTTTCCCATCCTCTAAGCTTTCATTCTGGCTGACGTGCTTGTGTCAGAATGCGTGTTATCTGAGTGCTTCGGATCCCCTCCGCTTCTGTGCCTTGATTCTTGGAAAACCCAGAATAAGCCACAGACTGGGAGGCGATGGGATTAGACCTCTCCTTATGTGACTCCCTGTGTGGTTTGCTGGGCTACTTCAGCCTGCCTGGATAATGCTGTTGCATCCATCTCCAGTCTCAGTGATTTGGTATCCTTGAAAGCTGATGGTTCTGTGGGATTCATAGGAATGCTGCTGATTTAGATCGCTGATATGTTTAAAAAATGAAGGCACATCTGCCCTGAGTGGCCTTATCAGTTCTTCTTCAGATTGTTTCTTGTTTTCATGAAAGAGCAGTGTAAGGAAGAAATAGCTTTCCCATATAAAAGCAGGGAGAATAAGGGGGAGGTCAGTACTGTGGCACAGAATAAAGACCTTGGAAGCGTAACTTTTTAAGAGCAAAATGTCATCTTCAAACTCTGTTCAGATAGCAGCACCTTGCCTAAGCAGGGTGTGTATTTGGGAGGTCCTATTCAGTTTTTAAAGCGCTTCAGCTCCTGGAGCAAAGGCAGCAATTTGGGCAGCGCTGCCGTTTGCACCGCTACCTCAGCGGGACTGCTGGGCAGGCTCACAGCTGGATGCGGGTCAGACGGTGAGAAAGGTTCCCCGGGAGCTGCTCCCAGGAGGGACTGCCAGGGGAAGGCTTTGGGAAGGGGCACGGCGCGGAGGCAGTGACGGGGGAGTATGCACCCAGGCTGCTCGAAAGTCCCTTTGCAACTGGGAATCTGCTGTGACTTGGCCTGAGCTCCTTATCTCAGGAATTCCCCAAATTATATTTGTTTGATCTGGAATCGATCTAAAACTCTGGGCGTTGCTGCAAAGGCTCTGGGCTATGCTTTTGCAAGGGGCAGCTTGCTTTAGCAGCTGCAGTAGCTTTTCCTCAACAGGAAAGCAGCAAGTGGTGCTGGTCAAACCACCTGCTGCAGAGGTTGCCTGGCGCTTGAGTTGCATTTAACTCTTGAACTTAATTGCTAGCACTGGAATTTCCCATGCTGTGTGTCTGCCCCAGGCTTGTTTTCAGGTTTTCAACACCAACAGCTCAGCCATTTCCAGGAATTAAAGGGAGAAGTGCCTTAAGCCGTGAGTGTTTGAGAAAACAAGGCAACCTTAACTGCTGGCATTGAGCGTGCTTGTGCCCCCGGCTCTGCAGTGGGGCTGCCCTTCTGTTGCAAGGGATGAGGCTATCCCAGCAAAAACCGCCCCTATCTTATCAAGATGCAGGCATCTGAATGCCTCCCAGCACTCTCTGGACTTTAAGATACTATCCACTGGGCGATGGCCGAGGTGGGGACCAGGAGCAGGGTCCTGTCTCCTGCAGTGTCGGCTTGCTTATGGTGAGGAACTTCTGCCTCCAACAGAGAGAGGAGAGGAAGCTGGAAACGGCAGAGCACTGTGGTGCTTGCTGTGACCAGCCCCAAGGCAGCCTTAACTCAGGTATTCTGATTTCCAATTCATTATTTGCAACCTCGATGTGTTAAGGACCGTTTGCGTTACCTGCAGCAACATCATGCATCGCTGCAAGGATTGGGGAGAGGGTGGTTTCAGGCTCAGCCTACAGTAATGAGCAAACTTCTTGGTTGTCATGAGGTTTTGAGGCAGTGAGGGGCAGTCTGTCTTCCGCTGCTGCCCCGCTGTGGGAGGCTCTGCTGCTATCTGTCACAAACCTTTTCCTCTTTTGTGTGTGCGCGCAGGGCTCTTCGGTAATGTGGTTTTGCTTGCTCTGCACTTTGCTGCAATAGGGTGGTGGAGGCCTTTGGAGGGCAAGTGAGCTCGAGTTATATACGAGAAGTCCCAAAACTGCATCTTTCTTAGTCTTTATAGCACACCTCTCTCTGCAGCTGCTTACTAAGTGCTGTAGCGTTTTCCTGCTCTGTTGTGTGCCTCTCTTTGGAGAGCACCAGGTAGGTGAGCGGGGGGTCCGGCCTGTCCGGCAGAAAGGGGCTGCGGAGCTGGGAGAACGTGCTTTGGGGAGGCTGGGGAATGAGCTGCCGTGTTGGAAACCACCTCCTGCCTTACCCAAAACCCTCACGCTGTCGGTCAGGGAGTCCTGTCCGGGCCGGTGGCGGCTGCGGTGCAGGCAGAGCACAGTGGTCCCCTGCCCTGGTCAGGGGCAGGAGTGCATGGGGACCACAGCTCGTAAACTGGGTCACTTTCTCTGCTTTTAAAATGTGGACTAAGCTGCTAAAAACACATTTTTCTGTATTAAACCCAGAAAAAGCTCAAGTACCAGTCCTGATTTCCTCTTTGGAGGTGGGCTTTTGGGAAGCTGGAGGCTCATTCTGGCTGCCCTATTAAAAAAAAAAAAAAAAAAAAAAAAAAAAACCTTGGTTATTTTGCTGAGTCTACTCCTTCCAGGTGAAGAAATAGAAATTGTGGCCAGGCTTTGCAACCAGTCACGCTGAATGACTGGGAAGTCAGAACTTCCACGTGGCACGGCGTGGTCCTGCAGGACTGACCAGATCTCCTGGGACCTTACAGGTCTTCCCTGAACCCTCAGTCTTTTTGCGACAGCAAGCAAGGAAATGCTATATAACCACTGAAGTGAGATAACATAAGCAAAGAGAAGCTTTGGTGCAGGTAATTGAGTACCTAATTGCTGTGTTTGCCACCTGGGGATTGGAATTGCTCTCTGCTCTGGAAGCTGAATGGGCCACACTGTGATAAGCAGTTTAATTGTTTCCCCGCATCTGCTGCAGCATTATAAAATGCAGGCAAGCTGCACGCACCTTCAGAGCTTAACAGCCTCTCGGCAACTCCAAGGCTGCGTTTTTTCCTGTGGTGCTTGAGCATCTCTCTCCATGCCGCCCTTATGTTCTCTAAACTGTTTATGTTTACCTATGCCGTGTGACAGCAATGAGACATCGAGTTTTTCTAGAAAGTTTTTCAGCTTTGCGTAGTTGTAAGCCGTAGGAACGGCGATGTGTGAGCAGTGAGGAGGAGGGTGCACGGTGTGCGGTGTGCTGCGGACAGGATGCCCTCTTAAGCTAATTACTGGGATTTGGGCATCATTTTCGTAATGAAGATCAGGTGAGCGCTGGGCAGAATTAAACTGAGATAGACTCGGGGCGGGGGATGCGTGTGCGTTCAGAAGAAAAGGCACAGGGAGGTTAAGGAGAAACGCATTTGCTCTAGGTGCTCTCAGGGGCGCTGTGGGGTCCCTCAGCCTGGGGAAGGGCTCTGCTCAGAGGGCTGGAGGCAGGGCACAGAGGCACTGCCTTTGCAAAGGATTGAGAGTCTCGGTGTGCCTGACATGGCTGAGGAACGCAGGCGTGGAGGGCAGAGGGGTTTTGGGGTATCTAAAGCTCATATGGTGAGCCAGAAAAGACAGTGCTTGGCTTGCAGAGGCACGAGCTGGTAAAAACACAGGTGAGTGCAGGTTTAATTCTCGTTTCCTCAGAATGGCATCCAGCTCTGTTTTCCCAGGGCAAACATTGGTGCTTTAATGACTTTGCCCCCATTCCTGGGATTCCTGCAGCCTGAGCAGGTGAGTTACCCTGTGGTTCACTTGGATGCTTTACGCTGGGAAAGAAGGCAGCACACGATCTGTCCGGTTGTCTCATTCCATTTTTTTTCTCTCCACATCTTAAATCCATGTTTTAATCTGCTCGAGTCAGGACGAGGACACAGCCGTTGCCCTCTCTGTTGCCCTCTTCCCACCCTCGTGCTGACCTGAGCCCGTGCTGGGGTCCCGTGCAGCCAGCTGGCATGTCACACGGGGAGCTGCCGTCCTTGGGGGTCCGAACAGAAGCTGCAGTTGCAACTCAAGATAAGACAAATGCAATTTGAAATACAGCACAGTTTGTTTCTTCTCAAAAACATGCAAGTCTCATTTCCCACCCATACCAGATAGATCTGGGCTGCAGGGAGAAACGACGGGATTTTCTGCAGTGGCAAAACCTGGCAGCCTGGTGTCAGGTGCAGAGCTAACGGGTTAACTGGTGCGGATCTCCTGCTCCGTGAGGACTCTGGCTCCGTATGGGAGAAAAAACATTCGCTTTCCTTTTCTTGTTCTTGCTGCTGCTGCCTCTGCCTCCGCTTTTTCCTGCAAGCGCTCTGCCTTCACCTTGGGTCCCTGGTTTAAACGACTTGTCTGGGGCTGGGCACGTCGGCGTGCTCCTGCTTTGTCAGGTATCCGTCGGGCTCTCGCTGCCAGCAGGAGAACTCGGGGCTCTCCAGAACAGCACGCTAAGCGTGTGTGCTGCCAAATGAAAGCTTGGACTTGATTTAAGCTGAAATTTGTCAGAAATAGATTTAAAACCACGCTTTCCTCTGGCAAGCAGGTTTTTTCAGCCCTTTGGCCTTTCTGGCCCGTGAGGTCTGGGCGCTGGCAGCAGCAGGATGTGTGGATGGGGCAGGTTGTTTAAAAAGACACCTAAATGCCACCAGTACTTCTTACAGGGGGGTTGGGTGAACGGTCCGGCCTCGAAATAATTTAACTTGGTTCTTGACTTCCCAATACCAGAGCAGGGTGTGGAGGGCAGCCGGAGCTCTCTCTGCTGGCGGGCCTCCCCCAGTCCTGGGCAGCTGAAGCCATGGGAGCCACAGCGAAAGCAGCCAAGGGGTATTTTTTAATTGTGTAGTGCAGGTAAACAAATAAGAAAATAGAGCAGAAAGTGGAATTAATGCTGCATGAACGTGATGCAGACTTAGTGTCTCCTTTTCTTTAAGGTGCTAATCTCTGCTTTTTTCCATTTAAATCACTCTTCTTGCACCGGTGCAGCTGAGAAACGGCTGGACCTGCTAAGCCGGGTCCTGTGAGCCCGTGCCTTTGCCAGTCTGCGGCTTTTGGACCTGCTGGCATGGACTGGAGGTTTCTGTGAAGAGCAGGGAGTTCTACCAAAGCACTCAAACCCTTCACCCTCTGCTCTCTAGCAAGGGGAGAAGGTACCTATATAAAACGTGCACCTGCACGAAGAGATTCAGTTGGATGTCTTTTGGCAACCCGTGAATTTCTGCGGGTGCAGGGACGTGTGCTGCCCAGCTGGAAGCCGCAGACCTTCAGGGGGTTAATTCCTCCTGCAGCAGCTGTCTCTGCCTCTGTGGCCTGGGAGCAGCGCTGCTTCGTTCTGCAGCTTTTCCATTTTATGCTTGATGGCGAAGTTGGCTCGTACCGCGTTCTGCTGAGAAGCGTTTAGAACAGTTTTCGTGAGAAACATCGAAAGTTGCAAGTCCGTGGCTGATGCCCTGGCTGCTCTGCATAAATCACTCGCTGGTAAATATATTTAAATGAAGAGCTGTGGCAGTCTTACTAGCTGAGTAATAAATCAGGGCCGAGCAACTCCATGAAGTTACATCTCAATGCCTTGGCTTGAGGTTGTAGGGTGGGGTGCTGAAACCGATGGAACAGTGCGATGTTTCTAAACAAAATGTGCTAGCCCTTAGTTACACTGCCACAGAGGATATAAATGATGCTGCAGATGTAATTGAAGTGCTGAAAACTGTCTTTCTGCTGGCGTGGCTTGCCGTGCTCCATGTGTCCACCTAATATCAGCTGCTCCTGCTTTACGTCCCTCCGGTAGCAGCAGCAGGTTTTGTGCCTGGCGGTCAGGCTCCTGGTGTGGAGGGGACTTGAGCCTTGCCTTCCAGCCCTCGCCTGGTGCTGTGACCTCAGCCTGTGTGAGATTACGTTGCTTAAAAAACACGCCCAAGGACCCTCTTGAAATATTTCATTATCTGGGGAATTCTGTGGAATACCCAGAAGTTGATGATAAACCCTCGGAATGTGGCCGCCTGTCCATGAGGCCATTCAGTAAAACGATGTTTTGATGAATATGGAACCTCAGCGAGGTTTTCTCTTCTCAGACGGGGTCTCGGTGCCTGCGGACCGGGGGGCTTTGTTCCTCATGCTAGAATATGCAGGCGTGCTCCTTTGCCCGTGCAAACTGCCTGCTCCCAGGTGCTCCCGTGTGCTTCGGTGCCTGCTTCGACACCGTTAGCAAAGCTAATGCTTGCCTGGTGGCTGCTGTGCCGACGTGTCCTGGGGAAGCCTGACTGCACTTCTTGGTGCACAGGGCTGTTCTGGTGATGTACGATAATAATAATAATTAAAACCCACTCTGCTGTGTCACTGCATGGCCGAAATGTGCGCAAGGGTCCTGGCAGCCAGCCTGCTGCAAGCCCCCAGACCCGGCTCCGGGGTGCCACCAGGGCTGAAGCCTCAGGAGGGTTTCCTTTTACCTGATTGGGAAGTATGATGAGGTTTCCCAAGGAAGATTTTGCAGGACTGCCCTGCCCATCTCCCTCACCCCACTAACAGCTTCTGCTTGCTAATTTGACAGAAGGGACTCTTTACTGTCTTGTCTAAAAGAGCACAGGTGGCCAGGCTGGTGGGCGAGCGTCCTTGGCTAGAAGGATGCACCTAAGCTGACCTCTCATCCTCGCCGTGTCTCTCCCCGTGTGTAACGTGGTCAGAGGGCCGAGCCAGGAGAAGCTGCAGTGAGATTTCTTGCCTCGCTGGACAAGAGAGTTTATCCCTCGGGGTCTTTCTCTTTTCCATGTAGACTCTTTAGTACTTAATAAGAGAAAATGTCCAGTGGAAGCTTCAGCTCTGATTAGGATATTCATCGCTTCTCTTCCGTGTTGATTCTCTGAAGCCTCATAAGGGGGGTTGCTCAGCCTTTAATTCAATTAAGAAATCAGGCAAGAGATGCAAATCTTTTTAGCCTCATTTGTTTTGGCGCTCATAACTCCATCTGAAGGGAACATCTCTTGCAGAGCAGCTTAGGAAGGAAGGATTTTTCTGGGTTTCAGCTGAGATTTTCAAGTGCTGTTGGGCGCTCAGGAAGGATTTTGTCCCTTTTGGAGCATGGGGTGGAAGGAAAGATGGTGCATTGGTGTAAGCTGACTTCACAAAGAGCACCCTAGATAAAAATCTGTGCCCCTCATAGCTGGTAACCTCTATTAAAGGTCGTTAGCTGGTGTGAATTAGATCCAAAACAACTGGTGGATGGTGAAGGACACCAAGAGACAGGACACACTGGTGACTGTCACACCAGCTGCTCTCGTGCGTTTCCTTTGGTGTTAGCTGGGAAAAAATCTGCCCGGTGGGAAATGCACTCCCATAATGTAATGCCTTGAAGTCCTTGCGTTTAGGAATCATCCTTCGGTTGTGTGCTTTCTGTCTGGCTCCAGGCACCTCAGGTGTGCTTCCCGACCGGAGCTTCCAGAGCATCCTCTAAACACTTCCTCAGACAGCCCTTTAAACTCAGTTTAGTTTGCCAGAAATGGTTTGTGCCTTTCACGGGTGGGGATGGCTGCGGGACAGTCTCAGGAAGGACAAGGCAGTCTGGGCTCGTTTTATTACACTTGAGGACTTGTGTTTTGGTTACAAAACCCAAATCAGTTTTAAAACAAAAGAAAAATCAGCTTTCACGTGTAAGCTAGTTGGAGGCCCATATAAGCCAGTTCTAGAGAGCCCTGAATTACACTTGGGTGAAAATAATCTCCTATGGCGTGGTCCAACCCCACCTCCTCCCGGCAATCAGCGCCCCTCAAATCCCGGCGCGGTGCCACGGGGACCGAGCTGCTGCCCTGAGCGGTGGCTCTGGCACCGGCCAAATGAAAATCGCTCTGGTTTCGCAGAGCACTGCTTTCATCTCATCTCCTCTGGCTGCTTCCCCAGCCCGGGTTCTGCCTCGCGCCCCTGCGGGACGGTTTCTGCTAAAATGCCCCCCTGTAGCGCCGCTGCCTTGTTTCAGTCACCTTGCTGAATTTGCTTGAAGTTATGGAGCTTTCCTTACAAAAGAGAAATCTGGAGTGAAAATACTTTGTCTTGCTGTCTTGAGTTCGTTTTTTTTTTTTTACCAAATCTTGGAGACTGATAAAGCATTCGTATGCATGTATGTATACATGCCTGTCGTGCTTGTCTTCAAAATATGCATTTTCATAGCTTTTGTACATAAAGAGCTCTTAACCCCAAACTTCTTTTTTTAACTTTTGTGGTTTAGTTTCCTGTGGGTTTCGGTACTAGCTTTCACTTACATTCCCTTAAACATATTATATTAGGATTTTTATGCTCTCTAGCTCTATTTCCAGGCCAAATCAGGAGGTACTTGTACACTTTTGAGGGGCTGGCTGCACAGCGGAAACTCGAGTAAAGTCAAAGACGGGTTAAACTGAATGCCCTTAAGAAACACGGCCCTTTGCTCTGCCCTGTTACAGCTGTATATTTAGCCTATGTGCCCTTTCCAATTACAGCAGGAGAAGATACCCAGAGAGGAATGCAAGTCGTCCTCGCCCCGAGTGCTGTCCTGGCATCTGTCACGAAGTGCTTCTTGAGCCAGCAGCGGTGCCTTGGTAACTCTTCCCTCCATAAAGCTGTCCCCTCCCTCCCTTTTTCCTAACCCACGTGGAATTTAGCATTCATCATGGTCACAGCTTCCCAAGCTGCTGGCGAGGGAACAGTGCGCGCCGTCAAGCCTGGTTCGGGTCTGGCCCCTTGCTCCCAGCCCCCTGGACCTCTGCGCCCTGCTTTGCTCTCCCCTGGTTCCCTCCCGGGCAATGCAGTTGTTTCTCGTGCGGGATCCATCCTGTACCTCTGGTGATCCCGGTGCCCTTCTTCTGAGGTCGGGAGGGAGCTTAATGTGGAGGCAGCGCAGTGGAGCTGTCCTCAGGTGGTATTCGGAGCTCCCTCCTTCTACTTGTTGCTGGATGTTTTTATCCTAATTTGTCTGTGCGCTGCCAGCAGCCAGGAAAATGGCACTTCTGACTGCAGCGTTCCTAATTACAGGGAAAAAATGATCTCTGAGGCCTCCAAAATATTTGGGCAGATAATATCTGAGCTTCCTTTTAACTGAACGCACTTGAAGATACGATCTGAGTTGTCTGTCTGGGAATAACGAAGTGGGAGGAAGGCAGGGACTGGGGCTGCTCAAGCTCCCAGCAGAGTAAGAAGTCTCGCCCAGCTGAAATCTGCCGCTGCTGGTCACTGGTGCGGGTCCGGTGCAGCGGCGGGTGGTGTGGGCGCTCCCTGGCTTCGAGGCGCCGCTTAAACACACGGCAGGCAGCACGCGTGGGCTGTCAGGGGCCCCGCGAGCAGGGCTTAAAGGCTGCGAGGTGTCCACGGGATCTTCTGGCAAAGTCAGGTCCGTGTGCGCGGTTCCTTCCTGGTGGCACAGAGGTCTGGTTTCCAAACAGGAGATAATGATGGGTAGCAGGAAATCCTCCTCATAGCTGTACGAAAGTTAAACATCTCGGCGCTTACTCGAGCAGAATAAAAACTGCTTTGAGGTGTCAGTTGCTGTGACTACTGGCCCTGCAAGCTTTCGGAAGCTGCTGGTGGCACGTGTGACTCGAGGCCGCGAGCTAGTGACAGTTTGCAGGCAGTTCCCATCAGCAGGGGGGCGTTGCTCGCCTCCCTGCCCGAGACACATTCAGCACTGCTGGGTCTTGTTGCTTGTTGGTTTGGTTTTCCCCAGCTCGTTTTTCAGTGTCAGGGTTTCCTGTTGCTGACAGCAGCCATGATGGGGAAGAGCACAGCCTGCTACTTTGGTTTTGTTCTGCGTCGGTCACAGACGTGCAGGGCAGCTGTTATTTCAGCACTGAGCCCGAAACGTGCGGACGAGCTTATCTTTCGGAGAGGCATCTGCTCTCGGCGTACAGCCGTCCTCCTGCAGGTGTCTGGTCAGCTCTGCCTGGGAGGGACGTTGCGGCTTCGTGGGGAGCCGAGGGCGATGTCCCGTCCCCTGCTTCGCCTGCTGCCTTGCCCCAGCTGTTCGCCGCTCCTCCTGTGCGTGACAAATGTCTCCGAGCAGCTGCCTTCCTGCGTGTCCCTTCCCGTAACTCATCCCGGGCGCAGCGCTGGCTGAAGCTAGCGAGAGCCTGGGTCACGTTCTGTGAACATAAGCATAAACGTGGCCATGAGCCGCTCTGTCCCGCGGTGCTGCCTCCGTGGCACTCCTGCCCCCTCCCCAAACCCCTCCGCCAGCAGCAGCCCCCAGCACCTGCTGTGCACACGCACAGCCCCGTGCCATCTCGTGGGTCTGGCCGGTGGCTCCAGGTTTCATCATCCTCCTGCTCACTGCCTCGACACGCAGCCCCGCGGCCGCCGATGGGGCTTGCCCGGAGATCCTCCTGTGGAAACACGCACGAGAGATCTGCGCAAAGACAAGAGCTCGGGCTTGGGAAGGTGCACCAGCCTCCCTTCAGTCGGGTCTGAGTTCGCTTCCTTACTGAGGGGCCGCTCGTTCGGTGCTGCCCTTACCGGGGATGCTGTTAAATAAGCAGCTCAGGTAAGTGGGATTCCTCCTCGCTCTCCTAAATACCTTCTTCTCTGGAGCAGAGCACGGCAAGGCAGCTACCTGGGCTTTCTGTGTGCTGGGCTCAGCGGCACTAAGATGCTGGCAGTGATTAATTACACAGCCCGCTGCTGCGATTGTGTACTTGGGCACTCGGATTAGACGCCGCCGGGCTGAGACTTGCTTGCACTGGCTCTTGCAGGAGCAGGGGTGTAACTGGCCACAAAGAAGAGTGATTTCCAGGACAGCTGTGCTCCTGCCAGGACTCTGACCCCGGCTCCACAGCAGGCAGAAGGCGAGGTCTCCGAGAAGGTGTGTGGCTGGCGGTGGCTGCTCTGCCCTGGTCTCGCTCCTCCTTTCAGCCCGACCTCCTGTCTGCTCTGCTCCGCGTTCCTGAGTGATGAAGTAGTGCGTGTCCTCGGCACGTCGGTGGGCCTCGGAGGTGCCTGGAGAAGGAGCAAGCTCCAGCGTTGTCTTGACAAGTCAGCATCATATCAAGTGTGCTATCATATCAACAGCTCTGAGCAGGCCCGGCTCCGCGTCTGAGACGGGGATTTGGCACTGGGGAGCAGGCATCAACACTGGCACGTGCGCCAAGCGCTGGGGCTGAGGCAGATGTTGATACTGACTTTGATGTTTAATCCAACGTTTTGGAGGTTCAAAGTTGAGACCAAAAGAGCTCTCACAGGAGCAGGAGGATAAAGAGAAACTCGGTTCTTTCAGAAGATCAGACAGAGCAAAACATCCTGAAATTCAGGACTAACCTGAACCTTTGTGCTTGTTCTGTGAAACTGGGCAGCACAGATCCTGCTGGAAGAAGGAGCACTCGGCCGCGTGGAGAAGCTGGGGTGGGCTAACCTTCCCCTGTAGGCTGACAGGGAGCCCGACAGCTTGATGCTTTCCATAGATCAGCAGCGGAGCACTGCAGAGTGCTATCTGTCTGTGATTTTTGGCCCTTGAGCTTGTGTGGAATAGTAACCTCTGCTGGGCGCTGGGATTTCTGATCTACAAGAGCTCCAGCTTTATTCTCTCTTTGTGGAAGACGATCCCAAGAGCCGACTTTTTCCACCTATGACAGAGATGGTGTCTCAAACAAGTGGGTCTGCCCAGGGTAGTACCATGTGGAATGGTTTGGGCTCTTGAACTTCCCAGAGGCACCACGCAGGTCCCCACCAGTACTTGTCCCGGTCTCACATAGCATTTGCTCCGTGTTCTGCACTTAAATCTGGACTCACGGCTGCCGGCCTTGTTGAGCAGAGTGCCAGCTTTTGGACACGAGCCTTGTGTCACAGGAGTCCTCCCGTCCCAAAGCAGTGGTCCCCGTGGACCTCAGCGCTGTGGCTGGGTGCCTTGTCCTGGCTCTCTGGGTCTGGCCTGCGCCGCCTCTCAGCCACAGCCCGTAAAGTGAGCCTGGCACCGCTTCTGTCGGTGCTGGGGAGAGGTGGAGCTGTGACGGTGAGAGTCTCTCTTGGTGGTGTAATTTCGTCTTGGTTCTCCTGGTTTTTCTTTCAAGAGTGGCTACTGGATTCCTCGTGTAGCTCCTTTGTGCTTTGCTTCTGCCTCCTGAGACTGTTCTTCTGTAGGTTCCCTAAAATGAAATTCTGAGTCTGTGTGACCTGCAAGTGTCAGACTAGATCTTCACGGCCAGTGCCCGAATTGCTTGGCTGAGGGGCGCGGATCAGACAGGCAGTGCTTGTTGCCTGCTCCAATAATTCTTTCTGCAGTGGGCGATGACTTCATTTTCCTCTCCTGCTTGCCACAGATATCAGGAGCCGGCTCCTTTCTGCCCAAATACTCCTATCCGTCCAACAAAAGCGCCCTGGGGCAGATCACGTCACTTGGCTGAACAACACAGAGCTGCGCCGTGCTCGCGCACGGTTCCACCGTGGCCGCGATGAGCCAGGGGCTGGCAGTGCCGTAGGGCCGTGGTGCTGAACCTCTCCAGGTGCATCTGCAGCCCCGTGTGGCTGCGTGCCGGCTGCCTGGCTGTCTCTGCTGGCACGCGGCGTCTCTCCTCCGTTTGGGAGCGGAGGTTTCACGTGGCTGTGAGAGGCAGGGACGTTTCCGTGCTGATAGCATCTCAGCTCCGCAGCAGCCACATTCTTCAGCCACCGCTGCTGCCTTCCTCCCCTGGCCGTGAGCCTTCAGTCCTGCCCGTACTTGCTGTACAGGCTGCTTTTAGTCCCTCGCAAGCAGGATTTTCCAACGAGCAGGCTTCAGGAGAGGTGTAGCCCACGGATAAGGTGCCACTGTTGCGGTGCCCATAGCCCAGGCTCTGGGGAAGTGGAAGGCAGGTCCTCTTTGTGCTCTTTTTGGGGTATTGTGCAGGAGGAGAGCCCTCCGGTTTCCCGCTGTGACGGTCGGTAGCCTCAGCAGGACCTCTTGCGGAGTCCTGCTCTGTCTCTGCAGCTCATTCAGGATGGGAATTGGCCTGGGAGGCGCGGTGCGTGGCGTGCGGGGTCTGCCAAGGGGTGGGCTGTGCCTCTCGCCTTCTCTCGCAGGGGTTTTGGGGTGGGCACCCAAGTCCCAGCTCACCTGGTGTGCCTGGGGAGGTGGACCTGGGTGTGCGGCATGCCGTGCTGCGGTGATGGACTTCTCAAACACCTTTAGATTTGGGTATGGAGGAGACCCTGACAGGCAAGCAGCTTCAGGGGTGGGGAAATCTAAAGCAGCCTCGGAGCCCGAGGACTTGGTGATGTCCAGAACAGCACAAGCTCTGCATCACCCTCAGAGCCCCGGAGAGGGTCTGTGGTGCATTTCAGCTTTGTTCGTTAGCTGGTTGGGTCCAGAACATGCCAAATGGGAGCTTTACCCACTAGGGCAGCTCCCAACCCTGTTCACACGCCCTTGCAAGAGGAAAACTCAGAAACATGAGCACTGGGATACGTACGAGGGCACCCAAAAGCCAGCACCCAACGTGCAGCTGCCAGGCTGAGCCGTTTGCCCTGGGTAGGCAGCAGCACCTGCAGACAGCCCTGGGAGCTGCTGGTGCTGGTCGCGTGCCCACGGCCGCGGTGGATGACGGTGTGCGCTGGGCCTGGGGCAGCCTGACGGGCAGCCTGCAGCACAGCTGGAACTGGCTGAAAGAACCGGGGGCTGTGCTCGGTGCGCTGGGAGCCACGGGGATTTGCCGTTTGTGGTCGGGAGGGGGACTGGGTTTGCTCTAGGAGTACAGAACTGCTTCCCTTAGCCCAGAGAGAAAGGGTTGGTTAAAGATGTGTGAGTGCCCGGCCCCAGGAAGCCTAGTCCCTTGCGCTCTCCAGTGCTTGGCGTGTGTGGCTTACTTGGGTCTGATTTTGGGGTGTGTGTTGCTGGCCCCAAAAACAAAGCCTGAACACACTGGCTAATACCAAAGTCTGGACCTGAGAGCAGGCCTGGCTGGAAAACCAGGGGTATGGTCAGAGGAGCAGGAGCATCTGTCGTGCGTTGGGTATCAAAGGTTTCTAAGGGGTTCACACTGCATAACGAGCATGTAAATCCTCTGATGCCCCAGCCTGACTTCAGCTTGCTGGGCAAGGCCACCCCTCCCCCTGTGTCTGCCCAGTGCCTTGTGGCTATCTCAGGATGCTGCGGCTCCAGGAGCAGCACGGCTGTGTGTATGGAAAAGCAGAAGGACCCTACTTCTCCAGAGACGCTGCATATCAGAAAAAGAGCTGAGACGCTCTTGCTGTCTTTACTGGTAGCATTAGCTCTTGCAATTAAATCCAAAAGCTGAAACGAAGAGGGTGGTGGGGCAGGAAGTCCTCTGTCCATCGCGAGGAGGTCTGCATGTATTAGCTGGCTGGCTTGGATATCCTAATTAATGTGCTGATTTGGTTTCCTTTCTTTAATCAGGTTCCCAGGATCCCTAGGATGAGGCTGCTGTGAAGGAGGGGCAGATCCGCTGCCTGCGCTGCCGTGCCTGCAGATCCCCGCAGCCCCCTTTCTGGCTGAGCGCTGTCCCCAGAGCCGCTGGGCAGAATGACTGTCAGATGTGTGCTGCAGCCCCCTGTCCTGGGGAGGACTTTGCTCCCCGTTCTGCTGCTGGCGGCCTCGGCTCACTGCCACTGGCCCAGCGAGCCAGCAGAAGTGGTGCGGGACTGGGAAAACCAGCTGGAGGCCTCCATGCACTCGGTGCTCTCGGATCTCCGAGAGACGGTGCCGGCCGTGGTGGGCATACCGGACAGCTCCGCCGTGGTGGGCCGCTTCTTCAGAGTCTCCATCCCCACAGATTTAATTGCTTCCAATGGAGAGGTAGTCCAGGTGAGAAATGTCGTTCCCCAAGGCTCGTTTTCAGTTCTGTTCTTGCAGGAGTCACGCTAGTCACCCCACGAACAGGGGGGTCACAAGCACTGCTGTGAAGCAGCCCTGAGGTTCCGTAGGACTGTGGAAGAAGGATTTATTTATTTTTAATAATTTGTCTTAACCTCACTGTAAAGTTTCTTTCCTCTACAGTAAGGCAGAGAGGAGACGCCTCTCTTCGGGGACAACTGATCAGGTTTGTTGGCTGTGTTTAAATGGTGAAATTCTCAGCCCTTGGAATGATGGGCACGTTCCTGAGAAGATGTTGCCTCGGGATCAGGGCAGCCACGAATTCTCTGGGACTGCCCTGACACTCGGGGAGCTTGCTTTGCTATGGTAACAAAATATTGTTAGGCAAATAGACCTTGTTCTGCGAGCAGGGCTCTGGACTGTGTTTGCCACAGTCTCTCCTGACCTTGTCCCTAAGTCTTCCTGGGAAAGACGAGAACCTTTCTTTTTATCTGACTTGCCCTCAAGGTTCTGGCACCGCAGGCACCCAAAAACTGAGCTTTGGAAGCAGTCCTGAGGGCAAGAAAGCGTCAGAATAGCCCGGAGGAAGACAGACACGCTGCCAAGCACACATTTATTAATCTTCAGTCCTTTTCTGGAAGGGTGCTGAGAAGTTGTCGTCTCAGCCTCTGCCTGCTTGGGTGGAGAGTTCAGAAGACTCTGTTTTGAAAAGAAAACTGAAATTCACCTTCCAATCTTAGACATATTTTTTTCAGAGAGCAGACTTGAAAAATATTTTTAAAAATCCATTTTTGGGAAACGCTATAAAAAGCCAACCTTCTGGTGCGTCTCAGCAGATCAGAGGGAGATGGAGAGAGCGAGTCAGGAGGCAGTCTGACATCTTGGCTTCTCCTTGAAGGCAGGTTTGTTTTAGCTGTGCATGCTGTCGTGCAGTCATCTCCATCCAGATCTGTGATCTCGCCGTCTCCAGCGACGGCGCCAGGACCACGATGTGCCAGTGGTAGGCAGAAAATCAGCAGAAAGCATCCGACAGGACGTCAGATCCCGGGGAAGAGGGAAGTGGTGGGGGAGCCCTGGGAGTAGAGGAGATGGAGGTGGGGACGGGCTGGTCGCAAAGCAAAGACTGGGACGTCTCACTGAGGAGTGCGTGGCTGCTTTGGGAGTGCAGAATGCCCTTTGGTGGCACTGTGAGTGCCGGGCAGCTGCTTTGGAGGGAGCAGACTCTTCACCGTGAATCTTTAGGAGCAAGAGAGGTGCTCAGGGCTGCTGTGCCCTCGGGCCCTACGCCCACTGCCTGGCTCCATGTGTGATGGGTGCCGCTGCCAGGACCCAGGGAGCTTTATCCTTAGCTTTGGATTCCCCCATACTTCTGAGGGAGCTGTCAAGGTAACGTGTTCCAGAAATGAGAACTTTGGTTTGGAGTTTAGTATCCATGGCTTGTTTCGGTGTTGTCTAATGGCTACTTTGACAGCAAGAAGTCATTTTCGGTGCTTGCTTAACACCACAGCTTCCTCTGCCTCCTTTTCCTGGCACAGTAGTTGTCTTTGATAGTTCCAGCAGCTGCAGGAAAACTCTGTGATACGTTACTTCAACCCCACAGCTTCAAACAATGCTTCCCCCACTACGGTGTCGAGGCGTGCTTGCTAACAGCAACAGGTGCTTGAGGAGCAGCACAGGGGCCGTGCCGAAGCAGGGCTGGAGGAGCAGTTGCTGGCTGGGTGCAGTTCAGCCAAGGCTGGGAGCGATTTCCACGCTTGTACGTGGGCTTGCCTGAATGCACCTCGCATCTGTTCGCCTTGAAATTGATTTTAAAAGTGAGGCAGGCTCTAGGGCAGCGGTACTGGCCTCGTTTAGCTGGTGCATCTGGAAGGTCTCTCCCTTGCAGCAAAAGCTGTGTTGGCTGCCAAGCATAGCCAACCTTTCCCGTGGGGATTTGACTCCTGGCTAGTGAGAGCTGCGTAGGCAATTCTGGAGCGCTGGGGTGCCTTTTTTGTCTTAACATCAAGTTTCAGGGCAAGCTGCTCTGCTCTTTTTCTCAGGCTGCCTTGTATTTTTCAGCCAGACCAGTAAAAACATAATGCATCTGGATCTAAGGGAGGTGCGCTTGCCAATACTCAGTCCCCTTAAATTTCTAAGAAACCGTATATCTCATTTAAAAAGAAAAGAGCAGACGGTCGGTGTCCCCAAACTTCCAGGAGCTCCCCATCTGGAGCCCAAAGAAGGTGTGATTGCTTCGTTTCTAGGTCATTTCCCACTGATTATCGTACCGTGGTGGGGAGTGCCTTGAAGCTGCTTCTCAGATCCTCTCCCTGCTCGTTAGCAGATTCCAGCAGACCCGTAGACAAAATAGTTTTCTCTGCAAACTTGGTTGTGGGATGGAAACAATGCCAGGCATCCGCAGCGCTGCGGAGGAGTGCCTTGCAGGCGCGCGCTCCTGCACAGATGTGTGGGCTCGGTGCAATCAGGTACGTGCTCCTGGGAGCAGCTGCGAGTGCTTCCCTGCCACCCCCAGCCTGCCTAAGGACAGGCGAGGTTTTATGGCTAAGCACAGAGGCAAGCTTATGCCAGTGCGCTCAGCAGCTAGGCAAAATGCAAAGGCGGACACGCAGGAAAGTTGGGAGGAGAAAAAAAAAAAAAAGCCCCAACCTGCTAACTATTTTGTGAGTTAATTAACTTCAGAGCCTCTGCTCTGTGTTGCTCAGAGCCAGCTGCCAGCACGGCTTTGTGCTGCTGGAACTCGTGGCTGGAGATGAGAAACCACCAGTGCGTTCGTGTGAGAGGTGCTGCCGAACGCCTCGCGCCTCCGGGTGGTGCCTGCAGCCCCGTGGGTCTTCCGGCTCCTAATTTCGGCTGCGCCCTGCGGCGAGGTTGCTGCCCGGAGTCAGGAGGTGTCCTGGGCCCACGTGTCCCGTCCCCAGCGAAGGTTTTGCGGAGCCTGACCTGCTGCACCCCCACAGCTGTCGGGGCAGGCGTGCTCAGCTGTGTCCTGTTGTTGCGCAGTTCATCGCACCCGGGCCTAAAACCAGCCGCATTTCCTGTTCCTGTTGCTTCCATTGGAAGGCTGTTCCAGAATTTGGTTGTTCTGATTAAAAATGCAGCTTCTAAGCCTAAATTTAGAGATGGCTAGAAATATTTAGACGAGCTGCCCTTTAGCTTAAATCTCTCTCCACCTTCATAATATTTACTTCCTTTATGTATTTATAAGTGACAGGCGTATTCCCGTCTTGATTTTATTAGGTTAAACAAGCCAATCTCTTTAGTCTTTCCCCATAAAATAAGCTTTTTTTTTTTTTTCCTCTCCTCATCTTTGCAGCTGTCTAGCTGTCTTCTGCACCTCTTCCAGCTTGAGTTTATTTTTCTTGTGGTTGCGTGACCAGCGCTATACAAAATACCCCAGGTGAAATTTTACCAGAGCCTTGTGTAAAGGCATCAAAACTTCCTTTTCTTTGCTGTAAATAACCTGTCCTATAATTGTGTGCTTTTCCACGTCTGCCTTACTTCAGCTCAGACATCTCGTGATCAGCTGAAGTATCCAAGTCTGTAGGTTTTTTCCGCTTCCAATTCGTGAGATATCCCAGAAGAGTGCATTAGGCAAGGGAGGCAGCCTTTGATTTGGTGTTGCTGCTCCTGGTCTCTCTGAGGTCCGACACTCCACTTTTTAAGGTTGTCCCATTCTTCCTGCGTGCAAATCTAAGCCTCCCATCGCTGAGTGACAGTGCAGAGAGTCAAGGCAAGGAGAGCAGCACCTTTGCAGAGCTGGGGACAGTGGCTCTTCCAGCAAGCACGTCCCGCTGCTCCCGTTGTCCCCGAGATGATGATCCCCACTCAGAGCAGGAAAGCTGACGCTGGGCTTGGCCCACCAAAGAAAAGCCGTACCAAGGAGGGCGTTTATGTGGTGGCTGCCTCCATCCCGGCTTCCAGGAGTTGATCTGGCTGACGTGGGAACTGTTGTCGAAAGCACCTGGCATCCCCACGTCTGTGAGAGAGGCTTTCTGATGCCGAGCTGTGAGCCAGAGGCAGCATTTCTGTCATCTGGCTGCAGGGAGCAGGAGACATCTGGGCTTCGTGTGCCCCTCCAGAAACACCAGGCAGTGTACCCAGGTCTTCCTGTGAAGTGCAGGCACAAGGCGTGCACCTAAAACACAACAGTTCGGTGACTTTTTGTCACTTGTGCATCCCTAACAGCGGTCAGCAGACCCAGCTAGCAGCTGGGAGCACACTCGCTGTGGGAGCAGTGTGCTGCATCTTCCCCCGGGGAAGTAAAGATGCCGCCTGGCCCTCTCCTGGCAGCACAGGGGTGTTGTGGCCCACGGGCACGTGTCGCCTTTGTGAAACGCCTCGCTTGAGTGGCTCCAAGGCAAAATGGAAGGAAAGGTGAGGCTGCAGGGAGGGCAGCCTGCAGGTGCCGGCAGGAGGCTGTTGCATCCCATTAGCACCTGCCCACCCTAAATACTCCCTAATAGTCCTCACCTGTCTGGTGACCAGGAAGGGCGATGATTCAGGCCTGGGACAGGTCCCAGGTAGCAGATCTGCTCCTTGGCTGATGCTAAGGAGAAGTTCCCGGGTGAGCACTGCTGAGTCTTCCTGGTCCTGGCTCCATAGCTCTTGGTTGTGATGTGCACGACCTCCCCAGGGCTTTGTTGGGAAGACGGGTGAAACACATAGTGGGGCTCCCCAGAAGCTGCCACTCCGTGCAAAGTAGCTGGTGGCCGAGAGATGAGAGCAGCTGGAGTAAATCAGGTAGCTGCTGTTGGTGATGTATCCGTGCTGTGGGTTTTGGGGGCAATGAGAGCATTGCCTGTTCATCTGGTTAAAAAGGAGCCTGGCTTTCCAAAGAGGAGCCTGGCTTTCCGAGGGTGGTTCTATTTACCATCTGTTGGAGTGGCGTTTGTCAAACAGCTTCACTCGTCAGACTGCAGGGGCCTTCTTTTATAAACAGGATCCGTAGAGCTCGAGTTGCAGGAGCCCCAACGTTGAGATCTGGTGTGGGTGCTGCGCGTGATGCCAGCCCCTGCTCCGAGGCAGTGACCTGGGCAAGGGGCCAGGCATCAGAAGCCAGCCTTGAAATACCAGGACACGCTGAGTTTTATGGAGGAGAAGCACAAAATACTGTTCTTGTTTTTTTTTTCTCCTGCAGCGTTCCTTATTTCAAAGATTTTTACCTGCATGTGAATTTTAACATAGTGGTGTTTCTCAAAGAGTGGGGGATAAGCGAACATCCTGAGGGGCTGTGTGGCCAGGCTGGGCATCCTAAAAGGCTCCGTGCACTGACCTGTTTGAGCTTCATCTCACTCCCAGGGTCCTCGGTTTTCTTAGACTTTGCCTAACTAAAAGGCATAGCAACAGCAGCTATTTACAGGGAGTGTGCTGGGATAAATGGCAACGTCTGGAACAGGTCCAGGCAAAGGACTTCTTGGGCAAGGCTTTAATTCGCCACGGTGCTGCAATCGGAGAGATAAGATGAGCCGATAAGATTTCTGTTGGGGGGCTGAGGGGGCTGCTTATCTTTTTCCTGCAGCAAAACAAAGTCGGGGAATTTGGCATTTTCAGTGCACGCTTAGTAACGAGCTCTGAATTTGGAGGAGTGGAAAATGTGACTCAGTCTAATTATAAACTAGCTTTTCAGCCGGGCCGGGAAGTTCCTTGTTTTGTCCTGCTCTTACGGGTTGTTGCCCTGAGCATCCGGGGAGACTGAAATGAGGTGGTGGAGTCCTGTGAACAGGCTGACCTGAGATTGCTGGATCGGGCTCGCCTTTCCTCGCCGCTGTCCTGAATGCCAGATTTCCAGTAATCTGCTGATCGCAGGAAGAAATTGCAGGGCTGGGGAGCTGCGCGGCCGCAGCGCTAAACCCCCAGTGCTTGGCATCCCCGCCGTGTGGTATTTTCGCTTCCCTTTGGCCTTTCACTTACAAAAAGCCGTGCTGAAAGAAGAGACCGACTCAACTTTTCTTTCTGGGCCGTTTGAGGCTTTTCCTGCCCCGCTCGCCCCCTGCCCAGGCGAGGAAGCGGGGTGTGGGCAGCTGCGCCTGCTTGCTCTGACAATGAAGCTAAACAAACCCTTCCAAGCCGGCCGCGCGAGCCGATGAAAGGGGCATTTCTTGGGACACTCAATGTTTTGTCGTGACCTCCCGGTGAAACAGCTGTTGTGTTCCCTCGCCCAGGCAGAGTGGGACTCTGAATAGTGCCCTTTTAGCGAGCGCGGAGGCGCAGCTGGAAGAGAAGCCGTCACGGTAGGAGTATGCGAGAATGGCACGAGCTGGGCGTAGCTGCCCCAGCGCGAGGCCATTTTGCTGGTAGCTTCTTCAGCTGGTGGAGCAGAGCAGGCCAGCACGGCCGAACACACATCCACAAAGGCAGGGAGGGAGCAGCTTCCCGTGCAGGGTCTTTGCCTGCCCAGTGCTGGGAGACACGGGTGAGCGGCAGCACAGCGTTGCGGTCAGGTTTTCATAACCACACAAGTTAGCGTAGCTTTGCCATCTGGTTCTCTAGGGACCGAAGCTCAAGCTCCAAGTCTGAAGGCTAGGACCCGTGATACAGCCCCCACCACCTCGCTGTCCCTTAGCTTTCCCAGCTAAAAGGTTTGTTGTTTTTTTTCGAAGGCAGCAGCTCCAATTCCCAGCGATGTCCAGAAGGAGCTGAAGGCTTCAAGAGGTGCCCATCTTCCTGGCACCGCTGCTTTTTGCCAGGCGAGCCCCATGCGATGCCGCAGCTTGCAGTTCTGCTGCATTTCAGGCAAGCTGTGGGGTTGAGGCTGCCTGTTGCCCCTGCTGACAAAGCTGCCCCTAGCAGTGGGCTGAGATGAAGCCTGGCCTTAGGCAAACAGCTTAAATTTTACTCTTTCTTTGCAGCTATATTTGCATTTGAATTGTCTCCTCCTTTCCGTTTTCTTTCCCCTGCCCGCTGGTTAATTGCTTGCAGAAGCCTGAGCGCTGCAGCCCTTCAGCAATGTTGGGTCAGCCGCCCTGAGCACAGTTCAGCTCCCGCGCCGAGAGGGCTCTGCTCTGTTTTTTCTCGTTATTGGCCATGTGTGTCCAGGTAATGCCAAAGGAGCAACCCAGAAGAAGGGGAGCCTGTTGTATGGTAAATTACCATCAGTGGTGATACTCCAAATGAAATTACCGGCAGACGGGTCTGCGTGTCAGCAGCAGCCGGGCTCAGGGAGAAGCAGTGGAAGATCTGGTGGAGCTGCAGGAGCATCCACACCCACTCCTGCCCGAAAGCAGTCAGGATTTTTTCAAGACTGACTTGAGAGCGCCCAGGAAGCACAAATGCGGAGTCCTCGGCTGCCCCTGCTGGCAGGGGTCTCGCAGTATGGGCCGGGAAGGTCAGCAGGGTTGTACTGGTGTGCTAGCGTGAGCCCTGTGCCTGCTCCTGGCGAAGGACTTGCTGTGCTGCCTCCTTTTTGCAATGGGAGGAGGAGGAGGACTGAGTACTTGGAGGATTAGAGGGAACTTTTGTAGGCAAGAATGCTTTTTTTTTTTTTTGCGCCTGAATTCCCTTGGAGGCAACAGCTTTGCGCACTTTATTTTCTTGTCTTTGTCTTGCAAGCTACAGGGCTTTGAGATCTAAGTTTAAAAACCAAATCAAATTGAGCTATCTTCCTGTACGAGCTGCCTGACTGCTCCCGGCCAGCCTAAAAATAACAGGCCGTGTGTATCTGAAGGGACTTTGTGAGCTGGGTCTTCAAAGCCAGCCAGACCACTGCATGTACTTAAAATTGCGAACATGGCTAATTTTTTAATGGTCTTCTATACACTGCTAGGCTTGTGTAATCTTTAGCCGATAAGCATTCATTTACAATTATCTCAAATAATAGGAAAACAAAGACAGTCTTTTTTCTTGAGCAACAGAAGAGTTATTTTGAAACCAGGCCCCTTGTGAGAAACGGCAGGGCTTAAGGCTGATATTTACTGTGTGCATGAAACACTGGAAAACTTCTTACGTGAAAACTAGAGATCCCAAATCATTAACTATGTGCAGCCTTAACAAATACCGTTTGAAGCAATATGTGGAGGAAATGTTGCTAGAACAGAGTCCAGGGCCCCACTCTAGTTTCACAGTGCCGCAAGCACAGCACAACACCTTAACGGCAGCTGGGCTGAGGCACAGCCATGGTGTTGGAGAGCTGTCGCTTGTGGCCTTCCTAAAGATTTCCCTGGGGAGGCACAGGCATCTTCACGGGTTTCGTGTGCGTAACCCATGTAAACTTGATTTTTTTCTAACTTTGCAGAGCCTTGAGAAACAGTCTGCACGTCCTCTCAGGTTGAAAAGCTAGCTCAGCTGTTTTTAAATCAGGTTTAAGTGGTTTTATAAATGTTTTGCAGCCATCACGTCCCTGCTAGAACAAGCTGTCCTGGCAGGTGATTGCCTGGCCTGGTTTTGCTTCCTAGAAGAGCCTGGTGTTCGGTGTTAACCTGCCTGCAGTTTCATTTTCTAGCGTGGGCCCTGAAGAATGTGAGCAGTGTCCCAAGTCAGGCCAGACGCCCATCGAGACTTCTGGGGCGAGCAGGGGGCACTCCTCGTGCACCAGTCTTTATTAGGGTGGGTGGCCATGCCCCTCTGTGAGCCAAGAAGGGCCCTTGCCGTGCCCATGCGCTGCTCCTCTGGGCTAGGCAGGGTTTGGCCTCATCTTCTGGAGGGGCTGAAATATGGTTTTCAAAGCAGAATGGGTCAGACTGACCCATGCCTCGCTCGGCAGACCCGGGGAAAAGGGGAGCAGCAGCAGCGCCGGGTCGCAGGAAGGCTCGGCAGCTGGGCTGCGGCCCTGTAATGAGGGGCTCTCACAGGGCACGCGGCCTGGGAAGGCTTGTTCCAAACGTAGCCCAAAATTACACGTTCTGCATGCGTTTAAACCGCTCGCTATTAAAGGCGTTATTATTCCCGGTTGTGTAAGCCTCGACAGCGCCGCGGCTTTGTCCGGGCTGCGTGCGTTCGCTCGTCGCGCGCCCGGCCCTGCCCGGCCTCCTGCCTGCGGTACGGCCGGTGGCGGTCTGTGGCACGAGGGGGCGGCGGCACCGTCCGGCTCCTGCTACTTGAAACGCGGAGTTGTGCTCGGGGCTGCCCTGACATCTCGGTTCCTGGGGGGTGCTAGGAAATGCTGCCAGCTGTGAGGAGGGGCACGAGCACAAGGCCGCCTCCTCGGCTGGCAGGGCAGCACCAGCCCGTGGCCGCGTCCTCTTCTGGAGCGTGAAGTGCCCAAGAAAGGACACCTTGTTCCTGCCAGAGGGAGGCCCAGCTCAGGTGGAGGGCTGGCTTTCCTCTGGGCTGCCCCGGGGTAAAAGCAGCTTCTGTTCTTGCTGCGGTGGGGAGGAGGCTGCCGGCAGCGCTGCCAAAAACCGCTGCTTTCTGCCAGGCAAGCGGGCAAACGGCAAAGCCGAGTGGAAGGATGTTCACGTCTCAGAGCCTGGGATGGGTGGGCTGGCTTTCTGCGTCTGGTGCAAGCGGGAATCCTGATTCCCTGCTCTCTGACACCGCTTGTTAGGAGTTAACTAAAAGATGTGCTAACAGCTTTAAACTCTGCTCTATAAAGTGTACTGAGCGTGGGTCTCGTGATTTGCTCTCCAGCTTGTCTGGGCTGGCAGAAAGCGAGGCTGATTCTTTGCAGATGAGAGGAAGAGGGGTGGTGCCCTTGCAGCCGTGGCTGAAACCCTCTGCTGCTCTTGCACAAAAGCTTTCTCATGCTGCCGTCCCCAATGGACTTTCAGGCCCTCTGTTATCTTTGCAGTTAGCCTCCTCTTCTTCGTCTCCTCACCCTTTTGAAGTAGAGGCTTTGTTCTTTGTAGGTGAAAAGCACAAAAAGAGCCAGCGAAGAGAGCTGGACGTGGTGCGGCTCTGCGAGCCTTTCCCTGGAGCTCTTGCATACAGGGGTGTGAAGAGGTGCCCCGGCGTCGCAGCCTGCAGAGGGGGACACCGCTCTGTGTCCGTGTGTCCCCAGGCGTCCCGGAGCAGGGACCTGCAGCTCAGCACAGAGGTGCGCAGGTGGCTGTTCCCTGGCGCACTCTCGGCCGTGCTGGTGGCACAGGGGGAGGCACAGGCCTGGTGGCACTTGTGGCAGAACCAGGGCCTTCTCCACGTAGACAAAGCAGGTCAAGAGTCTGGCGAGAGACCTTTGCGGGACTTTATGAGCTCCTGTGGTGCTTTAAGTCTTTTGGGACCGGCACACCCCACAGAGCCAGCCCTTGTCACCACGCTGAGGAGATGCCTCGGGCTACCTTGTTCCAGACAGGTGGTTCCTTCACCAGTTACTAGCCTTCAGATATTTTTTTTTCTTGATCCTTTTGATTAAATGTTATTGCCGGTAGAACCTGCCCTAATGCCATAATTCTAAAAATACCTTCTTCTGTCTCTTCTTTGGTAGATCTCTGAAGCTGGGAAGGAGTCCTTGCCTTCCTGGTTACACTGGAATGCAGAGAGCAGCTCCCTGGAAGGGCTGCCCCTTGACACGGATAAGGGCGTCCACTACATCTCGGTGAGCACGCTGCAGCCCTTCCCGAACGGGAGCTACGTGCCGCAGACCACAAATGTGTTCTCCGTTGAGGTCCACCAAGAAGACCACAACGAGCCTCAGTCGGTGCGAGTGGCGGTCCAAGACACGGGCGAGGCAGCACCGTTTGTGTGTGGCGCAGAAGAGCCAGTCACTGTCCTGACTGTCATTTTGGATGCCGACTTAACAAAAATGACACCAAAGCAGAGGATCGAACTTTTAAACAGAATGAGAAGCTTCTCAGAGGTGGAGCTTCACAACATGAAGTTGGTTCCTGTTGTAAATAACAAACTCTTTGATATGTCAGCCTTCATGGCTGGACCGGGAAATGCAAAGAAGGTGGTGGAAAACGGGGCCTTACTCTCATGGAAACTGGGATGTTCTCTGAGCCAAAACAGCGTACCCAACATCAGCAAGGTCGAGGCTCCGGCTAAGGAAGGAACTATGTCTGCCCGCCTTGGCTACCCCGTTGTTGGCTGGCACATCGCCAACAAGAAACCTCACCTCCCAAAGAGGATGCGTCGGCAGATCAATGCCACCCCGACGCCTTTGACTGCTGTTGGGCCGCCCACCACTGCCGCGCAAGAGCCCCCGACGAGGATCGTCCCCACCCCAACGTCACCTGCCATAGCGCCCCCCACGGAGACGACAGCACCCCCCGTCAGGGAGCCCATCCCACTGCCGAGGAAGCCTACGGTCACCATCAGAACAAGGGGTCCCATCGTCCAGACACCCACTCTTGGACCAATCCAGCCGACCAGGGTGACAGAAGGCACCGGTACGGCCTCCGTGCCGATTCGCCCCACGATGCCTGGGTATGTAGAGCCCACCGCGGTGATCACACCGCCCACGACCACCACCAAGAAGCCGAGAGTCTCCACTCTGAAGCCTGCCACGCCATCCACGACGGATTCCTCCACAGTGACGACACGGAGGCCTACTCGAAGGCCCAAAACACCCCGTCCTACAAAGCCTCCCAGCACCACCAGGTCCCCGATCTCCAAGCTGACCACCGCCTCCCCACCGACCCGCGTACGTACCACAGCTAGTGGAATCCCCCGGCCCTGGGAGCCGAACGAGCCACCCAAGCTGACAAACCACATTGACAGGGTTGACGCGTGGGAGGGCACTTACTTTGAGGTTAAAATACCCTCAGATACCTTTTACGATAAGGAAGATACCACCACTGACAAACTGCAGCTGACCTTGAAGCTGAAGGAGCAGCAAATGTTAGAGGAGAATTCGTGGGTCCAGTTCAACAGCACAAGCCAGCTCATGTACGGCATGCCAGACCACAACCACATAGGGAAACACGAGTATTTCATGTATGCCACAGACAAAGGCGGGCTTTTTGCCGTGGATGCTTTTGAAATCCACGTCCATAAACGCCCACATGGGGACAAGTCTCCAGTGAAGTTCAAGGCCAGGTTGGAAGGAGACCACAACGCGGTGGTGAATGACATCAATAAGAAGATCATGCTGGTGAAGAAGCTGGCTCTGGCGTTCGGCGACAGGAACAGCAGCACCATCACGGTGCAGGACATTGCCAAAGGCTCCATTGTGGTGGAATGGACAAACAACACGCTGCCTGTTGAGCCCTGCCCCCGGGAGCAGATCCGGACTTTGAGCAAAAAGATTGCAGATGACTCAGGGGGGCCAAGCCTGGCTTTCTCCAACATCTTACAGCCCGAGTTCAAGCCTCTGAACGTGTCGGTGGTCGGCTCCGGCAGCTGCAGGCACATCCAGTTTATCCCCGTGACGAAGGACGGACGGGTGATCTCGGAGGCAACGCCAACGGTGGCGGCCGGCAAAGACCCTGAGAAGAGCAGCGAGGATGACGTGTACCTGCACACCGTCATCCCCGCCGTGGTGGTGGCCGCCATCCTCCTCGTGGCCGGCATCATCGCCATGATCTGCTACCGCAAGAAGAGGAAAGGGAAGCTCACCATCGAAGACCAGGCCACCTTCATAAAGAAGGGCGTGCCTATCATCTTCGCCGATGAGCTGGACGACTCCAAGCCTCCGCCGTCATCCAGCATGCCCCTCATCCTCCAGGAGGAGAAAGCCCCGCTGCCCCCCCCGGAGTACCCAAACCAGAGCATGCCGGAGACCACGCCGCTCAACCAGGACACCATCGGGGAGTACACGCCGCTGCGGGACGAGGACCCCAACGCGCCGCCCTACCAGCCGCCCCCCCCCTTCACCGCGCCCATGGAGGGGAAAGGCTCCCGCCCGAAGAACATGACCCCCTACCGCTCCCCGCCGCCCTACGTCCCCCCTTAACGAACTGGATGCGATCGGGGGAGAAGGGGCCTCCAGTTCCACACCGGTGCTGTCTGTGGGCCGGCAGCCCCCTCGCCAGCCGGGAAGCCCAAATCCCAGCCCGCTCCCGAGCAGGCCCCCTCCGGCTGCGCCTGCCACACCAGAGTGCTCGTGGAACCTGGGGGACACTTGTTTTATTTTTGCCTAACAAGCTTTGGTTTTATTTTATTCATAGAGAAATTCTCGGCTCAAAAACCGTCTTTCTGGCACCGGGCTTCCGGATGCGGCCGGGGCCGGCGCAGAGGGCAGGGAGGGGGGGACGAGCAGGCAGCACTGGGGTGGCACTCTGGGTCTCCGCTGTTTGCCTTTAACACTAACTGTACTGTTTTTTCTATTCACGTGTGTCTAGCTACAGGACGTAACATGAAAGGTAGCCTAAAAATAATTAAATTCAAGGGACTTTCTGAAGTTGATGTTTTAAGTTTTTACAGTTAATCTACTGTTTACCTAAACTCGTATATACATAGTTTTGGGGGCTGGGGGGAAGCGCTATGCTACAAATAAACTCCGGGGGTGTTTCAGGCCTAGGGAGAGGGTGGACCTAGAGGCCAGCCAGCCCTGCCGCTAGGGGGAGATCGGTTTCTTGTTTTTTTTGTTTGTTTGTTTTTGTTTTTTGTTTTGTTTTTATTTTACTTTATTTTTTAATCAAAGAAATCCTATTTTTCTCACGCATCAAAAAATAGCCACCAGTTGAGTCAGACCAGCCGGGGTGCTGTTCACTAGGCACGGGGCCGTTGCCTACCGGGGACTCTGACGGGAGCCCGTGTAACGGTGGGTGCTGGGGCTGGTGGGGCTTTTGTAAGAAAAAAAGCTCTCCACGGGGCGTTTTGGTGACAGCGGGGGGTTTCCGTAGCACACTGCCATCTCTCCACCTTGATTCCTCTCCTTCAGAGTGATACTGGGATGGCTGCCCGGGCTGCTATGCCGCACGGCTGTGGGCAAAGCCCCGCAGCTCTTGGAAAAGTTTAACGAGGAGAATAAAAAAAAAAAAAAAAGGATAGCGAATAGTCAAACAATCAGTGAACTCTCAAATCTAATTTTTTTACTAAATTTTTGATACAGCCTCGAATCGTTTTATTAAAAAATATATATAAATATAATTAAAAATCGGTAACGCTGACAGCACTTTGTACGGGCTCAGCTTCTTCGTTGCCAGCTCGCGGGGCTGCCCGCTGCTCGCATCGCGTTCATTGCCGCGGCCTCCGTCCTGGGGGCCTCCGTCCTGGGGGCCTGCGGCCTCCCCGCCGGCTGCCCCCTGCCCTCGGGCAGGCCCTGGGTCTTCGGGCCCTCCCTCTGAGCGCGGCTGCGGGTTTTTTATCGTTTTCCCGAGCGCTGGAGAGCCGCGGGGACACCCGAGGAGGGGCGGTGAGTTGTGCGGCTCCCCCGGGGGGCGCAGCGGGGGGACCCCGAGACGCGGCGCGGGGAAGGAGGCGGCCGGGGCCCGATCCTGGCGCGCCCCCGGTCCCGGCGCTCCTCCCCCCAGCGCAGCCCGGGCGCGCCGCCGGCACCGGGGGGGGGGTGCGAAGGGCTCCGCGGGCGCGCGCCCGGCGCGGTGTCTCCCCCTGGCGGCGGCGCGCCCGGTGACGTCCCGCGGCCCGCCCCGCTCGGCGCCGCCATGTCGGGAGCGGCGGGGCCGGGCCGCGCCCCGCTGCCCTGCGCCGCCCGCGCCGCCGCCGCGCTGCAGCTGCCCGGGGGGGCCGAGGCGGCTCGGCCCGGCGTGGCCGTCATCGACCTGCGCTTCCCCCGGGGCGGCGCCGCCGATGTGAGTGCGGGGCGGGGCGGGTGGCGGTGCCCGGTGCCCGGTGCCCGGTGCCCGGTGCCCGGTGCCCGGTGCCGTGACGCGCGGCGCTCCCCGCAGGTGCACGAGATCGTCTTCAAGAACTTCTACACCGCCTTCCTCAGCGTGCGGGTGCAGCGGGCCGGCCCCCCGGGGCCCCGCAGGTGGGTCACCTGCCTCCGCGACCACCGCCTGATGCCCAGCCCGCACACCGAGGAGGGCTCCCAGGACTACTTCTCGCTCCGCCACCACCAGGTCCCGCTCCCCGGACCCCCCCCCGTCCCCGTCCCCGTCCCCCCCCGGCATCTGACGGCCCCCTGTCCCCGCAGATGCTGTGCGACATGGAGCAGGTGACGGCGCTGCGCTTCATCCTGCGGCAGCCCTCCCCGGCCTGGCTGCACTTCAGCATCGAGGAGCTGCAGGTGTTCCCCCCTGCCCAGAAGGTGACCCTCGGGCACACTGGGGGTCCCCCGGGCCGCTTGGGGACCACACACCGGGGTGGGCGGCATGCGGGCAGTGGGACGGCATCCCCGGAATGACGGTGGGGCCGTGCCCCTTGTGCCTGTAAAGAGTGGGGAGGGGGCAAAGCGTGGCGTGAGGGGTGGGGGCGGGCAGGGAACACCCGCGGTGTGACCCTTTGGATCTGTCGCAGAGCCCCCAGAAGGATTTCCCCTCCTGGCTCTCCCAGCTGACCCCTCCGGAGCAGCCGGCCAGCCCGCATGGGGTGAGTGGTGTCAGCGCGGCAGCAAACGCCCACCGGGGAGCAGGCACCTGGGGTGGGCAGGGGGCTGCCAGAGGGCAAAGCCCCCCCGAGGCTGCTCTGCTCCAAGGCCCGCGGTGGCGGGGCAGGAGGCAAACACATGCCTCGGGGCTTTGCCACCCATGGCACCAGCAAAGCCCTTTGTCTTCGAGGTGCTCAACACCTGAGCAGGGGCTGGGAACTGACGCGGGGCTGCCAGCTGTGGCCAACCAAGCGCTGGCGGCCTCCCTACCCGGAGCAGCCTGCTTGAGCTTTGAATTTGGCTGAAATTTTGGTGCTGTCTGACTCGAACTGGTCCATAACTCCCAAGCCCGGAGGACCGGGCTGCCTGTGGGGGGCTCAGCGGCCGGGGGCTGTATGCGCCTCCGGGCAGGCTGCAGAGCGGGGCCTGGAGCCACCAGGGTGGCAGAGCACCGAGACAGGCGGTGCTTCAGCACACAGTAGCACGGGGATGCTCAGAGCTCAGGATGGGGTGGACAACACTCCCGTCCCAGGAGGAGATCCCAAATCCTGGCACCAACTCCACCGAGAGGCTGCCAGCTCTGTCCCAGCCCATCGCCAGCTCCAGGGCCCAGCCAGGAGCCGTTTGGGTGCTCCGAAGTGCCCAGCGAGCCTGGTGCTGGGAGCAGCTTGCAGAGTTCTGAAGGAAAAGAAAAAAAAAATCCACCAGGACACGTGATCGGAGAAGACATTAAATCCACCCAGGGAGGAGAGCATCCCGCTGGGACTGGCGGGCACACAGCATCGCTCGGTGGGGCGCTGGGGGACAGGAGGAGCCCCGTGGGTCCCCAGCGGTGGCAGGGGGAGCGTGGCACTGCCCAGCCATGACGGCATCGGGAGGCAA
Source organism: Anser brachyrhynchus (assembly GCF_964034855.1). NCBI lineage: Eukaryota > Metazoa > Chordata > Aves > Anseriformes > Anatidae > Anser > Anser brachyrhynchus. The sequence goes on from NC_137705.1 coordinate 17,443,851, forward strand.
CGCCCCCGGGGGGTGGCCCTGAGCGAGCAAAGTCCCAGGAGAGCAGGGGCACATGGCCGGCGGTGACCTGCTGTGACGGGTGCTCGAGTTGCCCCCAGGGAGGGGCTGGGTCCCTCGGTTTGTCACCGCTGCGTGACCCCGCGTGGCGCTGGGGCAGGCAGCGTCACCACCGCTGGGCCGCAGGAGCTGCTCCAAACCCCGTGGCCGAGCTTGTGAGTCCCAAAGGCTGAAACTCTGGACCGTGCGATTATGTCTTTAATTATTAGCTAATGAGCCGGTTTACGTCCGTGCTCTGGATGCCCGCCAGAGGGGACAGGTCACGCTCGCGCCGTGCCAGGCTCGGGGGCACCTTGTTCCCAGCTGCTGCTTTCCTACGCTGGGGCCCCCCCTCTCCCTGCCTTGGGAAACCGCCGCCGGGCGATGGTGCTCCACAGCATCGCTCCTGCTTCTTCGCAGGAGCTCCCCGACCCGGAGAAGGTGTCGACGGAGGTGCAGCAAATGTGGGTGCTGACGGAGGTGATCCGGGCTCGCCAGGCGGCCGCCCGCATCGGGCGCTTCGACGTGAGTGCCCCCAGCGCCCCGCTCGCAGCGGGGGGGCCGCGGGCAGGGGGGGTGCCGGTGCCGCGGGCACCCACGGCAGCTCTCTCCCCGCAGGTGGACGGCTGCTACGATGTCAACCTGCTCTCCTACACCTGAGCCTCGACCGGATCCGGCGTGGACGCTGCTGTGCCCGAGAGCCTCCCGCGGGGGCCTTCACCCCCCGCCGGCGGGGCCCTGCCCCGAGCCCCTCCGCCTTCCTCGCCCTTCGCTCCGCGGCCGGAGGGGGGGGGGGGGGAGCCCCGGATAAACGCTGCTGTGGCGCTGCCGCTGTGCCTCGTCTCTGGGTCTGGGGGCGGTGCTGGGGGCGGGCCGCATGTCCCAGGAGCCCCGGCGGGGCGGGCCGAGCCGTGCGGGGCCGTGCGGGGCCGGGCCGAGGCCGGAGGATGCTGCGGGCCGGCTGCCGCGCCGCGCTGTGCCGCTGCCGCCCGGGCTCGGCGGCGCTGAGCGGGGCCGGGGCCGGGCCGGGCCGGGCCGAGCCGGGGGGGCTGAAGCGGACGCCGCTGGACGCCCTGCACCGGTCCCGCGGCGGCAGGATGGTGCCGTTCGCCGGCTGGAGCCTGCCGGTGCAGTACGGCCGCGGGCACCTCGAGTCCCACCTGCACACCCGCCGCCACTGCTCCCTCTTCGACGTGTCCCACATGCTGCAGGTAGCGGGCGGGGGGGGCCGCGGGGAGGGGGTCCCGCTGCCGGCCCCCCGCCCCCCGCCTCACCCCCGGCCCCCTCCAGACGCGGGTGTACGGCCGGGACCGCGTCAAGTTCCTGGAGAGCCTGGTGGGGGGGGACATCGCCGAGCTGAAGCCGGGCCAGGTACGGGGCGAGGAGCGCCGCGTGCCCGGGGGGGGCGCGGGGCCGAGGGGCACCTGGCAGCCGGCCCGGCAGGGGCAGACGCAGAGGCCCCCCCGGTGCCCCCCGGCGCAGGGCCAGGCGCCCTGCCCGCGCTCCCTAGGGTGCCGTCCCGCAGGGCACGCTGACGCTGCTCACCAACGAGCGGGGCGGCATTGTGGACGACCTCATTGTCACCAACACGGCAGAGGAGCACCTCTACGTGGTGTCCAACGCGGGCTGTGCCGACAAGGACTTGGCCATCATGAAGGTACGGCCGCTGCCTGCCGGCGGGGACGCACCACAAGCAGGAGCTCCCCCCTCCCCGCGGGTCAGGCGGCCACGCGTGGGGCTGGCTCCAGGCCGGCCCCGTGCCGCCAGCCCGCTGTCACCGTTGCAGGGCAGAGCAGCAGAGCTGCGGGCTGCTGGCAGTGACGTGCACCTGGAGGTCTCAGACAACGCGCTGCTGGCTCTGCAAGGTAGCAGGGTCCCCACGAGGGCTGGCGCCAGGCGTCACCGCAGGGGGGTCTCACCCTGGGACCCGCCATCCTGTGGGGCTCTTAGATGGCCCTGCCTTCTCCGCCCAGCCAGGGCTCCCCTCCCCGCGTCCCACCTCGCCCAGGTGCTGTCCCCTCTTCAAAGCCCCCTGTCCCCCCAGGTCCCTCCATGGCACAGGTGCTGCAGGCAGGGCTGTCAGACGACCTGGCCAAGCTGTCCTTCATGACCAGCACCACCACGACTGTCTTCGGTGTGCCGGGCTGCCGGGTCACACGCTGCGGCTACACTGGCGAGGACGGCGTGGAGGTAGCGGGGGCACCCCAAGGAGGCTGGTGCTGGTGGGACGCCGTGCCCCGCTGACCCTGACCCTGTCGTCCCCGTCCCCATCCCGTGCAGATCTCGGTGCCCGCGGGGCAGGCAGTGGAGCTGGCCGAGCGGCTGCTGGGCATCCCTGAGGTGTGGCCGGCGGGGCTGGCAGCCAGGGACAGCCTGCGCCTGGAGGCTGGGCTCTGCCTGTACGGGAACGACATCGATGAGACCACCACGCCAGCTGAGGCCGGGCTGATGTGGACCTTGGGTAGGTCCAGGCCGCGTCCACCACCACCTCCTCCAACCCAACCACTGCACAGGCATCGCTGGGCATTGCAAAGTGTGGGGAAGCCACCATGCCAGCCCTCGCCCCTCTCCATCCCATAGGCAAGCGTCGGCGTGCAGCCATGGACTTCCCTGGCGCAGCCATCATCATGGCGCAAGCCAAAGAGAAGCCGAAGCGGAAGCGCGTGGGGCTGACCTCGGTGGGGCCCCCCGTCCGGCCACACGCAGTCATCCTGGACCCTGAGGGCAGGCCTGTGGGTACGTGGGGGCGGCACTGGGGGGGGTCAGTGGGGGGGTGTCTGGGACCGCCAGCCCCCACTCACCTTCCCGTGTCCCCAGGCGCGGTGACCAGCGGGTGCCCCTCGCCCTCCCTGGGCAAGAACATCGCCATGGGGTACGTGGAGGCCGCGCACAGCTGCCCGGGCACCACGCTCGCTGTCGAGGTGAGGAAGAAGCAGCACCCAGCGCTGGTCACCAAGATGCCCTTTGTGCCCACCCACTACTACGTGGCCAAGTGAGGCCAGGCGGCCCGGCCCCATTAAACCCCACTGCTGCCTCACAACGCTGGCCTCGTGTCTGGTGGTGAATCCCAAAGCAGGGGCAGCGGGATGGGGGGCACAGCGCTTTAATGGTGCGGGCGGTCTCGGGCGCGGTGGGCACTCCTCACTCGCGGTGCGTCTTCCCCGGCTCAGCTGGCGGGCCCTCCCTGCGGAGAGGGGCAGCGTGAGCGAGGGGCACCTACTGGGATACAGGGGTCTGGAGGGGGGCACATATGGGGTCATGCTGGGCTGGGGGGGGTACACTGGGCTGGCGGACACTCGGGGGGTGCTGAGGGGGGCATGGCCTGGGGGGGGCACACAGGGGGTTCACTGGTCTGGGGATGTGGAGGCCATGCACTGGGAGGTACTGGGATGGGGGCATAGCTCGGGGGGACACACGGGGGTTCACTGGTCTGGGGACATGGGGGTGGGGGGGCCATGCACTGGGGTGTACTGGGATGGGGGCATAGCACAGGGGAACACATGGGGGGTTCACTGGTCTGGGGATGTGGAGGTCATGCACTGGGAGGTACTGGGATGGGGGCATAGCCCAGGGGGACACACGGAGGGTCCACTGGTCTGGGAACATGAGGACATGGGGGCCGTGCACTGGGGTATACTGGGATGGGGGCATAGCACAGGGGAACACACAGGGGGTTCACTGGTCTGGGAACATGGGAGCAGCGGGGGACATGTACTGGGGTGTACTGGGGTGCCCGGAGGCCACACTGGTCTGGGACATGGGGGGGGGGGGCATGCACTGGGGTGTACTGGGATGGGGGCACAGCCCAGGGGGACACACGGGGGGTTCACTGGTCTGGGAGCATGGGGGCGGCGGGGGCCATGCACTGGGGTGCCCGGAGGCCACACCGGTTTGGGACGCGGGGGGGGCACGCAGTGGAGCGCACCGGGCCGGGGACGCAGGCTGGCGTGCGGCGGGCGGGGGGCTCGCACTCACCGGGGCGGGCAGTGCCGCTCAGCGGCGCCGTTGCGGCCGGCCGGGCCGGCGGGGGACAGGGAGTGGGCGCGGGGCCGGCCGCTGCCGCTGCCGCTGCCGGTGGCGGTGGCGGGGCCGGGGCCGGGGCCGGGGCCGGGGGGCCGGCGGGCGGCCGGGCGGTAGCAGAGAGCGGCCACGGCGCCGCCGTAGGCCCGCCAGGCCAGGCGGACGCCCAGCAGGCTGAGCCCCAGCCAGAGCAGCAGCAGCTGGCACAGCGCGGCCCGCACGTCCTGCGCCGCCCACTCGGCCGCCAGCTCCCGGCCCAGCGCGCCCAGCGCCCGCCACGGCGCCTCCCAGCCGCCCGCCGCCATCGTCCCGGCCGCCGCCGCCTCCTCCTCCTCCTCCTCCTCTTCCTCCGCCTCCCCCCGCCTCCCCCCGCCGCTGCGCTGCCGGGGCGGGGCGGGCCCGGGAGCGGGAGCATGGCGGGGGCGCGCTACTCGCGGCAGCAGTGCGTGCCGGGGGGGGCGCGGGGGGAGCCGGGCGGCCGGGAGCCGGGCTGCGGCCCCCCCCCGGGCCGAGCGGCGCCCCCCCGGGCTGAGCGGTGCCCCCCTTCCCCAGGTACGTGCTGGGCGGCGGCAGCGGGCGGCGGCTGCGGGCGGCGGCCGCGCTGGTGGCGGGGCTGCGCGGGGCCGGCGCGCAGGTGGCGGCGGCGCTGGTGCTGGCGGGGGCCGGGAGGGTCGTGCTGAGGGACCCCCGGCGGGCCGCCGGCGCCGACTGCGCCCAGCAGGTACGGGGGGAGCCGCGGCGGGCACGGGGAAGGGGGGCGGGTGTGGGCAGGGGCACCCGGAGCGGGTGCGGGCACGGGTCGGCGTGCTGGGATACGGGGGGGATGTGGGGGGGGTCCCGGTAACGAGCACGGGGGGGGGGGGGTGCTGCTGCGGGCGGGTGCAAGCTGGGGGTGCTGGCGGCAGGTGGGGGTACGGGCAGGGGGCCCGGTAACGGCTGTAGGTGTGGGTAGGGTCTGATGGGTACGGGTACAGCCGGGGGTCTGGGTGAGGGTACCGCTGGGGGTCCCGATACGGGGTACGGGCGCAGGTTGGTGTCCTGGTAATGGGTACGAGTGTGGGTGGGGGTCCCAGTGAGGCGTACGGGTACGGGCGGGTATCCCAGCGATGCCTGCAGGTATCAGCAGGGGTCCCTACAACGAGTCTGGGTGTGAGCGAGTGTCCTGGTAACGGGTGCAGGCACGGGTGGGCGTCTCGGTGACAGGTACAGGGGTGGGCCCTAGTGATGGGTACAGGCATGGGCAGGGGTCCCAGTAACGAGCACAGGCTGGGGCCCCATGCACGGGTTTGGGCAGGGTCTCCTAAGGGGCATAGGGATGGGTGAGCGGGTGGGTAATTGGTACAGGTATGGGTGCAGGTCCTGGTAACGGGCCCTATTAATAGCGGTGGGTGCGGGTATGGGCAGTGGAGGAGATCCCAGTAATGGACGGGGGGGTTACGGTAATGGGTGTTGGTACCGCTGGGGGATCCCTCTCCCAGGTGCAGGTCGGGGGTCCCAGTAAGGGGTGCGGGGGGGGGAGGACTTGTTGTGGGCAGAGAGCCCCCCCCAGCGTGGGCAGCACCCCAGACCTGCGGGGGTGCCCGCTGCTGCCCACCCCGCAGTTCCTCCTGCGGGAGAGCGATGTGGGCCAGAACCGTGCCCAGGCATCGCAGCGGCGGCTGGCCGAGCTGAACCCCGACGTGGAGGTGACGGTCAGCACCGAGGAGCTGTCGGAGGATTTCCTCGACGCCTTCCAGGTGAGCCCGACGCCCCGGCCAGGGGACGCCCCGGGGTGCTGGCACCTGCTGACCGCCCTGGTGCAGGTGGTCGTGCTGACCGAGTCGCCGCTGGAGGAGCAGCTCCGCGTCGGGGACATCTGCCACGCCAAGGGCATCTGCTTCATCGTGGCTGACGCCAAGGGGCTGGCAGGGTAAGGGCGGGGGCAGTGGCTGGTAGGGAGACCTCGGCACCGTGTGGCAGCCACGTGGCGGGGCAGGGTGCGACGGCTGGGGGCTGTGTCCCCAAGGACATTGTGTCACAGCTAGGACCTTGTTGTGATACTCCACCACGCTTGCAGTGTGGGTTTTGTCCCCGTGTCTAGCAGGGATTTCCCATGTCCTAAGCGTTGCTGCCCCAGGCACCTCCTGTCCCCTCTGAGTCCCTGTCCTGCTTGTGGGGCAGGACCCGACAGCACTCTTGGAGCTCCACGAGGCTCCCGCTTAACGAAGCCCCCCCCTGTCCCTGCCCAGGCAGCTCTTCTGCGACTTCGGGGAGCGTTTTGTTGTTGACGACCCTGCAGAAGGGGACCCGCTCTGTGCCACCGTGCAGCACATCTCCCAGGTAGGAGGCTCCGTGCCACCTCCCCGCTCCCCAGCATGGGGCCCCTCCAGCTCCACAGCTTTCCCTGACACTTCAGTGGCTTGATGTTACCTCGATCGGGTTCCCCATGCTCACCTCTCCCCCTGCTCAGGGCAACCCGGGGATCGTGACGTGTGCGAGGGCCGAGGGGGGACACGGCCACCATTTCAGTGACGGCGACCTGGTGACGTTTTCCGGCCTGGAGGGCATGACGGAGCTGAACGGCTGCAAGCCCTGCCCCGTGCGTGTGCTGGGTGAGTGCCTGCCAGCCTCGGGGGGCTGCAGCGGGTCCCCGGTGGTGACCGTGGTGCCCGTCCCCTCCTCTCCGTCCCAGATACCTTCAGACTGGAGATCGGTGACACGAGCGCCTTCTCACCCTACCGCTGCGGGGGCCAGGTCTTGCAGGTGCGATTGCGCCAGGAGCACTCGTATGTACGTGTCCCCCCCTGCCCCACCGTGCTGCCTCCCAGGTGGCAGGGAACCTAGAGTTGGTTCCGTGCCCCCAAAAAGCTCCCGTCCCCACGATCCCTGCGCGGTGCTGGCAGGAGTCCCTGCGCCAGGCGCTGGCGATGCCCAAGATCCCAGTGGAAAGCTCCGTGGAGCTGCAGCGCAGCCGCAGCCTGCACGCCGCCTTCCGGGCTCTGCACGCCTTCCGCGAGGAGCGGGGCCGCCTGCCCCGGCCCCGGGCACCGGTGAGTCCCTATCCTGACCCTTCCCAGCCCCTCTGGCCCTCCTGCCCCTCGCCGGGGCTGCCCTCGTCCCTCCTCCCCCAGGCGGACGCTGAGCGGGTGCTGGAGCTGGCGCGGAGCCTGGGCGCGCAGCTGGGTCCCCTGGACGAGGATGTCGTGCGAGCGTTCGCCAGCGTGAGCGCGGGGGACCTGTGCCCCGTGGCGTCCTTCATCGGTGCCCTGGCTGCCCAGGAGGCGCTGAAGGTGAGCAGCTGGGGACAGGGACCCACCACGGGGTCCTGCACGCGGCAGGCCAGCCGGCACGGCTCGGCACGGCTCGGCACGGCTGTCCCGTGGTGCTCGGTGGCCACGAGAGGGCACCTGCTGCCCGCCTGGGGACACCGTGCTGCAGAGCCAAGCGGAGTGCTCGGTGTGGGGCACGGGGAACCCCACTGGGCACGGAGCTGACAAGGCCCCACTCACCCCAGGCCATCACGGGGAAGCTCCTGCCCCTGGACCAGTGGTTTTACTTTGACGCCTTGGAGTGCCTGGACATGGAGGGGGCTGCAGGACTGACGCAGGAGGACTGCGAGCCCGTGAGTCCCTGCAGCTGCCGGGTGCTGGGAGTGCTGCGGCCGGCCCCGCTCACGCGGCTCTCCCCTCCCAACAGAGGGGATCCCGCTACGACGGCCAGATCGCCGTGTTTGGGGCCAACTTCCAGGAGGAGCTGGGCCGCCAGAAGTACTTCGTGGTGAGCAGGGTGTGGGGCAGGAGAGACGGTGAGGAACCTGAGCGGTGCGCGGAGCTGCAGCAGCGCTGCCCCAGCAGGTGGGGGCCGGTGCCATCGGCTGCGAGCTGCTCAAGAACTTTGCCATGATGGGGCTGGCGGCGGGGCCGGGCGGGGATATCACCGTCACCGACATGGACACAGTCGCAGACTCCAACCTGCATCGGCAGTTCCTCTTCCGTGCAGCGGATGTGTCGGTGAGCTCCCACTCGTCCCACGGGTGCCCCAGGGCTGGGTGTTCCCCGGGGACCTGGGAGCTGTCCCCCCACTCTGCGCCCTTGTAGAAGCCGAAAGCGGAGGTGGCCGCTGCAGCTGTGAAGCGCATGAACCCCGACGTGAAGGTGACGGCTCACCAGAACCAGGTGGGGCCTGGCACCGAGCAGCTCTACGGGGACGACTTCTTCCAGCGGCTGGACGGCGTCGTCAGCGCCGTGGACACGCTGGATGCCCGTGAGTGCCGGGGGGCAGGGGCAGAAGGAACCGAGCCCCCCACCTGTCCCTGCGCCACCGGGGCAGACACGCTGCCCTCGCTGCCTGCAGGCGCCTACTTGGAGAAGCGCTGCATCTGCTCCCGCACGCCGCTGCTGGACTCGGGCACAGAGGGGGCACGGGGGAACGTGGTGGCCATGGTCCCCCCTCTGACCGAGCCGCTGGGGTCGGCCACAAGCTCCACGGATGGGACCTTCCCCCTCTGCACCCTGCGGTACTACCCCCACACCATCGAGCACACGCTGCAGGTAAGGCTGCAGGTCCCTGCTCCTGGCCTTTTGTTTTCCCTTCCCGTTTCTCCGGCCCTGCAGGCAGGATGCAGCCCCAGCTGTTTCCTGCTGGGAGCCGCCGTGCAGCCCCAGCGCCTTCCTCAGGTCCCAGCACCAAGCCCAGCTTGGCCTGGGCCAGGGTTCCCAGGGGGCCCCGGGCGCTGCAGCCCCGCACACCAGCCCACCCCCAGCTGTCCCCGCTGGGCGCTGTCCCATAGCGGCACTCCTTCAGAGGGGGCTGGCAGCGCATTGCGGTGCCGGGTCCCTGTGTGGGACCCGTTGCTCATCGCCTGTCCCCTCTGCGCAGTGGGCTCGCGATGAGTTCGAGGGGCTCTTCCAGCTGCCTGCGGAGAGCGTGAACCAGTTCCTGGAGTGAGTGCGGACTTGGGAGCCACCCGGGATGGGGACCGGGGACAGGCAGCTGCGTCCCGCACGCGGCAGCGCTGCAGGCAGGCCAGCAGTGCCTGGTTTTGCAGGGAGCTGCCGGAGGAGCCGGCACAGCAGGAGGGCCTGGAGGTGCCGGAGCGAGTGTGGAGGAGCCTGCAGGAGAGGCCGCGGGACTGGGGGGACTGCGTGCGCTGGGCCCGCCGGCACTGGCAGAGCCACTACCACGACGCCATCGCCCAGCTGCTGCACACCTTCCCCCCCGCGCACGTGAGCATAGCGTCTGGGGGGCTGCCCCCCCCCCCCAGCACCCTCCCCAGGAGAAGCGTCTCCAGGCCTGACTTTGCTTTCCCTGTGCCAGGAAACCAGCCCCGGTGTCCCATTCTGGTCGGGGGACAGGCGGTGTCCCCATCCGCTGACGTTCGACCCCAGCAATGTGAGTGCAGGGGAGAGCCGTGGGAATGCAGGGGAGAGCCGTGGGGATGCAGGGGACAAGGTGGGGTTTGGGGAGAGACGAGGGCTAGGCGGTGGGTGCCGGAGCACAGCAAGGGGCAGAGCTGCCGGGGCCACCCCCCCCGCCTACTTGTGGTTCTGCAGGACGCACACGTGGCATACGTCGAGGCTGCTGCCCAGCTCCGGGCCCAAACGTACAAGCTCCCATCACACAGCAACCGCGCAGCTACGCAGGACATCCTCCGCAGCATGGTCCTGCCGCCCTTCGTGCCCCAGGACGGGCTCCGCATCCCCACCGCGGAGGGCACGGAGGTGGTGGAGGAGGCTGGGGGTAAGGCTGCTGCACGCCTCTGTCCCCGGGAGCCGCGGCACGACATGGGGACACGGGCCAGGAACCGCAGGCCTGCTGGTGCTGGTTCTTGGCTCGTGACCCCATGTCCCCAGACCCTGGGCAGCCGATGGAGCTCACCCAGGACCTCGCCCAGGACCTGGCACGGTGGAGGCAGGAGCTAGGTGGAGGCACGGAGGCACAAGTGATGGAGCCCATCCACTTCGAGAAGGTGCCGTGGCCGCAGGGCTCAGGGCGGTGGCTGCCGTGTCCTGGGGGATGCTGACGTCCCCGCGCTCTTCCCTGCAGGACGATGACGCCCACATGGACTTCATCATGGCTGCGTCCAACCTGCGTGCAGAGAACTACGGCATCCCCCCCGCCGACTGGCTGACGGTGAGGGGGGTGCCCCCACGGGTCCCCGTCCCCCACAGGGCACCCGGTGACACCCCCGCCTCCTGTTCTCAGAGCAAGCGCATCGCTGGGCGCATCGTGCCCGCCATTGTCACCACCACGGCAGCCGTGGCCGGCCTGGTGTGCCTGGAGGTCTACAAGCTGGTGTGGAGATGCCAGGTCCTCAGCTGCTACCGCAGGAGCACCCTGTTTCTGTCCGAATGCCTCCTGCTCCGTTTCAAGCCCCAGCAGCCCCCCACCTACTGGGTAGGACCCTCTCCCCCGGGGTGCCTAGCAGCCCCACGGCCAGCTCCGTGGCTGCGGCAGCCGCTTGCAGCTGGCTCACCAAAAGCAGCTGCGGCAGCCGGCGAGCAGCTGGCACCGGTCCCGGGGCTGCAGGGGGAGCGGGGCCGGGGTCCCCCCCAGCTGCCGGAGGGGGAAAGCAGGGCAGGGACGGGGGCAGGCCCAGATTGGGACCGTCTGGGCGATAGAGGCCCCTTTGTCTGGGGGTTTATGGCGTGCGAGGCAGCCCTTCCTGCGCGGCAGGAAGCGCCGATTGGAACCAGATTGGCCCGGGGGGCCCAGGGCCGGGGGCAGGAAGAGGGGGAGGGAGGCGCCTCCAACGCCTCCGCGCCGTCTCCAGCTTGGCTTCGGGCTGCCCAGCCGGGCTGTGGCCTCACCGCGCCTGCGCCCCGCTATCCGCGGGTGCCCAGCCCTGTGCCTCAGCCTCGGGGTGTCCTGGCCGTGGTTGGCACCATCCCTGGGCGGAGGATGCCGCTCTGTGCCCTCTGGTCCCGGCACCCCTACGTCGACCGCCAGCACCTCCGTGTCCCAGAGCCAGGACACGCGGCGTGACGTCTGCTCGGCTGTGGCAGGAGCACACGTCCTACGGCTTGGTGGCTGGCAGTGCCACCCAGTGCCGAGAGCACACCAAGGGCTGGTGGCCTTGGCGTGGGTGGTGTTCGCAGTGCGGGGATGGGGTTTGCACGGTGCCAGGACGGGAGGTCAGCCTGGTCCGTGGCGCCGTAGTGCAGATGGGGTTAAGCCCTTTCCACCTGGAGCAGGAGGTGAGAGCAGCAGCTCGGTGCCAGCAGCCTGGTGCCAGCAGCCTGTCGTGGGGACGGGGACAGGGCCAGGGCTGGTGCTGCCTGCAGTGGGGGCAGATGGCAGGGTGGCCGTGCCAAACAGCGTGGGGCCACATCCTGCGCTCAGCTCCCTCAGGCCAGAGCCAGGGTCACAAAGCCCTGGGAGCCACAGACACAAGAAGAGGCGATTGTGTGGGGCTGGGCAGCACTTCAATGGGGCTTTGTGCATCTCTCGGGGCCCAACCCTGGCTGCAGCAGTGCCGGGGTGGTGGCTCTGTCCCTGCCCTGCTGTACTCAGCCCCACACTCCCCTTGCAGTACCGGGGGAAGGAGTGGAGCTTCTGGGACCGGCTGGAGGTGCGGGCTGTCGGGGCAGACGGGCAGGAGATGACGGTGGAGGAGCTGCTGGACTGGCTACAGGTGAGCGCAGTGCCGGCCGCCCCGCTGTCCTGGGGCTGCGTGGGGCCAGACCCCGACACCCGGCTCTTGCAGAGGGAGCACGGGTGGACGGTGAGCAAGCTGCTGCGTGGCACCACAATGCTGTACGACTGGGAGGATGACGACGAGACGCAGGCGCGGCAGCGGGCGCAGAAGTAAGCAGCCCCCCCCCCTCCTCACCATGCCCCGGTCCTGCTGGGTGCCGGGGCCCCTGTCCCTCCTGAGCCGCTCCAGCTGCAGGGTAAACATCCTGCTGCCGGCAGCGCTTCCCACGCTGGACCCCCGCCTGGCCCCCAGCCACAGGGGCTGGGGAGGGGGCCTGGGACCAGCCAAATGTAGCTTCCCCAGCCTGGGGGGCCCAAGCAGGGTTCGGGGGATGAGCTGCGCCCAGCCCACTTTTCCTTCCCCTGCTGCAGGCTGTCCGATGGCATGGAGCGTGCCGGGGCACTGCGGCAGCTGGAGTTGCAGTACCTGTGCAAGGGGGACAAGGAGGAGGAGTGCCCCCCGCTCCTCTGCATCCTGCCCTGAACCCAGGGGAGGTCATGCACCAGGGGGGTGCCTGCACACCCCACTCAGCACCGCCGGCCCCATGCAATAAAAGCTGCAGGACAAGCTCTGCTGCGTGGTCTCTGTGTTGATGCCAGCACCCTGCGCTAGCAGGCAGCCCGATGCCCTCTCACCCCTCATCGGCGCTTCAACCCCACAAACGCTGCTGTGTCCATACCATACAAAACTGGGGTTTATTTACAGCGGAGGAGGGGGCGGGCAGGGCTAGATGTAGCCGATCACGTCGTTGCAGATGATGGGCTGGCGGCTGCGGCTGTTCATGAGGGCGGCGAAGCGGTGGAAGTCCGTAGCCAGCTGGGCAATGTTGCTGTGGGACTGGTGGAAGCAGGCGCCCTTGGGCTGCCCGCCCAGCCCCAGCGGGCAGGACAGGCGCTTGGCCGGGTCACGGCTCCCCGGCCGGGCACCCTCGGCCCCTCGGGGCCGGGCCATGCTGGCCAGCTTGCGGCGCACGTTTCCCGAGAGGCTGAGCAGGAAGGCGGGCGGCTTGCCCAGCCGGCGCGAGGGCTCGGCGGCTGGCCGGTGCCGGGGCTCGGCGCCCACCTCGGGCAGGTCCATCCAGTTCTCCACCAGGTCGGCGAAGCAGTTGTCCCCCAGCACCAGGGGCTGCCGGTTGCGGCTCTGTGACAGCAGCGACACCGTCCAGTCCTGCCCATCGGCTGGCTCCAGCGCCCGCCACTGCTCCAGGCAGGCGTCCGACGTGGATTTGGGGCGGGCGCGGCGGGCGGGCGCGGGGCCCCCAGCGCCGGCGGGGAGCTGGTGCGCCCGGTGGCAGGGCGGCGGGTGCCGCCGCAGCACCGTCACCTCCTCTTCTCGCCACGTGCCCCCCGACGTCTCCGAGTAGCCCGAGTCAAACTCCAGGCTGCGCTCGCTGGCGGGGGGCGAGCGGGCGGCCAGGCCCCCCTCGTCCTCCTCGCTGCAGGCCGAGCTGGGGCGCCGGGGGGCGGGCGGCCCGCGGGGGTCATGGGCAGCCGGCCTCGTGCCGGGCATGCGCTCCCGGCAGCGGCGCTGCAGGGAAAGGGCAGGTCAGCGCCTTCGCCCCCGCGCCGCGCAGGGGACGCAGGCCTCGGCTCGCCCGCAGCCCCGGGCCCCGCTTTCCTGCGGCTGCGGCGCGGAGCCGGGCGGCGTGCAGCGGCACGTCGGGTGAGCAAGCAGCCGCCCGGCCCCGGCCGTGCCTGCGGGAAATGACACAGGGCCGCGGCACGTAGCAGCCCCCCCGCCGCCTCGGCGCTCCCCCCGTGCCGGGACGCCCCGGCCCGCGCCCCCCCGGCCTGGGGACCCCCGAGGAGAGCGGGGCCGGGGGGTGCTGGGGGGGGGACGGGGACACCGGGAGCCTTGTCGGGGGGGCTGGGGGGGGGGGGGGCAGCGGAAGGAGCGCTCCGTCCCCGCGGCCGGGCCGCTCCTCTTTCTCGAATTGCTATTGTCTGCACCCAAAAGCAGGGTGTTCCGTCCGCTTCCCTCCCGCGGAAAGCCAGGCGGGCAGGGCCGGCAGGCTGCGGCCCGGCCCGCCCCGCGGAGCCGCTCGCCCGGCAGCAGCGCCCCGGCCCCGCGGCCCCCGGCCCGGCCAGCGGGTAGCGGCCGGGGCGCCCTGTCCCCGGGGTCCCCCCGCGGGGTGACGGCCCGGCCCGGCCCGCCCCGCTCCCCCCGGCCCGGCGTCCCCCCGCCGCTGTCACCCGCGGCGCCGCGCCCTGACACCCGCCGCCGCCGCCCGGCCCCCCCCGGTGCCCGCCGCGGCACTCACCGGCTCGGCGCGGCGCTGGCCGAGGCCGCCGTCCAGGCGGGCGCTGTGCATCCCCGGCCCGGCCCCGGCCCCGGCCCCGGCCCCCGCCGGTGCCGCTCCCGGTGCCGGTCCCGGTGGCGGAGCGGCCCCGCGGAGCGCGGCTCGGCCCCGGCTCTGCCGCCAATGGGAGCCGCCGGGACGCGAGCCCCGCACCGGCCCCGCCCCGCCCCGCCCCGCCCCGCCCCGCCGCCCCGGGGCCCCGCTCGGCCCGCCCGGGCACGACCCGCGGTCCCGGCCGGGAAGCTCCAGCGCGGAGCCAGCGCCTGCTCGGCGGAGCCCCCGCTCCGCTCCGCGGACCCGACGGGGAGAAGCCGCCGCCGCTGGTGTCGCGGTTCCCCGGCTCCCGGTTCCCCGGCGGCGGGGCGGTGGCAGCGCGGCGATGCCGTGTCCCCCGCCCCGGGGCTGGGCCGGGAGCCGCGGTGGCCGGCGTGACGCCGGGCATGGGTGGTGCCGGGCACCCGTAGCAACGGGCCCCGGCTTGTCCCAAACAGCCGGCGAGCCATGGGTGCGCGCGGACGCCTCGCCTTCCTCCTCCTCCTCCTCCTCGGTGCCCCAGGTAGGGCCGCGGGGCTCCGGAGGCACCCCCAGGGAGACCCCGAGAGGAGGGGGACACGGGACGGGGTCCCCAAGGGTGTCCTCGCGTGCCAAGCCCGGGATGGGCACGGGGACGGCAGCCGCCCGGCTGGCGTCAGAGGCTGGGGTGCCTCTGGGGTGCCTTGGGGATGTCTTTGGGGTGCCATCGGGGTGTCCCAGAGGGCTCCCCAGGGCGGTGCTGGGACGTCCCCAGCAGGCTGGGGTGACACTCGGTTCTTTCCAGGGACGTTTGTAAGGCCGGCAGGTGAGAACGGCGGGGCCACCGTGCCCATGGGGATGCCGGGGGGCAGGCCCCCGGTCCCTGAGCGTGGCCAGGTGAGCCACCGGCAGCGACGTGATGTGGGGCCGGTCCCCGCGGTGTCCCGCCAGCCCTGCCTGACCTGCCCCGCCTGGTGACCCTGAGCGAGGACGCGGCGCCGGGCACCCGCGTGGCTGAGGTGACCGTGTCCTGCAGCGCCGTGCAAGGCAGCCCCAATGTCACTCTGGTGCGCGTCGAGCCCGGCACCCCCACCGACCCCACCGTCACCCCGCGCACCACTGAGCCTGGCCACCCCTTCAACCCCATCGCCATCAGCGCCGTCGGCATGCCCGCCACCACCTTTCGGGCAGAGGTATGGCTGCGGGACACGGTGCGTGGCGGGAGCCTGCGGGGACCCCGCTGGGCACCGTCCCCTCGCGGCAGGTGACGCTGCGTGCCGGCGCCGAGCTCGACGCCCGCCGGGTGAACCTGTACACGCTGGCGCTGCGCGCTGCCTGCCCCGGCGAAGAGGAGGTGACGAAGTGGCTCTTTGTCTGGGTGACGGCGGGACACACGCTGCGCTGTGACGCCCCGTTCGCCAGCGCGGGCGGGGACGTGGTGCGGGTGCCGGCGGACGTGGCGCCCCGGGCCCCCCTGCATGTGGTGCTGCCGCAGCCGCTCGGCGGGCTGACGGTGAGTGCCCGCAGCCCCCTGTCCCGCGGCCCCTGCCAGCGGGAGCCACCCCTGGGGACTGCGGGGCACGGGGACAGGGCTGTGCGCTGTCCCCCTGCAGTTCCGGCTCAGAAATGACGGCACGCCGCTCACGCTCACCCCACGGGGGCTGGTGCTGGCGCCTGCCAGCGGCTTCAGCCCCAGCAAGGACACCCAGGTGGGCACCAGCATCCCCGTGCTGTCACGGCACCGCCACCTCCCTTGCTGGCACTGCCCGCAGCTCTCGGCATCCTCCTCCCATGCCCCAAGAGCGCTCCAGCCCTGTTCCTATTCCTGTCCCCATCCCCAGCTCCGTCCCCTTCGGCATCCCATCCCCATTCGTGCCCGTTTGTACTCCTGTCCTGATCCCCATCCCTGTCCCCATTCCCATCTCCTTCTTGGCCTCATCTCCATCTCCGTCCCTATTCCTGTCCCTATTCCTCCATCCCAAGCCCCATTCACATCTCTCTCCATCCCCAGTCCTGTCTCTGTCCCTGCCCCCATCCCCATCCCCATCCCCATCCCTGCCTTGCCCATCCCTACATCTGTCTTCTCCATCCCTGCCCCATCGCTGTCCCTGTCGCTGTCCCCGGTGCCACCCCGGGCCGTCTCGCTGGCACTGCCCGCAGACCTTCAGGCTGGAGATGGAGGTGACGGACCGGCACGGGCACAACTGCAGCGGGGCTGTGACAGTGGAGGTACTGCCGTCACACCGTCCCCGTGTCACCATCCTGTGAGTGGGGCCGGGCTGGGCGGGGGGTGCTGGTGGCACCAGGCCATGCCACACTGCCACCTGTCCCCTCAGGGAGCCGCGGCAGGATGTGACAGTGCCCGAGGGCTCCGGCCCCTTGGAGGTGGTCACGCAGGTCCAAGCCAGCGGTGACAACGTGCACTACGCCATCCTTTCTCCCACAGTGCCAGCGCTCTTCACCATTGACGAGTGTGAGTGGGGGGGCACTGGGGGACCCCTAGGGCCACCCTGTCCCCGTCCCCGTGTCTGACAGAAGGCTGCGCCACCTCCCGCAGTGACGGGCGTGATCTGCAGCACGGGCCGGCTGGAGGTGGCCCGCGTGCGCCTCCTCGTCCGGGCTTACAACGCGCTGCAACCTGCCGACCAGGCCACCGCCACCATCAATGTCACCGTGCAGGGGAGGGACCGGCAGGCACCATCCTGCGTCCCAGCCCTCTACGTGTACGGTTTGGGGGGGGGATGCTGGGAGGGGAATGCTCCTCTGTGCCCCGGGCATGGAGCTGAGCCACCAGCCGCCCCACTGCAGGACCCAGGTGCGTGAGACGGTGTCCCCCGGCAGCACCCTGGTGACACTGAGTTGCGCCAGCCCCGCTGGTGCTGAGGGGTCCCTGAGCTACGCCCTGGAGGGGCCCCCAGGCTCCCGCTCCCGCTTCCGCATGGAGGGGCCACGGCTGCAGGTGAGCGGGGCTGGGGCTGGCGAGCCCCTCCCGGGGGCACAGGGACCCTCCAGCACCTTCCGTCGGGCTGGGCACGGCATGGCAGCGGCTCTGGGGGACACCCAGCCCTACGGGACATCGTGTCTTGGCAGGTCAACACCACCCTGGACTATGACTCGCAGGCAATGGCTGCTCTGGGCTTCCAGCTGACGGCCACCGTCGTGGTGATGGCCGGGGGACAGCCCCCGCGGAGCAGTGCGTGCCCACATCCCCTGTGCCCCGGGGGAGGTCAGAGTGGGGTGGGCAAAGCCCTTCTGGATACTGCAAACAACAGACAGCAGAGGAAATGCTCCTCTCCTGTGGCCCCAGTGATGCTTCCCCCACAGGCACACAGCTGGTGGCACTGCCCCCGTGTCCCCAGGGGAGCGTGCGCAGCGCGGGGCGGGTTGTGGGACGGTGCCAGCGCGGCTGAGATGCTGTGTGCCACGCAGCCCGTGTGCCTGTGCTCATGACCGTGACACCCGTCAACGAATTCCCACCGGAGTGCCCCCGAGGCCTCACGTTCACCGTGCTGGAGACGGCGCCTTTCGGCAGCGTCGTGGGGTACGTGAACGGCACCGACCGCGACCTCCCGCCAGACAGCCTCGAGTACAGCCTCGAGGGGGGCTCCAGCCCCACGCAGCCCTTCTCCATCGACACGCACAGCGGTGAGCACCCGTCCCCTTCCCCAGCCCCTGTGCCCCCCCAAGCACCCGCAGGTGCCCAGCACTGACGCCGCCCCACAGGCGAGATCCGCGTGGTGGGTCCCCTCGGCTCCCCGCTGCGCACGAGCTACCGGCTGCCGGTGCGGCTGACGGACACCCACAACGACCTGGACCCGGCGAACCGGAGGAGCCGCCTGTGCAACGTGGCTGTGCGCCTGCAGGTGTGAGCATGGTGCCGTGTCCCCGTGCCCGCCCCGGGGTGGGCTCCGGGCTGTGCGTCTCTCCCGGGAGCTGGGCAGGACGGAGCAGGGCCACCTCCGCTCCCCGCAGGCCGTGCCTGAGCCGCGGTGCACCCCCGAGGTGCAGGAGCTGTGGATCACGGCTGGGAGAGGCAGCCGGCAGCCCGTCACCCACCTGGCATGCTGGGGTGACCCCGACACCGCTGCGCTGTCCTACGCCATCGTTGGAGGTGAGGAGGGGCCCAGCTGCGGTGCCAGCCCTGTCCCCTCACCTCGGCCACGGCGCTGAGCAGACCCTCTCGCGCAGGCAACGAGGACGGACGCTTTCGGCTGGATGGGAGCGCCCTCTCCTACGTCCCCGACGGCCTGGCCGAACCCCGCACCTTTGTGCTGCTGGTGGAGGTGTGGGGCGGCCCCAGGGCCCCCCGCCGCAGCACGGTGGTGGCGCTGGTGGTGCACGTCACCCCCCGCAGCACCACGGTGCCAGCCAGCACCACCGCCCGGCACACGGTGAGCCGTGCCCTGCGGCCAGCGTCCCCTTGTCTGGGAACGGCCCCCGGCCCTCCTCACCCCCGCATTCGCAGACGCCGCGGAAGAAGCCGCTGGTGGTCACGCGGACGGAGGCGGTGTGGCGCCCACCGGCCTGGTTTGTGGCCGTGCTGACCGTGTCTGGTGTCCTGCTCCTGGCCAGCCTGAGCTGCCTGGCTCGGAGCCTTGTGTGCAGGTGAGCCCCAGCCCATGGCACGGCACGGCACGGCATGGCACGGCACGGCAAGGCCGGGGCTCACAGGTGCTTTCTGCTCCTCCCGCAGCAGGCGAGCCCCCAGCAAGCTGCTCCTGGCTGAGAGGTGGGTGCCACACGGCCGGGTCGGTGGCACAGGCTCCTGTAATGGCCCTGCAGCCAGGCAGGGAGATGTGGCATCGGAGGGGTGTTTAATGTCGCCCAGATTTGGCTGTGGTCTGTGGGTTGCCTCTGCCCGACGGTGAGGGCGCAGCTCTGACCCTTAGGCACGAGGATGGCGATTTTGCCAGGGGACAGCCATGCTGGTGCCCAGGCTGGAGCAGGCAGTGGGGGGTGGCACAGCACAGCGTGGGGCTTGCTCCCAGCACCAGCTGGAGGAAGGGCTGACAAGGGGTGAGAGGCTGCGCAAGGAGAGCCCGAGGGGTCACTGGAGCTGGCCCAGCCTGCACTGGACACCTGCATGGCAAGGAGGAGGCACGCCAGCCCTGGGGGACAACAGCCACCTCCAGCCGCGTCACCCGGCCGCTCCGCGATGCACGGCGGTGGGAGCAGAGACAGCCTGTGGTTGGCGAGGTTGGGGACGCGGAGCTTGGCGGGTGTCCCTGACAGCGTGCCCTCCCCTCTCCCCCAGCAGCTCCCGGGACGTGGCTGAGCGGAGTGGGGGCCGGGAGGAGCAGGGCCGCCCCCACGCCGGCCGCCTCTGCCCGCTCCACACAGGAGCCATCTGACGGCCGTGCCCAGGCCCCGTGTGAGCGCTGTCCCCGCCGTGCCCTGGGGCTGGACGTAGGGGCAGCGCCCGGCAGGCACCGGCTGAGCACCGTCTCC
Organism: Anser brachyrhynchus; assembly: GCF_964034855.1. NCBI lineage: Eukaryota > Metazoa > Chordata > Aves > Anseriformes > Anatidae > Anser > Anser brachyrhynchus. The sequence goes on from NC_137705.1 coordinate 17,463,341, forward strand.
ATTTCAGGCACCGGCACGGACCGGCTCTTCCACGGCCTCACCGGGGCACAACGCTGGATCTGAGCCCCAGCCAGGGAGCACCCAGCGCCCGGCAGGGAGCCCGCCTGGCCCCTGGCCCCGCTCCTGTCCCCTGGCCCCACGCACGGGGCTCGGCCAGCACCGGGCCAATAAATGGCGGTGGCACAGCCGCCCCGTGCCGCTGTGAGTGCTGCGGGGCGCTTCGCGGCGGGCTGTCCCGCCGGTGGCCGTGCCGTTCGCCCGGCGGTGGGGGGTCACCAGCCCGGTGCCCACGGGACCCCAGGACCGCCTGGCCCTGCGGTACGCGTGCCGGGGGACGCGGCAGGGCCTGTGGCGGCCGTGGCGGGGCCCGCCAGGCTCCTGGCCGGGACCAGGCAGGGTGACAGCAGGCAGGGGCGCGGGCTGAGGCGCGAGGCACCCTGGGTTGCTTAATTAGTCCGGGCAGTGATCAGCACAGGGGTCGCTTAATTAGTCCGGGCAGTGATTAGCGCAGGGGTGGCACACGGCTGAGGGGCGGCGAGCCCTGTGAAGGCGCCCACACGGGGCCTCTCCCCGTCGCCTCATGGAGCCGGGGGTTATGAGGCGCACCGAACCCGGCCGTTGCCACCGAGCCCCTTGGGGCACACCCCCCGATGCTGAGCCCGGGACGCGGCGGGGAGGCGTCCCCGGGCCCCGGGGCTTGAAGGGGGGGCGAGGGGGGGGCAGCGCCTCACGCGGGCCGGGGGGGGGCGCCCGCCAACGGCCGCGCGCCCCAGGCAGCGCCGCGCCCATTGGCCCAGCGCCCCCCAGGCGGGCGGCCAATGAGACGGCGCCCCCTGCGGGAGGGCGGGGCATCGGGCGGCGTCACGTGTGCCTAACGTGCGCTGCCATCCGGAGGCGGTCCGTGCTCGAAAAGGGGCGGGGCGTCTGCCGGCCGGAGTGACGGCGGTCTCGACCTATCAGCCTGCCGCGGCCCCCACCGGGGGGAGGGGCTCGGCTCGCGATTGGCGCGAGGAGCGGCGGGGCGGGCTTTGGAAAGCGCGGTTGCTATGACGGCCGGGCCCGGGCCCCCCCCTCACCGGCGGCCGCCATCTTGTTGTTGATTGGAACGGCGGGCGGCGGCGGTGAGGGGGGGCGCGGGGTCAGCAGGCCCCGGGCGGGCAGGCGGAGCCGCCCCGGTGAGCCGCGGGGACCGGGGGCTGGGCGGGGGGGGGACCGGGCCGGTTGGGTTGGGTTGGGTTGGGTTGGGTTGGGTTGTGGTGCCCTGAGGGGAGGGAGGCGAGGAGCGGGCGCGGCCCCGGCCCCGTGACGGACGGACGGGGTCCTGTGAGGGAAGAGGGGGGGGGTCCCGTGAGGATGGAGGGGTCCGGGCGCGGCCCCGTGAGGGACGGGGGGGTCCAGGCGCGGTCCCGTGAAGGGGGGGCGGTCCAGGCGCGTCCCCGTGCGGGGCCCGTTGGGAGCAGGGCCCGGGGGGAGCCCCCCCGAGGCGGGGAGCCGTGCCCGGCGCGCGGAGCGAGCGTCCCTCCCTTTGTGCCCTTCTCTCCGCAGAGGCTGCGTGCAGGAAGGAGCCCGGCGAGCCGCGCTGCTAACATGAAGCCGAGATGGTGAGGGAGCTGCTGGCACTGGGGGCTCGTCCTGCGTCCCGGCGCCCTGCTGCAGGGGCAGGGCTGCGGGCTGGCCGTGCCAGAGCTGCCCGCTCCTGGGCTTGCGGGAAGATGCCAGCCCGGTGTCCCTGGAGACAGACGTGCTCGTGGGTCTGCGGACCTGGATTGTAACCAACAGCCTTCCCCTGCGTTTCTGAGCGGGACTTGGGTTAGGAGGGGTGGTACTGAGTGCTGTTTGGTTTCCCGTTGCTGTGAACTTACACTGATGCCAGGCTCGGTGTCCCTCCATCTTAAAGCTCTGAATCAGCAAGGCCGCTTTTTTCTTTCTAACAGTGTGCTTTAGTATGTGCTGCCTGTCTCATCTCAGCCTGTCTTGCTGTGTTTCTGCTTTCTTCATTTCAGATTTATCTGGCTTACCGTGGTATTTAAAGCCCTCCTGAGATGAATCTAAAGATTGACCTTTGCTATCAAAGCACTAACTGGTGCCGTAGTGGTGTGGGCATGGGTCTTTATTTATTCTTGAAGTAACATTTCTGGGGTCGGTTGACTGATTTTTGTAAAGGTAATGGGTGGTTTGTCTTACAAGGTAGTGTACTACAATGTCTCGTGCAAAGTCTTTTTTCTAGTGAACTACCACGTGCGGCTGATAACTGATCTATGTGCTTATGATCAGGTTTTCAAGTGAGAAAAATACTGTGTTCTTGTTATATGTCACCGGACTAGGACTTTAATTCCTTTTTGCCAGAAAATCTGACAGAAGCCGGTAAGAGGTTTAGATGCATCATTTATTAGGTGTCGTCACCATAACCCTAAACAGGCCTATTAGGGACATCTTAATCCTACGTAACAGTTCCTTGTCATTGAGATCGAGAAGTATTTTTCTGTGGTTGGGTTCAGGTAGCACTGCCCTAAGGTAAGTGCTTTATATTGGTGCTGGAAGCAATGTGGTAGGCTTTGCAAGGATTAAGTATCAACTCTTACATACCACGATAACATTGGGTTGATGCTTCAACCACGTAAAACTCTTATTTTCCATCTCTTTGAGTTGTCCTAGGGCTGAATTTTCATCTGATAGCATTAGGAAGAGTTTTATTTGCTCCCTAGCTCTTTCAGCACAACTGTTTCTAGCTGTCTAGCTCAACAACCTGTGCCATCCTGATTAGAACTTGAAGTGTCCTTTTCGTGGCAGAGCCTCTGTTTCCAGTCTAATAAGGACTTTTGGGAGAGCGGGGGAAGGGATCTTGGGCTCTTTGAGGCAAAAGTTGAGTGTATTTGAAGTCATTACAGCAGGAATCTGAAGACGATGGGTGGGAAGGGTGGTGGTCTCTTCTGAGCACTGTGCGCGCTTTTCCTGGGATAGCTTATCCTGTAGTTCTCCGGCAGGCCCCTGATGGCAGTTTTGCATGTTTCTTACATAGAAAAAAGAGCAAGTGAGCACAATTCACTGTTGAAATGAGAAAGGGGGAGTTTCTGGGATCTGCCTCCAGTCACCGAGAGTTTCAGTTGCAGCACCTTCTGTGTGTAGCTCCACAGTCACTTTAAGCTCATGTAAGTATAGACCCCGGCCACCAGGAGGGTCTTGCCCTCTCCCTGGTGCCAGCTGGGGTGTTTGTGCTGGTGGGAATCTGAGTTCCCTGCCTTACTGGTTTGACCAGGGAGCTGATCAAGCTGAAGACAGACGCCCCTCCCCACTTTCCTCCAGCTGTCGGATTTAGTGATTAGCAGAAACGTAACAGTAGTGATCGTGCAGCTTTCCTGCTGCTTTTTTGAGTAATATCTTTCTGTGCTTCATCGTAAGGATGGCTGTACTGGGCATGTCCTTCTGGTCAAATACTCTAGAAAGCAAAATCAAAACTAGATGCCCTTTGGGGCATCCCCTGTGTGGTAGACTGTACAAGTCGCGCCAACAGCCTTGCGAGTTACTCTGTTGTTGTTGCCGATATTGAGAAGTCAAGGTTAAAATAGCAAGCATTCAGAGGTCAAAAAATGCCCAGGCTGAAGTTGTACAGGCAGCCGTAATCAGTTAATTAGCCTCCTGAACAAGCATTACAATTTGTTCTTAATCATGCAGTTGCACGCTATTCTTGTCCACTCTAAGCTCCCTAGTTTTTTTTCTTCTCTCGTTCCCTTCCCTCCCCCCCCCCCCCCCCCCCCGAGCTTGTTCATTTATCAAACTCTGAAAATGTGACCTTGTGGAGCTTGACTAGTGCGAGGTGATGAGTCCTGTCCAGGCTGGGAGCTGTCTGTTGACCATCTGCTTACAGGATACAGTCTCTTGGTTTAGTGGGTCGTCAACTGCTCGCACAGATGTTGATCACTTGTCTTTTTAGATTTCAGTTTTTAGTAGATTCCTGTGTTTCTAAAGGTTGCCATGGATCTGGTGAGTTTTGAATAGCATACTGGCTTATAAGGTGACACTGTCTTGTGGTTTCCCTCAGAATAAGCAATGTAGGTGTTAAGTTTGAAGCTGAATATCCACAGCCTTTACTTTAAAGGAGGTGTGTTTCTGTCATCTGTGGTTGAAGCCATAGGAAATTTGGCAAAGGCTTTTTTGGGGCCGTTACTCAGGCATTGCACTGTAACCTTGGCACTTCACTTGCTGCCATTAGGTTGCACAAATCTGCCCATCGTGAGTTAGCTTGTAACGTGTTTGAGACATGAGCATCAAAGTTCAGTGTTAGTGCTGGGGTTTGTAATCTTGGAAGGCTGCGAGTTAGCATTGACAGAAAACTGCAGCCTGCCTGTTTCTTCCTCTTACTTTTGGCAGTGTCACCCCATCAGTTGCGGTGCTGGGCAGGATGTAGGCTTGAACTCACAGAGCTTGTGTGTGGCAGCTCGGCAGAGCCCTTGCTCTGTGCTATGTAATGTGACTTGCCTACAAACAACTGCTGTTGTTTCCGACTTTGAGAAGTATCAAAAACCAGGCTACTAAATGCAAGGGGTCCCTAGTGAGCTCTGAAATGGGTGAGCTAGAAGAAGGAGTGAAAAAGAAAATGCGACAGAAACCTCTGCAAGAATCGTGTCAAGTGTTTGCATTCCTCATTGTAAACTGAAGGAACCCCTGAGATGTACGGAGGAGCAGCTGGCAGTCTTCCTTCTATATTCCTGCTGTGACAGGAATGCAGAGCAGGATGCTGGCGAGTGTTTAATCTCAGGTTTGTTGCTGCTGTCATCAGGGTGGGGGGGGGGAGGAAGAAGTAGTGACTGCATGGCTGCTTAGTTTCTGTTTTGCAGGCGTTGCTTGTACGCAGTGCTTGTGCTGTTCCGATGTGGCAGCAGCTGTTATTTTTGGCTTTCCCAGCGTGCTGTTGGAGGAGATGGACTTTCTGATGGGTGCAGTTCTCTCCGTTGGCATGTTGGGGTGCTTGTGCTTCCTGTATAGTCCCCATCAGGTGCTAACTACCCAGCAGATAGCACTGAGGTGCAAGTTGTTTGCCTTCATTAATTTCTATATGCATTTTCAGTGGTATTAACTGTGTATAAAAGACATGCGTCTTTAAGCTTTCTTTTACTTTGCATAACCCCTGTCAGTATGTGGACAGTTTCATTCACAAAAAAGGATTTTATCCCCTTCCCTTGGAGAAAGGGAATAAGCTTTGCCATTACAGGATGCCTCTCTATCCGTACAGTGATAGCCACAGTACTGATGACATTGGTGCATTTTTTTGTGTTTAAAAATAGCACGGGTGTAACTGCCATAATTATATTAGTAGAAGATTGGTGCCAACCAAATCTGATAAAAGCAGTAAAAAAGGTTATGAGACTTAATATGCGTGTCCTGGTAGGATGTTGCTACGTGTGGTTAAGAGCTCTGGCAGATAAGCTGTCTCTGATTTAGCTTTTGTAGTTAGAAAGGTTATCTCCTCCACCAGCTGTACTGCTTCTTTGCCAAAAGTTACCTCCCTGGTATTAGGAGCTGCAACAGTGCCTGCTCAGCTGCTGCAGTTTAACGCGCTGTGCTTCAACCTTTCTTCATTAACACCCATCAGTGTGCTGTCTTGTGAACCAGGCCAGAGGAAGAGCAGACACGCACCCCCTTCTGCTCCACCTGCTGGTTGGCCATTTTCAGCTGAAGGATGGAGGAGGCATTTGGGATCAACGGTGCCCGTAAATTTGTCAGAGCGCCTGTCAGAGCCCTGGCAAGTGTGTGAGAGTATTCACGTCCTGAAAGGCGCTCACTGTGGGCTCTGGTCCCAGCCTTGAGAGAAAGGGTGATCTCAAACATTCTGAACTGATGAAGCAGGTAAAGGTCTAAACAAAAGCTAAGCTAGTCCTTGCTAACTTGTTTCCGTACAACATCTTGCAGGCTGACTTGCTTCTGGCATCCTGTTCCCTCTTGATTGTGAGAGGTTGGCTCCATATTCCAGTGACTGTTCAACAGAGAGAGCTTGGGTGACATCTCTAAGGTAACTTTTCTGTTTTGCCCAGAATACAAATGCGGCCATGTGAAATTGATGCAGAGAGAACTTAGCTGCTTGCTTTTTACCTCTCATTTCATAATTTTATCCTTCAAGTATATGGTTTGTAGGAAGTATGCTCTCGTCTTCAGAGGAAACTACAGGAACACCCAGGTAAATGCAATAAACCATAGTGAAACGCTCAGTCCTGTCTTACATTGATTAACTTTTAATCAAATCAATGTCAATTCTTTATAAAAAGAACTAAGCTGCCAGGATTTGGAGGACAACTCTATTATGCTTTAGCAATTCTGGTCATCTAGGTGCCTGAATTGCTGCAGTTTCCTTATGATAAATTCAGAACTTGATCGCTGTCTGCCTTTTTTTTCTTTCTGTTTTGAGTTCAGTTTGGTGAAAGACAATAGTATGGCTTGTGAGTGTTCCAGGCTGAAAGGTTGCTTTGTGCTCTTGAGTCTTTTGAGTTTGGAAGAAGCTCTAGTATGCCTGCTGTTTTCCACTGATTCTTTATCATCAAAGCTAGGACTCAGTAGTAGTAACTGTGGTATAGCATTTGTTTGCCAAACAGACTTGAATGTTTTCATTTTCTCAGGAGACCGCAGTTTTAGATAGTGGTTGTGTGGCACAGATCACCTCTTTGGTGGGGAGGACCCTGGCCTGGGGATCTGACAGTCTTTGCTAGTTTGCAGCGGGTAATGATCAAAACTGCCAAGCTCCACAGCTACCTTCCTGGGGCAGAGAGAGAGGAGTGGTACAGTGTCTTCTCTGCAGGGGTTCCTCCTGTGTCTTTGTCACAGCCGACTTGGGGCAGATTCGAGTGCTGATTCAAAGCTGAAATATTGTATAGCTCATATTCTGCTGCGATGGTGCTTTTTTTTTTCTCCATGTGGTTGTATGCTGAGCTGCGTTTTCCCCTTTTTTAAACTGTTGGTGAACTTAAATAAAATAGTGCCTCAGCCTTAATTCAGGTCAGTTGTCCACTGTTGGTATTGAAATGTTGCCAAGCATTTTAAAAGTGAATTTAGAAACATTAGATAGGCACACGAAGATAGGGCTGGCTGTTTGTTCTACATCCTTTGACAGTACTGTCTAAGCAGCTTAAGCTTGCGTGGGGAGGGCAGTCGTGATCTCATTACAGCTAACTATAGGTGATAAGCAGCTTTGACCACCAAAATCAGCGCACCAGAGCATGCAGATGTTAGTGAGTTATTTAAAGCAGGAAGGCTTTGGGAGAGAAGCCCAGGGGACTGCATAGCCCTGCGTCGTAGTGGCAGAATCAAACCAAGGAGGAACTTCCATGAAGACAGCGGAGCCATTGCAGAACATCAAGTGTAACTGCGCTCTTGTGGTGCTCGCAGCAGTGTTGTGACTTGTAAGCAAAACTAGCCAAGTCCTGTGGAGCTTTGGAAGGCCCTCACAATGTTTGCTGCTGCCTAGTGGAGGGAATACTTCACTTGTCCTCCAAACTCTGGTCTATGGGTAAAGCTGCATTAGCAAACCTGCGGAGGCATACCTGTCAGATTCAGGGGGGTTGACTCTCTTGTGCAAAACACAGGTGGAAAATAAAAAAGACCTTCTTATCCTCAGACTTTTAAGTCTGTCTCAAAAGGATTGTTAAAGCAGTCTGAAGGATCGGTTTGTGTTAAAACACTTTCCTTTTTTTTTTTGTAGATTGTTGTGGAGTTAAGTTGTTGAAGAAAACAAAAACCCACATCAGGTTTATCATGAATATACAGATTTTTGCCTAGATGAAGTGTGACTATATGCAAGATAATTGTGGGTATCCTTACTTTTGAAAAGATTGGAATGGTTTGCTTTATTTCCTGTTTGGACTGAGTCTTGTCAGTGGATTTGTTTGTTTTAAGCTGCCCAAGTGGCGTTTTCTTTGGTTGGGTACGAATCTTCTTTATGTAACGAAGTCTTCATTTTTTGCAGTTCTTATCACAAACATTGACCTGAATACACTTACTAAAATTTGAAGGTAAGCTAAATCTGAATAATAAGTGTCATCAGGAGTGTTTTAAATATCTTCTGTTTTTATAGAACTGAGAGAAAATGGCTAACACCGTTAGCCAGGCAGAACGGGTAGCACTGGTTTCAAAGAGGTTCTACTCTTTATTCTTCAGGTGCTGTGCACGCTGCTATTTTTTTCATGTACTATCAGTACTCTGTTTTTTTTTCTCCAGAAAACTGCTCTGTTATTTATTCTTTATTTTAGTTAAGTGAGATCAATTGCATCTTTGTCTGTTTGTTAGTTGTGTAGCATCCTTAGGACTGGAACTTCCATGTGTGTTTCAGCAGTTGAGAATAAAGAGAAACTGTTGACGGTTTGGCTTGCGTAATACCAAAGTCTTAGAAAAATGATTTCTGATTTGTAAATGTGGCTTGACCCAAATATTCTTAATTCAAATCGTTAAGGGTACTAGATCTATCATTCACCAGGCAGAAGTAAACCAATTTCTTTATGCACTGCTGTTTTCCTAAAACCTGGCAATTAAAGGTTACAATTTAGATTGTGAAGTGTTTCCAGACTCTTTCTTTTCCTTCACCCTATTGTGTTATGACAACCAGAAGAAAATTCAATACCTTTAAGAAATTCTGGTAAGCACAGTGTCATGCAATGGTGAGTTGGGCAGCTTGACTCTTTTGTGAGCAGAAAGCAGTTTGTTGTTTCAGAATTGCTTTCATTTGCAGTTTTCTTACTGTCTTCTTAGAACTGTTATTTTTTTTTACCCATAGTGCTTATTAGTTTATGTCTTTCAGTCTGAGAGGCTACACTTCTGACAGCTGTTATCACACTGTATTGAACTGGGGAAGCAAAAGATTAACTTTGCTTTCCCTAGCTACATATGGCCTGTGACTTATTGGAACCCCAGTAGCCCAGCTGGCTGTGAGACATCTGATTTGGCGGACTGGTGCTTAGTAGAAGCTGCAACATGGTGTTCCGGTAGCTTTAGAGGAATCTAAGGTGTGAAAAATCAAGGTGGTTTTTATACACTTGGGACAGACCTGCTATTAAAAGTGAACTTGCCACAGTCTGAGTTCTCAAAATGGTTGTGTTGTGCCTTTTAGCACATGGGGTAAAAATCATTTATATACATACATGCAGATGCCGCACCTCATGGACGCAGAAAATCTGACGTTAGATCAGGTTTAACAAATGACTTTTTGTTTTGACTTCAGAACTCTGTTACTTAGCCAGTGACCTCAGTTGTAATTGGCATTCTCGCTGGAGAGAGCTTCGAGCTCTGCTTAAGCAGCTTAACATCTAGATAAGATACTGGAAGTATGACCTGTAGAGTGTTTATAAGAACTTGTTTGCAAATGCTGCAGTGAATAGGAAGTTAAATATAGGCTTAATCTGATTCTTCACTTCTGTTGAAAAGGAGAAGTTTTGTGTTTCAGGCCTTCAGCAAAGAACTGGCTGCTGTGGTAGTGTGTTCTGAGGCCTGCTGTCTGGTGTTGGCATATGGAATAAGAAGAGAAATAATGAAGGCTTGGAGTATTAAAGGGCTCTTCCCTTTGGAAGGAGCTTAAAAATACAGTAGGGTGAATTGTGTTCAGGGACTGTTGCTTTGGCATCTAGGAGCATCCATTTCCTTCAGTATTGCTTTTTGCAAAGCCCATGTTATGTTGAGCTCATGAGAAGTCTGAGGCTTGCTAGAAGAAAGCACCAAAGGATGGCAGTGCTGGCTCCTCGTCTGGTAAAATGATCTTGCAGACATTTTAAATGCCAGGTTTTGTTTTTTGCCCTTCAAAACGCATAGCATCTTGCCAAGCTTGAAGCTGCAACTAGCTGTCCAATTTGTATATCTTCTGAGAAAATAGCCTCAAGTTCAGATTGCCTTTCATTCTCATTCGAGTGGCTGGGGGCATCTGTGTTAACTCTTTGTCCTTCACCTTCCAGAGCATACTGCAAGCCACAGAACAACTCCAGAGTTACTTTAGATTTTCAATATGAGTGGTTGAGTGTCTTGCAGACTATGCTAATCACTAGAAGGGTAAGAGAATAACAAAAGGCCTAGATCACAATCCCTTTCATGACCCTGAGTTTTATGTTATATATGTTTTGCCATATTGGATTTTTTAATGTCACTGGGAGTGCGAGCGTGTCCTTGTATGAAATACTCTTTTGCCTTGTGGCCAGTTTCAAACTAAATCAGCTAATGGGTCATTTGGTTAGGAAAATGAAACTGATGACAAGTGAGGGGCATAGATTTGCAATGCGATGATGTGGCTTTAAATTCCTGTGGATGTGCTTATAAGGTCGTTTCTCCTACAAATGCTTGGGACAGCTGCATTAATCAGCATGTTCATCCATGCTAGTACAGCTCTACAAGTGGAATCCCTTGATGTAGATACAGTTACAGTGGCAGAACCACGCTTTTAAAATCTTGTTTTGCTTTGGATATTGAGATGAGAGACAGTGGTGTGACTGCTGCTTTGTCATTGTGACTAGCACATGAGCTACCAGCACTCTTTCCAAGGAAAAAAAGGATCGTGCGAGTAGGTAGAAAAGTAGGACTCCAGTGCATAACTTTTCCAATTGAATTTTTTTTACCAGCAATGTGTTTTTTTTTTTTAAATGGGGGCGGGGAGAGGAGGGTGGAAGGGAGGAAAGGTAAGGGGTAGTCCTCTACCAGTTGGTCTAATAAAGAGATTTTACCTCTCCTTGCAGACCCTGTTATATTTATTCCAGAATGTGTATCTACTCAGCATCATAGAGCAACCTGCAGGTCACTTTTCTCATATGATAAATTAAATTGTGTCCTGGGCATTAAAAGGCGTTATAGTCTGGAGCACAGTGCATCTGGCTGCTCTGGACTTGTCTGCCTCTGACCTTCCTCAGCTGCTTAAGAAAGACCCAGATTTTGTTTAGTGTCAGTGCCTTTGAACTACGTTAGCAGAAGAAAGTACTAGATAACAGCCGTTCCTTCTGCTTTTGGCACAAGAACTTGTTTACCAGGGAGAAGTGAGTTTGTTTGGATAATCCTGCTTTTATGCTCTTAAATGTTTCTGTGGAACTGATGTGCTTCTAGATTGTCCTCCGTTTATGCCATTTTGTGCAGAAAAGTTGCTAAAGGCTTTGATTCTTTAGCCAACACAGCACCGCGTTCACTTGAAAGCAGCAGTGCCGTAATTTTGGTCTGTATGAACAAACTCAGCTCAAGTTTAGATGGATTGTGACACAGATCATTGCGATCTTGAGAAGTTAACTATCAGGTAAGATGAAGTCAAACTGGAATGCAAGGGGTTTGGGGAAAATAAAATGATCTCCAAACTGCCCTCTTTTCAAAACAGTATGCAGATAGTTTTCTTGACTATCCTGCTGTTCCTTTTCGAAACGCTGTTTTGCCAATGATTAAAGAACACCAGGACTGAGTGGTTTGACCAAGATTGCTGAAACCTTCAGTGGAGCACCAACACCAGTGACCTATTCCTGGTTCTTTTCTTTGATTGCATCTTGCTGCTTTGTTTAGATCACCTTGTGTAATTGATGGTTATCTGAAGAGTCTCTTACCCAAGTCAGCTGGGCACTTTTCTGATCGGTTACACTACGGTGGAGAGGTGTAAGAATTGTTTTATTTCTCCTGGCTTTAAATGTTTTAATGCAGTTTGGGGCCTGCTGAATAGAAGTGTTCTCTTTTTCTGTGTGGGGAAACTTACAGGCATAGCTGAAGCAAAATGTTTGTTCAGCCTTACCCGCACGGTCAGACAGAGAAAATTGTAATGCAAGTGACCTCCCTGCCTTTTTGCACTCAAACTCAACTCTGATGGCGCTGCCTGGGTATGTCAGATTAAAGTTGTCTTGGGTAGTGAAATTCTAGGTGGTGTGGGGCTGGGAAGCTTAATGTTCCTGCCTTTCTTTACCTGGAGGGATAGGTGGAACTTATTCAGACAGTGTATTAAAGTCACAACATTCATCTGTTTTTGCTCAAAGGTGCTGTTTGTGTGTCATCTGTAGTTTTGGCAGAACTTTCGCAGGTCAGGATGTTACTCTGATGTGGTCTGGTGGTGGCAAGACCACAGGCAAGAGAGGTGAGACTCATGCCATAGCTAAACATACATCTGTTTGTGGACACGAGTGAGAAGTTGGGTATAGTACTGTCATGTTTACTTATTTGGATCTTAAGCTTGTCCTCTTTGTAGAAGCATGAGCGGTATTGAATGGGCATTGCTTCAGATTTCTAGAAGGCAGAGATCCTGTAGTCCCTTTAAGAAGCCAGTTGCTGGGAATCCCTTTATCTAATGATGTTCCTTTCCATGTAATTAATTCTCAGACAGCTCAGGAAAAAGCAATGTATAGAACTGAGGAGGAGATGGATCAGAGTGGTGTCACAGTCCACAGCATATCATAATAATTGTAAAGTTGCTTTGCAGAGTGTTTGAAGCAAGCCAAATTAAATGTGGGTTTTGAAAGGCATTAAAAAAGAGATTAGCTTGCTTGTGATGGTTCTGTGTGGCAAGTTGGTGTTTGGCTTTGATGAACTCTCAGACTTGATAGGTTTAAATCTAGATTTTGTCCTCATTCCTAGGAAACAAAACATTTGTGCTGCTTCCTGAGTACAAGAGTCAGTGTCTGCTCCTTATCAACTGAACTTGCAATGGCGAAGGAGAGCACAGAGCATATAGTTTTCAGTGTGCTCGTTGGTAGAGTTCCTGGGTGTCTGCTGCAGGATCTCTCTCTTCAAAATGAGAAACGTTTCTCTTTACAGCTCCTAAACATCAGCTTAACAGTCACTATGCTCCATGGCTTTGGAAAGCCCCTTCACTTTGTCATGGCTGGGAGCAGGATGCGGGGTCTTTGCTTGTCTGTCTTCAGTAGCCCACAGGTAAAGCAGGACAAGAGAAGAGTGCTTGATTATCTGGGGAAGTTTTCTGAGCAGCAGCGTATTGCAGGGCTGTACTCTGGAGGTGAAGGGGAAACTGAACTCTTCATTAATGCTATGAAAGGCAAAAATGCACAAATTGTAGCACATTTCCATTGTTAGTGGTGTGAGGAAGAAGCAGGTGGGAGAGCTTTTCTCCACTGGCCCCGATGAGGTTTGTTTGTCTTTTGCATTAAGATCTCAAGATAAACGTTGGCAAGTCACTGCAACAGGATTTTTGCTGAAGTCAGCTCTCAGTCAGCAGCTTAATAGAGTATAATTTCCGTTACTTGTGGAGAAGGCTTATGAGCACTTAATGCATATCATGCAAGTTTTGCTTTAGTTGCTATCTTGCCCTTCATTTTGGGGAAGGGGTGGAGATATTGGGGGGAAAGGACAGGGAGTCTGCATTGCGTATCTGCATCACAACCTGAGCAGTGAATTGGCTTAGTCATAACAGTTGGGCTGTCGTGGGTTGTCAGGCCGCTTTCTGGCAGGTACGAGTTTCTCTGTGGCTTTAGTGTGTGGGTAGAGAAAACCCAGCTTGAGTCCGTCTCTGCTGAAGGAGATGTGCTTAATTATACCCGTGTCTTTGCTAAAGGGAGTCCCGCCTGGGGCAAAAGCACCTTCTGGTTTTCTTTTGGTTGTTAGCCCAAGCAAACAATTTTATCTTTGCAAATATATATCGAAGTTTTCAAATCCACCTCCTTCCCAGAAGGGGGCAGGGGAGACTTAGAAGTTCTGGAGTCCGATAAAAATGTACTTTTGTTTTTGTGTTACGCTTCCATGCTTGCTTTCAGACACAGCAGGCATTGCCATCACGTTGGTGGTGTGGGCGTGCACGAAGAGATGCAACAAACCTGCAGCAGTGACCTCAGCTACAAATATTTTGTCCTCTGGTTCCCCTTTCACTCAGGGAGCATTAAAACAGCTTTGAGTTTTCTCTTGCCACTCCCACATATCTTGTACTGAGATATTAGGCATGTAAAGACCACGAGAACATGGAGGCATCAGAAATCATTGTCCGTTCTATACCTAGAGCAGTTTGGCTGCTTTGCATCTGTGTGGGTAACAGTTCTTTATTCCACTTTGTAAATTCTTCTTAATTAAAGCTGAGAAGTTTCTCCGTGAAACTTTAAGCTTTTTTGGGAGGGCCTAGGCTTGCTCTTCATGGAGTTGGCTTCCCCGTGTTGAAGTTACTCAGCCTTGCCAACAATGGGGGAGAGGTGCTTTTGCCTAGCATGTTAGAAATGGGGCCATGCAACTCTCCAGTAAGTTGGTTTTACATCCTGCAAAGAGACCTGTGGTTTCTCTGACCACCTGGAATACAGACAGAACAAACTCAGCTAAGTTAGGCTGCATTTCTGTCTTTGAATGGTGGAAGCAGCTGCTTTCTCTCAGGACAATGTCTGTTCCAGTGCCCCTGATAGTCCCACAAAATTCTTGTGAGTGAGTTGGGTCATTATGGTCTGGATGGTTGGTGTATGAATATAAGCACACCAGGGAATGCTGCAAAGAGGGAATGGAGTCAGAGGAGGATGAAGTGGTAACTCTGAGAGCTCTTTCAACACAGCAGGTTGATAGCTTTGGAAAGTAGGCTCTTAATCTTTCTTTTCCTCCTGAACATCCTTCTTTACTATGATGCGGTAAGGACGGATGGATGGCAGCATTTAAAAGTCTGTTTGGCTGAAATTCATCAGTGTTGTTACTTATCAGTGTAGATAAGTCAGTCTTTTAGTGGTGTATATGGGGAGGTTGACATGAACGTTCTTCCAGAGTACCTTGCTTTGTTTTTTACTTGGTCGTCTGCATACATGCGATAACCACTGGACTGCGGTTGTGTACAGTGCACGGCTCTTCTGGACTCTTCTTAAGCCAGTAAAAGCTGGCGTGAGCTCTCATGGAAGACGTGTGTGGAATGCTGAGAGGCCAGCTTGCTTAAAAAAAGGCTCAAAATGTAAAGTAACTTAAGTTTCAGCTGGTTACAGCCTCCTTGGGTTTGACCCACCTTCCAGTACAGCAGGTGAGCTGGAGGTTTTTGCCAGTCCAGACCTACCACGTCCTTTGATTTCTCTTCAGTATCCCTAAGGCTTTTCCTGTGGCATTATGTTCAGGGGGTGGCAAATGGTGTATGATACCACAGGAGATGTCACCCCCAGCCCACCCTCCAAACTCAAAGTGGCACGAAGATCTGGATTTCACAACTTGTGGAAGTTGCAGGGTAAACGCTAGGGAACATTTGGTAATCTTTTGGGGATTCCCAGCCTGGAAGAGTACTGTTTCATTAGGGCTGCACAGGCTGAGGAATATCTGCTTGTGCCTGAGGAACTGTAATTCCGAAATTCATTAGGTGGTGCTTGCTTTGGGATTCTTTCTCTGTTATTGCTGTTACTGCCTCGCTGCAGCTGGTGCTGCACTTTGGCATTAAGAATTCAGATTATGCTATCTAATGTGGTAGTGTGCTAAATTAAGGTGCCGGTTATGAACAAAGAGGTTAATGGTCTTACATAACATTTGTCTTGATTTTTTTTTTTGTTGGTGCAGAATTAAAAATAGCAATTAGAAGTTCTGTTTCGTCCTAGTTGTGGAACTTTCTGTGGAAATCAATTATCTGCAGCAACTGCAATTTTTTATCAGTTGTTTTTCCCACTTAAAAGCATCATAATTCTCAAGTTGAGAACAGATATGAAAGTCCAAGATTGCCACAAGCTACTTATGTTTATCTTTCAGTTATTGGTCTCTTAGAAGGCTGTTGGTCGTCCTATTTTACCAAAACTACTTAAGGAATACAGTTGAGCTCTGCTACATTTATAACTTTCGTAGCATCTATTCACAAGTTTGTTTCCTTATGGCTTTTGTGCTTCTTTGGTTAGCAGTGTAGCTTCTACGTACTGGTTAAAACACACAACTCTTGGCTTACCCTAGCTATTGCGCTGTGTGGTCTAAAACAGCCAAAACCTCGGTGTTCTTACAGACGCATCTGAGAAGCTCTTCTGCTGTGTTTGTCACATGCTTCTCTCATTCCTGAGCACATTTTAATCATTTGTCCCAAACCAGAACAGACTGTAGCCATTGAGATTACCTCTTCAGTGTTTATTCTCATCATAAATCTCTGTTCCCAGCGATGCTGTATACTTACGTGTTCCTACCCATTAAGGTTTCTCTTCATGAAAACATATATTTTTCATAACTGCAGAATTCATAATATGTTTTAACTTGGATTACATTGTGAAGGCAGAACTGTTTATGTTCACCTGCACAGCAGCATGTAGTGCTTCATGTCCATGCACTATTAATGGTAATAGGGAAATAATTTCCTGATCATTGTCTAGGACTTGCTGCATAGACAGCATTCAGAAATGTCCAAACAGTGTTTTTTTGTAAGCTGCAAAAAAAAAAATAATGAAAGAAGGTGGAGCAAAAATTGTCCTGAAATTCTTTGTTTCTGATCTCTCTGAAAATCAAAGATTTATGGAACTGAATTTGATTCAGTCCATCCCTTGGTTTTCCATTTGAGGTGCCAGTGTGTTTTTTGCAGTGCATTACTGCTCCCCACTTATTTAAATACACCTGGGCTTAGTGCTCGCTGAGATATTCCCTTTCGTTTGTGCAGTCTGTGCATAAGCTGTGGGAAGCTCTGAACTATACTCATTAGTCTTCCCCTATTTTTTTGTCATATGATGATTCCAAGCTCTTTAATTTTTCCTTGATTAAAATAATCTGCTTCCAAGGGTAGTCTGCAGCCTGCATGCGGAAATAAGCTGAATTAGCACGTGTGTGTGGAGGCACTAGCAGACCTGCAGCTGGGTGTGTGGCAGCCACAAATCAGCATCCCCCCAAGCACCGATGGCTGTAGCTTTTCCTACTCACATTAGAGGTTCCATTTAAAGTCCTGTCTTCAAGCAGTGGCCTCGAATTCCTCAAGTATCTTTCTTATTGTGTCTTGTTCCTTCGCTCTTATCAGCAGCATTGATGTGGAATATCAGTGGCAGACCAGTAGCTGAGCAGAGGTCTCCCAAGGGTAGGATTCGTAATCCTCCTAAAGGAGGGGAGAATCAAAGAGACCTTGAGAGGTCGCCTTCTGTGGGGTGAGAAACAAGCCCTGTGTGAAGCTTTACCTCTTTGTGAGCAGTTTCTCTCCCTTTTTCATACTTCATCGCCCAGCAGTGGGAAGCAGATCTGAACGAGTCCTGCAAGAGTCTTGACAGTTTGTAAAAACTCAGGTTTGCACAAGCAAAGACCATCTATGAGAAGACAGCTGTGTGTGTATGGATTGATAACCTTCTGTGACGGTGTTACGAAGGCTTGCTCTGTGCAGGTATTAGTCTGTTAGTCACGAGATGCTTAGGGCATGCTTTGATCTACATGTAGCCATGTGCTTCTGCTTAGTGCTGTGCAGCCTCACTGCAGCTTTACCCTAGCCTTATTTTGTCACGTGCATATTTTACTTGTTGGAGAGCTGTGGGGAAAGTCAGGTGTCTAAATGCAGTCCTAAATAAATGATGTCTTTACTAAATTTTTGTAATGTTTAAAAATCTTTTAATATTTTCTATTTAAAGATAAATACTTCCAATGTTTGATCACTGTGTCAGCTGTCAAGAATTTATTAAGATAAACTTCCTACTTTATGATTTATTATATTCTAGTGATTTATGGAGATGTCAGTGCTTACTCATGAACACGTTGCTGTTCTCTTTGAAAAAACCTAACTCTTGTGCAAGGTTGTCCAACTACAGTAGTGCTAGAAACTGTCTTGCATATTCAAGAGAGAGACACAGCTTTAGCTCTGAATTTTGGAGGAGAGAATTGCATGGAAGTTGCCCGGACTTCAGTGTACTGACCTCTAAACGGCAGCAAGATGACCTGCAGAAGTTGAATTTGCAGTACCCGTGGGGTAAAACTAGGTCTTCCAGGAATGCCCTGTTTGATCAAGGCTGTGTCCAGAGGTAGGTGTTACGAGCAGTGCCAAGAGCTAGCTAAAACAGGTGTCGGTCATGTGGAAACGGTTTCAGGTTAAAGTCATCAAACATACCTTAGGAGTAAGTGAAATTCTTCTGAGAAGACCTTACAATGTCACTAGCATTAAGGTACCGCAGTGTGCAGCAAACGGTGAAGTGCGAGGTCTCCAGCAGACGAGAGGTACATGCACGCAGCTTTTGGGGTGCTTCTGGCAGCACGAGACCCCTTTTTGGCGAGGTAGGGGATGAATTGCTAGTTCCAGCCTCACGTCACCTTCAGCGTCACTGCAGCGTACCTGGAGAGGCTGTCCCCTCTCTGGGTCTGACAGACATAACCCAGGCAGCAGTTTCTAAGAATTCTTTGTTGTTCATGAATCAACGTTGTTTGTATAATGTTGCTGTCGCTGATTCTCCTGGCTCTGCTCCTCAGTGCTGCTTGCACATGCTGCTGCTGTTTGCCATGTATTAGTTAAACACAGCGGGCTGTTTCTCACCCTCACCTATATACGTACGTTTTAGTAGCTCTCTTGCTCTGAAAGTAATGCTGGCAACAAATAAATCAGATTTATTTTTGAGGAAATAAGATGTCGGGAGTATTAATGATGTGTTGTGAGAACTTAGTGTGAAGAATTAACTGTTCATTTTCTTATATGCAATTTAAATCTTTTGTACAAAAGTTTGTTTTTATATAAACGTTACTTACACAAAATTTCACAGCAAGACAGCGATGAGTAAGAGTACAGCTTCACAGTTACTTGAAGTTGAGCTTTAGCCTTTCTTCCCCTACGTTTAGTCGGTTTCCTGTCTGTGTTTTGATGCTCTTGGGTCTGTTGCACCATGTGGTTCAGATTTGTTAGGACCTCGTTGGGCTGGGCCAGAGCTGACCCGGCTGGATTAGACAAGGAGTTTCTTGTTTTGTTTTCTGTGTTCCACACCTGGTTTCCTACCAGATCAGGACCTTAATCTAACTGTTGGCAAGAATGCCGGTAGAAAGCAGATGCTGGGAGAGTTGAAAGTGTTGAGTGACCTTTCTGTTGGGAGCAGCGATGTGTCTCTTTAAAGTCACGGTGAGACTTCTGAGCACGTGGTTGCAGGACAGTTGAAGCTGAATGACATTGGCACTGCTTCTCCTCTGCATGCCTTCCTCTCTGCTGGATGATTCTCCCCTTTCCTTTCAGTAGCATTGGCATTAAACCAGTTCAGGAAGCCATGCTGGCAAAAACATTTATTTTTTTCCTCAGGTTAACTTTTTTTGCCAGCTTAGTTTCTGAGCAGGATCCGGGTGAGTGCCACTGCTGACTCAGGAGAGAGGATGGGGTTGAAGAGTGCTGACTTGGATTTTACTTAAGCCATCGTGGAGCTATACACCGAGATGCGTGTTAAGGAACAAAACAAGATTTGCCAAATACCGGTTTTGTTAGTTTTGTCTCCTCATGGATTGATTAGACATCTTGTACAAAGCGAGGCTGCTGAACAGCCTAGAGACTGATTCTTCTCTTCTAGAGCAGACACAACAGGGACTGTAGAAATCTCAGTTTCCTGAAGCTGTTTCATTAACATGCCTCATACCCTGCTCTAGAAGTCAAATCTTAGTAGTTATTCATTCTTTTGTGTTGTCTCTTCAATGAGAAAGCCTTACATAATGGCCTGTGATGTGTCTGCTGTGGGTACCTGTCACCAGCTGAAAGCAGGGAACTGAGAACGAAGACCTTTCAAGTAGGTTGCTAAGCAGCCATCCAATGGGAAGTATTTTCAGTTTTTCAGTTGGTTTTGTTTCAAGCAGTATTTGAGCTGGTAATTTGGGGAAAGCGCCTTCAGTCTTTCTGTTGTGGTCCTTTCTAAAGCATGCTAGCACTTCATCATTGCCTAGTGCTTATTTTGGTTTTCCATCTTTGACTTACGTGGAAGTACAAAAATCAGGTTCAGGATTGGTAAAACTGCAGATCAGCTCCCTGCTCCTTGAATGTCACAGTCTTCAAAGCAGTGGGAATCTGCACATCACATAGGCTTGAAGGTTGTTTTTTTTGGAATGGAAGATCACCAAGAGAGTTAATAGGCAATTTCTATGAGAGTTTTGTTTCAGAATTTGGCCCAAAGCTGTTCGTTCGCATCAGTGACTCTTAGTCATGTTTTTATATTTATTTCAGTGTTTAGACTGCAAAATGACACACAACTTAGGACAAGCAGCAGCTCAAGGGAACTTGGTAGCCATGCCATACTTGTAGGATACTCATCAGCGTGACCTCATTTTGTCTCAGAGACCCTCCGTGCAGTTGCGAACAGCAGCAATAAAATACCCTACGTGTTCAGTTCAGTAAGTAATCCTGTTCTACAGCAACTGTGAAATAAGAGTTGAGCTGGGAATGTAAATGTTGGCTTTAGGCACAGGGATAACTATCAGCAGTTCTGGCACCTTGTGCTGATACAACTGTTTGTACAGCTGCACAATAGATTGTGGATCTGACCTGGGTTGAAAAGTGATCCTTAAAAACAAAACAAAACAAAATGCTGGTTTATTTTTAACTTCAATCGGTTCCCTGGTTTGTTTCGCTGCAAGCAGTTCTACCAGCACAGCGGAGTTGAGTGGGAGGGTGCTGTTCGTGCTGGTACAGCTGTCAAAGGGTTGTCTGTGTAACCATGCTCTGAAGAAATAGCTGAAGGAGGAATTAGAAACTGATTTGTCACGGTTGGTGCCAAAAGAAGTCTGAACATAAATCATTTCTCTTTTTTTTTTTTGAAGCCAGGCATTTGGATTGAGTTGGTCTCATTGTAGAGGATCGCTTTAAAGAGAAACCAAAACAAGCAGTTGTCTCCACCCCAAAATCTGCCGTCTTATCAAACTAGGGAGAACATGGTGGATGAATAAAGTATCAACATGCACCTTTTGCTTGTGCAGATCAAGCCTTTGCATGTTTTCTGACTCTGATATTTCAGAGCGAGGGAGATGGAGAGCTAGCTGTACACCCAGTTTTTTCACCTCAATTCAATGTTTTTACATGTTCTGAAAGTAAAAACTAAGTTTATGAAGTGCAGGTGTATGAAACTTCTTGTTTAACTTCTAATTTCATTTTTTTTCTCAGAATTTCTTCTAAGATAGTTCTGAAAGTGGTTTATACGTGTGCCTTGCTCGAGTCAGGAGAGTTGACTGTTTTCCTCTTGCAGAATCCTCACTTCAGCCTCTGTGCTTTACTTTCCATGTGTGGCAGGTAAGAACCATTAAATCAACGTTTAGTTTTGGTTCCTGTCAACCACCTGAATTCTGAAAACTGACTGCCACACTCGTCTGGATTTGGGTGCCCTCACTGGAATTTTCTCATGCTCTTGCACAAGCTGGGAGGATCCTTCCCTATCTTCCCACCAGCTTTCCAGCTGTCTCGTTAGCAGCCTGAGGGACACCAGCCGAAGATGCGGAGCCATCCCTACTTGTCGAGCCTGTGTGGAGGTGTGAGTGGGAGGTCAAGCTCTAGAGCTGCTTGCGCAGTGTGCGATGACAGCATCTTTCAGCTCGGGAGCCAGTCGTTGCTCTGGAGGTGATTAGGCTGAACTGACTACTCGGCTCTGGCTTTGACACCTCCAGGGGCATCTGGGAGGTTTTTAACCTGGAGAAGGTGGGGTGGGAGCTTGCTTACAAGGTGTCAGTATTTCTGTTCACCATCGTGGCACAAACCTGAGACTTTGAACTCCCCTGCTTGCTGTGAATTCTTACCTGTTTGACTGGGCAGCCCCTCTGGCACGGAGCACTCCTCCCCAGTGCCACCCACTTGGCCGAGCTCTGTGCGTGTTACCGCAAGCTCACACCTCTCGATTCTCTGCCAGCAGTGGTTTGCTGCTCAGGGTGTTTGTCCTCTAGTTCAGCACGAGCACCGCCAGCACTGACTCATGCTTTGGTGGTGTTGTGTCAGCAGGCTGTTGCGGTGCGTTTACCTGCTCAGCTCTCACCTTTTGATGCCGTGGAGGCTGTGGAACTTGGTACCTGCAGCTGACATGAAAGCGCTTCGTTTCTGAACGTACTCTTCGTGCTGAACTCAGCAGAGTTATTCCATTCTCTTCCTGTACTGGAGAGGATTCTGGGTGGAGTTACCAGGAGGATCCTGTAGCCCTTCAGGACTTCCTTAGGGATATGACTGGTTTATTTAAGCTTTACTCTTGTGGAAGAGGACAAGGTCTGTGACTGAAGAGCAAGAATGCTTTGCTACCAGCATTAATGAAAACTTTAAACATAGGATTTTTTTGAGGCAGGACACGAAATTGTTCCCTCTGCTTATTCAGAGTAGAAGTTAAGTTGCAAATTCTTTCCAAGTTAGTTTTTGAGCCAAGCCTCTTTAATGGGATCAATGTGACTGAGTGTTTGTGAATGGAAGGACCAGAGTGTTCTGCTGCTGACCCCATTGATAAGCTTTCTGCTACGAGCCCCTTCAAGAAGTGTTGTTTATTCTTTTTTCCCTTGATGGGTTAAGTCGATTCTTGTGGCTTGTGATGGTTGAAAATAAGTTCCTTTGCAACTGTCTGACCACCGGAGTAGCTGTGCTGAGCAGCGGTGTTTGCATTAGAGTAGTTTAAAATGAGCCTGTGTATTTGTAAATGAGATGAAGAGAAGCCAGAAACGAATGCACAGAAAGCTGACTGACAAGGCCTTGTAAGTACTGATCTTCCCTAAACTGTTCTCTAGAAAGCATTTGTCACATTCTCATCTCCAATAAAATGCAAAGCTGATACCAGACAAAGAAAATGCTCTGGGCCAGTACTGATAAAGCAACCATTTGTTAGGGTACGCATTCGATCGGGTCTTGCTGCTCTGGAACCTGAGGTTGGGCCGTAGCTGGTGTCAGAGAACAGAGCAGGAAGGTGTCCTGTGCTGCTGAGGCCGGGTGCGCTCGCAGCGAGGTGCAGCGGGGTTCAGCAGCTCAGCTCCCTCTCGCTCTGCTCTCGTGCCTCACTGCCTCCTGGAGAGGAAGGAGTGGAGATAACCTGCCCGGGGCTGCCCCTTCCTCCAGCCTGCCCCCTGCGGCGGCAGGGATGGCAGTGAGGAGGGCTGGCAGGTCCCCGGGCAGCCTGCGTCTCTCCGGAGAAGAAGGGGAAGCCTGGTAAGAAGAGGAGCAAGGGAATTAAATCAGTTGATATCATCCCTCTTACTTGTTGTCCTCTCCCGCTCACAGGCCTGGTGTCATCGCAGCACTGCCACCTTTTCCAGCATCCAGCCAAATAGGAACACAAGCTGGAAGAGGCCATCTGACCCCTCGCTCTGGTTACTCTTGCTTGCAGACAGCAGCATGACAGATGTTCGCAAAGTGTTGCAGAGCACCTGCTCCATATGTTGCAAACTGTCACAGATGTTTCCTAATGCTTTGCCCTGTGCTAAGGCTTCTTGGGGGGGGGGGGGGAAGAGAAGCAATCACCGTAGTGTGCTAGTGTGAGGAAAAAAGTATTGTCTGCACCTTGGGTCTAACAAGCACCTCATCCCTCCTTGGATGTGTGCTGTGCTTTATGCGTAGGTAACGGTAAAAGGACCTTTGCAGTTCCTGCTGATCTGGCCTCTAAATTAAAGGAAGCTAAAATAATCTTCTGTAATCCCAGATCTAGGTACACCCGTTTTGCTGAGCGCTTTAGGCATTCCAGCCGTAGTTAAGACTGCATAGCTCGACCTCAGGAGGAGCTGAAAAGGCTTGGCTTCCTCTCCCTTCTCAGGAAGCAAAAAAGAACATTTTTGGACTCTCAGGCTACTGGCAGAAGTGATGAAGCTTTGTGATTAATGGGATATGAGCAGGGCACAAATAGTTGTCATTCAGAGCTCTGGAAGACAGAAACACAGGGTATGCCTAAGGACTCTCTCTGCAAGCTTAGTTTTATTTTCCACGCAGTCCTTTCTGTAAGTTCACTCAAGCTCCATCTTAAAGTAGATGAGGCTCTTTCCTGACGCGCGCTTCAGCAGTTGGTGCGTTTGTGCCCTGTTGACAGGAAAACTTGGTGAAGAGAATGTGCTTTTGTGGAGCTCGTGGCACGGGGAGCACACCTGAGAGCGAGCGGTTCTTGCCCTCTCCATTGCCTGAGTGCTCCAGTGTGGTAGATCATCCCCCACTACTCCCACCGTTAAGTGCTGCTCTTCCTCAGCTGGCTTTCTGCAACAATGTTCCCTAAAACTTGTTCTCTTGATTTATGCGTCATTATAGTGTTCTGCTGTCTGGCCTCGATCTGTAGAGTCGTGCTCGCCAGGGTGAGGGTAGCGTCTACAAAAACAGCTGTATTTGGTAGTAGTTGAAGCACTGAACGAGATCCGGGGGAGGCTTAGGATCCAAAACCAAGCACTCGAGCAGACCAGGAAGGACTGTACCTTCTAGGATGCCAGACTGGCCGAATGTGAATGTTTCTGGTTACATCCTGAGTGTTGCTGCAGGTTCTCGGAGGGCTGTGCTTCTGCGCAGAGGTCCTTGAAGTCGTCTCAGTCTTCAGCTGCCGTGTCTCAGGCCTGTGGGCCAGTTTTTGTGCTGTGGGAAGCTGATCTTGCATCACAGCACGGTGGGAGGCTGTCCCTTCCTAGACTGGGTTTTCTTCTGTAAAAGTTGGGTCACCCAATCCAGCATCACTCGAAAAGACAATGCTTTTCAGCGTGGGTGGTGGCTGCTGCTGCTCTTTGACAGCAAGACCACCTCTAGTTCTCAAGAAGCAGTCATCAGGCACTCACTGGCCAGATGCCCTAGTCCTCTTGCCTGGTGTGCTGGTATTTTTTTATTTCTGTTCCTTGCTCCTGACTGCTTTGGAGTTGTTAAGGGAAAGTCTTAACCCTTGTCAGTATGACCCTGAGGTCAGTATTTATCCCTCGCATTTGGCCCAGCTCTGGGCTCCTTCCTTATTCTTCAGCACTGCAGGTCCTGAGGCAGGCCACAGTCCTAGGAGCCGCAGCAAGGTGATGTTGGAGAGACAGATATGCAAGCTGCTTGTGATGAAGGCGTGAGTCAATGGTACTTAATGCAATCAGCTCTCTTGTTGTGGAATGCATCACAATTTTAAACGTTTGTTCTCTTTATTTTGGTAGAAAATAGCTTTACTGGTGAGTCATGAAGCACTGCCAGTATTCCCATACAAGACAGCTTGTGAAGAGTGGGAACATCAGCATCCTGATGTGCCGTCTGTAGTAGTTCTCGCACCCAACACAGGGAAGTTCTGCCACCACCTCTCATGTGCACGGTGACTCCTGAGGCTAGTTTCTCTGTCACCTGAAGTTAACCATCAAAGAAGCCATCCCTGCTCTTCCTACTGCCTTTTTCCTGGGCTGATACCCTCAGACCTACTGGTAGCTGTAACCTCACAGGAGCTGTGCCATCATCCTGCTGTCTCCGTCCTTGCATCAGCACAGACGTTTGTGTAGCTGGACGGGGACTGGCACTGGGAGCATGATGCGAGTTAAGTCAGTTGGATATGGCACACCCTTCCTAGTGTGTTGCTGCAAGACCTGATGTCTTGCCCTGAAGTTTGAAATTGCTTAAAACTGGAACCCTGAACAACTGCCTCAGACTTGTCCTTTCTGGCCCCTGCTCTTCCATACCCACGTATGCATGGGGATGTGCTTGACGCTTTTCCCTCCCTCTGGTTCCCTCAGCTACTGCTAGCTGTTTCCCCCGTTCTGGTGGTGGTCTCCTAAGACATGGAGATCTCAGCCATGGGTCAGTAATGTTTGAGAGCTCCAGCAGGATCTTGGAGAGCACAGCGCTGTTTGTTACTGAGGAGTGGCACGTGCTGAAGGGCAGTGCCACCAAGAGCTGAGGCTTTACCCCCCTTCGTGGTTATGAAGAGCAGAGTTACCTGTCCTTTCTGATTTTTCTTTGGAAAGGTTTTGTCAGTACAAGAAAATGCCGCTTATTGCTTCTTGTGCCCGTGCTGCTAAAGACAAAGTGTTTGAAACGTGAGGCATGTAGCTCGGATTTGGAGTAGGTACGCATCTAGACTTAAATATTGTAGGGCCAGTCCTCTCCCAGTAAAGGGTATTTTAAGGGGGGAGGATAATGGAACGTCAGACGTGGGGTGTCCTTTTGCAGTCACCGGTAACTTCTCGTGAACCTCCCCCCCTGCAAGTGCAGCCTAGTGGGTGATCTGTTCCCCTGACTGTCTCTGAGAGGAGGGCTGCTAAACCAGCCGTGCTCTCCCACTGTTGTTTGACCTCTAGTCGCAGCGTGGGACAATACCAAGAGGCTTGCTTGGCTGAACTGGTCTCCCTCCCGCTGTTGTGGGGGTTACACACAACATCACAGTCTAGTTGGAAGGACTCTGAACTTTATGAGCCAGCTAAAATAGTTGAACCAGTGCCTTTGTTTAACAGAGGAAGGATGAGTAATATTTAGGCCATCAAATAGTTTTTTTGCTTTATAGTTGTTTGAAACTGCTGGGATTCTTCTGTCTTTATTTGTGGATAGTGTCCATGTTTAGTAATAACCCTTTGCTCCGAGTTAGTCTGAAGAACATCGTTAGGCTGCGTGATAGAACATCTCAGTTTTTTCAAGCCTTGTAGGTAGCTTCTTCTTAAACTTTTGTCTGTGAAATGCTACTGGCCACAAAGTATTTTTTTCTCATGCTTGTGTGCAGGAAAATACTGGATATCCCTCTGCTTTCTTGAGGGGCTGTGGTTGAAGAGGTGGAGCAGTTATAAGGGGGTTTGGACTCTCCTCACCTGGTGCCCAGCTCCTTGTCTTGCATCATGGCCACAGGAGGCTTTCTGTGTGCCGGTCACTGCCTCACAGCCGTGACTACACACCTGCAACCCGTCGTGTTGAGCTGTCCTTCGCTGGAAGGGTTAACAGCTCAGCGGACCGCTGTCCCTGGACTGCAGCTTCATGGACATGAATTCCCTTGGAGGTCTCAAGGAATTAACGAGGAGACAGATGAAGCTATTCAGTGCTTTTCTGAGGAAATGCAGAGTATCCCCCTGGCAGAAATACCCTTACTTTCTGCCCCGCTGCTGCGTGGCCCTTACGGATGTGCAGGGATTGCTGACTGCATGCTCATTGCTCCACTTCTGCGGGTGGAAGAGAGAGCAGTTGCCTGCAGAGGGCTGCCCCCAAAGCAGCGCATGAAGCCTGGTTCCTCCCTTTGTGCTTTTCTTGGGGGCGGCTGGATACCTGGCAGCCAGCCTGGGACACTTCTTGGGGGCTGCAGCCTGCCCTCATTTTCACTTTCCCTGGAACCCTCGGACCTCTTGAGTCATCTCTCAGGTATCTCTGGGCTAGGCAGTGGAGAAGGCTGGAGGGACTGCCCGGTGTGGGTTGCTGCTGTCCTCAGAACAATTCGGGTAGCATATTCCTAGTTGCCGCTTGGCTTTCAGCAGCCTTCTTTCTTGAAGTAGGCCGAGGGTTTCCATCTCTTGCTCTGGTGACT
Source organism: Anser brachyrhynchus (assembly GCF_964034855.1). Lineage (NCBI taxonomy): Eukaryota > Metazoa > Chordata > Aves > Anseriformes > Anatidae > Anser > Anser brachyrhynchus. The sequence goes on from NC_137705.1 coordinate 17,490,547, forward strand.
AAAATCTTCCTGCGGCCTCTTGTCCGTGAGAGCGGCCTGCCGGGGCCTTGGCGGGCGCGTGTGTCTGCCTCGGTATTTGTGACCTCCGCCTGAGGTTAACGAGCGCGCTTCGATAATCTCCCCGCTCTCAGATGCGGATGTTGGTGCTTCCTGCTGTCACTGGTGAAATAGACCCCGAGACGCTTCGCTCTCAGATTTCGGTGTAAGCTGGGAACGGTCCCAGAACTGGAAGTGACGTGCGTGTCTCCTGGGTACGGTAACTGCCGTTATCACACAGCAATCTCTTATCTCCCTCGTCCCTTGAAGTTTAAACTGCAGGAAGGTGTAAAGTAAAGCTTGTCCCGTGCTTGGAACAACTGAAAATGCAGCGTCAGTCACTGGCAAAATGAAAGAAATCAAATCCAAGGCGATGCTGAATAAGCATGGGGAGATCCAAGTCTGGGAAGCATTCAGCTGCGAAGTGCTGATCTGTTGCAGGTGCTGGCACCTTGCTTGTTCTTGGATATTAACTGCCATCAAACAGCTAAACACAACACCACCACATAGGCAAGCCTCTGCTGCTAGAATTGCCTTGTTGGTAAAGCAAGTAAGAGGGAAGAGTGAAATCTACAGCGTGTTTTTGTCTTCGTGGTATGAGTCAGGCTCTGTGTGAGGTTAGAGACAGATCCACATTTCTGAAGTGTGATGTTTTCTTCTCCTCCCCAGCCCCCACCCCAGCGAGCTGAATGTTCCCATCGTTCCCTTTACGCCGGGTGTAGCTGTGTGGTCATCTAACCGCAAAAGGAAATGTTTTCCATTGGATCAGTGAGATGATTCAACTCCAATGAACGTACGCTCACGTTATCCCAAAATCCAGTGCGAGGGAACGTGCTGACAAGGGGAGAGAAGCAGTCTGGCGCTGGGACCTTTTGGGTCAGATTGGGCTAAACGCGTTACGAAGTGGCACCTTTAGTTTCAGGGTCTCTTGAGCTGCATCTTTCCCACTGTTGAATGGGAGAGGAGGGAACTTTGTGATCCTGACACGGCCCCGTCTGGCTGGGTTGTGTGGCTGCAGGGACATCCCGTGGCCGGTTGAGGAACAGCCTGAGCCGTGCTCAGGTCTGCAGGACCCCTCCGTCTTTAATTATTGCCCCTGGATGTGACCGTGCTAAGAAACTGGAAATCTGATGAGTTCAGGGACTGAAGTTGCTGTGTCATTCTTGTACCAAAGACTTCAAATAGTTCCCTATTGTGGGGAAATCCTGTGGAGTTTTCCCCAGCAGTCTCAGGGACAGCTATGAAAGGGCAAAGCATCTGGAGAGAATTCGGATAGTTTTACTTTTCCATTATCCTGTGGCTGTGCCAGGCAGTCGGCAAACATTTAAAGACATCTGTCTTCTCCAAAGCACTTCTGTTCTCAGTTGGATTTAACAAATCCCTCTTGCCTACCTCTAGAAAGCCCAGACCTGCTGTGTGAGTAGGTAGAAGCATCGGGAAACAGTTGCTGCCCTGAAGGGCTCAGGAGAGAATCCGAGGGGAAGCCATTTAGCATACAGCAAGTGCACGATGGCAGAGCAAGCGCGGCATGCTTGTTCTGAGAACCTGTCCTGTCAGAGCTTGAAGAGAAGTGAATATGAAAAAGAGGAAACGGCGTTATGGTAGGAAGTGAACACAAGTTTAGTCATTTAGATCCTCAAAATGCAGAGGCACAAGGAGTGGGATTGAGATTCTTGGGATGTTCTGCCTGTGTTAGCTCTGTCATTGTTACTGGCAGACAGCTGTGGGCTTGGCTTTACTTGCGCTTTAGCTTACAGTTTACGCTTTGTTACCACACTGCCTTAATGATAAAATGAACTGAAGGAAGGAAGTAATATTTTCTAAAGATGTAAGGCTCAGAATATTCAGAGTTCCTTGTTTCCCTGTCTTTTTGTCAACCCTCTTGGAGAAACTGTGTGTGAGATTGCCTCCCAGTCTGTGTGTTTACCTACAAGATTAAAGAGATGGTGAGGAGCATGCTGGAGCAAATGGGAAGTAAATCAAGAAGGGAAGAGAGGCAGCTGTGGATATAAATAAATGCTAGAGACTTTCCTAGGAGATGAGGAGTGAATGCAAGTGGTCTTCCATTTACAGGAATCTCCTTTGCTTTTTCAGGTCATCATAAGGAAGTGGACAGCCAGGATTTTTGCCCCGTGGCTGCCTGACCGCTGCTGAGCTGCATCTCCCAGCCCATGTGGCTCTCCCCATGCTCCAAGAGTGCAACTGGTGCCCAACGCAATGTGTGTTTGTCAAACCATGGAAGTGGGCAAGCATGGCAAGAATGCCACTCGATCCGGAGACCGGGGGGTCCTGCTGGAGCCTTTCATTCACCAGGTGGGCGGCCACAGCAGCATGATGCGCTACGATGACCACACTGTCTGCAAGCCGCTCATTACCAGAGAACAGCGCTTCTATGAATCCCTGCCCCCGGAAATGAAGGAGTTCACACCTGAGTACAAAGGTGAGGCCTGGTGTCGTTTCAGAGTGCAGTTCTTCTCATTTTGCTGGAGCTGCCAACGTGTTGCTATCTCTTTGTCTTGTTTTATTTGTTACTTTTACCTTTTGCAGGTTAGCAGTTTGATAAGAGCTTTTTGGAAAGGAGGAAGTCTTTTTTTTTTTTTTTTGGCATGCTAGGCTTCATGTGCTCCTCCTTCTAGACAAACTAAAGTGTTACGGTTGCAATCTGGTGCTTAAGGTTATGAATGTGTATCTAAAGTAATTTTACTAGCAAGTAATTGTCAGTTATTGCCTTGACCTTGAGCAAAAGAAGTTGGGTCATACACTGAGCACTCGTGCATTCCAGTCTTATAATTTACTACTTCCTCATCCCAGCTCTTTTATGGACCCATATCAGAAACACTTGCTGCTTCAGCAGCTTCCTTTCCCAGAGCCGAGGTGAAGCCTTGTCCCCAGCTGCTCTGAAGGAATGGAATTTTCCAGTGTCTTTGTCGTTGTAGGAGGCAGGCAGCTCACCTGAACCTTTCAGGAACTCGACAGGCTTTTGGCCAGGCGCTTGTATTCAGGACGGTAACGCGGGCTGGTAGCCTTCTGGGGGACTTGGTGTTCACGTTGCCTCTGCCTCTTTGTCTCGGCGTGGTGTCGGAAGGCCCATGCTCCCCAGACAGTTGGGACCGCCATCTGTTCAAGGTCTTGCCGTTTGATCCGGCTGCAGCCTGAAGGTCTCAGAGCAGTGTCAGCTTACCCGCCTGCCTGTACGCAGACTGTGAACAAAAGATACCCTCTCCAACAGACCCTCGAGCCGCTCTGGGTCCATATGGTGCTCTGGTGACCCAGCTGAACTCCCAGCTGAAACTTGCGGAGTTACTGGAATCGATGTGGTGTCAGGCTTTCCTCGGGAGAGCAGTTTAAAACCGACGAAGCTGATAGCCCAGATAGAGGCCTGTCGTCTTGAAGTGCGATACTTCCTGGTTGCCTAAGGGCAGAGGGCAGGCACCATGGTATGGGATTTCATCTGAGGCCCTGTGCAGCTTCCTGCTGGTCCCCGAAGTGACAGCGTCGGGGATGACGTTTCTTGTCTGATCACTGATATTACTGTATAATTGCCCATTCACAGGGGCAGCTTGAGGAGCACGTCCATGCAGCCAGAGCACTTGGATGGGCATTTATGTAGTGACACGCTGGAGTCCTGAACTGCTCTGAACTTGTGCTGAGCCTTCTTAGACTTGTTTCATCACTTTTGTGGTGAATCTTTGTGTTCAGCGCACATAGTATCTGATATTCCTGGCAGCTATTTGGCGCTGGTGTCAAGAGAATGAAAGATTTTGTCGTTGCACATTAGGAGATGTGTTGATCACCTCATTTTCAGGGCTGGAGGTATCCCTAAGATGATGTCAACACTAACTGAAAGTGCCAGGTGTTCTGCTTCATGGCTGGTCAGCTAGATATATTCAGAACTGTTGCCATGAAAGATCTGTGTCTTTTCTTGGAGTATGGTGTTCTTCAGGAGTCTACAGAAGGCAAAATTGGACAGGACACACATGAATGGGCTTGCCTTCACCTGGCTGAGGTAGTGTACTTCCAGGACCTCCTGTTTTTATCACTAGGAAGCCCTGGGACCTCACAGGTCTTTTTTTTTTCTGCGAGACTAGCTGACTTCAGATACAAGCAGCAGGTGCTACTTGAGCCTCAGAGCTGAGATGCTGAGGAGCTCCTCCCTGGCCAGAGATGCTCTTGTCAACAGCAGGAAGGCTTCTGCAGGACATACACCTAACCCAAATTAACTAAATGTCTATTTACATGTTTTGCTTTGGCACCGCTCAGCACCTTGGTGTACTCTGCTGGATGTCTCCAGTTTGTCGACATCCCTTGTTTTATTGGGTACTGCAGGACTGAACAGAGGGAACGATCACAGCCCCTCAGCCTTCCAGCTGCATTTCTGTTAGCACAGCTCAGCAGGGTGTGAGCACTCAGGGCTAGCAGCCTCATGTGCTCCTAGCACAGTTTTGGGTGGATAGCACAGCTGCTACAGCTGTTGGGGACTGTTTGCTCCAGCAGTGATGCAGGACACTGTTTGGGAGGTTTTTTTTGTGCTGTGTCAAAAGTATTTGGATTCTCCCCTTTGCCATCTTAAACCTCGTTTCATTGCTCTGGATTTCTCTTGCTGCTCTGCGAGCTGTGTTTTCCTCTGTGCTGTTGAACACGTGGATGCTAGTGATTGTGTATTCCTCCCCTGAAAAACAGCGCTGATGTCGCTTCTTTCTGGCAGGTGTAGTGTCTGTCTGTTTTGAGGGAGACAGCGATGGCTACATCAATCTGGTTGCGTATCCTTACGTGGAGAACGAGGCTTTGGAGCAGGATGACATGCCAGAGAGGGACCAGCCACGACGCAAGCACTCGCGTCGGAGTCTTCACAGATCAAGCAGCGGCACTGAGCACAAGGAGGAAAAACCTGGCCTGGCCAGTGACAGCACTGAAAGGTAAAAGCTTTGAGGGTCTAGTCACAACGTGACAAATGGAAAATGTCTTAACCCTTTCAGCTTTTGTCACCCTTTTGTTTAGGGTGTTTTACACTTCCATACAGTTGCTAGGTTGTCTTGCACTTACTATTCCAGCATACTGTGGCACTGCAAACAGCCAGGACTTGTGCCCAGTTCAGGACAAGCTCATCCAAGTGAAGTGCTTCTGACGCAGTATAACCCTTGGGAGGTTAATTGGATGTGGAACCAAAACCTCTGAAGCAAATTCAAACACTCTTAAGTCCATCTGGCTGTTAACCCAAGGTTAATGAGGATGGGTCCACATCCTGGGATGTTAGCGAGGATTTGCTGTGTAAGGAGCTGGCGGGTTTGGATAGTGCGAAGTGTGCAGAAGGAGAAGGAACAGGAGATGCTACTGTGCGAGGGAATTGCATGACTGTTGTAAGGATCTGGAGAAGATATGGATTCTAACAGGCTACCTTGTTCTGTCTTTATACCAGCAACATCCAGGAGACCAGGAGTCCCAGGGTGGACATGCACATCCACTCAGATGTTCCATTCCAGATGCTGGATGGGAACAGCGGTCTGAGCTCTGAAAAGATCAGCTATAACCCCTGGAGCCTGCGCTGTCATAAGCAGCAGCTGAGCCGCATGCGGTCAGAGTCCAAGGACCGAAAACTCTACAGTATCCTTTGGGAAGCAAACTGAGTGCGTCAGGTTGCTGCTGCTGTGCTGGCCGATGCGTTTGTGCTTGAGGCAGCTAGGCCTCGCTGGTGTCAGCATGACACTGATGCTCAGAAGCCATGTTTCTGGCTAGTTCCCATGTTTTCTTTCCTTTCTGGACCACCTTTGAGTCAGTTTGTGTGTTCTTAACTAGACAGTTTTTCATGTTGGGCAAGGTCTGACAGCAGATGCAGGTCTAGGCTGTGCAGCAGTTCCTTGGGAAGGAGGGAAGGAGCTGTGATTGTCCTTGTCACCTTTCTTGAGTCTCTTCCAGTTCTACTGTATCCCTCTGGAGATGGTGACCAGAACTGCACATGGTACAGAAGATACTGGTGAACCAGAGATTTCCACTGGCACCTAATGATGTTGTCTCTGTTCCCTCATGATTTGTAACACACGTTCTTGTAAATGTTGCTTTGTTGCCCCAACATCTCATTCCTGACTGGTAACAGTTGTCTCAAAACCCAGTGCTTCATCCATTAAGCTAAAAATCTTTTCCCCCTTATGTTTGTCATCTTGCATGTCAACTCCAGAGAACTTTGTCTACCAGTTTAGTGGCCAAGTCGGTCTCCTAAGGTCTTCTGGGGATTTTTCATAACTGCCCCTCATCTTTGCAACCTCGAGTAACGTAGTATATGAGCAAATTTGCCATCCCATTCGCTTTTCTGGATTGCTTGTTGACTAGCATAGATCCCCACACAAAGACCCTGCTAGTGACTTGGCCTCTGAGACCAGTCAGGCATCCTGACTTTTTTCTTTTGTTTGCTGACTAGTTAATCACCCTGTCAGCATCTTAGTCCTCAACCTGCTGTTCAGCCTCTTTGAGACATCTTGTCAAATGTCTCCTGATACTCATGCAGATTTCATTTGGTCTGATACCTCGTGTCTGTGTTTCTCAAAGTTGCTGAAGAATCCCAGGATATTTTTGAGATGTTACTTTCACAAAAGGTGTGCCTGATCTTCCCTGATAAATTGTACTTATCCACATCTGCATCTGTTCTTCCGTACAGCATCCCGCTGAGCTGTGAGATACGCTTCTGTCAGTTTGTAGTTCCCATATCTCTGCAGGTCAGCATTGCAGTAGCCTCCCTTTAGTCTTCTGGAACTAAGGCAGCTTTAAATGAGTTAACGCATCCTGTTTAATAAGGGAAGTAGCTCTGCCTTGTGACGTTTAGGGCTTCTGGGTGAGACTGCCCATTTCTGGTGATTTGTTACTCTTCAGTTTTTGTTGGACGTGCAACCTCTTCTCTTTGCACTTCAGTTTGAGACAATTCTTTGAAATTAGAATTTTGGCTTGGGAATTCCCAAAGCTCTTCCCTGTTAAACACAATAAAATATTAACATTAATTTTTTTTGGGGGGGGTCTCTCCTTTTTACTTCCACCCTGCTCCCCAGCTCCTTTTATGCTTTGACTATAAACCCTTCGGGCAGTCTGAGTAACTGCTTCACGTGGCAGAAGAAGGTTCATTTCTGTGCCTTTGCAAATTACTACTCGTACTTCTTTTCTAACTTGCCAACTTGTGTTTTTGTTTCACCTGCTGGAGCTCGATTTTTGTTTTCCTTGCTTAGAAACAGCCTCGCTTTTAATAGCTTTATTCTTCTACATTTTAACTGCGTAGGCTTCCTTTTCCTATTCTCAAATGTGTGCTTTGAGCCTCCAGCTTGTATTTTTAAATAGAGGCCACATCACTTGCAGAGAAGTAATTCTTTTTAGCTGTCCTATCTTTTTTTAACACACTTCCTTATTTTTATGAAGTTCCTCTTTCAAATCAAATGTTGCTGTTGATAGATTTTTCTAAATGTTAAACTTCCTTGCCAGTTTAATCTAGCTGTGCTCTGGTTGCCATTTTAGCATAATGTGTTGAACCGTGACCTACCCTTTAGGGCAACCTCCAGAGTTGTTTTTCCCCTTTGGGACTCCTTTGCTCTGGTGGTTGCCTCAGGCTTGTTCTCAGCGTTGTGCCCTACTGGAAGGCTTGCCCATTGTGTGTGGTGGTAATTGAAGGTTCGCGTTGCTGCTGTTTCCTGTCTTTGTAGCCTCTCCAGTTTTTCCCCGTGTATTGGTTAGCGCTGCTGTTCTGGTCAGGTTGATAACAACAGCACTGTGGATCTTACTTGAGCCTCGAGTTCTTGGTCCGTGGGGATTGTGTTCTTTATCTGTATGGTTAAATTGCAGATTCGTGTAGACTAAGCTCTCCCTTAACGTATCACCAGGTCTGACTAGCATGCTGTGTCTTTCCTGACGTTAGCATTCTGCTCCTTGGCTCCTCCTGCTGAGCCCAGTGTGCCTGTACGTGATCCCCTGCTTAGTGCTGGGCAGGACACTTTCCAGGCTGACTTCTTCTACAGGGTGCCAAAGCCCATGTGCCACTGCTTGGGTTTTGTCCTTTTTCTTCACCTTCCCAAACAGTTTGTTCTCTCTCTTCTTCGGTTCCTATTTGTTTGCCACCCAACCCTATCTCAGGCCGTGTCCCTCTTCCTGGCTGCCCTGGGGAGCAGCGTCTCTGACAGTTGAGCTCTCCTTGACGTCTCTCCCAGAGTTCCTCTTGCTGGAGAACGTGGTGCATCACTTCAAGTTTCCCTGCGTGCTTGATCTGAAGATGGGGACCAGACAGCACGGAGATGATGCCTCTGAGGAGAAGGCTGCTCGGCAGATGAAGAAGTGTGAGCAGAGCACTTCTGCCACCTTGGGTGTGCGAGTGTGTGGCATGCAGGTAGGAATCCCCAAGTCTGCAGCGGGTGCTGCACATCCTTTCCCCAGCTCCATTAGAGCTGCTAACTAGTGAGTGTTTTCTGCTGAGCACTGAGTTAGCCTTCCTCTTCAGGTAGGTACACCAGAGTTTGGTATGAGCTTTTTGTTTTCATTTCTAGACCTAGGACAAAGGATTCTTGCAAGGTAGCCTGCTTTATCCAGAGGTGTTCATGGAAAACATGGGGGTTTTCTAAAATAACTGTTCTTCTGGCTTAGCGTTAAGCTAGAATTGCAGTGCCTGGGGGAGGTGCGTTGTTTCTGTCCTAGCATCATCTGACGTTTACTTCTGTACTGTACTGGGACTTAAAATCGTCTCTTGGTGCTACATCTTGAGCACAAGGATTTGCTGCTGGTGCTGTTGCACAATAGAGTTGATCTTTCTCCCCACCAGCAGAAGTATCTTGTAATGCAGATCTCTGCCTGCAGACTCTGAAGCAATGAGGGCCCTGCGTTAATCACATGCCACATCCTAATGGCAAGACATACATGGCTCCCGCTGCCAGAGGATTTGTCTGAGCTGCTTTTTAAAAAACTTAGCTTTTTGAGCCTTGGGGTCTGTTGTGGTGTGCTGCTTTGGGGACGCTCACCTGTGGGTGTCATGGGACCAGTGCCGGACCAGTGCCAGCCCAGTGCTTGGACACCCTGGCCATGCACACGTGAGCTGCTTCGGGATTCAGGGAGCTTGCAGAGCTGTTTGCTCGCTCCTGGGTGTGGTGGTGACGTGAGCTCCCTCTGCCCTGTCCGTACAGGCCAGCTTTGGGCTCTCCGTGTGTTGCCTTAGCCTGGCCTTCCCACTTGATGTGTATTTCCTTTGATGTTCTAGGTCTATCAGCTGAACACAGGGCATTACTTATGCAGGAATAAATACTATGGACGCGGTCTTTCCATCGAGGGCTTCCGCAATGCCATCTACCACTATCTCCACAACGGCGTAGAGCTGCGCAAGGACCTCTTTGAGCCTGTCCTCACCAAACTCCGAAGCTTGAAAGCGGTTTTGGAGAGACAGGCCTCCTACCGCTTCTACTCCAGCTCCCTTCTCATCATTTACGATGGGAAGGACAACAGGTCGGGGACGTTTGTGGATATCCGGCCAGAGACGCGCCTGAAGCGAACGGACAGCTCCCTCCCGGAGACCCTTCAGGATGGCGGCAGCACAGAGCCCGACTCCTCGGCCCAGCCCAAGGTGGATGTGCGTATGATTGACTTTGCGCATAGCACCTTCAAAGGCTTCCGTGATGACCCCACTGTGCATGATGGACCTGACATGGGCTATGTATTCGGCCTGGAAAGCCTCATCAACATCATGGAACAGATGCGTGAAGAAAACCAGTAGCCCTGGGCCACAGCCTCTTGTCCTGGTGACTGGAGCCGACAGGACCACCTACTAGCACAGGAAAAAGCAGACACCTCCATTTTAAAAACAATTATATTGCTCCATTGTTTTTTAAATGTACTTGGATAGAAGAGCTGAGGGGAGGCAGGGTGGAAGAGAGTGCCTCGTGCTGACCAGCTGGTTCTGACCACATTAGCTCTGCCTTCTGGAGGAGGTTCCAGAGATGCCTACGGGGGTGTTGGGTGGCCTGGTTCTCCGCTCCTTGTGTGTGTACTGGAGCGAGGGCCTGGCCTTGGGGCAGAGAAAGCAGGGGAGCGCAGGGCTCTTGGGGGGGTTGGAGCTGGGCTTTGAATAGCCTCCTGTCTAGGGAGCCCCCGGAGGAGCCTACATTTTGAAATTCCCTTAGGTTATGTGGAAAGGGCGCTGGAGTAATGGCCAGCAGCAGCTGGGGAGCTGAGGGGGAACAGCAGGCATGCTGCTCCGCACGCTAGCTCTGCCCTGGGTTTTGCCAATGGGCCTTGGCTTTTGATGCTGCCTTTTTCTTCTGTTTGGGCACTATGAATAATCAACCCAACTGTGGAAATAAAATGACCAACTGCAGCCCATGGCAGAGCTTGCTGGGGGTGAAGAGATGCTGCACAGCCGGAGCTGTGCTTGAGCTCGGGGCTTGTTCCTGCCCGCACTGGGCCTGACATGAGGGGCACAGGGCTCTGCCTCTGCCCACTGACCAAGCCCCCCCTCAGCTCGTGAGCTAGCAATAGTACCTGTAGCAGTTACTGTGACCCCAGCCGTGCAGTGGGGTTTTTTCGGACCATTTCACCCCTTCCCCTTGTGTGTCGTTGGTCCCACGGGCTTTAGGTGAGGCTCTCCCTGGGGCCGGGGCCTGCGGCCTGCGGCCTGAGGCTGCCCTCTGGGGGGGCAGAGGGGGGAGCTGCCCGCCGGGGCTGCCGCCCGCCTCCTCTGCAGGGCCGGCGGCGGGGTGAGGAGCGCTGCCCCTCGCCCTCAGCTCCTTCCTGCGCCAGCCTCGGGCCGTGGGGCCGCCGCGTCCCCAGACGAACGCTGTGCTGGGACGGCAGCTGCCCGCCCCCCCCCGCCGCCTGGGCTCCTGCCGCTGTGCCGGCGGCTCCCCGTGCTGAGGGCGTCGCCGTTTGGTGCCGCCCCCCCGCCCTCTGTGCTGCCCCCCGGTTCCCACCCCCGTGTTCGACGGCGTTTCTGCACCTGCCTGGGCGGCGCTGCCTGGTCTGTGCTCAGTGCGCGGGGCGGGGCGGGGCGGGGCGGGGCCGGACCCCCCCGGGGCTGTGCGGGGGGCGCGAGGCGGGGGCCGGGGGGCGGGCGGGGGCGGGGCCCGGCGGAGGCTCGGCCCCCGGTGCGCGGGGCCGGGCCCGGCGGTGACGCGGCGGGGCGCGCGGCGCTGACGTGTCGCGGTGCGGGCGCGGGGATGCGGGCGCTGATCCTGGTGGGGGGCTTCGGGACGCGGCTGCGGCCGCTGACGCTGAGCCGGCCCAAGCCGCTGGTGGAGTTCTGCAACAAGGCGCTGCTGCTGCACCAGCTCGAGGCGCTGCGGCAGGCGGGCGTCAGCCGCGTGGTGCTGGCCGTCAGCTACATGTCCGAGGCGCTGGAGGCCGCCATGCGCGAGCAGGAGCAGCGGGTAAGGGCGGGGGGGGCCCCCCGGGCGCCCGCACGGCCCGCGGCGGGGCGGCCCGGCCCTGACCGCTGTGCCCGCAGCTCGGCCTGCGCATCTCGCTGTCGCACGAGAAGGAGCCGCTGGGCACAGGTAGCGCCGGGGGGGGCTGCGGGCGGGGCGGGGGCGCGGGCTGGGCTGTCCCGGCGCCGTGCCGCTGCTGACGGGCGGGCAGCGGGGCCGCTGGCGCTGGCCCGGGACCTGCTGGCCGAGGGCGGGGAGCCCTTCTTTGTGCTCAACAGCGACGTGATCTGCGAGTTCCCCTTCGCCGCCCTGGCCCGCTTCCACCGGCAGCACGGCGGGGAGGGCTCGCTGGTGGTGACCCGCGTGGAGGAGCCGGCCAAGTACGGCGTGGTGGTGAGCGAGGCCGACACGGGCCGCATCTGCCGCTTCGTGGAGAAGCCGCGCGTCTTCGTGTCCAACAAGATCAACGCCGGGCTCTACATCTTCAGCCCCGGCATCCTGCGGCGCATCCAGGTAGGGGCCGGGCCGCGGGCTGGGTGCCGGGGGCCGGGACCCCCCCGCTGAGCCCCGCACCCCGTCCCCGCAGCTGCGCCCCACCTCCATCGAGAAGGAGATCTTCCCGGCCATGGCGCAGGAGGGGCAGCTCTACGCCATGGAGCTGCAGGGTAAGGCCCTGCCCGGGCAGGGGGGTGCCGCCCGCACCGCTGCCCCCGCGCCGGGGGCCGTCACCACGGCTCTGTCCCCGCAGGCTTCTGGATGGACATCGGGCAGCCGAAAGACTTTCTCACGGGCATGTGCATGTACCTGCAGGCGCTGCGGGCTCAGCACCCCGAGAAGCTGCACTCGGGGCCCGGTGTCGTAGGGAATGTGCTGGTGGTAAGTGCCAGCCCCCGGCACGCCAGCCCCGGGCACGCTTCACAGGCTCGCTCCGGCTTCCTGCTGCTGTCCTCACCGTGGCCCTCGAGCTGTGCCCTCCCGTCCCCACGCCAGCTCAGCGTTGCAGGCCGTGCAGAGAGCCGTGGCTGCCTCGCAGCCCCGGTGCAGCCTTTCTTCCTTCCAGGACCCCAGCGCCAAGATCGGGGCAAACTGCGTCATTGGCCCCAATGTGACGATCGGGGCTGGCGTGGTGGTGGAGGACGGGGTGCGCATCAAGCGCTGCACAGTGCTGGAGGGGGCCCGCATCCGCTCCCACTCCTGGCTGGAGTCCTGCATTGTGGGCTGGAGCTGCTCCGTGGGGCAGTGGGTGAGGACGTGGGTGCTGCAGGGCCCTGGGGGGATCAGGGGTCTTGCCCTCCTGTCTCCTCCTGCCACCCCAGGCTGTGGCTGAAGGGCAGCTGGGATGTGCCTGCGGGCAGGAGCAGGAGCGTGGCACCGTGCCCTGAACAGGGTCAGGTGTGACGGGGCTCTCTGGGGCAGGTGCGCATGGAGAATGTGACAGTGCTGGGCGAGGACGTCATTGTCAACGACGAGCTCTACCTCAATGGGGCCAACGTGCTGCCGCACAAGTCCATCACCGAGTCTGTACCGGAGCCACGCATCATCATGTAGCAGCCCCCGGTGCGCCCTCCACTCCCGGCTCTGCCTGGATTAAATATTTATACTTCTGTCTACCTCTGAGCATCGTGTGCGCACAGCCCAAGCACCCAGGTCGCTTGCCAGAGCCGGCCTGGCTTCCCCTCCCCATGTCTCAGGGCACCACATAAGGAAGAATAATTTAATGCTGCATTTCATCAAGTCAGCCCCCAGCCAGGGGCAAAGTAACAGAGCCCAAACACACAGCGCCCAGGGCCCAGACACTGCTCACCGCATGCGGGGCTGCTGTGGCGACGAGGCCTCGGGCTCCCCTCCCTGAGAATGACCTGCAGGGCAGGAGAAGGGCGGATGCTGGCCCCAGAGCCTGCTGTCTGCCCCCCCCGAGCCAGCCTCTCCCTGCAGAACCCGGCCGTGCGCTGGGTCCTGGCCTGTCCCCGGGAGGGGGGTTCCCGAGGGAGAAGCCAGTGTGCAGTGCTCAGCTGGGGGAGCCCGAGGTGCGGGGCTGGGTGCTACGAGCTGGCAGGCTTGGTGAAGTCGTCCACACCTGTGATGGTGGCCTTGCAGAAGAAGCAGTCCTTGTTGTTCATCAGGTGCTGGTTGATGCAGGCTCTGGGACAGGAGAGAAGTGTGAGCACCCTTTGCCCCTTAATGGTCCTGGGAGCTGGGGGCATGGGCATGCAGGAGCTACTCACTTGCATGACTTGTGGGAGCAGGGCCTGAAGATGGCTGAGATGGGGTGTGCGTAGCAGATGGGGCAGAGGTCCTCCTCGCTGGTGGGCTGGGGAGGGGGCGAGCAGGCAGTTGGCGGTGGCAAAAGCCATGGCACCTCAGAGCTGCATGGCAGCTGTGCCATGGCTGCACCCAAGCAGTGTGGCAACTGCCTTGTGGGGACAGGGACAGGGGGGACTCACCAGCGTGGTGGCAGCGGCCTGCTTGGACTCCTCACTCAGGTGGCTCAGCATCTTGTCCACCTTTGCCAGCTCCTCAGCACTGATGTACTCTGTGTCTGTAGGACCAAAAACGTGTGTTGGGGTGGTGCGTGTATGAGGTGTGTCGTGTGTCCCCCCCCCCCCCCCGCCCCCCCCCCCCCAGCCCAGGCTGCCCTGAGGCTGCTGGGTGATGCAGGGGGAATTGTGGCTGCCCTCAGGAAGCAACCAGGACAGGGCTCCTCATGCTGGGGACAGCAGCTGGATGGTTGGGCACACTCCTGCTGCAAAACCAAACCTCCCTGGGCTGAGGCACTGGCTCAGAGAATGCAGCCAAGGGTGCTGCAAGGGGACAAAACTGCCCCCAAAAGCAGGCAACAGCCTGGGCATGTCAGGCTGGGGACAGCCCTGGCCTGAGTGCCACTGCTGCGGCCGCACCATGCCCAGGTCAGGAGCGCAGCCCAGGGACCCACGGCCCAGCAGCCCCAGCTCCCCACCCCGGCGTGTACACTCACATGTGTTCAGGGAGAAATGGCGCTTCTCGGTGGCCGGGGCAGCAGCCGCCAGGGCTGAGGGCTCGGTGTGGCCCAGCAGGTACTGGATGGAGCGCAGCTGGAAGCAGGGGTCTGCCAGCATCACTGCTGTCGCACGCTCAGCCCTGCAAAGGGACATCACAGTCAGGCCGTGCCCCCCCTCCCCACCCCCATCGTGTCCCCACCAGCCTGGCCAAGCCCCTGGCTGCGTCCCCGGGCACAGCACAGCCCGCTGGGTGCTGCAGGAGCTGTGGCTGGCGCTAAGGGCGACTGCAGCAGTGAAGTGGGAGCCCCAGGGTGCCCCAGCCCTCAGAAGTCCCCAGCACCTGTGCCCATGGGGACAGACCTGGGGCACAGCTGGGCACACGCAGGGCCCCATGCTCATAGCAGGGACAGCACTTTCAGAGATGGCCGAAGGGCATCCATCCTCCTCCTCCTCCGCCACCACCCTGCTCGGGCGGCCTCCGGGGATCGATACGGTACATTAGCAACATTAGCACTTGCTGAGGCTGCAACCCTCACGCTCAGGTGCCTGGCGCAGGCCTTGGGAGCCGCAGGGTGGCTGAAGCAGCCAGCACTATCCTCACACAGCAAGGGTAAAAGGAGTACAGGCCTTGGTGCCGGGGCATCCCCTGCGCCTTGGGGCCAGCTCACAGCATCCCCAGGGCAAGTGGGTGCCCAGGCTGTGAGGCAGGAGGGAGCGGCCGTGGCTCCCCCGGCCTCAAGCAGCAGTGGGGATAACCAGGACAGGGGAAGGGCACAGAGCAGGACGCGCGTCCCCTCCAGCCACGGGGGTGGGGGGGGGTGGGGGAGCAAGCCCCCAGCTCTGCTTGGGCACCCGCATCTCCCTCAGGACCCGTCCCCGGCTCTGGCCAGCCCCGTGAAGGGAAAAGCTGGGTGGAGCGCTCGCCTCGCCAGCTCCGACGCTGTCGCAGCCTGAGCCTGCGCTGGGGAGCAGGGGGTTAACGGCAGCTGCAGCAGCCAAATGAGCTTTTTGCTGCCCTAATGGAAACCAATTCCCCAGCCCGGCTCTCCGCTTCCCACTGAAGAGCCCAGGTGCTGGCTAAGGACATTCCTGAGCGTCCTTCGCCGGGCGGCCGCCCCTGCGGGTGGCACCGGGTCCTCCGCGGGGACCCCACCGGGCCCGGCATGACCCCGGGGTGGGTTTGGGGGGGGCGGGGTGAGGGTTCCCTGCCGGCTTGCCCGGGGGCGGCTGCGACGAGGGCAGCGAGGCCCGGCGACCGCGAGCGGGCACGAAGCCGCGGGGGGGGTCCCGGTCCCAGCAGCGGCCGAGGGGCGGCCCCGACCCCCCCCGGCGGCAACGGCCGCGCAGGGCCCGGCCCGCTCGCAGGGCGGCAGGGGCGGGAGGGCCGCGCACCGCCCCCGGCCCCGCGCCGGGACCAATGGGAGCGGGGCCGGCCCCGCGCCGCCGGCGCGTAAATAGCGAGCGGAGCGCGGCGGGCCCCGGGCCGCGGACGGAGCCGCGCGGGGAGGTGCCGGGCGCGGAGGGGCGCGGAGGGGCGCTCGGCGCCGCGGGGACGAGCGGCTCCGGGAGGCGGGCCCCGAGCCCCCCCGGGGCCGCAGGGCACCGCCTCGGTTCCCCCCCCCCCCCGGTGCCGGGGAGCCCCCTCCCCCGGGCATCCCGAGCGCAGGTAACGCGGCGGCGGCGCTGCCCGAGCCCCGGCGGCGCTGGGCGGGGGGGCGGGGGGGAGCCGTCGCCCTTGAACTCTTCTCGAGCCCCGCGGCTGGAATCGGGGGGCCGCGAATGCTCGGCGGGGAGCCCCCCCCGTGCCCACACGGCACTCGGCGGGGGCCGCGGCGCGCTGCCGCCCGCATCGCCGCCGAGCCCGGCCGTGCCCCGCGCCCGCCCCGAGCACCCCGCGCGGCGCAATGGCCCCGGGGGTGCCCGCGGAGCCGCTGTGGCTGCTGCTGCTCCTCCAGCTGTGCGCCCACGGCCGCGCCTCGCTGCCGGCCCGCAGCTGCCCCGCCGCCTGCATCTGCACCTCGGACCTGCTGAGCTGCAGCCGGCAGACGCTGCAACGCGTGCCCCGGGCGCTGCCGCCCACCGCCACCACGCTGGACCTGAGCCACAACGCCCTCACCCAGCTCCACGACCGCTGGCTGGCCGCCCTGCCGCACCTCGAGGCCCTCCACATGAGCCACAACCAGATCAGGGACCTCTCGCCGCGGGCTTTCCACAACGCCTCGTACCTGCGGCACCTGGACATGTCGTCCAACCACCTGCACGCCGTCGAGACGCACTACTTCGAGGCACTGGTGAGCTTGGAAGAGCTGCTGCTCTACAACAACCGCATCGCGCGAGTGGATGAAAACGCCTTCGCCAAGCTAAGCGGCCTGAGGAAAGTTTACCTGAGCTGGAACAACCTGACCACCTTCCCCTTCCGCTCCGTGCAGGGGCTGGGCAACTACAGCCTCCGCACGCTGGACCTGTCCTCCAACAGCCTGAGCAGCATCCCCGTGGAGGAGCTGGCAGCTCTGCCCGAAAACATCGGGAACGGCTTGTACCTGCACAACAACCCCGTGAGGTGCAGCTGCCCGCTCTACCTGATGCTCCAGCGGTGGAAGCAGCGAGGCTTCAGCTCCGTGAAGGATTTCTTCGAGGAGCACACCTGCAAGGTGTCCGACACCGTGCCCCGCTCGCTGATTAAGTTCCTCAAGTACAGCCACATGTTCGAGAACTGCTCGGCCGGCCCCGAGGACGTGCGCCCCGTGCCCTTCCCGGTGACCGTGGGCCAGGCCCTCCTGCTCACCTGCAACACCAGCCTGCCCGACGTGGTCACCACCTACATGTGGATCTCACCTCACCACGAGCCCATCAAACACCCGGGGAACAGCAACCGCTCCGTGGAGGTGTACCGCAACGGCAGCCTGAAGATCGCAGCAGCCAAGCCCTGGCACTCGGGGGTCTACGTGTGCTTGGCCATCAGCAGCCCCCACAATTTCAGCAGGATGTGTGAGGTCAACGTGACAGTCCACTACCCCAAGCCAGACGGGGAGACCTTCAGCACTGGCCTCACAACACTGCTGGGGTGCATAGTGAGCCTGCTGCTCGTGCTCATTTACTTGTATCTCACGCCCTGCCGCTGCCTGCCGTGCTGCAAGAAGCCGGCCCCTCTCAGCCCCCCGCAGGAGTGCAGCGCCCAGTCCTCCATCCTCAGCACCACGCCGCCCGCCACGGACGGGACAAGCCGCAAGGCCAGCGCCAACAAGCACGTGGTCTTCCTCGAGCCCATCCGGGAGGCGCAGAACGGCAAGGTCCGCCTGGCCCTCGGCGAGGATTTCTCCGACCCCAAGCACCCCAAGGTCCTACAGCTCAAGTCGGACTCAGAGTCCATCAGCTCCGTCTTTTCGGACACCCCCATCGTGTCGTAGCAGGGCAGGGCTAGGAGGAGGCTGGTGCCTCCCCAAGAGCTGTTTTCCTCCGTCGCTGCTCAAAGCAGGATCATCGGACACCCCAAGTTCTCAGCTTGACTGCGCCCTGCGAGGGTGACCGGCATTGCCCGCGACCGCTTCAGCCACGAGCCCCTCGTGCCCGCCAGCACCCAGCAGGAGCTCCTCGCGTAAGCCACCGGCAACGGCCTCTTTAGCACAAGGGTAACGCTAACGAACCCAGCGCGCCCGAGAAACCCCCGCTTTGTCCTGCAGCCAAACTCCCCGGCAGTGACACAGGGGCTGGATTTCTGCCACGGCCATGGGAACGCGAGGCCCAGCCCAGTGCCATTGCCCTGGGCACCCTCAGCACTGTCCCTGGGCGGCAGCGCCACCGTCCTCTCCCCACCCGCACCAGTCCCCATCTGCGTGCCATGGTCTGGAGCAGGGGCAGTGTGTCCCTGGGGCAAGCCCCCCCCGACACCACCGGGCCCAGCATGCACCCATCAGCTGGGGGGGTTGGGCTGCATCCCCTTCCCTAAGGCAGCTGTGCAGGGAGGAGGGGGCTCAGCTCCCGGCGAGACGCGCAGCCGAGCAAACAGCGCAAGCTTTTGCTTCTTAACACTCACGAGAAGCTGTAAATAGTAAAGACAGGCATGCACGAGGTGATGTGATGCAGCGCCCCGACCCGCATTGCTCAGAGCTCCCCGTGCCACCAAGGACGATGAGGTCTCATGCACCACCCGCCCTGCTCTGTTTCTCCTTGAGACGGACAAAAGCGCTGCTCAAGCACAGCAAATAGCAGTAATCTAATAAGCCTATCGATAAATGTGAGTGATCTCCTCTCTTGGGTCATAATTCTCTAGTTACATTTGAATAAAAATGCCTATTTTTTTAAGCTCACCCTGGGCTGAGTGTCTCCTTGCCCTTGCAGGGGGGCGGCGGGAGCTGCTGTCCCCCTCGCTGGGCTCTGAGGGAGCCCCTTTGGTTTGCAGCAGGCTGGCAGCCTGCCACGCCGCCAGGCTTGTTCGGGGAGGGGTTAAATGTTCTGGGGCAGAGCAGAGGTGCCCCCCTGCTCGGTGACGCTGGGGAGGTGGGGAGGAGCAGCACCAAGTGCCACAAGGGCACACGAGGGACAAGCAGGACTGAAACGCGTGGGAGCGGCACCGCCAGGAGCGCAGCTCGGGGGCAGGCTGGTCCTGTCCTGGGCTGAGTCCTGACCCCCTCCGCGGGCGCAGGTGCCCACCCGGCCAGGCAGAGCCGCGCCGCTTTCCCCTGTGCCTCTGCCCTCGCCACAACCCTCCCAGCCCCTGCTGCAGCTCCCATCTCTCCTTGGCTGCTTCCATCGCTGCTGAGGCCACCCCCTCCCAGTTTCTCCCCCTCCCTCCGGGACTGGGGGACCACATCTGGACACGGGGGGGGGGGAGCAGAGGGACAGCAGCGTCCCTCTATCTGCCAGCCACCACCACCGCTCGGCAGCCAGGAGGCGAGCACACAGCTGTCGCCAGTCCTCCAACTTTTTCAGCAATGAAACAAGCAGCTTTTTTTTTTTTTTTCCCCCCAGAAAAAAAGCCAACTGTGCCCAAAGTGCTCACCAGAAGCTCCCCACCTCTGCGAGGACGGGGAGGGTTTGGGAGAGCAGCTGTCCTGAGACGGCCGCAGCGCCGCTGGCCTCCCGACACCGACCTGACCTGGCGCGGCTGCATGTGCTACGTGCCCAGCTGCTGCCAGCCCCCGCGGCCGCTGCTCTGCGCGAGGGACGGGGAGGGACGGGCGCCGCCAGCCCATGCCCTCGCTCCCCGCGCCTGCCCTGTCGCCTCCTGTTAGCACAGAGCCACCGACGAGCCTGGGACGCCGAGGCGGTCGTGCCGGGGTGCTGCCGGGGCTGCGAGGTGCTTCAGCGCCGGGTGGGTGGGTAAGCGGCGCCCTGTCCCTTGGGGACAGAGGCAAGGTGATGGCACAGCCTGGCTTTGTTCCGAGGCGGGGATGGCACCGAGGAGGAGCTGGATTTGCCCCCCTCAGTTTCTGGGATGGGCTCTTTATTTGGGAAGCTTAATCTGCTTTTGCTTTGTTTGGGCAAAACCATCCCCTGCCGAGGGATTCAACTTCTGCTGCAGAAAAGCCGCACTGCTGATGCTTCACCTGCCGTTGTTGCCTCAGAGCCTGGAAAAACCATCCTAGAGAGGTGCTACAATGAGGGGATGTGATCCTTCACCCTGGCAGGGCTCCCGGGAACCTCCGAAAAGCAGTGCTGAGGAAGGGCCGCGAGGCAGTCCAACCTGCACCAGAGCACAGCTCCCACCGGGATGGTGCCAGCCCACGCGGGGCAGCGCAACGCGCTCATGGGCTGCGGCTCAGCACCCTGAAGGGCAAGGGGGAGCGCTGGTCGAGTCCAGCCCCCCCGTGAGACCTTCTGTTGCCATCCTTGTAGGCCTTGTCCCAAAGCTTCCCGCTCCCCTGTGCTACCAGCAGCAGCGCAGGCACTGGTGCTCCTGCAAACCCGTACCCTCGGCTGAGCTAACGATCAGGGAAAGCCCAGGCTCACGGGAGTGTAAGGAAAGCTCCCAAGGGCCTGTCCGAGGCTACAGCAGCCAAGAGAAGCCGGGGAGAGCTCATCGAGGCCGGCTGCAGTTGGTCTCGCCCTGCAGGAAGGCTGAGCCCCACTGTGCCAGTACAGCACAGCCACAGCTTGTATCAGCACCGCTCCCAAGGGCTCCTTTCCTGGGAAAATCCTACTGCTGGTTCACACTTCTGTGATGCCTGGAAAGGAGCAAGGACGTTTGAACTCTCAGAGCAGTTCATTAAGCAGCTTGAAAGGCAAATCTCAGCAAGGACAAACGTAGCCACAAGCACGGCCTCCCTGACAGGCGGGAGTTGGAAACGTACTGGCCATTCCCCGAGGAATTCACCGTCCTCTCCCGGCAGCCCTCTGCAACGTTACAGCTCCGGCTCGCTGCCAGCCGCCGGCCTCTCGCTCCTTGACTCTGCAAGGTGAAGGGACGGGGCTGCACAAAGCACGGTGCCCCCCCGGCACCTGCGCCCGTGGGAACGAAGGAGCAGGCTCCAGCACTGTCTCCCCTGGCACTTCCCAGCTCAGCACCTCAGGCACTTCCCTCCTGTCCTCCTGGGCTGGCCACACGATCTGCAGAGCTGGAGCTGGAGCCTTGCCTTACGACGTTCCTGGTTTCCCAAAGAGATGCGGGCAGCAAAGCCTGGTGCTCGGCAGCACGACGCCTGTGCCCACCAGCCCTGGGGGGCTGGGGAGATCGCAGCCTTTGCGTCCTGCTGCCCAGGACACCGTGTGTGGAGCTGGCGGCTTGTAAAAGCAGCACGGTCCCCAGCCTCCTTTTCCAGCCACGACACCTAGGTGTGACCCAGTCACGCTGCTGTGCTCCGGCTCCTGCCCCCCCCGACACACTACACCCAGCAAGACCTGGGTACCGCTCCTGAGTTTTTAGGGCAAGGTAGCAAGGGCTCCTGCGGTCTGAGGGATGCGGGAAATGTCTCCTCCTGCACCTCACTTCCACTACAACCCCGGCATCATCAGAAGTGTTGAAGGAGCATGAGCATCTAGGAAGTGATCAGTAACTACCGGGCTGCAGAGAAATGCCACGTGCAGAGGGGAGCAGCCCCTTGGGTACCCCAGCATCCGAGCAGGCGGCCAGGCTGCATTTAGGAACCTGCAGACTGGGATCTTCTGTGTCTTTTTTAATGAGGGCAACCCAAAAGCCATCTAGAAATTGCACAAAGCCTTCTTAACCTGCCTCCACCATGTGACCTCGTGCCTGCTCACCTTCTCCCCCACCGAAGTGTGAGGTCTGCCCTGGGAACCTCTCCGTCTCCTCCTTCCTGCCTGTCCAGCCCTCTGCACCCACCTGCCTGGTGCAAAGGAGAAGCAGCAGCCATCCAGCCTGAATGAGCCCAACACCAGTCAGCTCAGTGCCACACCTCCCGGCAGCTCCCACTGGCCCGTGCTCAGCATCCCAGTGTCACAGCACAGTTGCTTCTGGTCCAGGATCCCCGTCCTGCGCTCCACTGGCAGGCACAGCCATCCTCCTGGTGCCCACAGTGCTCTTCCCTCTGTCCTCTCCACCTTTTGGGCGGTAATCCCTGGGAGATGCACCTTGAAGGCAGCTTCTTTAGAAGCTGCACCGCAGACAAGTTTGCCGACTCCTTGCCCGTGTCCCAGCCCTACACGCCACAAGCCCTGACCCCACTGAGCGCATCCCCCTCACGCAGGGCCCAGCAGCCAAACCTTCGGGCCTCGCCCCCTTCCCATATCGCTCGCTCTCACCAGGATCATTACCCAAGCTCTGGCCAGCACTGCTCCATTAGCTCGCTCCAAAGGAGGCTTAATAGAAAATCTGCTCAATTATTTAGCAGACAAACAGGGGGGATGATACCGGCTGAAGGCAGCCAGGGTCTCTGGCGTGGGCTCAGCGATTCAGACCAGCTCCTGGCTCAGCCTGCCAGATCCTCCTTTCCCTCTCCTCCCCATGAGAACAAGGCACGTCGTTAGGGCCTGGCGAAACAGGGAGCAGCAGGCATCCCTGCGTCAGCCCCCCCAGGCACCGAGCCTGCCCCTCGGCCAGGACGCCACGGTCAGACGTGGGCGATGCGCACCAGGGAGGAGGCCGAGAGCGGCACGGAGGCCTGAGCAGCCCTGCAGCAGCCTCGCAGAGGCCCAGGCTGTCTCGAACCGAGGAGCTGTTGCCTGTTTAGGAGACAGCCAGGCTGTGCCGCGCTCTCCTGCTGAAGAGGCTGAGTGCCCTCCCAGCAAGCCCTCGAGGGCAGGCAGCTGCTTTGCTGGGAACACGGGTCTATCAGCACGCCCCTGTCGTGGGAACCAGAAGACCCTCTGCCAACAGACCCTGGCTGGAGCTAGCAGCCTCGCAGGCTGTGCCCTGCACTACTGTTCCTCTGCCCCCGTTCGTGAGACTCATTCCAGCCCGTGGCTGAGCCAAGCCATGAAATCCTCAGGCTCTGCTCTTGGCCAAGCCATCTGCTCTCTAAGGATGCTCTGCTGTCAGTGAAAGGTTTCCCTCTCCACCCTCCAGCCCCAGCAAGCATTCGGGAGCTGCGGCAGCCGACCCCTGGAGGCTTGATGGAGATGGGTGCCCACGGATGGGGTGGGCGCCGAAGTTTCGGCTCCCCACGAGCAGCACCAGTGCTGCCGGCCCCGATGAGGAACGCCTTTCTTCCCTCCCAAAAGCCCAGCCCGCTCTATGCACAGACTAACGCATGCGATGTATCAATTGTCTCATCACATCCCAGCCTGGGCAATGTTCCCTACCCTTGTGCTTAATGGCTCTTTTTGTGCCAGGAGCCCGTAATAGGAGGACTTGATGCCTGGCTGAGCGTCCTGTGCTGGGCAAGGAGCAGCTGAGGCATCAGACTGCATCCTGATAACACGGCTGGATGAGTCTGCATTTGGGGGGGGCCCCGGCTGGCACCAGGCAGGGCCCCAGCTCTCATTACTCCTGCCCTTCCCCTGCTCCACTCCCAGAGGAATCTGTGCTCGCTGTCCCAGGGCAAAGCCTCCAGCCAAGTGCCTGGTCCAGGGTCAGCTTGCTTCCACGGCTGGGTTAGAGGCAACCAGAAAAAACACCCAAGCCACAAAAGTCATTTGAGTTACTGTTCCTTGTCCTCATCCTCTAGGGCACAGCCTCCCTGCAACGAACTAGTCAGGTTAACACCTGGTGTCGTAGGTAATTCCCAAAGAGAAGTTCCTCTAAGCAAATTCACATCGTATAATCGCTCTCTGTTAATGATTTCTGGAAAGCTGGGAGTTGCCAAATGGGACCTGGAAGAGATTCCTACCTGCTTCTAGTTCTGCCCAGGCAGAGTGCTTCTGCAGGAGCAGAAATGCCCATCCTGTTACTCTGCTCCTTTTTTCTTTTTCTGTTGCTCTCGGTGTAGTGAGCAATGTCTCCTCTTGACTTCATGTAAAATGGGTCTGATCTGCAGAGCCCAGTTACACCTGGGACCCTTTAAGTGACTTCCTGCAGCAACGTGACCCGTGGCAATCACCTCCTGCTTTCCCTTCGCCGTGAGTCACCCTGCCCGTGGTTACGCGGAGCTCTGCCACCAGGCTGCCCGTCTCCTCTGCGCTGGTAGCGATGGGGGTCTCCAAGCTGCTCAGCCTTGGTACTTCTGCGTCTTGACTGACCTAAACGGCCTCCCTGCAATGTCTGCCTGCCCTTTATAGATCAGTGGCAGATCAAACCTCAGATTTAGTGCTGGGCTTTGCAAAATCACGCAGAAGCATCTTGTTTTACAGAATTTTTTTCCTAGGCTTCCTCCAGTCTCATCTCGTGTTTCTCCTGCTCAGCCAGGCCCACCGTAAGGCCGTGTTACTCTGCCTGCATCACCCCGCTACTTCTCATTTATTTCTGCTTTCCAGTGCCCACGGAGGTGACTGCAAAACCCTTGGTGATCAGCCAGAGATTTGCCACTTCCCAGCTGCACAGCAGGATACTGCATCTCTGGTTTGTCACCACGCAGCCAGCCGCTGTCCAGCCCCTGCGGACACCGCTAGCACACAGGGGACAGTGGCACTTGGCAGCGTACAGCCCCTGTGACACCAGCTTCCCAGCTGTCACCGACCCAAAGCACGATTGGCTTTTCAGGTAAGGGAGACACAAGCTGGAAGATTTTTCTTTCCCCAGGACTCCCTGCAGGCTGGGAAGGATGTGATCTTCATCCCACTGCCGTCTTCTCAGTGCTTTTTAGAGTCTGCTGAACTGAAGACCAGGGAAACAACTTTTATCCCGGTCATCTGGCCTGGGACAGATGTTCAAGGGACAGGAAGTCCAGGGAGGGATTTCTCGTCCTGCCAGGCATACAGGGAGCTGCTTAATCACATCTTCTCCTTCCTTCCAGGAGGAAGTAACCAGTTGTGGCATCAGATTTGTGACATTCGCCTTTTCCATGCAGCAGGATTCTGAGGGCGAGCAAAATACACCCACACCCCCAGTCCAGCAAAGCCACTGCTCAGTGACCTTGTGCTAAGCACTTGGCACTGTCATCCTTGGGGCTGTGTGACTGGTGCAGCAGCCACGGGAGGCAGGGTATAATTAGATGTATTTGTGTACATCTTTGAGTCCTTGAGAGAAGAAGCTGAAAGACTGGCTGCAGGGCTGAGCCGCTCAGCCAGATGGGGCTCTGCTCTCTGCAAAGCCAGAGACTATCATGTTCTCCCAGTGTGAAAACAAGCAGGATGTGCAGTGCAGGCAGGAGAGCCCCTTCTCCTACAGCATCCTACAGAGCACAGTGGCAGGGCGACACTGGGAGAGAGCAAAGACAGGGCTGCTGAGTGTAGCAGCATGAGCTTTTTTTCAGGGCTCGGTGCAAGCAGGAACAGTATGCAAGCACACACAAACCAGCAGTCTGAGCCGAGCCATGGCTTCCCTGAGAACATTTTCAGCGAGGATGTGTGGAAGCTGTCCTGCTCCCAACCACAGACAAGGCCATTGGTGTGTTGAACACAGAGATGTCCTTTGATAAGGAAAAGTTTGCCTAAAAAAGGGTAGCAGACAGTGACCCCACCCTGCTGGAAGTACAATTTCCTGAGAAACCACCTCAGTTACAGAGCAGGGGTTTAAAACACAATGGCTTCTGCCTGCTCCAAGCACATCTTCCTCTCCTCACCACGCAAATACAGTGCTCCTGTAACGTCACCTATGACACAGACTACCGCAGTTACCCAAAACAATGCCATGTGCAGTGATGCTGTGCTTCAGAAAGCAAATCCACTCACCCCTGAACATCGGTGTCCACAAGCAGTCGGACCAGTATTCCCGTCACAGCCACAAGAATTGGGTAATGGTCCACACTCTCCAACCCTGTGGAAGCAAAAGAGAAAGATGGAACCACACAACAGACAGGACAGGGCTGCACCACTGCCCTAAGACTTGGTGGCAGAACAGTCCAGGATGCAGGGGTTGTGGCTTTGGCTCTCCAGCGGCCTGCAGGGTGACCTGGGCTCCCCCCATGACAGGAGGTTTTCCCACTAATGTGAGCTACAGGCTTGGGCACTGCCCTCACAATGGAGCATCCCTGCCTCTTCCAAGCGTCGGGATGGGAAGGAAATCTGTCCCCTGCTAAGCAGGAAGAGAAATGTAGGATGCCTGTAACATAGCACCTGGAGCCAGGTTCTGCTAACAGGCAAAACTCAGTCACCTCCAGGAGAAAGAGGACGGCTGACATCGGTGAGAACAGCTTGCTCCAGCAATTCGGTGCACCCTTTACTTGATGCAAAGCACAGGAACCAAGTCTGCTACCTAAACTGAAATCTGTCCATGGCTTTGAGCCTTTCAGCCAGCTCCAGTCTAACCCGTGTCAGGTGTTCCTCTCCACCGAGACACCTGCCAGCAGTGCAGCACAGCTGCCACCTCTGCTGCAGACAGCCAGACCCACACATCGGCTGCCTGCAAGGACAGCGGGCCTGGGGGGAACCAGGGCTGCTGGGGAGCCAGGGGGGCAGGCAGAGGCTGGAGGCCTCGGAAGAGCATCAGTGCTCACGTCACCTGGAGGATGCACGTGTCTTCTGGAGACAGCGCTTCTGCGGCAATCCATCTGACATGACAGGCTCCCCAGCTGGGGATGTGGCAGGCCTGAGGTCTGATCACACACAACCCTGCAAAGACTTTGGCCATAAGCCACCCCCTTCCCAGGGGCACTTCTCCAGCATGTTTTCAGCAGAGGGAAGGGACGGAGAGCTGATGCATGGACTCACCTGGCAAACGGAGGTTGACCACTCTGTCAAACAAGTTCCTTTCAGCTGTCACACGATTCAGAACCTGGTTCAAGAGCTGCGTAGGGAAAAGCAGAGAGCGTTTGTATTTTCTGGATGGGTCTTCCCGTGAGCAGCATTCAAAGAGCATGCTTTGGAGCAGCACAGCTTACTAACTCAGTGCCTGGGAGCTGATGGGTGCTGCATGGGCACCTACTCTGCTGATGGACGGCACGTGTTAGAGACAGGGTTAATAAAAACTTTTAGAACTAACACATGCCTCTTTTTACAGCTCCTAAATCTCAAACCTGAGCTGAACAGCTCCGCAATATGCTTCTTTCAGAGCCCCAACAGCAGGAGCATCAGCTGACACTGGCTGTCATGACCTGACACAGCCTGGAGAAACCGCGTGGCTGCACGTGCACATTGTGGTCCCATAAGAAGGGCTGAGCAAGGGGCTGGACAGGGCTCCCTTCTCTGGCCACACAAGCCTGCAGCACAGTCCTAGCCTGGCCCTGGCACAGAGGAAGGCAGCACCACATCACAGTGGTTCTACTGCACCCAAACCTCACAGGGAAGAGTCAGCCTGAGGTCAAGACACCCGAATCTCGGCATCTTACACCTAAATCTGAATCCCACCTACAGATGCCAAG
Source organism: Anser brachyrhynchus (assembly GCF_964034855.1). Taxonomy (NCBI): domain Eukaryota; kingdom Metazoa; phylum Chordata; class Aves; order Anseriformes; family Anatidae; genus Anser; species Anser brachyrhynchus. The sequence goes on from NC_137705.1 coordinate 17,517,721, forward strand.
CTAATTCTGTGGATACAGCTCTTGGGAAGCAGAAGGTACTGCCACAGACCATGAAGAACAAGCTGGCAGCTGCTGCTGGGCAAAGCAGCGTCAGCGGGGTAGAGATGGCAGCAGGATGGACCTACCAGCCCTGGAGCACAGGAAGAGCACAGAAAGCAATGCACTTCTCTGCTTGACAGAGCATCACCACAGGCTGAGATTTCTGCACTGAAGGAATCAACTGCAAAGGCACTTAATTAGCCGCCATTAGCTCTCACTCAACCCCCAGTGGGATGAGCAGGGACTGCTCCAGGCCTGACACAACTGCTGCAAGCTGTGCACAGTCTCTGTGCACAGCATCCCGCTTCCTGCCCCCCCGCACGCACAAGGAGCTGAAAGCTGCACCCTTTGTATGGGCACACTCCATGGTGGGGCACAGCCTCACGGGGACACCAGGACAAGAGGGGGATGCTGCAGAACTCCGCTCTGCTTGGCTCTTCCCCAGATTGCCCCAACTATGCGCTAAGGGCCACTTCAGAGGACGCTTCTTCGCACTTTGCAGAAGGATGGTACCTGGGCAAGCCTCCGAAGCAGCAGCTCTGACGATGGGCGATTCCAGTCCAGAAAGATCTCGGGGGCCAGCGTGACGGTCATTTCCAGCACCCTGAGCAAGCTCACCGACAGGTCGAAGCACGTGGCACACACCTTCAGCTGGCGGCTGTCCACAAAGTTTCTCTCCAAGCGCTCCGCTGCCTGCTGGATCTACCAAGCAAGAGAGAGAGCTCACCAAGGTGCCTCTTCCCAAAAGAAGGGCCACGACCCCCCCTCCAGCTTGGCTCCCGTGTGTGCCAGGGAACTGCTGCACTCCCAGCCCTGAGAGTAGAGTCCTGAACCTTGCTTGGTGCAGGACACGGGCACGCCTCAGGTGCTGACCACGCAGCCCCAGGAAGGCACACTCACCTCCTGAATCATGCCGATGAACTCGGAGAAAGCCCAGTTCAGCTGGTTGAGGACGCTGTTGAGGAAGCTGGGGGCCAGGTCACGGTCGCTGCGGAGCAGGTCTGCCATGTGCCTCTGCAGCAAGGTGGAGGGGCACGGCTCTGAAAGCAGACACAGCTTCAGTGGCCTGCACCCAGAGCGGCCACGGGTCTGGGGCAAGAGCAGGTAGGAGCTTGCTCCTGGGCTCGTTAAATATTGGCTTCTGTCTTACTGTAAGACAGTAAACGGAGATGGCAGGGTGCTGGGAGGCCGGGCACGACGACGGTGCTGAGCAGTGATCTCGCCTGCTGGGCCTCTGAGCGCTTTTTTGCAATGCCAGCCTGAATTAAGCAGGGACCAGCCCCGCGTGCTTGCTGCTGCCCACGTGCACAGCGCGATGCCCCAGAGCCCCGCAGCCTCGTGCTTGGCTCTGGAGGGTCGCCTCAACTTTAATTGCTCCCGATAGCAGCGTGGCAGCAGCTGCCCAGAGCCAACACCTGCCAAACCCCACTCCTGAGAGGCTTCTGCCTGGTGCTGGGCCGTGCCCTCGGCAGGGCTGCCCACGCTGCCCGGCCAGGTTCAGGAGCACTGACACCGCAGCATCCAGGGGAACCAGCTGTGCTGTGAATGTAAAAGGTCCTTGGGGCGGCATCCTGCTCGAAAGGCCAGCACAGGGGCAAAGGAAACACGGGGCAACCTCCAGCACATCGCTGGGGGTTGAGCAGCAAGGTGTAACTACAGGCAGACTGCTAGCTGGGAACAGCAAAGCCAGGGAGAAATGGCAGGAGACAAGTAGAGATCATCACCTCCGCCAGGAACAGAATAAACTGCTCTGTACACTCCCACTCCTAAGTACGAGATTCTGGTGTGATGGGGACACGTGCCGATGTCTGAGTGCTTACGCTCCAGGCAGGCCAGCACCCTGGCTTTGATCCTGGCTCAAAGCACATCTTTGGGAAGGATTTCATCAGACAAACATCTTTAATGTCCTATGCCCACGCTGTGGTACTTTCCCAGCCCTTGGCAACGTGTGGCTCCGGGGCTGCCTTTTATGTACTCAGCGATCCCAAAGCGGCTTTCCTGCTCAGGGTCCCCCTGAAGCTATGCAAGCCTTTGGCATGGAACGTGTCCCAGAGCAACATTTTACAGTATAATTGTGTGTGGCAGGAAGAATTCTAATTTGAGCTTGGCTCCTGCCCTCTTTATTTGATAATATTTCTTCTTTGCTGCCCCCTCCTTCTGCTGGGAGAGGCAGAGATGCTGCTCTCCATTTGCTTCCTCCAGCTAGCCCTGATTTCACAGACCTTCACGGCAGCCCAAATCACTCCTTCCAAACAGGAACACCTCCAGCCTAGGCAGTTTCTCCTATAGAAACTGTCACGTCTTTGTCCCCTTTGCCATCCCTCCCTGACCCTTGCCAGGTGTCCCAGATTTTCTTTGGAGAGGTGGAATCAGAAGCTCTGGCAGCATGCAAACCGCAAATGCAGGGCAGATTTGCAGGAAGGCATTGTGTGGTTTTGCTTCCTTCTATTCTCCTTTCCTTGTAATTGCTGTTGTGTAATTTGTTCCTTTGACTACGCATCAAGATGCGTTTTGTTGTTGTTGTTTGTTTGTTTGTTTTCCCCTCCGAAAGATCAAACTAGGATTGCAGTTTGAGGATAACCCTTCTGTAAGAATTTATAGTTCAAGATCCTCAGGAACCTGCTGGTTGCAAGGTGCAAGCAGAGAAGCCCAGGAGTCAGTACTGGAGCCCACTGGGTTTTCTTCCCCGTCAGCGACAGAGGCTGGCACGCAGCACGTCCTTAGCAAATCCGCAGATGACACTAAACAAGGGGATTTGTCTGACGTGCGAGGCATCCTGAGAACCTTGAGGGCTGGGGCAAAAAAAACCTTGTCACATTCAATAAGAAGCACAAAATCCTGGATCTGCGGATACCAGCCCTGGCTGGGAACCAGGGGGCTGGGCACCGTTCTGCAGGGGGGCTGGGGAAGATACCAGCTCAGACAGGGGACAGCTGAAGGCTTTTGCTACAACTGAGAGGTGGGTGACGGTGGGAGGATGTGCTCAGAAGATCAAGAGAAGGCGCTGCCCCTCCGAGCGGCCCTGGGGAGGTCACACCTGGCACAGAGCGGCTCCTTCCTCAGGATGGCGCAGGGACAGGCCCCAGGGAGGTCTCCAGCCTCAGGGGCTGGACAAAGCCCCAGCCACCTGGATCTAGTGCCAGCCACAGCCCTCATCTGAGCAGAGGCCGGGCCACATGCCACCAGGACCTTTCCCACAGACACCTGCGATCTTCAACTTTGTCTCTACAGGCCAGCTTGCAGCCCACTTTTAAACCCCATTTTTCCTTTGCATTCACTGTTCCGCCTCTGGTTATGCTGAATTTCACCTCCATTTTCTCTCCCAGTCCCTCAGAAGAGGAAGGTTATTTTGCAGGGCTGGCATTTTTGGTCTTTGCTTTTTTCCTAGCCTCCCCTAAATGTATAAAAAGTGTTTTTTAATAACTGCTGACATATTAGCCCCCCTCCAGCCTTCAAGTACTGAAGCAGTTTTAGGCAACGACCATCAGCCCTCGTGGATGAGCTCTGGGGGTTGTTCCATTGGCCTGCCACCAAAGCCTCTTTTACTGACATTTCAAGTCAAGACAGATCTCCAAATGAAGCGCCCAGCCAAAGCCTACCTCATTTGAAGGCAGCTTTGGTTTTCTGAAGGATGCTTTTCTGCTTGTAATAACTTGCTTTATCCTGACTTTTAGCCAATGACTGTTTCCTCATGGTCTTTTTCCAATAAGTGGTGTGAATTTGCTCCAAGCATCCAATTCCAGGTTCTTAAATGCTTTCCTCGCTGCTAGCAAAGACTATGCCAGTCTGTAAAAGCATTAAAAAGCGGTGCCTCTTGTCAAACCTCTCCGCAGTTACGTAGGGTTTTTTTTTAAGGTTTTAAGCTACCACTAGGAGAAGGGGCACTAAATTGGCCTTTGCTGCTCCTAGGAGGATTGTGAGTCTTAAATACACTGTGAGCGCTGCTGCTCTTTGAAAGCAAGGTAAGAGACCTGCCCTTGGCCATAGCAAGAGCAGCTTCTTCCTCTGCATGCGTTGCGAGATTGGGGTCTCCACAGGGCAATCATTAATGGTATCTAGAAACCTAACTCCGTGTTAGACCCTGGTGCTGTGCTCACCCCCGTTTACAAGTTCACCTTTACCGAGGCATTTCCTCCCTCACATCCCAGTCAGCATCACTATCCTGGGTATTAACACTGACTTTGTGTTTGCCAGTTTTTTGAGAGGAATGTCAGCGTATAAGGAGTCTACGGCTCCTTGTTGATGTGGTTACTTTCTTGATCTTGGCAAGAGTACGTCATTAGTATTTCTAAAACTTGTAACTCCTTAATAGAAAAGGCACTCAGTCTTGGCTTAGCCATCATTACGGCAGATAAAAACCAGTCATTGGAACAGAAATCAGTGGTTTTCCAAGGCCAGAAATTATGACCTCAATGCATTTAATGTGGGCAACAGAGCATGGCTCCGAGCGGTTACGGATACATCTGATGTTTCCACAACAGAAACTTCCCCACAGAAATATGAGTGAAGCAGCTGGAGGAGAAAAAGCAAAGATCTAGGTGGGGGAAAAACAGTGAATAAAAACACTGAGCTCTTTGAAAAGATTATTAGGCAGCCAGAGAGCCCCAGTGCTACAGCAGACACTTCAGTTAGAAGGTTCACCGAGGCCAGGATGAAGCAAAGACGTAAGTTAAAATGCAAAAAACAAAGTGAACATAAACAAACATAGCCAGCAGTCAAAGAAAACAAGGAGAAAAGAGGTAATAGAAAGAAAAGATATAAATGAAACATCTGTGACAAACCTGGCTATACATCCGTTTCCTTAACTGGAGGAAAATATTACAACAGAATTATTTTTAAAACTAGTAATGGGAGAAAGTCAAACAGTAGTTGAGGCCCATTAACAGATAGAGTTAAAAATTAATAAAGCAGACAAAGTGGAAGCGTTCAATAAGTGTAGATAGTTGTAAAGAAGCAGGGTCGTGTACTTTCATCACAGGAAGATAATTATGTACTTTATAGTTTGCTAATGACTCTGGAAGATTTATAACAGGGCCATTTGTGAGACTCCCTGGCCAGCAGACCAAGTGACGTACGTGTGGGGGCTCCGAATGCTGCAGCACTTACAGCAGAGCTGGGAACACAGAGGAGGAAAGCCCCAAATGGTCCAGATTCGGAAGCAAAGCAGTTCCACCCAGCATTAATCTGAGTTTTCAAAAGGATCCAGATGTAAATGCGAAACAGCTGCTGCTCGGTGGCTGCCACGCTCGTAGAATAACCGCGACAACGGTAAGCCAGCAACCCCCACCACCGGTAAATTGGGTCCCTTCAAAGAAGCATTTACATAGGACCAAAAGGAACATTGGTAGGGTGAGGCAGGAGGAAAGCAAACTGCATTCAGGGAATGAGATGTCAAAAAGGTCAGACGCAAGGCATGGTGAAGCCCTAGTGCACGCCTGGGACTCCCGCATGCCTCCAAAGCGAAGTGCTGGCAAACAGGCTAATGCAAGCGCTGGCTCCGTGACCAGCACGTAAGGGAGTTGTTCTACCCAGCACGACACTGGCAATGCTGGGGCTGTTAGGAAAAAAAAAAAAAAAAAGTAAAGAGTGAACACTGGGGCTTGCAGGAGAATAAAAAAGCCTTCCTGAACGAGACAGAGGCTGCACTTTTTTTCCCCCACCACCATTTAGAAGGGCAAAGAAGTGAGCTTCCTTTGGTACATAAACACTTTTGAGGGAGCAAATGTTGTAATATAAACCCAGCAGAGAAAGGCAGAAGGAGCAGCAGGAGATGTACGCTCCCATCAGGAAAATATCACGGATTTATTTCTGAGGCTGAGGAACTACCACTGGAAGGGTTTGGCCAGTTAAACTAACACAGGACGATTCTTTTGGTGTTGTCAGATAGACAGGGTTTCATCCTGGAAGACCTCTAGCTTAGACAATCTGCTGAGGTGAGGGGACGTGGGCGAATCCCCTGGGGCGCCCCGTGCAGCAGTGCAGCTCAGCGATCTCATGGTCCCGCTCGCCCACCCGCCACCACCTGACAGATGTGTGGGCAGAAGGCCTGGGGCAGGGGGCTGCAGGCCGAAGGCACCCTGCAGCTCAGTGACAGCAGTAAAGGCTGGGCCTGGCACGGCTGTGTGCGCCTTAGCAGCACCCGGCCTTGCTTCCAAGCCCCAGGTGGTGCTTCCCAAAGGCAGCAGCTGCCTGAAAGCAAAGCCAGTGGCGGCCCCCAGGACTGCCCCTGCCAGGAGCCGAACCCGAGGCTGAGCCCTGGCTGCTCGGGAGCTGTGCACTGCTGCCCAAGAACAACCCAGGGAGCGAGCAGGACGACACGCAGCCTTGCTGAGCCTGTTCCCCTCTCTGGGCTAACACAGGCAACCATCTCGTTGCAGGGGTGTTCGCCATCAGTGGGAATGGGTAACATGCAGGGCAGAGCAGCCGGTGCTCTGCATTTCTCAAAGATACCGAGAGACAGCCAGCACGCCTCTGTCACCTGCCCAGAGTCCTTCAAAGAAGCATCCCCAGTGCAGGATGAGGCTGGAGCACTAGAGAAGAGGCATTTGCAAAAGCTCCCTTCAGACTGGCCTGCAGAAGCAGACCCAGACAAAAAAATTTTTTTTGGCTCAGACGTTTGTCCTTTTTGTCCCTGCCAATGCTCAAATTGCAACAAGGTGAAGACTGATGGGTGTGAAGGCATCTCCTCCTCCTTTCCCAGGCAGCACCTCAAGGACACCTCTGAGTCCCATGTCCCTCTTCAATTAAATCAGCATTCATTATTGATTCAGTTGCACCTTAAAATAGCAGCCCCAGGATCGAGTCCCCAGTAGCCTGCCCAGCCCACTCCAGGCTCAGACTGCGTGGAGCCATCTGGAGATGGATTTAGAGAGGTCTCGAAAACTGAGGAACTTTGATCCTGCCCGAAAACTTCCCTGGGTGGGGGGGGGTCTCGATGACCACTCTGTAGCACTGACGGCAGCTACCTGGGGGCTTGCTTGTGCAGTTAGAGCGTGCGGGACAGTCCCGAGGTCCCTGCCACATGTACCAGGGCTTCCCCATTGTCCTCCGAGGATGGGAGGAACCCAAGGCTGGCACAGCCTGCAGCAAGGCAGAGCTGCGTGATGCAGCCTCAGAATCTGCCATGTGGATGCCAGCCTCCCTGCCATCTCCCGGGGCTGTAACTGAGAAAAGAGATCCTCGTGTGAACCCCTGTGCCCCCCAAAAGAAGATTCTCTCTACGTGAAACAAAGGAAGGAGGGAGCTCTCTAAAAGCTACTTCACCAGACAAGAGAGGATCACACACCAAACTTACTCTGGAAACTAGCAACAGAGAGATCTCCTGGGCACCCAGAGGCAGGAGAGAGAAAGAGAACAAGAGTGCCATTAGAACAGGGATAGGCAGCTCTCCCCACCAGAAGGGGCTTCCAGCACATCTCCACATGCCCACATCAGGCTGCAGCATCCTCTGTCCCCCATCCCTAAGCGGCTCTCCAGGAGCAAGATCTGGCATGAAGCCTTTTCCACAGCAGAGAGGAACCAGGAGCATATCCAGACTGGCCAAGACCCTGCAAGGGTGAAGCTGAGGACGTGTACTTCAGCTCAGGAAAGGTACCTTCTCCTTCCCATGTCTTTCTCAGATGCAGCGGAGCTGAGGAACCCCTCGGTTTGACAGTAGTGCTGATAACTGAACCGCCATCACAGACAGGACAGGCTCTGCCAGGCTCCAAGAGAAATGCCTGGTTAAAACACTCCCTGCTTGCAAACTTCTCCAGTGCCCTTCCTCCTTGGGCACCCACTCCCTCTCACAGGGTACCTACTGCTTGCCTTAGTCATCAGCTTACCCATAGCAGCTGCTTGCTGCAGACATCAAAGCTACTTCTCCTACGCTTACATTCTGGGGTAACGCTCTGGTAAGGATGCACCCCTGGGCCTCTCACCTTGCCCTTGAAGGGGAGAACCCCCCTTGGGATGAATTCGACCCAGCACCCAGTCTCCAAAAGAGTCATCAGCAAGTGCAGAAGACTGGGAACGCCCAGAAAATGCTGGCTGCAAAGCTCAGGCCTGGATAATCGGTTAGGATCCCCCTAATTCTGCAGCCATCTCTCCCACTGGCCTGGCCCATAGTAGAGATGCCTGCTAGAGAAGATGCCATCCCTCCCTCAACCACCCTTCATAATCCCAAACGCCAGTGCCCCGGCCCACTCACTCTGCAGGCTGGGGAGGCTGGCATCCTCAGGCTTGGTTTTCAGCAAGTGTGGGAGCCGTGTGTATCTGTACCCGAAGCCACAGCCCTGGTAAAAGAGGTGAAGAAAGATCTCAGAGGATGACAAACAGTTGGGTTTCGCTGCTGTTGGAAAGCAAAACGCTCAGTGTCCCCCCAGCCCCAGGTGGTGCGAGAGGCAGGGATGCTCACCCGCCACAGCCTGACGAGAATCCAGTTGGTCTGCGCCCAGGGCCGCTGCTCGTAGGGAGCCAGGAGGTTCTTCATCATGGAGATCCGCCTACCAGACAGAAGACATAGGTCAGCTGCAAAGGGTCTGGGGACAGGGAATTAAATAGGACATACAGTAGGACCCACAGATCTGGGACAGAGCAATACCCACTGGTGTAAGAGAGAAGAAAGGCTCCCCAAAGCAACTCCCGCACTCTGCTGCAGCTCCTCTACCCCCGGCCATGCTTGGCAGCCCACCTGCTCACCCCAAGCCTTGCCACCAGCCCAGCCCTCCCGCAGGGAGCAGGCAGGGCAGCACTTACTGCTCTTCCGGGATCCTCTCTACAGCACGCAGCGAGTGGGGGTAGCAGACATAGCTGGCCAGCGCCTGCATCAGGGAGTCCCGGATGTCTGTGGAGGAACGAGAGCGGGTTAGGACAGGCATCCAAGGACACACAGTGTGCCACAGAGCACTTGAACACCAGAGGCTGGGAGAAACTAGCCCTCTTTTACAACAGACCCTCCCTGGACATGTTCTGGAGAAGAACCAACTTTGCAGACACCAAATTAGTGGGATCAGTTGATGTGGTCAAGGGAAGGGTTGCCAGAGGGACCTAGATAGGCTGGAGAAATGGGCCAGCAGAAACTTCATGAAATTAAAAAAAAAAAAAAAAGGACAAATGGTGAAACCTGGGCCTTTGCAATGCTACAAGCTGGGATTTAGTGGGTGGGGAACAGCACTGCTGAGAGCAACCTGGGGCTCGAGGCAAGCAGTAACCTGAGCTTGGGCCAGCAATATGCCCTGGCAGCAAAGGAGGCCAACAGTATCCTCTGCTGCATCAATAGGAATGTAGCCAATAGATCAAGGGAAGTGATTATCTCCCTTTAGTTAACTCTCATTAGATCCGACTGACACTGCATCCTATTTTGAGACCCCCAATACAGGACAGGCATAGAGTAGAGTGAGTTCAGCAGAGGTCTGCTAAGATGGTCAGGGGCTGGAGCACTTGCCCTGCAAGGAATAGCTAAGGGAGCTGGGCACAGAGATGATAAAGCTTTGGGGTTTACAGCAGCCTTCCAGTACCTGCAAGGAGGTTATCAGGAAGATGAGAGGTTATCACTAAGATGCGGTCCGTGACTGTGGTTACAAACTACTAGCGGTATACGGGGTGAGGGTAAGAAAGAATGGGCACAAATTAAAACGAGAGGTTCACACTGGATATGAGGAAGAATGAGGACAGTCCAGCACTGAAATGGGTTGTGCAGAGAGGCTCTGTGTGGTGCAGCCTTCATCCTTTGAGGTTTTCAAGACCAGAGTGGATAAAGCCCTGAGCAGCCTAGTCTAGCATCATAACTGACCCTGCAGCTAGAGACTTCCCGAGATCGCCTCCAACCTGAATGAATGATACTGTGATTTCTGCCTGACCTACACTTTCAGTCCGAGAAGCATCTGCACCCTCTGTGCAGAGGGAAGCTCAGTCATGAAGTGGGAGTGTCTGAAGGATAAGAGTCAAGTGCCCTGAGTCTGTCTCTTGAGCCCATTGTCTCTTCTGTCTTTAGCCGTAGCAGCTGAGGGTATTCCTAGACTCTTGCCTTCCTGTTAAAGGTTGCAGAGTACTTCTAGATCTACTCCTGTGCAGCCAGCCAGGTAACTTTAAATCATTTTAATCTAGAGCACAAGCTCACCTAGCCAACCTCCACAGAATCAAAAGAGCAGCCAAGCATCCTGGTGCTCTGCTGTGGATGTGACAGTTGCCAGCAGACGAGTGGTATGACAAGCAGCACTGTGGTCTGCGACAGAAAAGTATGCCTACAGTCTTCGCCTGGCCTCTCAGAAAGACAGTGTGATCTAAAGGATGAAGGGAAAGCAGCTTCTGAAAGAGGAGCAGGGTCACTTCTAAGTCTAGATGACACAGCTGAGAGGAGGACTCGTGTGTCCTCCTGGGGAAGCAGGATAAACACGCCTTCAGAAATGGCTACTGAATTAGGAAGAGTTTAGAGTCGTACGAGCCTAGGCCTGTGTCCAAAACTGGTTTCCATGCAGCTGGAACTAGACATGTTGGATCATTCGGTCTCCAGGATCCCCACAGATATGTTACAGGGTCATACACTCAGGGACCTTCACAGAGGACACGCTGAGCTGACGAAGGAAAAACACTGAAGTCTCTTTCTCCAGAAGCAGTGGTTTCCCTACAGATTTAACCAAGATGAGCATCAAGCTGAACAGGGAATCTTGGTTTGGCAGTAGACACAGTCCACTCAGCAGGATGCTGGGTTTCTCCAGAAGCCCAAGTCATGCCCCAAACGCAGAGAACTAAAGGCAGAAGCACACATGCAGAGATCAGCATTTTAGTACAAATTTGTGTTCCTCACGTTAACAAAAGCTCATAGCGCACTGGGGATGTCCGTTTACAGCCCATCTGTATCTGCATCTGCTTGCCTACTCCTATTCCAGCTCAGGAAAAACAGAGACTCACCATCCTTGTGCCCTGGCAGCTAAGAAGAAATCCCAGACTCAGTGTGCAAGTAGCTGGGACACGAGTCCTGCTCTCAAAGGGGTATCCCAGGTCATGTATCTAACCCTGAAATAAGCAGGACGTGCTGGGTAAGGGCAGAGTCCAGACCCTCTTTGTACGTGGAGGTATAGAGCACTCCATGAGCTCAGCAGATAGATCCCAATGCAAGTCTGCTGAGCCACCAGCAGTGGGACCAGTCAGGGCTGCACCGTTATCACCCCAGAGAAGAAGAGAGCAGCTTTACCTGTGCCCACAATCCTCGAGTCAGCAAAGTGCTTGGCCAGGATGGCAGCGAGGCGCATCAGAGTCTCTTCATAGCCTGCAAAGAGGAGGGAGAAGGGGTCACGTAACAGCACAATGGGCAGCCCTGTGGGCCAGCTTTCCCATGGACACAGGACAGGCCCTGGGATTCATTCCTGCTGCAGCTATCTTTGCAGTTTTGTTGTATGTCTAGCTATCAAAACAAACAGATGGGATAACATGGGTCTACAACACAGCCTCCCACCTCAGTGTGCAGAGTCTAAAGCAGTTACTCCGAGAAAGATAAAACCATGCAACTTGGATGGCAAGAGAGAGAGGCTTAACGCAGAAGGGGCTAAGCAACACAACTAGCACCCTGTATCTATGCAGAGAAGCCACGTCCGGCCTGCAGGCCCTGAAGAAATCTGCTACTGCTTAATTATGCTGCTCCCTGAACAGCAGGTACAGCTCTCACTTAATGGATGTGAACACTTTAACTACGTCTTGTTGGCTGGAACGGCAGGTCTTCTTGCCTTTGCAGGCTCTGGAAAGCACAGAACAATTTTGCTAAGAACCACTGGGGTCACATAGCCAGGAAAAGCACAGAACATGCACAGAAGGAATCCACCTAAACAAAGATGGTTGGCACGAATTGGGTGGTCATCTCTATATCCCAGTCCCCATGAAGATTTGAAAACAGTCCCAGTTTCTGCACTCGTGGCACGTCTCCCCCCACCCAGCAACCAGCAGCATGTGTTGTCAGGGCAATGACATCCTCCAGCATCCCAACCCATTCTTGACGGCTCCTTGGAAATGAAATCCATAGCTGCCAGTGATTTTCACTACAGCCGACACCATGACGGCTTTGGGCAAAGCATGGGCTCCCTGCCTTAAGCTCAGTACAGGCCGTAGCTCAGCAGTAGGTACCTACTCAAGGAACAGCACTCAGGACTTGTTCCACATCATATAGATGATACAAAGTGAAGGACATCACAACCAGCAAAGGACACAGATGGGATGCCCTTGTATTTAATCACAAGGATGTGGCTTTATTTAGATTTTATCAGGCCAGAATTAGCAAGGACTCTCTAACCCCTTACCTGGAAGCTCCTCCATGCTATTGACAGGGCTGAAGTAGTTCTTGAGTGCACTGTAGCTGTTCATAGCCACGCTGAGGTAGAACTCTGGCATGAAAGCAAAAAGCGAGCCTGTCCTGTCGCCATGCTCGATGGTGCGGATGCACACTCGCAGCAGCCAATAGATATCCTGCATCTTCTCCTGACCAGAGAGAACACAGCAATCCCCAGTCAGTTCTGAGCAGCTTCTCTTTGGAAAAACACAACAGTCAGCACAATGCTCAGGCCTTACAAACATCTCCGTGTCTGAGGTGCTCCTCAGATGGCTGCTCTAAGTTCATTAACCAGATCTGTGTTGTTGGATCTTCTCACAGAGCCACAGAAGCGTCAGAGGAAGGAACAACCAGGGATCCCTACGCCAACCTCAAACTCAGAGCACAGTGAGCACTAGTATGAGATCAGATCAGCAGTGGCTTTGTCTCACTGAGCATTGCAGCCCTCCAGGAACTGCTCGTTGGTGGGGCCTATCTGACCACACAGGCCTGATGGCAAAAAAAGGCACGCTGATTTTAATTCCAAGTACAGTGGCTGAAGGAAGGCAGGCACTAGCATTCCCAGCATAAATCTGCTGGAACAAAAGCTCATCTTTTGTAGGAACTAACAAATGGGAACTGGCAGAAAGCTTAGACCAACTCAGATCCCTGCAATAGGCAGCCACTGCTTTTTAGATTCTGTGCCAGCCATTCAACCAGCTTTACCATCCTGAGGAATACTGGCTTCTTGCTTCTCTAGCAAAGCTCTGGGGGTCCTAGATCAAACCCAGGAAATTTAAGGGCATCTACATAACTTTAAGCTATAAAAATCAGTACTAACAAAGACATAGGAAGAGGAAATGCTACTTTGTATCCTGTACTGCCAAGAAATACCATAAGCAATAGCGATTTGCATATAAACAGAGAGAAGAGAGTTACACTTCTAATTAAAAAAAAATAATCAGAAGATAAGTGATTTCATTTGCTTAGGGGCTTTTCTAAAGTATGCCACTACCATCTTTGGGAGACTTACATGGGCTTCTTCTGTAAATTACACTGAACTAGTATAAATCAATTAAATTGAATAAAAGACATCTTTATCTCAACACTGACACACACCTCAGCTCAACTGTTGCTTTCAGGATAAAGAACAAGTGTGCAGACAACATTAAGGTAAAGAAAGCTGCATTTGATTTTATAAAGACTTGATAACCTAAAAACATCATCTTAGGTATTGCCAAGATAGAAGAATGCCTACGCCAAGAGGAGAGAGAGACAGTCACCCACAGTGTGACAGATAAATAGCGTCATAATAAAATAAGATGGTACTGTCTACTTTAAGAATGTTTTGGTCTCTCTTTTAGCTAACCTTGAGCCCCTCAGCTCAGAATAAACTAGTAACTAATTCCCCAAAGGAGCAGCCCCTCCCATGCTCAACACCTCAGCACAGAGCAGGACTTCACCTCTAGACGGAGAGCAGAATCAGTCTCTTTCTGTCCAAGAGCACCACTCACACGGGTATGTCCCTCCGCAGCAGGCAGGTCCTGTGGAGGCTGGAGCCCTCTGGGGGCACGTCTCCACTGGGAAACGCCTGTGCCAGCTGTGAGGGGCAGCCCTCGAGGTACAGGCAGTATGGACAGGCTCCTCCACGCAGCCACACTCCTCTCTGGAGCAAGCTCACTCGGCTCCTGGCACACATTTCACAACCCAACTAGTGACCTGCCTTCCCTGCAGACCAAGCAGGTCAAGGCAGAAGCACGAGCAGATGCCGCTGGTAAATCCAGAAGAGTGACAAACCCGCACTCCCGGTGGGAGGCAGGTACCCACATTTAATAGGACAACAGATCATCTAGAGACACGAACAATCGTGGTGGTGACTGATACGCACACTAGTAACGCCCCCCAGCGTCTCAAGAGGAGTCCGGGAAGAAAGGTGTATTTTCTGGCAAGCGTGGTCTATGCTAATGCAGCTGGAGAGCTCCTGCAGTGCTGCACTGTGTTGTGCGATCCTGCTCTGGGAGTGAAGGAGAGGACAAGCAAAGAGCTTGAGTCAGATCAGCCACTGCAGCTCTGCCAGACATGTTCATAGGAGCCACTGTTCTTCCACTCCGTTTACATCCTGGGACACATGCTGCTACTGCATGTTGAGAGAAATGTGTCCTCTTCCCCAGCACAAAAAAACAACCAAAAAACGTACAAACACAGATGGGGCAAGGCAATGTGCAAGGGAAGACAGGAAGAGGAGATCTGCAGAGTGTGAGAGCACAAACTGCTCATGAGAAAACAGACCAGAGACTACACCAGAAGATGGTGAATGCAAGGAAGAAAGAACAACCTGTGCAAACAGTCACTGGGTTACTAAATGTACAAAGCACTCTCTCCCCATAGGAACCAAGTGAAGAAGGGGAGAACACCTGAGCAGAAAAGCCTAACACTTGGATCCTGCAGATTGCAGGAAGAGCCTTAGTGAGAACTCCCTGTGATGCACAGCACAGCTCAGGGAAATGCTTCACAGTAGCCTCTGTCCTCTAGGCACTCCCCAGGAACTGGACGGGGCATTTGACCTGAACCCTTCTGTCTGCAACAGAGACCTGACTTCCTGAGGGAAAGCCTACAGCACCACCCAAAGCTCAGAACAGATCGGGATGTGTCCTAACAAACACTTAGGGACCAAAGCTGGGACAGGAGGGGGTCCAGGCCTCGGAAGGAGGCTCTTCATGCACATGAAGGCAGAAACAAGCCCCACAGATCAGCATTGCTCCAGCACCGGCAAAAACGTCATGTGTGACACCACAGATACAGAGACACACTCTCTCGGTATCTTCTGAGCTGCTCACATTACACTCCTGCCCACCTTCGAATAGATGGTGACGTTTATCCAAGCAAGGCGACGACTTAGGTGATTGAGTTTCTCAGAGAAGACCTTTTGGCTCTTCAGCAGCTCCTCATGGATGTCTCTCCTCTGAAAAAAAGAGTACAGAAATGCAAGGGCAGACATCACTTCCACTTATCCTTTTTCAGAGCTGGACAAACAACACAAAAGCAAGTAACACCTTGGGGCTAGCTAGGGAGTATTAACAGGAAAGGAAGGGGTCAGCAGCCTTTCTGCAGAGGGAGTGGGAATCAGTGCTATAAAAAGCATTTACTGGCCTCAGCTGCAGCCCACAAGGCCTGATGCAGACACTGGTCCAGTGTGGAGAGTGGCTTTAGGGTCAACTGCTGTCAGAGATACTTTTTTAACGCATCATCAGATACATTCAGTCTGACAGCTGGAACAGGACATAAGTGTCCCAAGTCCAGCACAGCAGGGTATTTCATACTTTTTTTTTTTTTTCTGAACCTTTCATTGTGCTTGTGAATGACAGATGTAAGGAATAGCCCCAGCAGCCCAAGCAAAAGTGGTGTGGCTGGAGGTTGGAGAGTCTCCTCTGAACAGGAAACCTTTCCAAACCACAAATCACAATCCTGGGGTACCCCCACATTCCCACCCCAGGAGGCTGGCTCCAAGCTGCCTGCAGCACACAGAGGTTTGCGAGTTGCCGCAGACTGTCTGGGAGAAGCCGAAGCAATTACTTCAGTGCCTCTATTCCTTGAGGCAGTGGTACAATGGGTTGGCACAGCATGAAATGTGGTTGCCAGCTCCAGGCATGGATTACTACCCCAACAAGACGTTGCTCCAAGGCTGGAAATCAGGCACCGTGCTTCATGCTTTTTGCCAGGTACTGAGGAGCTACCAGAGAATGAAGCGAGGAGTCCAGCGACACTTACCCTCTTTGGGCAGCGGCTGATTTTTTCCTCTGTGTCTTTCAGTGCCATGGCATACTCATTCACATCATCTGACACACCAACCATCTGAAAAACAAGCAGATTCCAACAATAAATGAGGGTATTTTTTCCCCTAGATACACAAGCATGCAATCAGATCCCCCATGGGGGTTGGGAGGACACACAGTCACTAAGCAAGCAGAAAACAGAGAGTCAGTGTAGGAACAATGGAGGTTGGGAGAATGGATGCCTGCAAAGCATGTGTCACTTACTTTCCCGAGCTGCTGGTGGACGCTGAGGTTGTACATCATCACTATTCCATCCAGGATTTCCAGGAGGGAGTTCTCTGTGATGGGCTGGTCTGGCTCCTCTGGAGGTCTCCCCAGTAAGAGACCCTCATTTCCATGGCTGCCTTCAACTGCAATCCGCCCCCAGGACAGGAGAGAAGTTCTCAGCACGGCATTTTGGCACCTCAGCTTCTGCCTGCACCTCTCCCAAGTCAGTGGCCAAAGCTCTGCTGTTCATCTAAAACACATTCTTCCTTCCCATCCCGTGTGATTCACTAGTCGCACAAACACACCATCCCCATCTCACTGCCTGCATCGGGCTGACCTGGCAGACCTGCTCAGACAGACCCAGGCTGTGCTTCAGGGACCTGCCTGGTCCCACCCCAACAACAACCGTGCTGCCTCCGCACTACGTCCCTGCAAAGTCTCGCTGCGCTTGCAGGAGCCAAGGCAGCATCTCTTTGCACAAAGCGACACCATCAACGGTGTCACATGCAGGACAGCCAAGTGGCTGACTGCGGACTTGTGGGTCTCAGTATGCGCTGGAAACGGGAAGGAGCAATGCTGGAAGTAATTAGATTGCTTTATTCTTGAGAGTACTGGGAGCTGAAGATGCCCTTCTCCCAGGGACCAGCTGGGCCACGCTACCATGCAGCAATACTCACTGTCCTCCTCTGTACGCTGCTCCACACTCAGCGTGCGCACTTTGACCTTCTCAAGGGCGCCAAGCGGCCGCCGCGGGTTCATCAGGCTGACAGCCGCGGTGCTGAGGAAA
The DNA here is from genome assembly GCF_964034855.1 of Anser brachyrhynchus. Classification (NCBI taxonomy): domain Eukaryota; kingdom Metazoa; phylum Chordata; class Aves; order Anseriformes; family Anatidae; genus Anser; species Anser brachyrhynchus. The sequence goes on from NC_137705.1 coordinate 17,534,864, forward strand.
CGGTTGGCGCGGCCCAGGGTGGGCGAGCTGAGCCAGCCAGGTCTGGCAAGAGCTCCACCGATGGCCAAGGCGGCAGAGGGACGCTGAGACTGAGAAGAAATTAAGGGAGGAACAGTTCCGGCTGTTAGGCTGCTGACTACCCCCTTGTCCCTGCAAGGATTTTGGTACAGATGGACAGGGGCTACTGGAAAGGGAGGAGGTACCTTCCCCACCGAGTCTGGGCCAGCAGTGGCCAGTTAGCAGACGTGTGTTCCTTCCTAAGGGCGCATGCCAGGCACAATCAGCAGATCTGCACAGCAAGAAGCTGTGTCTACAGTTGCTTTGCACCCCTTCAAATGCAAGTGTCAAGAGCTGCCATTGAAGAGAGGGGGCACACTTGGGTCTGTGAGGAGTTAGAATGTGGAGAAGAGAAAATTTTGCTGCTCAGACTTGGTGCATCCAGGACCTTGCTGATCTACGGCAGCTCCCGTGCATGCTTAGCTGTTTACCCAATTGCTCACGGGCTGCTTACAGTCCCAGCCCAGACACTGCTTCTCTCTAAAGCAAAGCTCAAATAGCTAGAGGCTAAGCTTGTTGCCCCAGCTCCAGGGGCCCCACTGATGAATTGCAGTACATGGCTCACCTGTGCTGCTGATGTTGCTGATTCCTCATCTTCATCAAGATCATCCATAGTCACTGACTGCAGTTCTGCAGGGTCAATCAAGACATTGGCTTTTGCAGCCAGGTCATCTGCACAAAGCACACCAGAGCAGCTGTGAATGCGCGAGTTACCTGTCACAGCCCTAGGCTCATCTTCTTTCCTGCTTCTCAGCAGCAGAGAAGCAGCCAGTGAAGCTGGACGCTGCATCAGAACAGGCTCACCGTTCCCTTTATGTGGAATAGATCTGCCCTTGCTAACAGAACGAAGACCAAGCAGCTCACCGAGAACGCGTTTCTGTTCCTGTTCCTACCAGCAGCAAACAGAATAACTAAGGAACCAGGAGACAACTGCTGGGGACAAACTGGAGTAGCATAGGGAAGGAAACTCAGGGCCTGAGACCATTTGATAAGCCTCCAACTCTTCAACACTGCCCCATTTTATGTCCCCAATTCACTAGGACTGCAGGTCCCCTATAGCCCAGAGGAAGGCTGCTCTGATGGAGAGGGACTCTATCACGGAGTGTATTGATAGGACAAGGAGTAATGGCTTTAAACTAAAAGAGGGTAGGTTTAGATTAGATATAGGGAAGAAATTCTTCACTCTGAGGGTGGTGAGACACTGGAACAGGCTGCCCAGAGAAGTTGTGGATGCTCCATCCCTGGCAGTGCCCAAGGCCAGTCTGGATGGGGCTTTGGACAGCCTGGTCTAGAGGGAGGTGTCCCTGCCCATGGCTGAAGGGTTGCAATTAGATGATCTTTAAGGTCCCTTTCAACCCAAACCATCCTCTGATTCTATGACAGCTACGCTGTACAAAGCCTGAACACCGTGTCTTCTAGTCCACAGTCATGGGTTTAAAGCTGTCCAGGAAGGACACGGGGCTGCTACGTGTTGGAGTGTTACAGCAAGGAAAATGCAGACATTTTCACACCCAGCAGAGCCGTGCTGATGGTCAGCGCTTTGACAGCTCCCAGCCCTTGGCTGTGGTGCAGCAAAAGCACTACCCCAGCAGGTGTTCCCAGACTATCCCCCTTTCCTCCACCAGCCAAAGGCTGAAGCAAGATCCCCGAAGGACTGCTCGACTTGGATACCCAGTCTTACCGCTGCAGGCCTCACATGCCACTACAGCTGCAGCAAGGGGGGCTGGAGCTGCTGACGTGCCAGGGCAAACTGTAGGTCTAACCCCTGTTCTACAGGCAGCCTCCCTGGCTTTGCTTGCTGGGCAGGCTGAGGGTGCTCTGACACAGAGAGTGATACTGTGCTCAGCTCCTCTCCCTTATGCCCACCACACACCATAAGTCTGGGGAAAGGAGTAAAAGCTCAGCAAGAGAAAATCAGGATATTAGATTAGAAAAAAGTTTCCAACTGAACATTCAGGCTAAGGCACGCAATTAGGAAAAGATGACAAATTAGTGCCCCAATCAGGGATGTAACGCCGTCAAGTTAAAGGACGCTCCACACCAGACAGATGCTGTCTTCTCTAGAGTAACTTGCATCTCACTAAAGCTCAGATCTTCTCTCCTTCCATTTAATCACAATTCATTATCCACAGCTCCCTCCCTGGGATGTCTCTTGGGTGAACTTCAGCCAGGACCTGGGGTGCAGGTATTGGAAGCAAGAGCACTTACCTTTCAGAGTCTTCTTGAGATGAGACAGGAGACCTCCAAGTCGCTGAAGGTCAAAATAATCCACCTTCCCGTTATAGAAAAGCTGGGGAGGGACATACGCCTCTAAAGCAGAGAAGGAGATTTGTTTGTCCCATCAGTCCCATGCACAGGACCCACACACACACCAGCACAAACAGGTAAGCCCTCAGACAGACCCCACGGCCCAGCCTGAAGCCACGCTGAGTGACAGCTTGTGTTCTTATAAGAACACAAGCCATTGAGGCAGAGGCAACTTCCACCATAAAGTAAGCACGAGATTTGCACAGAAACAAGAGCAAGTGATGGTCATTGACAACAAGGCTCCCAGCCACAGGCACTGGGGAAAATTGGATCCTTGGAAAACTCGGCAGCTTTCCACCCGGCTACTCCAGCTCAGACACTGAGTGCCACAGGGTACTGTAAGGCACTTATTGAAAGGATAAGCCAAAAGCAAGAAAAGGGACAGGCACAGCTGGGTTCAAGAGTGGAAAAGCAACTGGCATTGACTTGATTTCCCCATAATCCCACAGTCTCAGAACCAAGAAAATACACAAATATCGTTCCCTCCACTTGAACTATTGGACCACTGAGCTACCCTCCTACAGACCCATAATCAATACTGGACTCTGCTCCAGAGCATACAGGATGAACTAGCAAATATAGGTGATATTCTGCAATTCTCAAAGGAATTATCCAGAATTGGTCAAGGTATTAAATGGAATGGATCTGCATATAGGAGTTTCCAAGAATGACTAGGAAATACAAGCACAGGGTGATAGAAGGCACCAGCACCCATGGGAAACACAAAACCTTCAGCATCCTGGAGAGGCAAACCCTGGCCCAAACACAGAAGCATCCTCAAAGCTTCTCCACCAGACCTTACCATCACTGCTCAGTGCAGCAGGGGTCTTTGCCTTGTGGCCATCCCAGAAGAAACGCAGGGCAGCAATAAGCCGGTGCAGGAAGCACACCATGTACTCTGGCGGGCACAGCACAGTCAAGTTCTAGGGCAACAATGAGAGTTCAGCCATTAGGGCAGGTGTGAAAGTGCATCTTAGTCCCAGTGGCCACATGGGACAGGCAGAAGAAACCTGTTCTCAGCCTTGCTCACGTGCACCAGTTTGCAAAGAGCACCTCTAGTTTCCAGCACTGGGATGGAGCCCAGCACTGATGGCAGGCAGCAGCTTCCACCTCTAAAGTCCTTGGCCCCAAAACAAGCTGGTCTGATAGAGGAGGATGTATACCACGTGCTCCACCACTAAAGGCGGGCTGCTCTTCAACACAGAGAGGCAGATGAAGAAAGGGTTGATTCCAAAGCTGCAGGCCGACAGCCTGACCCAGAGCTGGAAGGCCAGTCCTCATCCAGGCGGGGAAGAGGATGCTGAAGCCAGCAGGCCAACTGTGGCAGAGCACACCACAGCTGCACTTGAGAGATTTTAGCAGGATATTCAACTCACACCCAAGGCTGCTCCCAAGGATCTCCTTCCGCCTGAATCACTACACAGGACTTGGTTAAGCTCCCTGGTTTCTAGCCTCAGATTTTCTCCCTCCTCCCCACACACTGCCATATCTAGATCTCAATTGCTCATCTGCTGGAAGCAGCCCAGCCGAAAGGGTAAGAGCTCCCACCCTGGAGGTACCAGCTCTCAGAGTGAGGCTTGCAGTAAGGCTTACCCCTCTGTTGCTAGCATGTTGCTAACAACATTGCTCTGTTGCTACTTACCCCTCTGTTGCTAGCATTTTCCTGAAGAAACTTGCGGAATTTGTTCAGGAAGATGTATCTGGAGGCTTCCCCCTGGCAGGAGGAAAAGTAGATGGTGAACTCACACGGAAAGGCATTAATTGTCCACCTCTGCAATATGTTTGCCTCAAGTCATGCTTGCCCAGGGGTGCATTCAGGCTTTAGGCACTTAAAGCAGAGGGGCACGCTATTTTTTTCCATATTAATTAGGCAGACCCCCAGCGTAACCCTACATCAACACGCATCCAGAAACCCCACAAAAAGGTCTGGGTCTAGAGTGATGCCTGAGTACTGATGGGGCCTGAAGGTACTGAGGTACTGAGAACAGAGCAGCTCCCAGTATCTGCCTGGGAGCCACACTCCGTAGCAGAAAGCAACTGACCCAGTCTCCACCAATGCTGGAGCACCCACGAGTATCTCACAGGCCACTGCTACGCAGTGCTGAGTTTTCTGAGGCCTGTACTGGGATGCACTGATCACGGCCAACAGATATTCAGCTTTACCCAGATGAGCACTCTCCACCTGCTCCCTAGAGGCACGCGCTCACATAGCTGATGTTTCATTTCTCTCTGGAATTAATATTAGTTGTCAGAGTAGAATGAACTGCAGTCAGATTGTGACTGCTTAGTTCAACAGAGACCCAAGACTGGCCTAGATGCAGCTCATATAACCGGTTAACACTGGCATAGCATCTGATACCCCTTTAAACAGAGTCCAAAGTCTCAGTTTATGCAATTCAGCCTGCCTTAATGGATCAGTTAGAGAATTACTTCTGAGGACCGAAGGTCTCAACAGATGCACTTCTGTACAGACACAGTGATGTGTTAGCCACCACACAACTCCCAGAACTGCTGCTGGTCCCAGAACTGGCACTCGAACTCTAACAGAAAGTGCAAAAATCTGTACCTTACAAGTCCTGGGATGTGGAGATACTGGAGCAAAAAATCCACAGAGTGCTTACCCCTCCTCTGTCTTTGTTGTTCAGCAGCAACTTCAGAATCTGAACCTGGAGACCTTCCACCACTAGAACAGGGACAAAACAGTCTGCTGTCAGACAACAAAAACTGGAGGACTACCGCCCACCCACATTAACCCCAACTGCAGTACCCTGTCACCAGGAGAAAGGCCACCTCCCCAGCACAGGCCGCCCAGGAAGAACCAGCGTCAGCAGAATGTTAGTCCCATCACTGTGAGAATTTTCTCTTTCTCCACCTAGCAATAAATCCATCCCCATCTGATGGGGATGCCCCTAAAGGGGACAGCCACTAAAGGGGAGTTCTGGCTTGCTCACGTCCCCTGGTGGGATGTTGCAGCTTGTGGATTGGTCCCTCTGGCTGCACACAAGGTATGGGGTCTTGGCAGTTTCCATCTTTCCTCACAAACCTTCGATGCGTTTCTTGAGCCGCTGGCAGCCTCTTTCATACGCCCGCCGCCTCAGCCTTTCCTCAGCACTCTCCTCCTTCACTTCCTTACTCTCCTTGCCCTGGTTGGGGGACAGACCCTGATTAAGAAGAGAGCACTGCACAAGGAAAAGTGTCTTGTCAAAGGAGGAACAGAAGCTCACTGAGACAATGTACAAGTGCGTGACAGCACCTGGCACCACGCCTAAACAGGCCTCCCCTGGCCTTGTAATGAATAATGTCAGGAGATCTTTTGAGGACACACAAGACAATCTGCAGTTCCTTAGACTCTATGAGGTTCCCTTCCAAATCCGTTGCCACAGAAAACTGTTCCCTTCCCTGTCCCAAGCAACGTACCCTAAACATCCCTGATAAGGGAATAATAAAGATGATAAGGCAATGTAGAGGCTACAACTCTCACACAGCTCTGAAGGGTCCACCAACGTTAACACAGTTGGAAACACGGGGCCAGCAAATGATGGGTACGGCTGGCCACCAAATTTCTTTCAGTCTCCTTAGAGGAAGATGTGCCCTTACTCACCTCCTTGGTGAAGCGGTTTGGCCACCACGTGGTGGGAATGAGCTCTTGCAAACCAGCCTCCTCCACGCGAAGCGGGCTCTTGATGTAGAAGAACACAACCGAACGGAGCACATCAAAGCTGCGGCAACGTTAAAGCAAGCACAGCAGCTACATCAGAGAAGGGGCAGGGCGTGTTCCCTGAGCCGTAGTGAGAGACCCCTCTCCAACAACCACTCAAAGCTCTGCAAAATCCAGAGCCCCCTTCTCCTGGGAGAAGGCCCATGCAGTTATCACAGCGGCTGCCCAAATGCTACAACAGCAGCTGGACTGCTCAGAAGCCTGTTTTGCTCTAGGGACACCAGAGAGGTTGGTCAGGTAGAAATAAAGTCCTGTGTGTTAGTGATGTGGATGTGACCTTCCCTCGTGGCACTGTTTCCCCCTCCTCAAAGCAGAACTTTGCAGAGAATGGTGTCAGGCAGACAGAGGAGACCTGAGCAATTAGAAATGAACTCCCAAAGATGGAGTGGCTTCTGCCTCCCAGGACCTGCAGATCCTTTCAGTCTCTTTGGCTGTGTTATCGAGGGCAGGGGGGATGAAGGCTAGAGGAGGCACAAAGGATACAGAACATTGCTGAGTAGATATTTCCTGGATTTCTCATGCTTCAAGACTGCAATGGTGAGACGGAGGTAGTGAATCTACAGAAACAGAAGAAGCAAAACTGACTCCATCTACAGAAGAGGACACAACTCTCTAAGAGGTACAATGGGACAGAATTGTCATCTCTAAATCAAACAACTGCAGATTATCCAAAACATCAGGTACCCCTGGACAAGGGGACATAATAGAAGTTAGCTAGTCACAAATTCCTGGGGATCAAGAAGTACAACTCACTTGCAAACCCAGGTCTGGGATGATGGGAGAAAACCTGTAAGCCCGCAGCAGTGACATCAGTAGCTGCTTGAGGCACTCGTGCACTTCATACTCCTGAGAAAATAAGAAACACATTGAGCAGCAACAGCAAGGTGTCAGGAACAGCGATAGGTCTCAGAGTGTGGCTTTGGAAGGATGCAGCATTCACTTGTGCACTGAAAATGGAGGTGCTCAGAACCCACAGTGTCTGTTCACCTGACTCAACAGGGAAGTCTGAGCAGTGGCTGGTGCCATCACCTTGCTACAGGGAAAGAAGCAGCTGCACTAGTAAAGCAAACCCAGCAGACGTCTACGACAAACCAAAGTCCCAGGTCCCATTTGGCTGGGGTAAGTCACCCATGCCCACGTCCCCCAAACCTACCCAACACACGGTGTTGGCAGAACCAACCCCGAAAGGAAAGACAAGTTACTCTTGTGTAAATGTGATGATGGAGGAGCTGTTCTTTTGAGCCCAACCGACAGCCAGCCCACAGGATAAGAGCTGTCTCTTCTACAAACTCAGCAGCCCCACTGGGGCATTTGGCTTCATTTGGTGAGCCAGACAACCTCAGGGAAACAATGGTCTACTGCAAAAACAGGCATCTGATCACCAGTAAGGGAAAGAAGTTGATCACTACCAGTATTTTTGGGTGAAGTTTCCTATGCTCAGCACCTCCAGTGGCCTCCCTGGGCATGAACCAGTGCCCTAGCAACTCACCTCCATGAGAAGCCACATGAGATCCAGCAGCTGCTGAATAAGGGGATGGGCCTCCACTGCCCCTCCTCGCTCCAGGATGCTCAACAGGAAGGTCATGAGCACATCTTCCACCAGGTACACCTTGCACTGCAGACAGACAGGCAGGTCAACAGTCCTCCAGGGCAGAGTCATTTCCGAGCAAAGGCCAAGGCCCAGTTCACCTCCCCTTGCAAGCACAAAACCAGGTACCTACAGAAACTTGCACTGAGCAGTCAAAACTCACCATGAGAGGGGAGAAATAATTGAAGATGTGGGCTAATGTGATCAACACTGTGGGTTCTCCCTGCAATTGCCACATGGATGTGTCCTTCTCCACCAGCTTCCCCTCCTGCAATGCCAAACCCAGAAAAACACACAGCTTGGAGCTAGCCCAGTCCACCCTGCACCAACGACTGAAAGAACTGGGGGCCTGGAGTAGCCACTGTTTGCTACCCCACACCTCATTGGGCTAGAAAGCTTGAATGTGGCAAATGAGGGTGGCAAGGCATCCAGGACCATGCCTCTGGAGAGCTGTAGTTCAGATCAGACATCATTTATTATCAGTAACGTGCATGCAGCCTGACAATCTGTTTTTCCAGAACATGGTTTGAGTGCGTGTGACTACTTGTAAATGGGAATCCCTGCAGGAGACCTCAACTAGTAAGCCAGGCCTCCAAGCAAGCTGAGATCAGAGCAGAGGGCATTCCCTGTCCTTTGTGCAGAAACAGATCATCTCTCACCCTAGAGGAAAAAAATGTTTTCTAGTGAACACTGGTATAGCCAAAACAGTTCTCAAGGCAGACCTGCCTTGAGAACTTGACTGCATCATGGCACCAGGACATCAGGAAAACGTTTGGGATATGAACAAGTTTCTTTCAAGGCTGCAATATCACATGCATCAGTTCTGACCCCAACAAACTTCACCCCTTGGAAGAAAACGTCTTAGGACTGAGAACGAAGCCCAGTATGATTTAACTTTAGCCTCAGGGTGGAACTATTAGGAATCCCATTTTGCAAGTCCAGAGATGTGCATGCCCCATGCAAAAGCAAGCAGGTGTTTAGACTCATAGGTGTATGGAAACATCTGAGCTACCAGCAGGTACAAAGAAGTGCATAAGCATGTTTCCTGGCATGATGCCCCACAGACCTGCTCAGGAACCTTAGCCTACCGTCACATCGATCCCGATATGGATCACATTCTTCAGGTAGCCTAAAAGCCTGCGAGCCTTCACGAGGTCTGAGACAGGAGGGTCTTGCAAGGGGTGGTAGCCTTCCACTGGATACGTAGGCAAGTGTTAAGGTGCAATCCGATCCTTTCAAGACTTCTTTTGTTTGTGCAAAGAAAATAGTGTCTCTCTATTTTACTTTATATCCATGCATGCCTAAGTCACAGTTCAAATCAAATAAATAGATGATAAGCCATAAGATCTTTTCCCCACTTTGCCCATACTGCAACCACCAAGGATTTCCCTAAATGCTCTGTCCTCATCAGAAAGACCACCAGGAGCCTCCATGACAGCTGTCAACAAGCACATCCAGGACTGCTCTGACAAGGGCTGCAGGTCTCAGCTTCTGCACAGAGACAGCAGGCAATTCTCCTACCACGTCAGAGGTCCTGCATACCTGAGAGGTGGAACAGACCTGAAGCCAACAGGCTCAGAAGCACAAATGCACAAGGGTTTCCAGACCTGGAGAGTGAGACCTTTGCAGGAGCTGAGTGCCTGGGATCTGGCATCACGCAGCTGCAGCGTAAGCTACTGAGTGAGAGCTCAAAGCAAACCTCATTTCAACAATTGCTGGCACCTGAAAAGGTGACTGCGTGCCTTGCAGTTGTGCACCGAGAGATGGCTGCTTCTCTCCTTGATTCTGCTCTGAGCAAAAGCGCCAAGAAAAAGTGAACTGCACTCAGGTATGTATATTCTATAGCCTCAAAGGATGGTCTCAGGACAGGTTCTTCTCCCTTTAGACCTCCTCTTCCCACACCCAAAGGATATCGAAGTGGACGGCTCCCAAAGTTAAAAGCAACAGACTCTTTGAATGAGAGACTGATAGCAGGGAAGTATGCCATTCCAGCACCTCTTGTGATGTTATCAAAAGCAGTTCCCAGAGATATGCCATTCCTGAAAGAAGAAAAAACAACAAAACTTGAGCCACAGTAGGAGGTTTTTGTGGTCAGCTGGACAATCCAGGTATCTGCATTCCCCTCCCAGAGCCCTGCCAACATGGACACATCAGTCATTCATGGCTCCTCGCTTGGCAGACATGCAAACCCCACAGTTTTACTGAGCAAGTGCCCTGGGGAGCACAGCAGAATTCCCATTTTCATATAACAGCATGAGAAGGCATTGGAGTCTGCACAGTACGAAAAGCCCCACTCAGCACCAAGGGCAACCAAAATCCTTACTAGATATCTGACCGGCAGGGCATATTAAAGGCAGGTGACATTTTTGGCCTCATCCATTTGATGTTGGTGGAAAGAAAAGGAGAATGGTCTCAATCTACTATTCTCAAAAGATGGCAGAAGCATCTGACAATTTTTATTTCCAGCTGACTTGCTGCAGGCTGCAGTTTAGGGCCAGGGAACAATTCTTCATAGAATCACAGAACGGTTTGGGTTGGAAGGGACCTTAAAGATCATCTAATTCCAACCCCTTCCACTAGAGCATAGGGACAGCTTCCACTAGACCAGTCTGCTCAAAGCCTAATCCAACCTGGCCTTGAACACTTCCAGGGATGGGGCATCCACAACTTCTCTGGGCAGCCTGTGCCAGGGCCTCACCACCCTCAGATTCTTACTCCAGCTGGCCGCTGCTCATTGTCTGTTGGAGATGGAAGCTGGAGATCTATCAGCCTTTTCACACCTCCCTGTGAGTCTAGGGCAGGCAAGGTCTATACTGGCCACAAAAGCAGTCAGTGGGGCTCAGCCAGCTGTGGTATTAAGCAACACAACACGTGCCTTCCCTTCCAAAATCCTAGCAAACTTTATACAAACTTAGGAGCTGCTTGGGCACCTTCTTGCCAGCTGCTCCCACCTGAACTTTGGAGACTCAAAAGTCCATTTAGATGGCTTCTGAACACAAAGCAGAGAAGCAGAGGCTGGAGATACTGAGGAACTTAAAGGAGAGAGGGTAGAAAGAGGGCTCAGCAACCTGCTGAGCAGTGCCAAAGCATGTATACGACAAACAGCCACCCGCAAAACAAGGAACGGGACAAAGATGCTTACAAGCAGAAAGCAATGGTGCCCTCATCAAGGTCTATCAGACAGCTGACGATGTCTCCTGCCGCCCAAGACTGCAGTAGAAGGAGAGGAAAAATGTTAGACATATATCTAGGGTGTTCCCACACCGGAAGAAAGACTTTAACCCAACCAATCCCTTGTGATTCAGGGTTGCAGGAGAGACAGCTCCTTCTGACAGCAGCTCACGTGGCATTTTCAGACACTTCTGGAAGCTGCTCATAAGCCTCTGGCTGGGATCTTTTTTCCCCCTCCAGCACTAGGGATGTGCATGGGATCAGACTTATGCCAACACTGCAATCCTCTGATGGGCTACAAAGAACCAGAGCCTTCCAGACACACCAGCATCACTATGCTGGCAATCCAGTCTGCTGGGGCTGCTAAAAGAAAGCACCTATGTGGCACGCCCAGCACCTCTCAAGTACAAATCAGTGCTGGCACACAGCCTCCCCAAGAGCACAATGAAGCAGGGAGCACAGCCCAAGGGCATTTCACAGAGCCCATAAGAATCCAGGGAGCAGAAGGAGATGTTTGCTTCTCCGCCTTCCTGGGAGGACAGTACTCACCTTGCCATAGTTGGTAGTGGTCACGTTCCATTTACGCACCCTGTTGCCATCATATGCATATGAATCTGGTGTATCTCCAACTCCTTCCTGCACCAAAGTATAAAAGAGATTCAGACTAGACCAAGCAGAGAGGATCCCCTTCCTTGCAAGAGCAGCTTCAAGGGGAAGACTGGCAGACAGGGAGAGCAACTGACAGCACATGTGCTCTGCCTGGGCAGAGTGAATCCAATGACCTGTGTGATCTTTGGTTCGGAAATATATAATACACGACTTTGGGGTCAGAAGAAGGGTACTAATATATGACACTGCCAAAACAGCCCCTCAGGATGCCTGTCACCTCCCCTCTCATGCAGCAGGGATTGGCAGGTTAGTGGAACTCCACAGCTGACACACCTTCCCAGCATCAAACATCCCACCCAGCGCCTGACAAGAGCTGGCCTGGGCCTGCCTCCCCTAGGCAAAAAAGACCTGTAGTATTGGCTGCTGCGGGTCTTCCCGAGAGACAGCAGCCAGCACTGCAGAGCCACGCACGCTCTGGAGAACCTGTCAGCTGAACAGCAACACATCCATGCAGAGGCAACACACCCAGTGCACAAGCCTTTTGCTCCACACACCACTCAGGGAACAGAGACCAGAAGGAGAGTTGAGTAAAGATCTGTTAGTTAGCTGCAGATTTGGCATTTCTAGTGTGTGTGGTGGGCACAAAAAGCCAGCAGGGCAGGAGCACAGCACCAGTGCAATGCTCCATGCTGACCTAAAATGTGGTGGAGTAACAGAGCAGACAGGTGCAGCAGTTACAGTACCTCCTGATTAAATCTGCAGTTGAGAGTACACCAGCCAATCTGCATGAGTCCCTGGGAAGAGATGAGCACCTCGTAAATCCATTTTCCTGGAAGAAAAAGATGACACACACAGTAAATCCATGCTGCTTGACTCATTGTTAGAGAAGCAGAACCTGATACTGCTCCCACAGAAGAGAATCTGGGCACTCAACGGATCTTTGCAACATCCCTGGCATTTCCCTCCCAATTGTTTACTTGGGTACCACGCAATCCTCCATCCTTCTGACTTCCTGGAAAAGCCAGTGGAAGAACTGGGGAAGACAGGGCTCAAGATCTAGAACAGCAACATATTCAAAATTTCCTGAGCTATCTAGTTGTGCAAGCCTCCACACACTCCTGCTGGGACCTTTCTCAAAGCATCACCCACTTATATCCTTACCTTTATACACGCACGTCGTGGCCCTGATAGAGCCAAAATTACTGTGGCCAATCACCTGGACCGACAAACAAAAGATATTTTAAAGTTAGGCAAAAAGGCCTGAAAACCAGAGCATGATGAACTAACTATTCATGGATCATAGTGTGGGGAAGAGACGTGATGTATTCCCCATCCCTGCAGCTGTACTTAGAGCCAACAGGCCCGAGGGAACCATCCCACATCCTCCCCACAGCTCATCTCTACTTGATAAACCCCAGGGACACATGCAGCATGGCAGCAGTACAAGGGACACATGGTGATTTGTGACAGGCATACAAAGGTGACAGTTATATAGGAAAGACATCTGAATCCTAGACAAACGGCAAGCGGAGACAAGGGCAGCCTCCTGGCTACACAGAATAAAGAGGGAACGAGCACAGGAGCAAGGGTTGTGTGTGCTCGGTGAAAGTACGAAAGGAGTGGAGAAATGACTGAAGTAGGAAAGGATTCAGTTCCAGTGGATTCTTTCAGCTGATTTTCTGTACAAGGAACATCAGCTAAGGAAACAGAAGGGAGCTAATGGAAACAAAGGAGAAAGGAAGCAGCCAGTGCAGCAGCAAGGCCTGGCTTCAGCCTCAGCCTCTCACCACTGTTACAGAAGACTAGAAGGAAGGAAGGAAGAGGCAGTCACTGGAGGGAGGGACAGGAAAGCTGGCTGCTGTCACCAACTCTGCTTAGCCAAGCTCTTCAGTGAGCCCTTGGGCCAGCATAACACTTCCCCTTCCCTGCAGCTCCACTCAGAGCTTGCTGTGACTTAGGGGTACTGCTAGACCTTTTCCCAGGAGAGCTCATTTATTTCCTCCAGGATCCCTCAGCTTTCTGGGTAGACTCCATTTAAAAACATACTGTACAGCCAGTGACAGCGATCTGCCATGAAGAACAAACTGAGTGCTTTTAGTCTCACAAGCCCATTTCCTGCTGCAGCCAGCATCACACTCACCCCAAGTAAGTCATCATCAACCAGCAGGAGCCCCTCAAAACCGCTCGTGTGGTCCAACACTACAGTAGAGGGACCAAGCCGGCCTTCTGCTCCCTGATCTGAAACAAGAGTTGCAGAAAACCTGTTAGGTTTTAGCAGCACACCTGATGAGCGCCACCTGCTAGACTGCAATAACACTTCAATTCTGCTGCAGCAGCAGAAGACTCAAACAGCATTATCCACGTTAGACCATGAGAACTTCAGGAAAGAAGACACCTGTGATTTAAAAAGAAGCTTGCACAGCAATGCTCAAGGTCTGAGCTCTGCAGCAGTCAGGTGACACGTGAAACCTTCCACGTCACCTGAAAATTTTACTTTGGCAGAGTTCAAAGGCCAAACTAAACTCTGAGCCAAATGTTTGGCCAACACGTCACGTAACTGAAGCCAGGCAGGATTTAAAGGGACAATAAATTAGAGCACAGGAGGGCAGAAAGACGCTTACAGAGGGAACTCTTTTGCATGATACAACTTGTTCTCCCAATTAAGCAGCACAAGCAGAAGCACAAATTGCACAGACACGTTGTGTCTCCTACCTCGACTGTCTTCAGAGCCATTCTCCTCTGCTAGCAACCGGTCAAGGTGTTCCTGTAGGTTCTGGAACGTCAGGTGCTTTCTAGGGAATCAACACACACAGAAGCTCTTCAGAAAACTCTGCCCTCATGTTTTAAAGGCTTTCAGTCCAGACAGTGAACGAGGAAGTTCTGTTGATCTGTTTCTTGCCATGAATCTGAGGAATCTGCTGACCAGCATGTTGGTGCAATGAATGAATCAAGGACCAAACATAGCATGAACAAGCAAAGTAGTTAACAAAGGATCTTAAAGTCTTCAGTCTGCTCAAGAGTATCTTGCCAGCATGTATTATCAATGACTACAGACTGAGACTGCTGCAGTCAGCATCGTACAAATTCAGCCTGTCAGGATTAGTTCTTTTCCCAAGTACTTCATAATACAAAACAAAAGAGAAGACTGTACCAGGGGATGAAGCAGTTCAAACAAAGGTCAGGCTAGCCCAGCACCCTCCCTCTGACAACAGCAGAAAACATGGTGTCTTCACACCTTTTGTACTGAATAGAAATCTCACACCCCGCCCATTTCAGGCTACCACTTTAGATGCCTTCCTCACAGCAGCCTCCCCCAGTTCTCTCATTTCAAGGCTAGCTTACTTAGCAGTTCATCATACAGGAGCCATTCCAGACTTCTGGCTGTTGCTCTTACCCTTCCTCAAAACCTCTGCAGCTCCAAGATACCCTTTTGGAAGTAGTGAGACCAGAACCACGTGTTAACCGAAAAGAGCATGAAGCACTAATTCGTTCAGTGACATAATAGTTTTCATTATCTTACATCCCTCTGTTAACAATCCCTTGCTTCCTATTTGCTTTTTCTGACTTTCTCCTTGTTTTATTCCCCACCCAGTCTCACACTCATGCAGAAGTCAGCTAATGGCCCATTATTTTATGCACAAAGTTGGGGCTGTTCCCCTTTCAATACACCACCTCACATTTCCCTAGAGCGAGTTTCAATGATGACTTCAGTATCCAGTCACTGTCTCACAACCACCCTATGTTTACATTGCTCTAAATAGCTTCGTGACAGCAGCAAACTTTGTCATTTCATGCTCTTTTCCTTTCCAAGACTCTCAAGGTTGCACAGAACAACATCAGTCGTACTGAAGGTCTTTTTGGGACCAACAGAATTTCCCTTTACTGTGAGAGTCACTGGTTATTCCTGTCCCTGTTCCCATTTCCAAAATCTTCTGTGGAACAACCTTCTCACTTCCCTGGGACTAGGACCTCCCTAAGACTGTGGTAAGAGACATTTTGAAAAATCTGATGGATGTGAAAATGCACAGAAGTGGAAATGAAGAAGCAGCTTGGGTTGGCATGAGAGAGAGTGGCTTCAGCAAGGCAGATTAATCAGCAGCTAGCATGGAGAAGAAGATCTGGAGAGAGGCCAGAAGAGCATGAGACAGCTAGAGAGAGGTCTGCTATGAGCTCCACTGAGGAACAGAAGCGTCCAAAGACAACATATCATACCATAAAAGTTGCTCTCATGTGGCAAATGGTATTTTCAAGACCTATTTGACTGCTACTGGGCTTTCTACCAAATATCCAAGTCCAGGCAGAAGGGTGGAAAGAAGCTAAAAAACAGAGAGACCAGGCACACAAACTGCCAGTTCTAAGCTTCCAAGTCATTCATCACCAGGCAAAGAAATTAGAAGTATGGAAAACCAAAACGCCTGGGCAGATAGAATATTCCAAGGCACACTGACAGGAGAGCTTGTGGCAAAATAACCCACTTTGCCTCCCCCCACAATAGCCTTAGCTCACTAAGTGTATAGAGGGCCAGGAGCTATTTTTAGAAGCTCTGAGCTCACATCTGAGCTGGCATCACTAAATATAGCCCGTGGAATGTGAGCCCAGCCAGTCTGCAGCACCGCCAGCCGGCAGCAGCTACACACCTGCCTCACTCTGCAACACCTGTACCTGCCCTGAACCCCTTCCACTTGCCTCTGGCAAAAGAACTAAATGCAGGGAAAGTGTTTCTCATCCAAAGCTACGAGTTGGTGGGCTACAAGGTGAAGGAGATCTGAAAACAAACAGAAGAAAACAGACACTGCACAGCAACTCTGTGTTTCCTTTCCTTTGGAGGCTCCTAATGGGGAAAGCACCAACAGTACCTCAGCCTGAGAAACATACGGTCTCCCATCTATCAGTAATAGCCTTGCATTTAGTTTACAGGGCACTGACAACCTAGCTTGCATTACTGCACCTAAAACCTGTGCACGTTGCACTTTTTTACAACCAGAGGGAGAACAGGAAGGGTAAGGCGAATGCCCACTTGCCCACCTACTTCAGAAACACTGCCTAGTGATCTTGTATGTGGGGTTGTGCATGCAGAAATTTCTGAAGTGTTCTTCCTGTCAAGCCCTTCAGTTTAGAAAAGCCATTAAAGGACAAGAGCCAGGAGTCATTCCTGTACCACGGTGCTGATGTGCTTTTAAGAAAGATCACTGCGTGGCACTAAAAGATCTTTCCTTGCACCACAGTATGGCTTTTCTGGGGACTGGTAGGGCATTGCTTGCCGTCTGGCAAATGAGAAGTCCAATACCTGTACGCAGCTGCAGGCTGGTTCCCATCAGCACTGGTAAAGACGCGATGCAGATAGTCATTCAGCAGCCTGCTGTTCACTATCCCTTGTGAAAAAGGAGAGAAAAGTAAGCTTCAGGAGTCAGGAGGTAAACTCACACCATTCATTTCAAGTACAAGCAAAAAATTGATAACTACAGGAAAACAACCTTCCAGGTTGCAGATCAGCACGGGGGAAGACAGCTTCAGGAAGCCATTTACCTTCTCACTGTCTTCACTGACGGCCCTAGACACCAGCATTATGGAGCGCATCTCCGCAACAGGGGGCTCCTTCCAGTTTGAGCTGCTCTCCAATGCAAGTGGGAGGCTGTACAGTCGTCCCCTCGCGTGAAACTACGTACTCAGGAACGCTGCTCTGCTACTTCCAGATAAAGTTACTTCAAAAGCTGGATGTGAGGACCCAATTTCATTTCCAAGGGAAATGAAAATAAAAAATAATAATACCACCACTGCACTTCCTGATGTCCTGCTTGTACCTGGAACGTTCTCTGTAGCTACTACATCTCTTCACTGTGCTGGAGAAGATGCGGGGACAGAGAGGCTCGCAGACACAGCTCATCTAGGCTAACTCACAGCCTCCTTAAGGCTGTATGCCTCGCAGTAGCTTTCCTTGTGCAAAACAATCCCTGGTGCCCCACAAAGCAGCTTGCCTTACTTGTGGGTGCCACGGAGCCCTCAAATACCAGCCTAGCGGTCTCACAAGCAGGATTGTGCCGGGTTGGCCGGTGCAAGAGCAAACGGACTGCCCAGCAGTATCATCATTTCCGAGGAAAGCATTAATCCGAGAACCCGAGAGGCCGTCTGCCCTGGAAGAGGAACTCCCAGAGTCCGATGGGACAAAGACAGGCAACACCACGTCCTCCAGCACCACACGGCTGGAGAAAGGGCACCGCGACATGAGTTTCTGGCAGAGTCCTTCGTTCTGCAGGAAAGGCCCTCCCAAAATCTCGCCTCGGCTCAGGGATTCACTCGCTTTCTGCCCCACCACGCCTCTCTCAGCACGGCCACTGCCACTGGAGGCAGTCGATCTCAAGCGAGGCGAGGGGCGCTCACCCCGCTCCACAGCGGTCCTGCTTGTGCGAGGCGTGTACAGCCCGTACCTGCGACCTTGGACTTCTCCGGCTCAGTGCTCAGCCTGTAGTTCTTCCTTGAGAGAGCAGGCCCAGCACCTCGCGACGTCATTCTTCAGAGGCACCGGTGCCAGAGCGGGCATAAGACAGGCAGACGCCTCGACCCAAACCTGCTGGGGAGGATGCTGCCGTTAAACTTGTCCCTTTCTTGCAGGCTCACGAGCGTGGCCTGAGCAACCCAGATAAGCCGAAGCCGAGTCCTTGCGCTAACGGCAAGGCCATACAAGAGCCCAAAGCCGGCTGCCAGCCCTGCTCTCACCTGCCCCTCCTGTCCAATCACCCAACACCTTCCCAAGCAGACAGATCAGCCCCGCAGATACAGCGTTAAGCCATGCTCCAGCCAGCCCCACCACACAGGCCCCATGCCAGCGAAAGGCACGGGCAGAACTCAGAGCCCATTGCCACGTGCCAGGAGAATAAGAATACATTCAAGTTGCTGTTCTGCCCAGCTGACAATTATGCCCCTCTCCTGTTTCTGATTACCCAGGTAGCTGACCGTCACTGGGAGGCACGTTCACTAGGCAGCCATCTGACAAACCGCTTTGTGGCAAAAAGCAACGAAAGATACAAGGGGAGCAACGACTGTGGGAATCAAACGGTTGGTGCTCGTCTCGTACAGAGCAGAAAATAAGGTGGGACGAGAAAAGTCAGGGAGCTTGCCAAGTGACTGGCCGAGTGGCCAGATGGGTACCCGAGCTGCTGAAACGGCCTAAATGACCAGGCAAAGAGTGCAGCGCGAGCACACCAGAGCCCAGCACCGGACAAGATGCACCAACGCTGGCACCGTGGCAGTGCCACAGCTCTTTTCCCACTGGAGCAGATGCTGCTGCCAGCAGGTCTGAGAGAGGACAGAGCAGGGGACGCACAGCAGCCCCTGTGCCGCTCCGACCCGCGATTCAGTGCACAAACACAGCGCCGGCCCCAGCAAACCTGCCTGGCTCCGAGCGTGGCCAGGCACGAAACCGCCCGCTCTTGGCAACGGCGAGCGGCTCCCAGAGGAAGGGCAGAACGAGCGGCGCGGGGAGGCCAGTTTTGAACCGAGGCGAGGCAGGACAGGCAGGAAGGGCCAGCAAACGCAGCTCCGTCCCGCAGCTGCGCCCGATACCTCCCTCTCCGGCCAGGGCGAGGGGATGGAGGCGGCGAGGAGGAGGCAGCCGGGCGCCCAAGGCCGCCGCCCTGCCCCGCGCTCACCGCGGGCGCTCGACCCGCTGCGGCACCCGCCGCCCGGCAGCATCCCCGCGCCAGCCGCCCCAGAGCCCCGCTGGCGCTGCCCACGAGCAGGAGCGAGCCCCAGGCGTGCCCCCCGCAGCGGGAGCTGCCCCGAAGCCGGGCGCGTGCCCCGACCACAGCGAGCCCCGAGCCCCGAAGCACCCCTCAGCCTGCGCCGCCTCCCCCAGCCCGAGCCCCGAGCCCCCAGCTCCGTCCCCCTCCGGCGGGGCGCAGCCTCCACGCGCGTCGCGGGCCGGTGCCGCCCCGGTGGGGGCAGCTCCCGGGCACGGCCGGGCCCCTCCCGGGTACCGGGAGGAGGGGGCCCCGCGGCGGCCCAGGCCCAGGCCCGGCGTCCCCGCACTCACCGCCGGCCCGGCCGCGCCGCCGCCGCCGCGCTACGGCGAGCCGCGAGGGCCATGGCGGGCGGGCGGGCGGACGCGTTGCCGGGAGACGGGCGGAGGCGCCGGGCAGGGCCGCGGCCTGGGCCCGCTTCCCGGGGCTGCTCCGGGCCCCTCGGGGCCTTCCGGCCCGGCAGGAGGGTGACCGCAGCCCCGCGTCCCCGGGCCGTCAAAGCCTGAGCGCGGGGCGACGGGAGGGTCCCACCTGGGGGCGGCCCGGTGGAAGCAGCGGGAACAGGCGAGAGGCTTTCTTTTGTAACCTTCCTTACGGATTGCCTCTGGTCACTGCTAATAAAGGTTATCCTTCCTAAGCGATATCAAGTTATCCCAAAATTACTAGCAGAAAGGCAGGTATATATCCATTTCGACAGCAGCAGCAATCAATAATAGCAGCCCTCAATTGCAGCAGTACGTATTTGTATTCCAATACCACATATTGCTACAAACTAATCCCTAGTGAAGCAACAAATAAGCTTGGGCGTAAGTAATTAAATGCTCGCCTCTATACAAATATAATTCAAAATAGCAGCAGCACAGTGCCCACCAAACGGCTCCCAGAAGTGGTGCTTTGAAACCACTCCAGGAAGGGGGGCCCTGCAGTGGGCAATGGACGAAGTCTCTCTTTGAAGTTGATCCGCATCGTGGAGTCTGCGGTCAGCCTGGCATCCCTGGTGAGGGTCCAATAACTCAACTAGGAGATCCTGTAGAAAAGTTCATTCTGGGGAACTTCTCAGAGGAGGAGGCTCCATTTGTGGCAAAAAAAAAAAAAAAAAAAAGTCATTTTTGTATCACAGAGACATAGACGGTGTAGGGCACAACCATCTGGAGCAGCCAATAGATCTAAGTAATTTCTGTTTTTCACCCAGGACAGCCAATAGACAATGATACTTTTTTCCGTTCTCTCAGAGCAACTTATAGTTTTCCCAGACTGTCTTTTCATTCAGATAGAACAGCCAACAACAGTTGACAATTCCATACTTTCTCAGGACTTTTTCCCCTTTTTCCAGACTATTTTTCACTTTTCTGGACTATACGTTGTCGGTACAGTTCCTTGGTTTTGAGCATACCAGTGGTATCTCAGGACACCTCTGTTTCTTAGGTACCCAACTGCACGTCAAAGATGCCAGATGTGCTTTTCAAGGACACTTTTCATTCACAGGCCTTGTCCCGGGCCAGATTCTCAGGCTAGCAGTTCTCAGACATCTTCTGCCAGTGTTTTAGCGGGCCATTTGTGTTAGTATTTTCCCCTTTATAACCAGACTGCCTTTATGGCTGCTCCCATCACTCCATCCCTTGGCCTGTGACCACTTGTGTATCACTATGAGACTACACCATATCTGGTGCATCTCTCTTGCCTCCTAATGTGCGAGGTGGAGGAGACGCATGTCCCCGTTAGGTCCAGTGGTGTCACTCCTGAGAGTGTTTGTTGGTTGAGACATGGGTATACAGTACCAGTTCAGATAAGAGTGATAACAAATAGCTATTTGATACAAAACAAAACGCAGAAAAGCACAAATCTGACAGTCAGAATGAGGACCAACATCATTTGGATATGTCGCACCTGTGTTTGGAGGCCTGGTAGCCAAAACCACAGCCATGTCAGCTGACAGGCCTTCGAGAACACATTGTTCTTGGGCTATTTGGTGGGAGGTACAGATCTGTCACTGAAAAATATTCACATCTTGTTTGATCTGTTTGGATTTGTTAGCAAAAAAGCAACAGGTAATATTCATTGATGCGCAAACACCTCCTTGTGAGGCTAAAATGTAGTCCAAGGACAGACAATATCGGATAGCCAATTGTGAGACCAAATTAATCAGTCTACTGTATACTCTTTAAAGCACCCACAGTAGCATTCTGGGTAATTTCAAGCACAGCAGAAATGCCAGCAATAGCTCTGTATAGTTCAGCAACACCTGAGTTTAGGTATAGCACATGTACCGACTTAGGAAATTTCGCTGGTTTTGCGATGAACAGGTTAGACATTCTGCACTTATTATGTACAGGAAAATGGTTGTGTTGGAAGTTCAATGCTAAATCTCTAGATCAAAATGCACAGGCAGTGAGACATGATATGGCACACGTACCTCCTAGCTGCAATGACAAGCTCCTGAAAACATTAGAGCTGCAAAGCCAGAACCTCCTCGGCGTTGAAATGGTAGGCCACAAGCCCTGCCCAGAATCTTTGCAACGTTTGTAGAATGAATACCATGGAACCAGGATCACAGGCCCTGGTTATTGTGGGGGATTTCAACTACCCTGACATTTGCTGGAAGGCCTACTCAGCCAGCCATCCGCAGTCCAGGAGGTTCCTTCATTGTATTGATGATAACTTCCTGATGCAAATGGTGGACGTGCCAACTAGGAGAGGAGCGCTGCTGGATCTTGTCCTCGCTAACAAGGAGGGTCTGGTTGAAACGGTGAAGGTTGAGGGCAGCCTTGGTTGCAGCGACCATGAGACGGTGGAGTTTGGGATCTCATGTGGCAGGAACAGAGTACCGAGCAGAATCGCAACCCTGGACTTCAGTAGGGCCGACTTTGGCCTTTTCAAGCATTTGCTAGGGGAAATTCCATGGGACAAGGTACTTGAAGGAAAAGGAGCCCAAGACAGCTGGTTAGCATTCAAGGACTGCTTCTTCCGAGCTCAAGAACAGAGCAACCCAACAGGTAAGAAGTCAGGAAAGAGAGCCAGGAGACCTTCATGGTTAAACAGGGAAGTGCTGGGCAAACTCAGGTGGAAGAGGACAGTCTACAGATCATGGAAGGAGGGGCTGGCCACTTACGAGGAATATAAGGCTGTTGTCAGAGGATTTAGGGAGGCAACTAGGAAAGCTAAGGCCTCCTTAGAATTAAACCTTGCGAGAAGGGTCAAGGACAACAGAAAGAGCTTCTTCAAATACATTGCAGATAAAACTAACACTAGAGGCAAGGTAGGCCCACTAATGAATGAGGTGGGTGCTCTGGCAACAGAAGATAAAGAGAAGGCAG
Source organism: Anser brachyrhynchus (assembly GCF_964034855.1). NCBI lineage: Eukaryota > Metazoa > Chordata > Aves > Anseriformes > Anatidae > Anser > Anser brachyrhynchus. The sequence goes on from NC_137705.1 coordinate 17,557,364, forward strand.
AGTTACTGAATGCCTTCGTCTCTGTCTATAATGCCAGTGACTCTCCTGAGGAGCTCTGTACCCCTGAGGCCCCAGATGAAGTCAGAATAAAGGAGGAGTTTGCCTTGGTTGATGAGGGCTGGGTTAAGGACCAATTAAGCAAGATGGACATCCACAAGTCCATGGGTCCTGAGGGGATGCACCTGCAGGTGCTGAGGGAGCTGGCAGAAGTCATTGCTAGCCCACTCTCCATCATCTTTGGTAAGTCGTGGGCATCGGGAGAGGTGCTTGAGCACTGAAGGAAAGCAAATGTCACTCTGGTCTTCAAAAAGGGCAAGAAGGAGGACCTAGATAACTATAGACTAGTCAGCCTCACCTCCATCCTTGGTAAGGTGATGGAACAACTTATTTTTGGCGTTGTCTCTAGTCATATCAAGGATAAAAGGGTCATTAGGGGCAGTAAATACGGCTTCACCAAGGGGAAGTCATGCTTGACCAGCCTGATAGCCTTTTATGAGGATAGAACCGAGTGGATAGATGATGGAAAGGCAGTGGACGTGGTTTATCTTGATTTCAGTAAAGCCTTTGACACTGTCTTCCACAGCATCCTCACAGCTACACAAGGAAGTGTGGTCTGGACAATCGGGTAGTGAGGTGGACAGTAAACTGGCTGAAGGGAAGAAGCCAGAGGGTTGTGGTTAATGGGATGGAGTCGAGTTGGAGACCTGTATCTAGTGGAGTCCCTCAAGGGTCGGTGCTGGGATCAGTGTTGTTCAATATATTCATCGATGACTTGGATGAGGGAATGGAGTGTGCTGTCAGCAAGTTTGCCGATGACACTAAACTGGGAGGAGTGGCTGACATGCCAGAAGGCCATGCTGCCATCCATCAGGACCTTGACAGTTGGAGAATTGGACAGGGAGAAATTTAATGAAATATAACGAGGGCAAGTGTAGAGTCCTGCATCTGGGCAAGAACAACCCCAGTCACCAGTATAAGCTGGAGAGCAGTGAAAGGGAGAGGGACCTGGGGGTCCTGGTGGACAGCCGGATGACCATGAGGCAGTACTGTGCCCTCATGGCCAAGAAGGCCAATGGTATCCTGGGGAGTATTGGAAGAGATGTGCTTAGTAGGTTGAGAGAGGTTCTCCTCCCCCTCTACTCTGCCCAGGTGAGACCACATCTAGAATACTGCATCCAGTTCTGGGCCCCTTGGTTCAAGAAGGACAGGGAACTGCTTGAGAGAGTCCCATGCAGAGCCCCAAGGATGATTAAGGGAGTGGGTCATCTCCCTTACAAGCAAAGGCTGAGGGAGCTGGGTCTCTTTAGCTTGCAGAAGAGGAGACCGAGGGGTGACCTTATTAATGTTTATAAATATGTAAAGGGGGAGTGTCTGGAGGATGGAGCCAGGCTCTTCTCTGTGACACCCAATGATAGGACAAGGGGCAATGGGTGCAAGCTGGAACATAGGAGGTTCCGCTTAAATGAGACAAAACTTTTTTACAGTGAGGTGACAGAGCACTGGAACAGGCTGCCCAGGGCGTCGTGGAGTCTCCTTCTCTGGAGACATTCAAAACCCCCCGGGACGCGTTCCTGTGTGATGTGATTTAGGTGTTCCTGCTCCAGCAGGGGAATTGGACTAGATGATCTTCCAAGGTCCCTTCCAATCCATCACATTCTGTGATTCTGTGATTAGAAAAACAACAACATTTTAGTAACCATGTTTGGCTTAATTGGCAAAAGGGGTTACGATCTACACAGCCAGACATGTCGTTTGGGCTGCACATGTCCCAGTTATTAGCCAACCGTCACCCTGTAGACTATGGCACGTAGAGTTAGGAGCCGCGAAATTAAAGTGTCTTTGACGAATTGTAGTATGAACATTCCCTGTGAGATTCCAAAGTTTCACTCCATTAAAACACCCCTCTGTTTCTAACTGCGCATTCATTAGCGCAGGCCCATGAGTTTTCAGGTCAGAATCAGTACGATACAAGCTTGCATCTCCCACATTCAACTCTGCTGTCGCTCGCGCTCCCCACGGGCCGCTTTTGAACGGCCGGGGAGGCGGCGCTGCTGGCTCTGCCTACACCTCGTCAGCCTCCCTCGTGAGGGCTGCCGGGTCCTGGCGGCTCCCTCGGCTGCTTCGGGTGGCCTCGATGCCGAAAAAAAAGCCCTGCCTGTCTCGATCCCCCGATCCGCTGCAGAACGCGTCTGCCCCGGAGCCGATCGCCTCGGATGCTCCAGCCAGCAGGGGATGGCCCAGAGAAGAAGCCGCTCCCCATTACAATGTTTGGCCCCAAATACCCAGAGGCAGACTAGAAGATGGTGTGGGAGCAGACGTGCTACAACCCCCCGTGCTCAGAGCAGCAGCGACAGCAGCGGCAGCTCTGACAGTGAAGCAGCACCAGGAACGTCCAGCGATTCCTGCATTACAGCGTCCAGTGCCAATCTGGGGCTCGCCAGCCCTGGCACCTCCAGTCCGGAGGTTCTGGGGCCCTCCTGTGGCTCCCCAGCACCCGAAAGCAGCAGCTGCAGCACCAGCAGCCAGGCAGCACCGGGGCCACCCCACAGTTCCCAGGCGACTGAGAGCAGCAGCCCCACCAGGCAGCAGGGGACAGAGCAGAGGACAATTCGCCCATGTTTACATCAGGCCCAAGACACCTGTAACAGTCCCAGAAGACGCCGCAGGAGCAGCCGTGCTGCAGAACCCAGCACCCCCAGCTTGGCCAGTCGGAGGGCACCAGGAACCTCCAGTCACTCCTTGGTGCCCGAAGGCAGACTCCCCGCCGGCCAGCGGGGGCGACCCCGGACAAGAAGCTGCTCACCGCTGGAACGTCCAGCCCCAGATGCCCAGAGCCAGCCCCGAAGACGCCGCAGGAGCAGCCACGCACCAGAAAACGGTGCTGGGAGCAGCAGCAGCACCAGATCTGCCAGGGGGGCGGCATCGGGGTCCCCCAGTGGATCCCCAGGGTCTAAACGGAGACGATGCTCCAGCCAGCAGGGGACAGCCCAGAGAAGAAGCTGCCCCCCATTACAACATCAGGCTCCAAATACCCAGAGGCAGACCCGAAGACGGCGTGGGAGCAGACACAACGCTGGAGTGATACCAGTGCTGTTCCAGCTACGACCGCAGAGCACAGCACTGTGTGGGCTGCTGCAGGGAAAGGTGACTCCGTCCTAGACAGACCCAACACAGTCACCGAAACCCGCAGTTTGCAGGCCCAGGGGCTCCTTTGTAGGGACCAAGCCCGTTTGTTCAGGGCCCTGAGACTGCTCTCTGGAGACAAAGCTGGCTTCTCATTACTTACACCCTCGCTTTTATGGCCCAGGCTGTCATTTTCAGGGCGCAATGCCTTATCTTTAGGGCCCCTTAGTTGTACTGTGAGGTGCAGAGCTGCCTTTTAGGGTACAAAGCCTTATTTGTGAGGAAACACCCCGCTTCTTCGGGTCCCAAATCCTCACGCTAGGAGACAAGGCCTCAATTTGAGGGCCCAAAGCCTCCTTTAAGGGTCCAAACACCCATCTGGAGGGACCGAAGCATCACTGTAGGGTCCAGTCCGTGAGCCAGAGACTCCAAAGGCCCAGGGTCCAGGTCTAAAGCCTCACCTTGACGACCAGGCCTCCCCACGCTCCCCCTCCCTCCCCATTTTAAGTCTTCAAAGCCGCATTAGTAAGCCCCCGTGTTTCCTCTCTAGGCTCCAAAGCCTTCTTTTCAGGCTCCAGAACATCCGCTTGGCATCCCAAGTCATCTTCTGATCGCCTAAACCCTCAGTTTGCAGGCCCAGGGGCTCCTTTGTAGGGACCAAGCCCATTTGTTCAGGGCCCTGAGACTGCTCTCTGGAGACGAAGCTGGCTTCTTATTGCTTACACCCTCACTTTTACGGCCCAGGCTGTCATTTTCAGGGCGCAATGCCTTATTTTTAGGGCCCCCAGTTGCACTGTAAGGTGCAGAGCTGCATTTTTAAGGTGCAAAGCCTTATTTGTGAGGAAAGCCCCCTCCCTCCCCATTTTAAGTACTATAAATATGAGGGGTTAGAGGGGGGTTGGGTGACGGGAAGGGTTGTGTTGTCGTGGTGGCTTGGGGGCTTACTGTACCCACCCCCGCTAATGTTTGCTCTTTTGTCAGCTTTGGATCCGAAAGTGGGATCTTAACACGGAAAACACAGGGGAGACTTTACTGCTCTCCACATCTACCTTAAAGGGAGTCGTGGGGAGCTAGGGGTCGGCCTCTTCTCACAGACAACTAGTGATAGGACTAGAAAGTATGGCCTCAAGTTGCGCCAGAGGTTTAGTTTGGAAATTAGCGGTGGTTTTCTCGGGTGGGCAGCCAAGTTCCACCGCAGCCTCTCTCTCACTCCCCCTCCTGAATAGGAAAGGGGGAGAAAAAACGATACAAAGGGCTCAAGGGTTGAGATAAGAATGGGGACATCGCTCAACAATTATTGTGACAGGCTAAACAGACTCAGAGAAGGGAGACATTAAGAATTATTGCCTATTACTAACAAGCTAGAGAAGTGAGGAACAAAAGAAAGAAACCCAAAACACCTTCCCCCCATCCACCCTCCTCTACCTCTTTAACCAAGCGGAGCAGGGGAATGGGGGAATGGCGGTTGTGGTCAGTCTGTAGCACTTTGTCCCTGCCGTTCCTTCTCGGTCACTCTCTTCCCCTGCTCCAACGTGGGATGCAGTCGTTCCCAAAGTGATCCTGCGTGGGCTTCCCACAGGCAGCAGCTCTTCAAGAACTGCTCCAGATACGGGTCCGTACCACGGGGTCCATCCATCAGGAGCACACTGCTCCAACCTGGGTCCCCCACGGGCGGCAGCTCCTGCCAGGTCACCTGCTCCTGCGTGGGCTCCTCTCCACGGGCTGCGGCTCCGGCCCGCAATCTGCTCTGGCGGGGGTCCTCCACAGGCTGCAGCCTGCTTCAGTGCAGGTCCACCTGCTCCACCGTGGCCTCTTCCACGGGCTGCAGCGTGGAACCCTGCTCCACCGTGGTACTCCGTGGGCTGCAGGGGGACAACCTGCTTCACCATGGTCCTCACCACAGGCCGCAGGGGAACTTCTGCTGTGGTGCCTGGAGCACCTCCTCCCACTCCTTCACTGACCTTGGGGTCTGCAAGGCTGTTTCTCACTCCTCTCTCTCTCCCAGCTGCTGTTCCGCAGCAGTTTTTTCCCTTTCTTAAATATGCTCTCACAGAGACGCAAACAACGTCGCTTATTGGCTTGGCTCTGGACAGCAGCAGGGCCCTTATCTAAAATGGGGCAGCTTCTGGATTCTTCTCACAGAGGCCACCCCTATGGGCCCCTGCTACCAAAACTTGCCAAGTAAGCCCACTACAATTTCTTCTCAGAAAGAATAGTCAGGAATTGGAACGGGTTGCCCAGGGAAGTAGTGGAGTCACCTGGGGGTGTTCAAGGAAAGGTTGCACATGGTGCTTAGGGACATGGTTTAGTGGGTGACATTGGTAGTAGGGGATAGTTGGACCAGATGATCTTGAAGGACGTTTCCACCCTTAATGATTCTACGATTCTGTGATTCTAATTAGGAGGCTTTGAACCCTGATGGTGAGAGCTGGCGAAAGGAGTCAGGGCTCAGACTGGACTGTCAACTGCAGTAAAGACGATTAAGACCGCTGGCTTTGTAACGTCTCTTGCTGATGTCTGGGGGAGACAACGAGCTCTGGTCTCACCCTGCTCTCGAGAAACTCTGTAGGAGAAGGACGTGAGGAGGGAGCAAGCTGTGACCCAAACGCCAGGTGTCCTGCGGCTCTCCCGGAGGGCGGCAATGCTGGCCCAAAGGTGCGGTGCAGGCGCCGCCACTCCAGGGCTGCAGCCCTGTCCGAGGGACATCTCCGCTCCTGCCTGTGGCACGGGGAGCGTTGCCAGCAGGCCGAGGGAAGCAATCCTTCCTCTCCGCCGCGTGTCGCGGGACCCGGCATTTGAGCCTGTGCCGGCTGCAAGAGCGGCCACCCTCTTGCTTGGGTGCCGAGGGCCCAGGCCCCAGCGTGGCACCTCCAGCCACCCCTGTGAGGCGGGGGCTCTGTCACAGCGGGTGCCAGGTAGCTTTGGGCGTCCCTGCCCAAACGGGGGGCGTGCGGTGGTGATGTCACAATGGCTGGCCATGGCGACCCGCGGGGGCGAGGAGCATATAAAAGGCTGCTGGGCTCGGGCCGTGCCTCAGTGCGATTTGGTGAGTTGGGGAGAGGGCAGGGAGGAGGGGGCTGCCGGGGGCTGCCGAGGGAGGAGGGGTTGCACACCTCGGGCCCGTGCTGCAGACTCACCCTCGTCCTGCTTCTCCCTCAGGGTCGGCAGAGGAGCGTGTGGAGGAGAAACCCCGGCACCGCTGGGGCAGTGACTCTCCAAGTGCTCGCTGTCCAAGTGCACCATGTCTGAAATGAAGCGGAAGGCTCCCGACTCGAGGGAGCAAGGTGAGAGAAAAGTATCCCGTCCCACAGGAGGGCGGGGAGGGGCTGGGAGGGCTGCCTGTGGCTGAGAGGGGAGGCAGGGGCAGGCAGGGGCTCCCCAACCACCCCGGGGCAGGGCCCCTCTGCTCCTTGGCAGGGGGGGCCCAGGTCGGGCTGTGGGTGCCTGCTGGGACCCTTGTGCCTGCTGTGCCTCCTTCCCCTCCACAGCCTCTGGCCCTGCCCATCAGCCAGCATGGCAGGGACAGAACAGGCCCTTGGGGACAGTCCCTCAGGGACACCTGGCCCCGCAAAGGTGCTCAATGGCTGTGCCATTTGCTCTCTCCCCTCCAGCATGCATGCTGTGTGGCCGGGCAGATGCTGACCCGAACATCTGCGGCCCCATACACAAAAGGAATGGACTCTGTGCCCACACGTTTTGCCTGGTGAGTTCCCCCAGGGTTCCCGTCAGCATCCCACCAGGGACGGTCCCTTCAACTATGACCCCTAACGAGATCCTGCTTTTTTCCATTCTATAGTCTCTTGCGAATGGCCTTTATCGGCTTGGATCACTACACGACGGAATTTTGGGATTTTTACTGGAGGATATAGAGCACACAATCAAGCGGGCATCCCAGAAGGTGAGGACCTGATGGGAACAGGGAGGTTTGGGCCAGGAGATGCTCCCGCGAGCTTAGCCTGGACCCCAAGGCAGCAATCCCAGCCTTTCCAACCTGCTCCGGGACAAACTGCTGCTCTGGCAGACGAGCCTTGTCCACCAGGGGGGTCTGCAGAGCGTGACCCAGCAGCGCCCGCACCCTGTGCCCTGCCCTGCCCAGGGGTGTGGGGCCAGCGGTGGCGGCATCGAGCCTGGTGCTAATGGGGCTGCTGTGTTCTTTTCAGCAATGCTTCGTTTGTGGCGAGCGAGGGGCCACCATCACCTGCACGGAGACAGGCTGTGAACGCAGCTTCCATCTCCCCTGCGCCTCGGACGGAGAATGCGTCACCCAGTTCTTTGGGCAGTACAGGTAAGGGCTGCCAGCAGCAGCCAAGCAAGAGAGGACCCCACGCTGGTGCTTCCCAGCAGCCTGGCAGAGCCGGAGGCAGCGCCAGAGCCTGGATGGGCCTGGGGCTCCTTCACGTTCCTCTGCCCTCCTCGCCACAACCGCGGCAGGCCCAGCACTTCTCACCTTGCCCTTCCCTTCCCTCTCCCCGCCAGGTCCTTCTGCTGGGAGCACCGCCCTCAGCAGGCAGTGCAGGCAGCTCCGGAGCAGGACACCATCTGCATCATCTGCATGGACCCTGTGGGGGACAGCAAGTCCTACCACACCATGGTGTGCCCAGCCTGCAGTCACGCCTGGTTCCACCGGGGCTGCATCCAGGTAGGAGCCCTCCCCTCACCCTGCGCGCACGGCAGGTGCTCAGCAGCACCAGGGCCCGCTCACCTCTCACCGCATGTGTTTCTTCTGCAGGGACAAGCTGTGAGTGCAGGCATTCTCTACTTCCAGTGCCCCATCTGCAGAAACCAGGTGGAGTTCCGTTCCGAAATGTCCATCATGGGGATCCAAGTCCCAGTCAGGTTGGTGTCCCTCTGCCCTGCTCTCTAGACACGAGGGCACAAGCGCTGCGCATGGCCAGGGACTGGACAATTTCCCTCCCTTCTCTTGCAGAGGACCAACCTGGGAGGACGGCAACGCCTTTGCATCGCTGCAAGAGAGGCACCAGCGCTGTGATGTCAGTGAATGCCTTTACCCACAAGGCAGGGAGCAGGCGGAGGGACAGGGGTGAGTTGCCTCAGCAGCCATCTGGGGCTCTGCCCACGTCCTCAGCCTCAGCACATGCTGGGGGAGAGCCAGGACAGAGCACAAGGGATGTGCCAGCCACTCCCTGGCTCAGACACTTTGTCCTCACACCCACAACTCTTTGCTTCCCCAGGCCCTGGCAGCTGCTCCTGTGCCGCTCCTGTGCTGCCGAAGGCACCCACCGGCGCTGCTCCAACTTGACCAACAGCACAGGCACCCTGGGGAGTGCGACAGCTGCGCTGGCGTGGGCACTGGTAAGTGGCAAAGGCCTCATGCTGCTGGGCTGTGGCCAGGCCAGGCCTGGCTGCAGGAGCTCAGGGCAGCCCTTGCCAGAGTCTCTCTGACCCTGGACGGGTCAGAGCCTCTACTGCCGTGGGTCTGGAAGTCCATCCCACTCACCTTCCTGTCTCCCCTTACAGCCTCCAGTAGCAATCTGGGGCTCGCCGGCCCCAGCACCTCCAGTCCAGAGGTTCTGGGGCCCTCCCGTGGCTCCCCCAGGCACCCGAAAGGAGCAGCCTCAGCAGCACCAGCAGCCAGGCAGCACCGGGGGCCATCCCACAGTTCCCAGGAGACTGAGAGGAGAAGGCCAGGGACAGAACAGGGGACAATCTGCCAGCCTGTACATCAGGCCCAAGACACCTGGCACAGTCCCAGGAAGACGCCGCAGGAGCAGCCGTGCTGCAGAACCCAGCGCTGGGAGCAGCACCCCCAGCTTGGCCAGCCAGAGGGCACCAGGAACCTCCAGTCACTCCTTGGTGCCTGAAGGCAGACACCCCCACCGGCCAGCGGGGGCGACCCCGGACAAGAAGCCGCTCACCGCTGGAACGTCCAGCCCCAGATGCCCAGAGCCGGCCCCGAAGACGCCGCAGGAGCAGCCACGCACCAGAAAACGGGTGCTGGGAGCAGCAGCAGCACCAGATCTGCCAGGGGGGCGGGCATCGGGGTCCCCCAGGGATCCCCCAGGGCCTAGGCGGAGACGACGCTCCAGCCAGCAGGGGACGGCCCGGACAAGAAGCCGCTCC